>NC_081417.1:100371792-101029292 GCF_949786415.1 Peromyscus eremicus
ACTTAATGGTCTCTAAAGGCTACTGAAGTCTAACTGCTAGCAAAAGCATCAGGGGAAAGTCCTCTACATTACCTTCATTTGCTTGACATTTTCTGAAACCTACTTTAGGCTTTTAATAACTGCATCTATCAGAAAAGAGTTTTTGTGAGTGATGCTGTAACTGAGTAGAATTTTCATTTGATATTTCACTACATAGATAATTACATTTCCTGCCTAAGATAGTTTTGTTGGTGGTATTCTGTTTTTTTTTTTTTTAATCTTGAATGGCTCAAGTATCAAAACAAAAAAAAGTCATATTTTACACTTAGAACTCTCATTACTAAATTTCAAAGTTATGAATCTAAACTATATATATTATCTTCATATATACTTGTATAGAAAATATGTGTGTTGATGATCAAAATTTTAATGTAATTTTCTTGATAATGTATATGATCAATTAATTGACTATGCTTGACAGGGAAACATACATAATTTTGTATCTTTCAGTTTTGTTCCAGATGAATCAGCAATATTCTGATTAAGAAAATATTAATTCTATCCACCAGTCAGAATGTTAAGTTTTTAAATGCATTTATAAGAGGCTCTTCCCTGTAAAAGTCACAAGATATTATGAAATTTGAATTTTCTTTCTATTATCCTACTTGAAGACAATTCTGATGACAAAATTGATGTTATAGTTATTTTTGTTTGATAGTTTTAAATTGCTGCCTCTGTAAGTACAAGCAAGAATAACCTGAATGAGAGAATATAAATGAATTTTGATTTTTATTCAGCATCAGTGTCCTTTGTCAGGCCTAAAAGAGCTTAAAATTGGAAATGTTGGGATCCAGGTGTGGTGGCATATTGCTATAATTCCAACACAGTGAAGGCTGAGGCAAGAACATCAAAGTTTGAGGCCAATCTGGGCTACACAATGACACACAGATAATCTCTCTCTCTCTCTCTCTCTCTCTCTCCCTCCCTCTCTCTCTCTCTCTCTCTCTCTCTCTCTCTCTCTCTCTCTCTCTCTCTCTCCCTGTCCCCCCTCCCCAAGGGAAACCACAGTATAACTACAGTATAACTCCTGGCTACTCTGGCTGTTCTCTGACCTTTGTCCTGGTGGGGACAGAAAAGAACTCTTCTACCACCAACCTTTGCCTCAGAGCTTCCCAAAGCTCTGTAACCATAATGTCCCACCTCACGTTTTGTTTTGCTGCTGCTTTAGAATTTCTGTGCTGCATAAAGAACTACATAACATCTTAGAAAGAACATATACTTTCTTTACATCTTGTCTTCCTGGGCCTAGGAGTCAGACAAAGCATATTGGGTTCTCAGATCAGAATACCACAAGTTGTATTCAACATGTCAGCCAGGCTGCCTTCCTTTCCATAGCTTATACTTTGCTTCCAAACTCTTGTCATTTAATCTTTTCTTGTTGCAGAACTAAGGGATCTCTTTGCTTGCTGGATAACACACTTGCACCGTTTTCAACTTGAGGCCTTCTGTGATGGCTATTTGATTGTCAACTTGACAGACTCCTGAATCTCCTAAGTTACAAGTCTCATTTGAATATCTATATGAGGGACTCTCTAGATTAGGTTACCCTCTGCGTATGTCTGTGAGGGATAGTATAATTAGGGTGATTGAGGTGGGGAGACCATCTTAAGTGTAGATGGCACCGTGGGGATTGAGTTTCTGAACTGACTAGAAAGGAAAAAGTTGTGTGAACAAGAACATTCTTTGTTCTCACCTTCTTGCTTATGTACACAGTGTACTCAGCTGCCTCAAGCTCCTGTCAATATGAATCTACTAGGATGGACTGTCACCTGCAACTAGGAAACAATAGAGAACATTCTGAAGTCTTTGTCATATATTTTGTCACAGCATCTCTGTAATTAAAATGAAAGGAAATTAGTACCAAGAAGTAGGGCTTATGTTGGGATAAATCTCACCATGTGGTTCTAGGGCCTTTGGAACTGGTTTGTAGAAGGAATATGGAAGAATTTGGAACTTTATACTAGAAAAAGCAGAATGTAATATGCCACTGAAAGCAGACAGTGTAGGACCAGCTTGTGAGGTTTCATAGGGGAACGAGAACTCTATCAAGAACTGAGCTAGGGGCCATTTGTGTGATGCTCTGAAAAGAATCTGGCTCCATTCTGCCCATGTCCTGAGAACTTCCATGAGGCTGAGTGTAGATGGATTATTCTTTGGGCCACAAGCTCACAAAAAACAACATGGAGATTTATTATTAATTATGAAAGTGTAGCACATAGCTTAGGTTTGTCCCACTGGCTCTTATAACTTACATTAACACATTTATATTGATCTATAGCTTTTTACCTCTCTTCCATCTTGCATCTCCTGTGTCTCTCAATATCCTCTGGCGTCTCTTCTGCATCTAGATTCATCTCCCCTTCTTCTCTGTCTGGCCGGAAGTCCCGCCTAACCTCTTCCTGCCTAGCTATTGGCCATTCAGCTCTTTGTTAAAACAATCAGAAGATGCATTGGCAAAGACACATCTTCTCAGTGTACAAAATGATTACTCCACAACATTTCCCCCTTTTTGTCTAAATAAAAAGGAAAAGTTTTAACTCTAACAGTAAAACTATGTACAATAAGAACAATTATCAGGTATTGTTCAAATAAAAAGGGAAGGTTTAACTTCAACAAAGTAAAATTATATACAATAAGAACAATTTTTGTTGTTGCTTCTTGTTGTTGTTTTTCTTCACTCTTTACTTTTGGGCTCTTTGGGGGTCCTGCCACCCAGCTCCCAAATAAATACATATGGAGTCTTATTTTTTCTTATGAATGCCTGGCCTTAGCTTGGCTTATTTCTAGCCAGCTTTTCTTAACTTAAATTATCTCATCTACCATTTGCCTCTGGTCTTTTATATTTGTCTAATTTTGTACATGTTTCTTAACTTCTTTCTCTATGGCTTGCTATGTAGCTGGGTGGCTGGCCCCTGGAGTCTTCTTCTCTTTCTTGCTCCTTCATCTCCTCTTCCCAGATTTCTCCTCTTATTTATTCTCTTTGCCTGCCAGCCCCACCTATCTTTTCTCCTGCCTTGCAATTGGCTGTTCAGCTCTTTATTAGACCAATCAGGTGTTTTAAACAGCCACAGTAACACCTTCACAGAGAGAGCTAAACAATGATACATAAAAGAATGCAAAACATCTTTGCATCATTAAACAAATGTTCCACAGCATAAACAAATGTAAAACATCTTAAAATAATATTCCACAATATTTCTTCCTTTTTGTCTAAATAAAACTGAAAGGTACAACTATATACAACAAAAACAGTTATCAAGTAAAAATTACATTTATAATATCTGTCCATTTGTATTTAGCAAAATCAGAGAAAATATTCCATCTATTTTATCTTAGTGACTCCAAAGTTTTATACCTAATTTACTTTCTTTCATAATTAAGGAAAACAGCAACTATAACTATCTAGTCTTCAACTCCATTAAAGGACCCTGAAGGATATAATATTATCTGAGTAAATGGGAAGTGCATTGCAAGTAACTCCCAAATCTCTAGAAAGGACAGAGACATCTAGCTGCTTGGACAGTTACCCAAAATTCCTCTGCAATGTTGGGGCATACATCTTCAGCCTACAGACCTAGAATATCTTGCAGACTTTTCAGTGAAACAGGAAATTTGAAGGACTGTCCCACCTTGTATTGGCAAAGTTTGTCAGTCACTTTTCTCTATGTCCTGCAAAATATCTGGCAGATTCTTCTGTGAAGCAGGAATCTCGAAGGACTGTCCTGCCTTGTCTTGGCAAAGTTGAACAGGCCTCTGGGGTCCCTAGGACCAGCCTGGCCTCTAGTAAAGCAGAAGTGTTCTTCTGAAGTTGTAAACCATGATATGGAGCCAGGGGTGGGGAGTTGAAGGAGTGTGTAATCTGGGGTTGTTGGGCAGGCTTAAAGGGGTTTAGTGGTTGGTAGGTAGTGTCTTACCTGGGACCAGCCTGGCCTCCCATAAGGCTGCCAGGGATGTGGACCTTAGTATGGTGCCTGGGAGAGGGATACAGTCTGGGGTTATTACACAGGTTTTAAGGAGTATTAGCTAAGAGTGGGTGGTGTTTTGCCTGGGGTTCCTAGATCATGTCTGGAGGCATTTTTTTTAATTAAGGTTCCCTCTTCCCAAATGATTCCAGCTTGTGTCATATTTACATAAAACTAGCCAGCACAATTGTCCTCTTGTCAATTTGACACACAAATGTATCCCTATTCAGCTACAATCTTTTCTTTCTCATCTACCCCAAGATGGCATGGTTAATATTAATATCACAGAGTAGAATATTCTAACATAAAAATCAAACAGCTTTTTAAAAATTCAAGAACTTTAAAAGTTCTGTCTTTTTAAAACATCCAAAGTCTATTTCAAGTTCAGAGTTTCTCTAAAATATCCAGAGTCTCTCTAAAATAACCCTAGTCTCTCTAAAACTCATAACTCTCTGTAAAACTCCAAAACATCTGTAAAACTTCAAAGTCTCTCAACTGGCCATTCCTTTAAAAAAAAAAAAAAAGGAGTTAATGCATTCTTAGTCCAAGAAGGAAGAGTCGTGGCGCAGTCACAAAGCAGACCATAGGTCAAATGGTCCACAGTGAAGTTAGACTTCTGGGACTCAGAACCTTCTAGACTCCAAAGGGCTTGCCACAGCATATATGCCATGTCTTCTAGGTTTGAGCTGGCTCTGGCCCACGGCTGCTGCCATCCTTTTCTGTTGTCCAGTGGTACTGGCTTCTCCAAACTGCTGGAGTCTCTGCAACTGTGTGCCACCTTCACCAGTAGCCTGTCCTGGGTTCTCATAGGGTATCTAACCCTGCCACGTGATGCCAAGCTTTAGATGCTCTCTATGAGCCCTTCACACCTTCAAAAACAGTACCACCTGGAAGACTTCAACACATTACCAAGTTTTGCAGCCAGCACAAGGTACAGGCTTGGCTCTCTGGATCACAGCATCTCTGTGCTGACCCTGAGGAAACACTTCCTAGAAAACTCTCCTCATTGATGATGGTCTCTGCTTAATCACAGCTGATTCTTCTGGTCCAGCTGACCAGAACCACAGATTACTAATTCAGACTATTGAAAAGTCCTGATCGAGTCTTTAAGGGACTCTAACCTACCTCTGAAACTTGACAAGTCAGGTCTCCATCATCTGCATTACTCAGAACAGTCTTATCTTCCAAGCTCCAACAAAATCACCAGCTGGGCTCTGAGAATTCAATGGCTTTTCCAGCCCAATGTTTAAATGCTACCACAGGCCTCCCAAAAACACATGGTCAGGTCTGTTGTGGCAATACCCAATACCTGGTACCAGTTGTGTCTTAGGGCTTCTATTAGTGTGATAAAACACGGTGACAGAAATCAACTTGGGGAAGAAGTGAGTTCTTTAATCTTATAGCTTGTCTAGGGAAGTCAAGGTAGGAACTTAAGGCAGGAACCTGGAAGCAGGAGCTGCAGAGGCCATGGATAGTGCTGTATACTGATTTGCTCACAGACCAATTTTGTAAGGGTGTTTTCTTGATTGAGGTGTCCTCTTCCCAAATGACTCTGGCTTATATCAAGTTGACATAAAATTAGCCTGTACACCACCCATGATTAACTGTATCCTTGAGCTGTGATTCAAGGTAAGCTCTTCTTTAAGTTGTTTTGAAGGGTCTTTTATCCCAGCAACATGTGAGTAACTAATTTACCTCCCTCAGGTTCTTTCCTAGTAGCTCTATGCATAGTTCTCTGACATGGAAACTCACTTCATGTCAATGGGAGAATCACCTTCTCAAGGAGAGTCCATGGACTTTTTCTAAGGCCTCACCTGATTAGATTAAGACCAATCAGGACACTCCTAACTGCAAGTCACTTGATTAGGAGCTCTAATTAGTCACAGAATCCCTTTGTAATTAACAATATAACAATTATAGTGTTAGCCCATTTTATAAACAAACCCCAACACTGTACAAGGAGGAGAATGTTAGGATGTGGTTCATTAGAGTTATCTAAGAATTGTATCTGCCTCAGGACTCATTATTTAAGAATAGTTCTTCTGTAGATGTACAATTTCCCTACAGTTACTTAAAGAATTTTCTTTCCCTTTTTTGGAGAGGAGTGGATCCTTAATAATCAAACAATTCACAGGGATCCTAAACTGGAGCTCTATCTTGAGACAAATGATAGAATTATTATATATACACACTAAGCAAAACCAACTCTATTAACCTGTGTCTTCAGATTTAAAACATACCCCCAGGCTCTTGAAGGTCGAAACCACAGAGTGGTAGTGCTCCCACTAATACTGCCCATTTAAAGTCTATGAAGTAGTTTGTGGAGATTTTTAAAATCTATCCTCAAAACTGCTTTCATTAGATAGGTAAGTGTCATCTCTGTTCCTAAAAGAGAAAATGACTCTACATATGGAGCATTAGATCTAGAGAACTAAAAGAAATTATGGCTCTCATCTGTGTTATATTCTCTTAAGTGTGATGGGCATAAATATTTTAAATGTTTGGTTAGAGATGAAAAGACAAGAACAAAATTAAATCATGCTACTAATAACAAAATTATAGCAATGTTCAGGATAACATTAATTTATTTGGCAGATTGTATAGCATGCTCTCTTTATAACAAGGCTGCCTAAAAAGTGATTCTCACAGGACAAACCAAGTATAAGCACATGACATTTATGTCCACTTCTTGAGTTGTCTATAGAATTTCTTAAGTACATTGAATTTTTAAGCTTAGAAAAGGTTAGAAGACAGTCCAAATAATTTGTTCAAAATTCTGAGAGAATTCTACATATAACAAATATTAGAAATATGCCTTAAAGATTATAGATTTTAAATACTGTTTAATCGTGTGTGTGTGTGTGTGTGTGTGTGTGTGTGTGTGTGTGTGTGTGTGAATTAAGACAGGATCTCATATATCCAAGGTTGGCTTCACTATGTAGCGGAGGATGACTTCCAACTTAGATCCTCCTAAGTAAAAACATGCTAACCTCCAGATGCAGTGTTCGGGATCAAACTCAGGCCTCATACCTGTGAGACTCTACCATCTGAACTATATATGTATATATACATCCCAGCCCCAAATATTATTTATTTTGATGAAACAGTGTTCTTTTTGTTCTTTCCATAATCTTACTGCTTCTTCCTTTAATACCATCTATATTGTTAAATTGATTTTGACATGTATGTATGCAAGTCCAAGAAATATATTTATTGGGTTGATCTTTTTTCAGTAGAGACACATTTATGGTGTTAGAATTTCTTAACATAGAAGGAACAGAGCTGTGCTGTCCTATACCAATAACAAATTAAAGAAAATCTTGGGTTGTTTGTAGGAAGAACAGAGCCTTATTGAACCTAACTCTCCTGTACTGCGTGAGAGTCCACTAATAACTGTGTCTATGAGTTATGTTTTCACAAGAAGAAATACCAAAGGTTTAATTTATATCCATAACATTAGCATCCGAATTAAAAATACTTTGGGACATACTGTCTCAATAAAATCCCATTATTACCAATAAGTGTGTTTTAATTTGTATTGTGATAAGCCAATATATTATAAATAAAAGCTTCACTTGATATGTTGTTTTGATAATATGGTTTGTACTATAAATGGGGAATTTTGAAAAATGTATGATTTTCTTTTAGTTCTGACATCATATTTAGATATTATGAACACACAGGTAGACAGGAGCACAGCCATCTCTCATGGATTTAGAATTTACTGGGATTCAGTAACATGGAGAACTGAGAATTACACACCCTGGCTCAGTGCAGCTGTGGGAGTAACTCACTGTCAGAGATTAGTGCTGCTGTGAGCTTTAGTGGGAGGAATTTCTCTCTACAGTGGGTGCGGACATTGCAGACTCACAACTGACCATACCCCCTCCATGGCTCAGGAAACATCATGGAAGAAGGGGTGGAAAGAGTGTAGCCCCTGAAGGAAAGTGGTGGAGAAAGCTGTCTTCAGGCCATTGCATTCTTGACCAAGTCTGCACAAGACTGGACCTGCCAGCATTATGGCAGAGGAGGAGGAGGGGCTCCTGAGATCTTGCCCTTCCCTGAAGATATAGAAGGCGTTTATTTTCTTTTTTGGTGTAGCCACTGGTTAATTGCCAGTGCATCTATCAACAATCCATCAACCCTGGCCCTAGGAGGAATGCTAGTTAATCTCCCTGGGTTGCAAATAATAAACAAACAAACAAACAATAAACAAACAAACAGATAGATAAACAAATAAATGAATAAGAAGACCTGAAGGTAGAAGGGACAGGAGTTGGGAAGAGAAAGGGGATTGGTGGGAGGAGGGCGACAAGAAAGGGTAAGGGTGGTCAACATGATCAATACACATTATACACATGTATTAGAACATAATAGTAGAACCCATTCGTATCTAAAATTAGTATCTCCTAGAACTCACAGATGAGGACAATGCATTTTGCCATGAGAGCTAAGAGAATAGAAACATTGCTTTGCTGAATAAAAAGATAAATAAATAGCAAAAAGATCTTTGTTAAAAAAATATCACAAGTTGTACTTTAAGGCCCAAGGTAGCCCAGCTAAGTACTGTGTTGAGCTTCTGATGGGGTGTGGTAGGCAAGACTTCAGGTGACATCTACTGGAACACAAACAGAAGCTAAATTTTCTATTACCTCTAACCAGCTGAACTTTATTCTGTTAGCATGAAGTGCCCTGGTAGGACTTCAGTGAGGTAATAACATAGTGTTGGTTTAGGAAAGCAGGAAGTAGAGAAGACAGGGAAAGGTTGGGGATGATAACACAGGGAGAGGGCTCTAGCTGCAGTCCCAGTGGAATATGTTTGTATTGAGTAAGTGACAGAACAGAATGAAAATAAATAAGTATTTCATAATGTACAGGACTGGACATTGATTGGATATAGAGAAGTAGTAGAGAGGAAATGGAATTCAAGCATGGATTGTACCAAGCAGAGTTCCAGATTATTAGGTGCAATTTATAAATAAATGTGTCCTGAAATATCTATACACCCTTGCAATTAGATGATGGGCTAAAATATGGACAAAGTAATAGTTTTTAAGCTAAAACATTCTTTGCCAATGCTCTTTTGTCAAGTCTTTAAAGCTCTAGGTGTAAACTCATTGTAGTAAGTGTTCATCTTACAGTGTGTGCTTCTATATACAAGGACACATTTAATCATGAATTTGTTGGCGGAGTTTCTATGAGTTGTGCTTAGTTTTCAGTGTAGCATATCACATATTTATATTACTATATACTTGGTTACTTGAGGCATCATTTGCTACTCTTAATTGGAATTCATAACAAGGAAAGAACTTTTCCTCAGAGGGAGCTCGGAATCATTTCGTGTAATTGTTCCTCGTGTAAGTCCGCTATTTTATAAGCTTTGGGGTTTAAAAGGAAAAGGTGCAGTTACTCTCACGGTGCTCCTAGTTACTCTGCTATCATGTCTGCTGAGGTTCTGTTGACGGGATTGACAAAGGACAGGGGCTAACACTAAGGTGGGATAGTTTTCACTCATTCTTTGAAACATTCCCAATACATGATTTAGTGAAAATATGTTTTTTAAATGTCAGATGTGGGAACTTTAGTGTGATTTTATCTCAGCATTACAAATATGGCTGATCAGTTATAAATCAAGTAGATAAAACTGAGTGAGTTTGTGTGCATGCTATTTATTTTAACTAAGTCCCTAACAAGCCTCATCTGCTAATTGGACTTAGCATTTCTGTTGCTAAATGAGAAGTGTTTTGGCTGCTACAGAGGATAGTAAGATCTACCCAGTGGAATACACATTAACATCTGTTATCCTGTCCTGCTCCAGCTTGGCTCTTAACAAGTACAGAAGCCCCAAAGTCAGAGTTGTCAAATCTGTGTGTGTGAGCGTGTCTGGCTTACCCATATGTGTGAGAGTAAAGCAATGGTCACTATGAGAAAGACCAACCAGTACAATTTATACTGGCAATATTAGATTAGCCTTAATTACTTCCATGTCTTTCTCTTTCAAAGAAGTTAACTCTTGATTTGGCTGGACTTCGGAAAGAAAAAGAAGATTTGCTGAAGAAATTGGAGTCTTCATCTGACATCATGAACTTGACTGAAGAAGTTTCTAGAGTAATGGCCCCACAGATACAAGTTACCACACTGGGTCCTTCAAGGAGCATGGATTTAGAAATGAAGCAATTACAGTGTAAACTAAAGGTGAGTATACAGTATGTTATATACAAAAACATTTCATGAGTTATTGCATTCTTCAAAATATATTTAATTGATTTTAATTTAGTTCAATAAAGGTCACCATGATAAAATATTTCAAAAGCATGAATATTGCATCTGACTTAGTCATTCAAGTCTTGTAGGTCTATTCTCTTTCTTTTTTAGGATTTTTGTCTTTTCATAGACAAATAAGCACTGTATCCTACCTTAGCAGCTAATGGAAAGTAGCCACTAGCTTCTGCTTTAATATTCAACTCCTGGCTGCTGACTGAGTCTCGGTCCAGATGAACAGAATCTTTTCAAACATATTTTATCAACAAAATAAAGATTGTTTTCCTCTACACTTGCTACTAATTTAATTACTTAGTTGTTGGTTGGAAATCAGAATGCAAAGAAGAGAAGTGTGGAAATGGGGAGAAAAAAAAAACAACAAAATCAAAGATGGATTGTTCTAATTGTTCACAGCAAGATAAACCTGGGGGTGGGAATCCTAAGGAGAGTTCTTTTTGTTTATAAAGAATTATATCTAACTCCAGATAACTTGTCAGTAACTTAAAAGTGAGGCTCACCTTAGTTTAAATAGAATTATAGGAAACAAGATCCATGTGTTTTAAACAGCTTCTTACATAAACTAATTAGTCAGGCAGTGGTGGCACACACCCTTAATCCCAGCACTCAGGAGGCAGAGGCAGAGGCAGAGGCAGAGGCAGGTGAATTTCTACAAGTTCAAGGCCAGCCTGGGCTACAGAGTGAGTTCCAGGAAAAGGTGCAAAGCTACACAGAGAAAACCTGTCTTGAAGAACCAAAAACAAAACAAAACAAAACAAACAAAACAAAACAGAAAACCAAACCAAACAAAAACTAATTATTTTTCACATATTTAATAATTTTCTTCAGTGAGAATTGCTAACTGGAAGCTGACAGCAGTTGATATAGGACCGTTGCCATGATAAACATCATTAGAAGGGAAACTCTTAACTGTAAATGCATTGAGTGCTTTATAGTTAGCATAACTGACTGTAACGAAAGCAGTAGGACACTAAACTATCAAGCAGATGCAGAGTTATTCTAAGTCCAGAGTACAACATTTTTGGTTTTGTTTTTCAAGACAGGGTTTCTCTGTGTAGTTCAGGCTGTCCTCCAACTCACTCTGTAGTCCAGGCTGGCCTTGAACTTGGAGATCTGCCTGCCTCTGCCTCTCAAGTGCTGAAGTTAAAAATGTGTACCACCATCGCCCATCCCAGAGTATGATGGTTTAAGCTGGGTTTTAAGTAGAATGAAATAGGGTAAAAATGTAGGCCGGCCATTGCTTACACCATCTCATTAGTAATAATCAGTCATGAAACGGGCATTAATTTAGCTGCTTCTTAGATATCACCTTGAGACAGTTTTTACATGGAGAACATGCATACTAGAAATGTAAAGCAAAATTGTACACATTTGGGAACATGTGCATTCTCTTAAAATGTGTTTTTCCCTAGGAATATAATATAATATACAGTTTATAAATTAAATGTTTCAGTGTTTAAGCTTCATGTACCAGAAGATGGGACCAATACACTTGTCTTTAATCGTATACTATATAGATGTTGAGTTACAGTTCTTTTATATAGTTTAAGTATTCATGTTCCTACTTTAACTTTTCACCAAGATAAAATATAATGGTAGAGCCAGTATCATCTGACTTCTAAGTATTTTTAGTTGTAATAGCTTTAAGTTGAGTTATATTTGACATATTTGGTTTTGCTTGCTACAAATGTTGCAACAATTAAAATTTGAAATGTGCTCAAACATAATTTGCCCATATCTGTGAGCTAAGATATTTACATTGTAATTTTTACCTGTGTGCAAATAAATGTCTGTCTAGTTTCAGGGAACGTGAGATAGAAAGGTGGAACATGAGAAGGCATCCAGCAGCTTGGTTGTATGGATGCTGGAGTCTTTGGACAGCTGAGCTGTTGAGAGACAAAAAGAATAATGTTTGCTTTCATCCTGTCTTATTTTTTATCTTATGTTTTAGTATAGATGTTCTTCTGGAATAAACTTATGTACACAATAGTTTCTGCTACTCAAAATTTGTTTTAATATTCTTTCAAATTAGTTTGCTGAGACTGCTATAAGAAAATATCACTGACTGGCTGGCCGGCTTAAAACATTTCAGTCAGACCTATGGCATGTGACTTTAATCCCAGCACTCTAGAGGCAGAGGCAGGTGGGTCTCTGGGGATTGAAGCCAGCCTGGTCTACACAGTGAGTCCCAGAATAGCCAGAGCTACATAGTTAGACCCTGTCTCAAAACAAGAAAACGAACAAAAACATTGGTTTTCTTAGAGGTCTGCAGGCTGGAAGGGCAAGGTCAAAGTGCTGACTCTTTCCTACCCCGTGAGTCCTTGCTTCTTGTCGTGTAGAGAGCAGCCTTCTACCTTTATCTTCACATGGCCTTCCTTCAAAGATCCCTGTGTCTCACTTTGCAAAGACCTCCCTCAGATTAGATATGGGCCTCCTGGAGACCTACCTCATTTTACCTGATTTACCTTTGAAAGAAATATCTCCAAACGCAACATGCTCTGAAGCACTAAATGAGGACTTCACCATACAATTTACGGGGACACAATTTAACTCATAACACATGTCAGATTGCTAATGGTGATTACCTTGGAACTAAGTCACTTCTAACTGATGTTTAGGAACATTGTTGAGAATTTAATCTGTTAAAGGTCTACATAGATCATTTCTCTAACACTGCTCTTTTCTGTGAATTTCTTATATACTTTCAGGAACTGGTTCATTCATTCTACTGTGGAGCTCATGGGTATTTGCTCTGTCTTCTTTTGCCCCATTAAGCATGTTTCCTCAAGGTACTCCACAGAGCTAGATACAGAGGTGGATAATAAAAGCTAAAATAACGGAAGTTCTTTCCAGGAAATGATGACAATATTGGCATCGTTTCATTTTTAGTTCATTAATACTCCATTACCCACAAGTCATGGATTCGGCACTTTTAGCTACATAAAATATAGCTGTAAGTTTCAAAACAGAAAGGAATCAAACGACTATCTAAAAAATCTACTGAATATACTCCTTTGAAGATAGTATCAGACTTTACATGCTTCCCTTTGCTTTTCATTTTAAATAAAGTTCTAAGTTCATTTGTTTTACTTCTCAATGGAAAATGCTTCAGAAACAAGTATGCAATATGCATATTAAAGGACAGAATGGATGTTTTAGGCAGGTATATTTAGAGCAGAGCAGAGCGAGAGCGAGAGCGAGCGGGAGAGAGAGAGAGAGAGAGAGAGAGAGAGAGAGAGAGAGAGAGAGAGAGAGAGAGAGAGAGATATCCCAGCACTTGGGAGGCCAAGGCAGAAGCCCCAGGGCTTTGAGGGCCCAGACTTAAACTTACATGTGTTATTTCAGCCATGTTCTTTTGGTGAAAGCAAATCCCAGATGAGACCAGATTCAAAGAACTGGCAAACAGCTGTCGTGCTTTCCAGGGGGACCAGCAAGTTATCTGTGATCATATTTGGTCAATTACAGTTTGTGAGGAAATATGTCATTCATTTTAAGTTGTCTTACTGAGCCATTAAGACTCCTGATTACATAATTACATTTTACTCCAACGATTCATATTTCCCATTAAAATATTTGAGTCCTATACTATGGCTCATGTTCCTAATAAGGTTTTGCATGCCATATAATGATTTTGCTATAAATATGTTATCTTTATTGTAAAATATAAAAAAATCAAATACAACATTGAAAGTACATTTTAGTCATTATTAGCATAATTAAAATAAATGTGCAGCTCTTTCTCAAAGCAATGCCTTTTGTTTTAGATCAAGATAGAAAGATGAATTGAAGTTATGTTTATTTTAATCCAGAATGCAACTAATGAACTCACTAAGCAGGCATCCAATGTGAAGTCTCTGAAACTGGAACTCCTAGCAAAAGAAGAGCACATAAAGGAGATGCATGAAAAGTAGGATTTCATATTTCTATCTGTTGTATTTGGTGCCACCTAGTGGTCGTCATACCTCCTTACCTTCCACTACAATAAACAATACCAGTATTTATCTTTCACAATAGAACTTCACTTTTTAAGATGATGAGGGGTTTTTTTTAAACACTTGTAATGATTTATTTGTTCTTATTTTATGTGTATTAGTGTTTTGCTTACATGTATATCTGTACAAGGGTATCAGATCCCCTGGAACTGGAGCTACAGACAGTTGTGAGCTGCCATGTGGGTGCTGGGAATTGAACCCAGGTCCTCTGGAAGAGCAGCCAGTACTCTTAACCACTGAGCCATCTCTCTAGCCCCTCAAGATCATGTTTAAGACTACATAAGATGAAATTTTAAGGAATACAACATAGAGTATAATTGATGACAATCTGGTTGCTTTTTTTTTTTTTTTTTTTTTTTTTTTTTTTTTTTTTTTTTTTTGGTTTTTTGAGACAGGTTTCAATGTGTAGTTTTGGTGCCTGTCCTGGATCTCGCTCTGTAGACCAGGCTGGCCTCGAACTCACAGAGATCTGCCTGGCTCTGCCTCCTGAGTACTGGGATTAAAGGCATGCTCCACCACTGCCCAGCATCTGGTTGTTATTTTTGATTAGAGTAAAATCTAAAACTAGATTTCACTTAGCATAATTTGAATAAATAAAAATTAATGGCTTTATGAGCAAACAAAACCTACAATTGTGAATGCTTAGACTAAGAGAATATATCGATTGATACTTGAATAGAATTAATTCCTAAGTTTATAAAGCCAAGGTCAAATGTGAAGGATTTGTTGGCTTATAAAAATAGTTTCTTTTGTATATATCATTTTAAAAGGAGTTTAAATACCCTCTCACATTGAGCAAAAGTGGTTCTCTTTCTCTATATTTTATAACTTTAGTAAAGCTTTTATGTGATAATATGTTTAGATAGCACATATCATTGATAAATTCCTCATATAGGCAGAATTATGAGTGAAGCTTTACTTCGCATGATATTAGTAAATAAAACTTAGACAGAGGATTGCTAGCTGAGTGCAGTGGCTTGTGCCTGTAATTTTAGTATTAGGAAGACTGAAGCAAGAAGACTGCTGCAAAATCGAGACCAGCCTGGGCTACAGCGGGAAAGAAAGCCTCTCTCCCGAGTCCTCCAAATAAAAACAATTCTTATTTTACCTGAAGATGTCTTGAAGTTTCTACATCAAAGGCACTGTTGCTTAGTGGTTCCTGGTGAGGAGTCTGGGAAAACATGGAGTCCTGGCTCCTTCATCCACTGGCTCTGCGCTTGTGTCTAATAGTCTTAATTCACGAAGGTCTTCTGAAGAATAAGTGAGTCAGGACATAAAAATTTATGATAGCAGCTACGTATAACAAGGTCTAATCAGCATTAGCTGCTGTCATTCAGATCATCAGCCATAGTTACAAGATCAGTAGTGGATACCACTGAAGGTACGATTTTATAAGTCACTATCTTCAACTAAACTGATATGTGGATTCAATCTCAACTGATCGAATTAAACAGTATGTCTAATTTTAGTTTCTTTGTATATTATACAATTTTTACATTTTTATCCAAATTACAGTGTTGTTTCTTAACATTGTTAGGATTTTGATCGTCTCTAAGTATCACTTCAATATTTCTAAGCAATACAAAAAGTAATTTAAGTATAATTGGAGTTTTCATAAATTATATAAATTATAAAGATCTCAGTTAATCTTTCTTTCGCTATAATGCAAATATATAATAGTAACAATTTCACAAACAGATTATGGATTTTGATAAACATATGATACTTCGATACTTATTTCAATGCAATTTTATTTTACTAACATAGTGGCAATATCAGCTTTCCAAAACTAACCATGGGCATGACCGTGGGTACCATATATCAAGATACTTTCTGCCCTTGTTAAAATCTTCTCTCCTTTAGGATGTCTCGGTTGGAGAGAGATATAACCATGAAAAGACACCTGATTGAGGACTTGAAATTTCGACAGAAAGTAAATTCAGAAAGTAATGAGAATTTTAATGAAATGTTAGAAAGTCTTGAAAAAAAGGTACCAATTTTTGTGTTCCCTGATAAATTATTTTCTATTGTACTTATTTTAACATAAATATTCAGTATTAGGCAACAATGTAAAATACTTGCAGGATATATATTAACAGTTATAAAGTTATGCCATTTTTATTTGTTTCAGAATTCAAGACTCCAAAATTCCACACATAGTATACCCACAGAGTCTGCCTGTTTGTGTGCTGTCCTGCAGGAAAACGTTTAGTTTTTAAATCTCAAGCGTTTCTGTTGTATATAATGATGGCCCAATTTTTTTTATATTATTTAAACCTATAGTTTATAAGGACAGAATCAGGCTAATGTACCATTGTAACTATTATGCCAATAACTATCAAATGCCCTTAAAAAACTGTAAGTTTTCTTCCATAGACTTAATTTAGTGTACATGGTAGAGGATTTTTTTAAGGTAGTTGCATAATATATGACCCCAAACTAAAAAGTTTTTTTTTAATTCTTTTAAATACTATTTATGCAACTCACAAAACTTTACATTTTTTATTTGTATTGGTGTTTTGCTTGTATGTGTGTATGTGTAACACATGCACTCCTAGTACCTGTGGAGGTCAGAAGAGGGTTTCAGATCCTCTAGAACTGACATTTACAGGTGGTTGTGAGCTGTTGTGTGGGTCCTGGAAATTGAACCTGTTTCATCTGCAAGAGCAACAAGTTCTTTTAACCACGTCATCTCTTCAGCCCCCTTACTTTTCTTTCACTTCATTCAGATATAGCTTTAAAAACCTTGTTTCAATAATTATTTCTTTGTGGTATTAAACTTAAAATGAAAAACAGTTTCTTCTGTTATTCTATGAGCTGTGTAAAGAATGTTGTCATTATTCCATTATACATATCATACATTTTAGTTTGGTTATTGACTTAAGAATTGCTAGTTTCTTCATAACTTGAATACTACAAGTAGACTACTTGAATTTGATAAAGTCTATGAGACAGTCAATGCAATCAGACTCATTCAGTTTCTGATGAAACAATACAGTGCACTACTATAATGCATTTACTAATAGTAATTACCTTTAAACTTCTACTGCAGGTGAAGGCATTAACTGAAGAATGTTCCAACAAGAAGGTATCAGTTGATTCACTAAAGCAAAGACTTAATGTTGCTGTGAAAGAGAAGTCACAGTATGAACAGATGTATCAGAAAACTAAGGAGGAGTTAGAAAAAAAGGTATGCTTCCAAACATTCAGATGGAACTCCGAATGTAGTGACACTTCTCATTTTTAATGCTATCACCCTTTTCTCCCTAAATCAATATGAACTACTTAAAAATGCCACATAACTCTAAAGAGTACTGTCTCACTACATGAAACTCTGCTTTACTGTAATGAGTGTGCTGTATTAGCAAAATAAAGAAAAGCAAGGATTACCTGTGCCCAAATAAAAGTCAGGGGCAAGTCTGAAATAATGAAATCTTTTCTTGTCGGATCTGTCTAGTTCATGCTCCCACTCTGTTCATGAACGGTTTTTTCTTTTGTGACTATCCATCTCTGCAGGATCTCAAGCTGAGTCTCCTTGTATCGAAAGTGAACGACACAGAGGCAGCGATGACAAGGATTGAGACAGCCGCAGCGGAGCAGCTCCAAGGCTTAGCGCTGCAGAGTGAGCAGGTCCTGGGAGCTGCGCAGAGGAAACTGGGGGCAGCCAATGAAAAGATCGAAGAGTTCCTCATCTTTGTGAAGGTTTGAGTCACTGATGGCTTCCTCACTTGCTCCTTATTTCGGGCAGAGGCGTTGTCCTCCTCCTGAGGATTTGGTAGAAACATCAAGTTCCTTGCGTGTCTTTGTTATTGTTTTGGGACGATCTCACTATATAGAGCTCAGCTGGCCTCAGACTGTTGGTTCTCCTGCCTTTATCCTCATGAGGTTTACAGGTGCTCCTGGCTTTCTTCTTGCTTTCCTAATCCACAAAACCTTTTCTCCTCCCTCGTGGGCCACAATGTTCAAAATTTCTCTGTAACAGATTTTATGGTTTGAGTTTTAAATTATTTACCCTGCTGTTAGTATTTCTTTCTTAACATTAGTTTAATAATGAAATGGTAGTAGTCAAGTAGTCAAGATAGATTTAAATGAATTACATCATTTCCACTCTGGTTTAAAATCACCCAAGCAAGGACAAAGATACTCCTGTACTCAGTTAAACCAAGAGGTGCTTGAATTAGTATAGCCAGAGAAGTAGCAAATGGCTTAGGAGAACATAAAGGTAGCGAAATGCCTGCACATAACTGATGGCTGTTATATGATCTAGATGCTACCTAAACTTGGGAGAACCCCAGAAAGATTTGTGAATGAGCTACACAAAGAACCTGCTAAGTGGTGATTCCTGGAGGAGGGGAAGATACATTCATCACTCTTCCTCCCTTATCTGCAGCCACTGAGGATATTCTCTGGTTTCAGAAGCAGCAGTTGTTGAGGCCAGAGAGCCCAGGATGGTCCCGCCCTGTTTAACCCCCTATAAAGTGTCCATAACTCCATTTAGTGCCTTTTACTGTTTGTCATGTAGTTAGTAGGTATCTATCACTGCTAGCTAAACCATAGTGATTTACTTAATAGCAGGAATAATATTTTATTCATCTTTATTTCCACAGCATGTACCATAGTGTCTTGAAAAGAATAGGCATGCAATAATGATCACTAATCAAATTAATTAAATTAAGTTTGCATTGGAAATGTGAAATCTTAATGGTAATCCTCTTGACCGTCAATGTTGATTTTAAAATGGTTTACAGTGGGAAAGAAAGCCTGTTCCTTTCCCCACTGCCCTGTACACATTTCCCTCTGTGTTTCAGTCCTTGATGAGCAAGGGCTTTCTGGTCCTCTCCCTGAAGAGTGCATGAAAGCCAGCATTCCAGAATGTAGAAACAGGGCTGAAAGGGAACACTCAAGACATTCATATTGCCTCAGTAGGTGTGCATTTTCCACTTAAGAAATCTTCATAGAATGAAATTTTAAATGTCTTTCTATAAAGTTATATTACTATTCACTGCCTTCTTTTCTATGACCCACCATAGTATGAATTACTCATTTACACCTCACTAAGTTGGCTGGAGAGATGGCACCCTGGCTAAGAGCACTTGCTGCCCTTGCAGAGAGTCTAAGTTCAGTTCCCAGCACCCACACTGGGCTGCTCACAGCTGCCTCTAACTCCAGCTAGTTATTCAAAGGCCATATGGATCCTTAAAGGTGACATACTGGTCCTTTATACTAACTGACAATGATATAAGTATAAATAATTGATAGATGAATTTGAGATTGTTACAGTTCCATGGATCCTTAATTTGAATAACATCTTAAAAAGTATAATATAGGACAGGCATATTAGTCCATGCCTTTAATCCCAGCACTCAGGAGGCACAGACAAGAGGAGCTCTGTAAGTATGAGGTCAGCCTGGTCTACACATAGGAGGTTCCAGGCCAGCCTGGAATACATGGTGATAACCTGTCTCAAAAGAATGTATAACACAGCTCATGTTTAGTATTCTTACAGAATTTTTATACTTGATTTAAGACATTTAGCATTTAGAATACCAACTTCAGAATCATTTGTTTTCCCATGCTTAAACAAAATATATAATATTGGCCCTGAATCTACTGAATCATGGTCCCAATTGGATAGGACCTCAAATCTGCATTTGCCAAATTAACTAAATGAATAGAATTGAGGTTTTAAATGGGGGCTAGAAAGATGTCTCAGTGGTTAAGAGCACTAGCCTCATCGGCAGAAGACCCAAGCTCAGTTCCAAGTACCCACAAAGAGGCTCACAAACATATGTAAATCTGGGATCTGAAACCATCTGTGGCCTCCAAGGGCACCAGGTATACCTGTGGTCCAGAGACTTACATATGGGAAGTTTAGAAGCATTGCCTGTGTTTAACAATTGAATCTATATGACAAATCTGTATTTGTTTGGCATTTAAAACTTTAAAAAAATCCCAATTTCCAGTGGTAATTTGATATTTGTTTTAATTGTGTTTTATGCTGATATATGCTTGATACTAACATCATGTCTCTTTTTTAAGTTTTCTTAATCAAAGGCTACAAGCAGCCAAACACAGAAGTATTGGTCAAGACTAGGAAGTTGGGTCTTAGTAAAAGGGGACCAACCTCTTCTCATCTTTTCACAGGTGACCTAGGCCTGGGCAGAGATGCTCAGGGGCCACCAGCTCAAGCAGCACAGCCTCTGTGGCTTCCTGCCTTTCTATGTTGGTTGTATTACATCTTCTATCTTTTTATCAATTTTAGACCATTTGTAACTGAATGTTATCTTGCCTCTGGAATCTACTCTTTCTCACTGTTCTCCAACTTCTATCCATACTGGGCATGTTTCTGCCATTTCCCACCAGAAGGCCTTCCTGTCTTTGTACCCCCTTTCAGAGTTAGCTTAGGGCCTTCTTCTGTATGGATCTGTCTTATAACCTTGTAGCCAAGAGGACAGAGTTCAACTCTGCTCCATACTAGCTTTGTGATCTCAGGCAACTGATCTAATCCTCTGTACCTCAGTTTTCCTCTCCATAAGAAGATTATAATAATAAGAGCATACCTGATCTTAGGGTTTGAATAAATCATCATAGCTAAAAGTTCAGAATGGTTCCTAACAAACTAGAACTGCTCTGTAAGTATCAACTATCATTACTGATAGCAGTGGTAAGAGAATAGTTGTCTCCTGATCAGTTATGGTGTATACAATTAATATGTAATTGTAAACTTTTTCATTTTTGTTCTGTTTCAAGTATATTATATAGCCATCTTGGGGGCAGGAACATTATCAATAATTTCCTTATAGTACTACCAGCCAATAAGGCTCATTACATTATTGAGGAATTGATTAGACAGACAGATACACACACTTATACATTGTACAAGAATTATAGCCACTTTTCCGATTAAAACTGTAAAGGCAAGAGCTATTCATAACTATATATAGTTCTTATGTGGATCATAATAATCACAATGCATTCTGCACAAAGCTTGTTAGATATCATGTACACTAAACTACTTAATAAATATTATCAGTAGTTTTAATAGTACTAATGTTTGTTCTGGTACTGTTGTGGAATCTATGTTCCCTTTAGTCTTTTATTTATTTGTAGGGCACAACCAGATTATGGAAGAGGTGGAGTGGCCATCTGCTCTAGATCTAGTCTTGAATATGGAATTTTGCCCTGGGGTGAAATCAAGTGCTTTGAGCATCTGGGCTGGATATATGTGGCAGAACTGAGGCTTTGAATTCTCCTAATAACTGGATAAAACACACTAGGGAAATTTCTAGAAGTATTTGCTCAGTTTGAGTCAGCCTTGATATATAGGCTTGTTAATGTGCTTGTATGTGAGAGTCATATGCCAAGCACCATTTTCTCAATGTTCTTTTGTTGTTGTTAACTGAAAAATATATACCAGCCAAAGAACAATATTTAATTGGAAAATGTGCATGGTTTCATTATCATTATGTATTTTTGTTTGGTAAGATTTAGTTAGATGCTCAGGGTATATGTACTTCTTTCTTCTTTAATGTAGACATTTGTTAACATTCCAATTTTATGTTTATATTTGCAATGGTTAATATTTAGACACTGATCTGTTCTCTTAATTATGAGTTTTGAACACTTCTGTAGTAAAAAATCAACTTGAATTCACACTTAATCTATGTCTCACTAAAGGAAAATTCAAGCTTTTAAAAGGAAAAATTCTTACTAGTAATATATTAACAGGTGAACATTAACCTATGTAAATTATACCTTAGTAAAGCTGTTTAAATATTGTTGAGACACAGATACATTTCTGAACTTTTTGTCAACCCAGCAGCATCTCTGGATTCTCCTAGAGAAGAGGACCAATCACCTGCCACACCCTCCACCTTGAACTCCCAGAACCAGGATTTCAAGCTTCTTCATAATTTTTCAAAAAGTTGTTTTTAAAAGTGCATAATTTCTTCAGGAAATCATGATAAGGATGGTGACTTTAGAGTTTCTAAGTAGCCTACCTGCTCCCACATTTGAGTATTACTGAAAAGAAAGTGTAGTCAGTTTATTAGTATGGTGAAATTCAAGATCAAAGTTGTTAGCTAATACACTCAAGGCTCATGGATAAAGACTAGAAAACTTTAAGAAAATAAAACTGGAAAACTAGAAATAGTAAGAGTACAATATGATAGTTTACTGCTTCCTAAACACTATTCTTTCTGGTTTCAATAAATCATCATAACTGAAAACAGAGTAGCTTTCAGTTGACATGTCTGTCCAAGAAAGTATTCTCATTTTGAAAATGTCCTCTGATATTGGGACAATTGGTGATCATTACAAAGGACAAGGGAGCTATTGCATATTGCTAAATATGGGTAATTTGCAAATAAAATATTGCATATTGCTAAATGTCGGTAATTTGCAAATAAAATAAGAAAGTGATCCCTCTTTATGTCCCTAACAACATGCTAAGCAAAACTTGAAGGAAGTATGGAAACATACAAAGAAATTGATGAGACCATAGTAAACTTATTTTCCCAGAATATGTTTAATCTATAGTATACTCAAGAGTCAGTCATGGCCGGGCGGTGGTGGCGCACGCCTTTAATCCCAGCACTCGGGAGGCAGAGCCAGGCGGATCTCTGTGAGTTCGAGGCCAGCCTGGGCTACCAAGTGAGTCCCAGGAAAGGCGCAAAGCTACACAGAGAAACCCTGTCTCGAAAAACCAAAAAAAAAAAAAAAAAAAAAAAAAAAAAGAGTCAGTCATTCAAAATAGACAAAATATAAGGATGCTTTCTTTTCAAATCCATCTACAACATTCACAAAGACTATTTTATATCTTTATCTAACAAATTCATAAAGGCAAAAATTATTCTTACTATCTACCATGAATATAGTATAATATAATTATGATTTGACAAAATAGTGGTCAAAATGTATCTACTTAAAAACTTTCAAACTCTGTGGCTTAGGACTAAGGTGGACTTAAAACTCGATTTTCCAAGATAGTTTCAAACAGAAGAGTGAGAATATCAAAATTAACTTTCAATGTAAGATGCTAGAAAAAGAAGACAAAGGAAATGGAATTATGGAGTTATATTACTTTTCTTGTTGCTTCAACAAAATACCTGACAGAAGCAGCTTAGGGGAAGGAAGGAAGAATTTACTTTGCCTTACAGGTGTGAGTAGTTCCATTTTAAATATTTTGAGGTACCACTATACTGATTCCATAGTAGCTGTACAAGTCTCTATTCCTTCATTTCCCCATATCCTGCTAACATGTGATGAGAGCCCTTTTGACTCGAAACTTGAGTTTTAATTTGCATTTCCCTGATAGTGAAGGATGTTGTATATATATATATATATATTTTAATATTTATCTTAGTAATTTGTATTTCTTCTTTTGAGAACTGTCTATTCAGTTCATTAGCTCAGTTATTGGTTGGATGATCAGTTGTTTTTTGTGTTGTTGAGTTTGTTTTGTTGCTAATCTGTGAGTATAAGGACAAATGTTTATAGACTTTTGTTAGGGAACATACTAGTTTAGTAAATAAGTGATTGTAGATTCCCCTCCAATAACCATGATTTCACAAGCACTGAGTATTAAGCCAGGCATGGTTTATCTCTTATTGAGTGGGTCTTAAGTTCAATTAGAGAGCTATTGGTTCCCACCAAGCTATGTGTGTCACTTTTGTACCCATAGGATTATCCTGTTATGCTGATTGTTGAAGTGGTTCACAGACATCATAGCTGGGTAGGACTGTTAGTTGCCTCATTCCTTTGGAAGCTTGCATGGCCCCTTCTGGTACCATGCAAGCTTGTCCTCAGGGAGAGGGCATTTAGGTCAGTTCCAATTCAGCGGTTTCTGAGCCCTGTTTCTAAAGTACATGGTGTCTTCAGCAGTAGAGACTTCCCTTCTACCTCTGGGGATAACCAGTGGCAACAGAAATAAGCTGTATATTTTAGAAGTCTCTTGGACAACTCTGGCCAACAACTCAAAAGAGGGCTCTTTATGTCTGGATTTGGGATTTTTGGTGTTAGTAGATGATCTTAAGCTCTTGAAGAGAACACTGTCAGCCCAGATGAGAAAAGTACATTAAAGCAATATATGTATATTTATACACAGAATTACATGTATTATAGGTGTGTGTATGTGTGTCTAATATTTACAACCATGCCCATCTACAGAGAATGTCCTGTTGACAGTCCAACCGAGAGACTCTATAATGGCCTGACCAAACACAGATTAAAGTCAGGATCTTTATCCATAGAGAAAACCTAGCCAGTGACTCTATCT
The DNA here is from genome assembly GCF_949786415.1 of Peromyscus eremicus. Taxonomy (NCBI): domain Eukaryota; kingdom Metazoa; phylum Chordata; class Mammalia; order Rodentia; family Cricetidae; genus Peromyscus; species Peromyscus eremicus. The sequence continues at coordinate 100,396,341 of NC_081417.1, forward strand.
ATCTAATTGAGTACAGTTTGAGACACTGCCTGATTATGGAGCCAATGCAACCTCACTTGAACACAGAATCTACCCACTAACAACATTTGAACAGAGAGTACAACCTTGCTCTTTCAAGCAGGAGCCAACCCTATATTTGAAGTCCAACCCTATATTGGAAATCTAAACATTGTAACTACATGATCAAGGAACATAATGTGTAGGTGACTATTAACAGCAATCAGCATCCCAATTAGTGACCATGTCTGAATGCAAAGCCCATCCGGCAGCCCTCCCTGACCTCCAAGAATATGTAGGATCCTTGCCAAACTAAGAGACCCTGACAGCAAGCACCACACTGGCGCCTCTGCTAGCCCATCCAAACTCTTAAGTTGTATGGATTGGTGAGTGTTTTTCCTTGCGAAAGCCATCTGTGAAGGCTGGAAGAAGTGGCTGCTTCCTACAAAACATAAAAACACTGAAGGAACTGACAGGGATATGAGAAATAAGGAGACATGAAGCAATCAGACGAACTAATGAAGGCCCACCTGACCTTAGAGAAACCTACCAACTGAGAAGCAGTTCAGATAAGTCCTCCCAGATAAATGAGAGGAGTAGAAGATAGCATGACAGGGAACTAGATGAAATTAGGAAACAACATGAGCAATATGTGGAACTCATCAAGGAAACAGAAAAATAAGAAAAGGAATCCTACAGTGGCATCAATGTGTTCAGAAAATGTAAATATTGAAGAGGAAATTAATCTGTGTTACTTATATTCTTTTCTTTTAAGATAAGATTTTCAAGTTTAAATTTTTTCTAGAACTGAATATATTAATATTTCTGTATGAGCTGTGCTTATAAAGACAAAAGATGGGGGCTGGGAAATTGTTCAATGGGTAAGAGTGGTTGATCTGCAAGCATGAGATCTCAGGTGTAATTCCCAGCACCCATTTAAATAGTGGGAGATGGCTGTGCATTGAGGTCTAGAGACAGGAAGATCCCATAGCTCACCGTACAGAGCCTACCAGAAATGGTGAGCTTCTGACTCAGTGGCAGACAGTGGCTCAAGGCAATAGGACAACAATAAAGACACCCAGAGTTATGTTCTGGCCTCTGCATGCATGCACACAGACACATTCCCTTACACATGTACAGGTACCACACACAACACATATATTGGTATGTGTATATGTGGTGTATGTATATATTGGAGTGTGTGTGTGTGTGTGTTATATTAAGAGAAAATGAAGCTGATATCAATTACAGATTTTTATAGAGAAAAATATTTATAGTGACAACACAAGACTGAACTAAAAATTTCAATAAATGACATCAGTAGGATATTCTAAAAAGCATAAGAAGTTTCCTTGAACTCAAGGATAGGTCACAGAGAAACAAAGAGTTTTTTTTCTTTTCTTTTTTCTTTTTTTTTCTCCCCGCTCCCGTCCCCCTCACCTTCCCCCCAGCCCACCCCTCATTCCCACCTCCTCCAGGGCAAAGCCTCCCCTGAGAACTGATATCAACCTGGTAGACTCAGTCCAGGCAGGTCCAGTCCCCTCCTCCCAGGCCGAGCCAAGCGACCCTGCATAGGCCCCAGGTTTCAAACAGACAACTCATGCAATGAGCACAGGACCTGGTCCCACTGCCTGGATGCCTCCCAAACAGATCAAGCCAATCAACTGTCTCACCCATTCAGAGGGCCTGATCCAGTTGGTGACCCCTCAGCCATTGGTTCATAGTTCATGTGTTTCCATTCATTTGGCTATTTGTCCCTGTGCTTTATCCAACCTTGGGAGTTTTTTGGGTTTTTTGTTTGTTTGTTTGTTTGTTTGTTTGTTTTTTAATGAAAAGGTGAAGAAAATCACAAGACTTATAAGACATCATCAAACTAAATATATGGAATTTTAGAAAACAGAGATAAAGGGACAGAAAGACTATTTAAAGAAATAATAGGAGAAAGCTTCTTGCATTTGGAGAGAAAGAGGTATGCAGATTCATAGATGCAAAGATACCCCCAAAAGACTGAATGCAAAAGATCTAAGTGAGGGAGTATATAATTAAATTGCCAAAGGCATACACAAAGAAAATGTTGAAAAAGGAAGAAACTGCGACTCATCACATACAAGAATCCCCTGTAAGAAAGAACACACCCATAGACTGCCAAAGGAATGCCCACAGAAGCCTTAAAGATTAGGATAATGTGGGATGTTTCAGATGGTGAAAGAAAAAAACTACTAGCCAAGAATCCTATAGTAAAAAGAAAACAAACTTCAGAACGAGGTAATGAGCAAAGACTGCCCCAGTGAGCTGACATGGAGAGCTTGTGCCTCACTATGAATGCAGCCCAGAGCTCCTTAAGTGGAAATAAAGAACTCTAAGTAGTAAAGCTGAAACAGACTCAAGTCAGGATTCTTGAGCATTACAATGGGGTTGCAAAAATGACTTTCAGTTATGACATAAAAATTAAAGTATTTAGAAACTAAATGACAAAAATTTGCTAATGGATGTATAATAGAAACATATTTGTAAATCATTATATCCAATCTCTAAAATGTGAGCTGTGTCATCTATATGTGATTATTATTGCAATGCTGTTAACATCTGAAAATAGGAAGCTACAGTTACAAGGTGTTTTATGAAAGCCATGACAAAGGAAATTCTGAAGTGGGAATTCAGAAGATTAAGAAAGACCTCAAAGCATATGCAACAACAAGAAAGTCATCAAAAGAAAAACCCCAAGAATGGAAGAAAGAATAAAGGAATGGCAGCACCAACAGAAAACAACTAGCAAAGTGGAAACAGTAAATACGTTACCTGACAACATTTATTGTAAATGTAAAAAAAATAAACTTTCTGATCAGAAGATGTCTGGTGGCTGAATAGGCTTTCCTTTTTTCTTTCTTTTTGAAAGTATGATCTAGTGATCATACAAAAGACTCAATTTAACTATAAAGGCACACCGAACTGAAAGTGAAGAGACAGAAAAAGATATTCCATACAAATATGAGAACATAAGTGGCTGAATTTATAACAAGATAGAGTTTAGTTAATAAATAGTCAAAAAAGGAAATGACAAAAACAATTATAAATATTTGTTCTGCAAACATTGGTACACCTATGTATGTAAAGCAGCTAGCTACTCAGAGCATTGGAGAAAGTCAACCAGAAGGAGGATGGTGATCCGTCTCACAAGTAGGCCCTCTGAAAAGAGAATGCAAAAACAGCAGAACTGAGCAACATCAGGACCATGTGGTCCTCACAGACATATACAGAACATTCTACAGGATAGGTGAATGTGGGGACACAAAAACAAGTCTTAAAAAAATCAAAAGATTAAAGTCACATGAAGCATCTTTTCTAACCCTATTTGTGTAAAAATGCAAATCAATAATGGGAAGAAAATTCATGAATATGTGGAAGTTAAGCAGTTTGTCCCCAAAGCCTAATGGGACTGATTATAGAAAAGAGAGAAATAAAAATATAATGAGACAAATGAAGATGGAAACTCAACCTGTCATGTGTATGAGATGCAGAAAATGTTTTTGAGCGGAAAGATTACAGCTGTAAACAACTTAACGAAAGGGCTCGCAAGTGCACAGTCTAACTTTAAACATTGACGAGCAAGGGAAAGGATAATTGAGCCCAAAGTTAACAGAAGGAAGGGACTAGAGAGCACTACAGAAGAAACTGTTCAGATAGAAAGAATAGAAAACAAAACAAGGATCAGTGAAACTAAGCTAATTTGAAATATAAAATTGGCAAATCTTTAGCTAGACTAATTAAGAAAAACAAAATAAAAAGATTTTATTATTCTAACTAGAGAAATATGACTGATAACCAAGAAGTGATCCAGACCATAAGAGAATACTCTGAACAATTACATGCTAAGAAGTTAGATGAGCTATAATAAATGAAAATTCCTGAAAAATTAACTGCCCACCAAGACTGGATCATGAAGAAATACACAATCCAAACGAATAACAAGTAAGGCAATTGAATCAGTAATCAAAACCCTCCCGGCAAACAATCCCAGTGCCATATGGCTTCCCCACTGTCTGGCCCAACATTTAAAGAAGAAGTATTGCCAGTTCTTGAACTCTTCCCAACAATTCAGGAGGGAAGAACACTTGCAAACTTTATTCACAAGGTCAGTTCTGCACTGCAAGCAAGGATGGGGACATGGTGAGAGGAGGAAATCACATTTCAGCATCACTCAACACAGATGCAGGGACTCCTAACAGTACTAGTGAGCCACAGGAAAAACATACACCGTCTGTGGATGGTCCTAATATGCGAATAAATACATATGAGATGCTAAATTAGCAGAATAAAAGAAAAGTCACATTGTTACCCAATAGATATTGAAAACGAACTTCACAAAATTCCACATCTTTTCATGTTTAAAAACTCAATGTATTTAATATAGAGTGAGAGGATCTCAATATAATAAAATCTGTAAGTTACAGAAATGTCTTTTTTCTATAAAATCAAGACCAAAGCAAAAGGCTTAAATAAAGATACAGAAATCACAAGGGAAAAAGTAAAAATATCTCTGCAGATCACACCATTTTAGACATAAAAAAACCATAGGACTGTACCTCAAAATAAATTAGTTCAATATTGTTTGCTGGTTTCATAAAACAATATATAAAATTTAGCTCTGCCTCTCTAACACTAACAACATACCCTCTAACACAGAAATGAGAAAAAAATAGTCATCGACATTAAGAGAAAAACAATAAAGGAAAAACTAGGAGTAAAATTTAACCAAGAAAATGGAATCTCTTAACTGAAAAATAAGGTTTTGTTTTGTTCTTTTTGTTATTGTTTGTTTGTTTGTTTGTTTGTTTTTTGGTTTTTAAAGACAGGGTTTCTCTGTGTAATTTTGGTGCCTGTCCTGGATCTCACTCTGTAGACCAGGCTGGCCTTGAACTCACAGAGATCCACCTGATTCTGCCTCCCAAGTACTGGGATTACAGGCATGTGCCACCACCACCCCGCCTGAAAAATATGTTATTGATGAAATAAATTGAAAAAATATAAATGGAAAAATAGGCTATGTTCATGGATTGGAAGAACTAATACTGTTAAAATGTCTTAGTGCTCAAAGTGTGTGTGTGTCTGTCTGTCTGTCTGTGTGTTTGTGTATGGCTATTTCTATGTATTTATATATATTCATTCACTACAGTTGTTGTTAGTAGTCCTATCATATTTTAACATAAATAGGAAAGACTTGTATGAAACCACAAAAGATGTTGACTAAACAAAGCAGTGTTGAGCAAGAAGAGTTAAGCTAGAGGTATTATACTCTCTTGTTTGAAACCATATCACTAAGTTGTAGTAATCAAACCTTCGTCATACTGACATAGAAGAAGAAGTATAAACCATTGAACAGAGTATAGAGCTCATTAATAAATCTATGTGTATATCATTGACTAATAAGTGACAAACACAAGGAGCATGTGACAGTGAAAGTACTGTTTCTTCAATAAATGATGCTAGGAAAACGGTCTGACTAGGGATGGAACAGTGTCTTAGTTAGTGTGGGTTTTTATTGCTGTGAAGAGACACCACAACCACAGTAACTCTTATAAAGGAAACAATTGGGGTGGCTCGCTTACAGTTTCAGAGGTTCAGTCCATTATCATCATGGCAGGGAGCATGGCAGAATGCAGGCAGACATGGTGCTGGAGGAATAGCTGAGAGTCCTACATCTTGCAGGCAACAGGAAGTCAACTAACTTGCTGGGTGGTAATCCAAGTATAAGAAATCTCAAAGCCTGCCCCCACAGTGACATACTTCCTCCAACAAGGCCATATCTGCTCCAACAAAGTCTCACCTCCTAATGCTGCCACTCCTTATGAAATTATGAGGGCCAGCAACATTCAAACTACCACACCACTGCTCAAATAGTATGTTTACAGATAAATAGAACGATTTCATCAGCTCAATTGTGCTTTATCATGATAACAAGTAGCAAGCTTGACCAACCAGACACCAGTTAGCTTATCTAACAGTAAGATTAGCGAGCTTTGGTTAATAAAGAAAGGTAGTTAAGAGGTGATTTAAGAGAGCTTTTATTACATAAGGGAAATGAGTAGATAGCAGCCCATTCTCTTCCAAAATAAATAAAATCATGGTAACCTTAATAAAAATGATTTGCTGGTACAGTCACATTTTTATGTTTTGGCCATTTTGTCTTTATTATGACTTCCATATGAACCCATGTTCTTTCAAATATGTTTTAGGCTTTGGTCAAAGAGTTACAAAGTGATGTCCATAGGACCAGACATCGAATCAGGGAGCTTAAGAAGATGCAGAAAGGTAGACATGCTTGTAAAACCTCAACCCATAAAGCCCAAACCTTGGCAGCATCCATCCTGAACATTTCACAGTCAGACCTGGAGGAAATACTGGACACAGAAGATGAAGTGGTAAGATCACTTACATATTCATTAATAAAGGGCTTGCTGCACTTTTATCTAAGTATATTATTTGTTTTATTAATTCTTAGAATTTCATTTTATGGGCCTATTGTCAAGTTGTCAAAGAAACGTATTTATAGTATAACCAACTCAACACCTTTAGAGAAAGTCAATATGTAATATAGAAAAGAGTCAAGTATGTAACAGAGAAGGCTAACAGATATAAAAAGCAGTTAGGAAGATTCATGTTGCTTGTTAATCATATCAATCATTTCTTCCTGTTTCCTCTATTCTCTTTAGCTAATTATATTATAGATCTTGTAAGCCAGGGTTTTTGTCATTGCTGGTGTGTGTGTGTGTGTGTGTGTGTGTGTGTGTGTGTGTGTGTGTGTGTGGTGTTTGAAGCAAGGTCCTTACTATGTTGCCCAGGCTAGTCTCAAACTTCTAGACTCAGGTGATCCTCCTGCTTCAGCCTCTTGCCCCTTTCAGACTACGCTCTGTACCACTACACCCAGCAGTAACCACTTTTTTGGGATTATTTTATTTTATTTTATGCACTTGAGTGCTTTGCCTTCATGTGCTTGTTTGTACCACATGCATGCCTGGTGTCAGAAGCAGGCACTGGGACCTCTGGAACTTCAGTTATGGGTCATGGTGTCCCACCACGTTGGTGTAGAAGTAGCAAAAGCTTCTAACTGCTGAGCCAGCTCCCCCTCCAGTTATCACTAATATTAAATCCCCACTTTGACTGGACCTAGTTCAGTCAAGTCACATTGATTTGATAAAAATCTCTTATGTGAGTAACAAACTTATTGGCTTTCCTGGCTGAATTTATAATTATTTTGATAATTTCTTGAAAATATTTCTGTTTTTAAACGGATGAGATAATCCTGTTTGGATGGATTATATTCTTATATGTGGGCCCTGGGAGAATGATATTGTCTCATCTATATTATTCTTTAAACTTATGAAGAATGCTTGGTCCTGAGAGTAGAAGTCTTCAATTATTTTGTGTTTGGAAATTTAAGACAGGATGATACCAGGAACATTCCAGTAAATATTTGCTCGACGATGAAATAAAGCAACAGATTGAAGTATTTGTATGAGACCATCCTCTATGAGATGCCTGCCCTCTTGAGCATCTAAGAGATTTTCTGCCACACAGAAGATCTATAATACAAAAATATTTAAACTGCCAAGAATTTTTAGAAAAGATCCAAAGGAATTCTGTAGAGATTATTTTCATCCTTTGGGTGAGTGGGGTGATGAGCCATCACTTTCCCTGTTTGCCAGTCCCACACTGGTGCCAGCATCTGTGACTTCCTGCCTAACTTTGGTGTGCACGAAAGAGTATATCACATGTAGGATAGACAGGTGCATGGGGACAGCAGTGCCTAAGCAATAACGACCTTCACTGTGCTCCCTGCAGACACCTACTTAGAGCCTGGGTTGATGATGTGCCTCTGGGAGAGTGTGCGTGCTTGTGCCCATGTGTACACACACACACACACACACACACACACACACACACACACACAACACACACACACACACACAGAGGATAGGGGTGGGGTGGGGTGGGGGGAGTGTCACGTGCTTGGGAACACAGAACACTGTGTTTGGTGTTAAGAGGATGCTCTCTCTTGGCTGTAAATTAGAAACCTCATTCAATTTGAATAAGGAAATTAGATACTGTCTCTTTCAAATGTGTGACTTAGAAAAGGTTCTTCACAGTCCCAAACACTGGAGAACATGTTTCTGTGGTGAAGTAGTATTCCTGACTCTGAGCTGATGCAGTCTGGTACAAGAGAATTCTGCCTGCAGCCTCATATGCCACACAGTCTGCAAACCCTCCTGGAAATAAAATGAACTTGAATACAAACACACGGCTCTGAGTGTATTGATGTATTCACTGTGCTTAATTACAGACCAGAGTGTATTTAGAATGAACTATACATCTTTTAGAGATTAAGGGGTGGAGTGACTTGCCTGAATTATGTTCTTTAAACTGCATCCAGTTGTAATAAATTCATGTTAAAAGTATAAGAGTCTGTGTGAAAGGCCAGGTGTGAAGATTGACATGTAGTAAATTTCAGTGAGTGCTAGTTTCTCAAATGCTTCTATTTTTCACATGTGGGGTGTGTGTGTGTGTGTGTGTGTGTGTGTGTGTGTGTGTGAGAGAGAGAGAGAGAGAGAGAGAGAGAGAGAGAGAGAGAGAGAGAGAGAGAGAGAGAGAGAGAGAGAGAGAGTCACTGCAGCATAGGCCAGAAGCTAGAGTTGGGTCCCCTAGAGCTGGAGTTCCAGGCTGTTGTAAGTCCCCTGACATGGATGCTGGGAACCAAACTCAAGTCCTCTACGAGAGCAGCTCTTCACCACTGAGCCCATTCTCCAGCCCTGCATTGTCTTTTTACAATGTTACATCTTTTTTATTCTCATCCATCCCTATCTTAAGCCACAGTTTGAAAGCTGAAAAAAAAATTCCTAATTTATTATGAAATAGATAAACAGAGCTACAGCTTCCACATATATGTAAATATTTATAAATTAAATATAAAAATAAATAACACGGGTTTAAATATTCTACCTTGGAAGAGACAGACCACTCTTGGGTGATATTCCCATAGATGTGGTCAATATCTAGCTGCTAGATTCTAGCAGAATGAGTAAGTTCATATCAATTAATGCATCTGTTTTTATTTTCCTTAGGAAATTGAAAAGACAAAGATGGATGCTGAAAATGACAAGGAATGGCTGTTGTATATTCAGAAACTTCTTGAAGGACAGGTATTTCAGTTTTGTGCTTCATATATTAAAACTTTCAAGTAAATATTCCAGCCTCACATTTTCAGACACCTTTATTTATTCTGTTAGGTAAAGAAGGATTCCAGAGATAGACAGTAAAGTGAACCCCCATTCCCTTATTTACTTCTGTTAGGTAAAGAAGGATTCCAGAGGTAGACAGTAAAGTGAACCCCCTGTTTATACTTTTGGACTTAACAAATGAAACAAATGCCTTGAGAAAGAGCCAACATGGGCCTCAGCAAGTGCATTAATTAAATTATTGAGTCAACCTCTCTGCTTGCTAGAGTGAAAAGGATCCATTCCCCCAGACCTCTTAGGAACAGAGATTCTTTATTAGTGTCTTTAAAGTTGGAAGTTGATACGGACACCTGAGGAGTTCATGGGTTTCGGTGACCTTTTACTGTGGACCTGTTTCCAGTCAATTCGTGTTTTCCTCACAGCCAGACAGCTGTTTATTACTGTGTCTTCCCGCATTCTCTACAATATTTTCTACTGAGACCTCGAGCAGCTTGTTAGTGGGAAGTAAATATTGATTTGGCATCCTGTCAATGCAGAAAGAATGAAAAAATTTCCACCAGAGGCCCCTCAAACATTTTCCTATCGACGTTTTCTGGGCCGAGTGGAAAGCCGCACCAAGGATGACAGGGCCAAGACGAGCTGGGGTCCCTGAGGGGTCTATTGAGGCTGCTGCTGTGACCAGTGTGGTAGACTTTTCCTCCCCTTTCAAGTGTTTTTTTAATACACACACAGTCTGCTGGGATGTGCCCCTCTTGTAAGTGATCAAGGGCAGCTTATTGGCAGGTGAGAGCCCTCCTCTTCTAGTCATAGCTGGCTTTTGTTCTGACATTACTGGCAGCTTGTAATGCATTCTAAAACTTTTTCATTGTAGTCCTAATTTTCTCACCCTAATTGTTTATTTGAATACCAGCCTAAACTAAATACAAGCTAAAACACAATTGTCAAAATGACAATTGATGGGAAACCCCATCAATCAGTGATTTTTGAAAGACACTGTGATTGTTTCTGCAAAGATTAATAAAAGAAGTTGATATTAAGTATTGTTATTTTACATCAGTGTCATCGCGTAGCACTTACTATGTTTGTAGTGAAGTCAAGAATAAAGCAATTAAAGCGCTGGAGCTGTAGCACTGTGGTTGTATCTCCATGATTAGCATGGACACAGACTTTAGTCCAACCCTAGCACCAAGACAAGCAACAAAGAACAGTAAGTAAATGATACACAGGCCACTTATAGTATTAGTATTAACTTTATATATCTTTGAAACATTAGCTGAAATTGCTTCAGTAATAGAATATGATTGGTGACATTTTGGTTAAAGTTGTTGAAATATAGATGCACAGGTGTGAAACAAGGCCTTTTATGGTAAACAACTTGTTTTTGAGAAGAGGGATCATTTCTTTTACTTAAGATGTACCTTTATTTGAATCATGTGTATGCACGCATGTGGGGGTGGGGGTGGGGATGGTACACATGAGTGCAGGTGTCTGCAGAGGTCAGAGGCATCAGATCCCTCTGAACTTACATGCAGTTTTAAGCTTCCAGTATGAGTTCTGGGAAACAATTCAGGCCCTCTGTAAGAGCAGCATATGCTCTTAACTGACAGGCCAGCTCTCCAGCCTAGAGAGCTCAGTTCTTAATCATGCTGCTTGCCCAGGCTCAGCCCAGTGCCGGGCACATGAAGAAGTTCAATAATAGTTGGCATGAAGTGTTTTTAAGCTTAAAAATGACAGAAATAACCCTGTAATGATTTTCTAAGTGTTCACCTTGTAACTAGGACCTTATAGTTCCTTTAATTAGAAATTTTACCATCAATTATGTCCATAAAATAATAAATCAATATGTTTAAATCTTGCTGAAGCTATACTGATACCTGACCTAGTTTGGAGGTGGTTGTTGTTCGTGTGTGTGTGTGTGTGTGTGTGTGTGTGTGTGTGTGTGTGTGTGTTGCATGCGTGCTTGTGTATGTGTGTCTTATACATGTAAACGTGCATGTCCATATTCTGCATTATCTGGATATATGCTTATTCTGTCCAGTTAGTGTTAAAAATTCCCTGTTGAAATGGCGTCAGACTGCTTAATACTGCAGGTTGATATAGTGCCTTTTTGGGCCACTGAGCCTGGACTCTGGAATATAATTGCCTGGTAGTATTGATTTAATTGCCCAGGTTTATTTGTGGACTCCTAATTATTGACTGGAGGTAAATTTAATGGAGCAGTCTTTATGAAGACTGAGAAGCGCTGCTGTTGCTGCTGTACATAATGAACTGCATCCTATGCCTTCACATCGTTTTTCAGGCTAATTTTATTCTGTTGTGACAGTATGATAACATTGAAAAAGTCAAAGACTTTTTTATTTTATTACTGACATAGGTGGTTTTGCTGATGTCTTTGGATTCTGTAAGAAGAAAAATGGGCATTTCAATGGTTGCACTTGAATGTCACTTTATAATTATGCCCAAGAGATAAATCTATAAAATAGAAAACATCTCTTTTTTTCTTTCTCTATCCCAGAAATTATATTTGTCCTGTGTTTTCAGAAATCTTTCCTTTGCCCACTAGGATTTTAGAGTCTGAGAGCCTCACAGAGTTGTATGGGCAAAACTGTAAATATGTGTAGTTAGTTTACAGCCTCTGTCTCCTCATGTAGCATTTACACAGCCTTTGCGCTGTGGAGTAAGTGTGCATATTCCCTATAAAAGTACCTGACTTGATTCTAGTATAACAGTACTAAAATGTTTAAAAGATAAACATGTAGGGCATATCGTGTCTACTCTCCTCCTGTATTGTTTGGTCGTGTGTGATAGCATCCTGAATATTGTGACTAATCAGCCCCATGACCGTTGACTGCTTTCATGATGCCATCTATACTGATGATACATTCACAACAAAATGAAAAGCAGATTCTGCCATGTGGCATGGTGAAGCTGTATAATAATTATATATATATATATATATATATATATATATATATATATATATATATATATATATATCACTGTCCTTAGAGAGCACTACAATGGAAGGTTAGACCCTTAGACCCTTTTATAGGTGGATGTGTTTAATTACAGTGTACAAGAACATAACCTCACTATTTCAAGTAGCTATAATGTAATTAGTAGTTCTGTGTATTTGATATTTTTCTGCAGTTTGCAGATTCCTAGTAAGAATCACACTGAAAAATACCTTTCTAAGTTCTGCTTTCATTTTTCTGTGGTATGGATGTCTTTATCTGAAAATTTTTACTTGTGCTTTCTTTTCATATTGATATGATATTAAGCTCACAATTTGTGAGGGAGACAAAGAAATAAAGATGAGGGAAACCCCTCCTCCTTTTTTGGGGGGGGGGTTTCGAGACATGGTTTCTCTGTGTAGCTTTGCGCCTTTCCTGGAACTCACTCTGTAGCCCAGGCTGGCCTCAAACTAACAGAGATCTGCCTGCCTCTGCCTCCCGAGTGCTGGGATTAAAGACGTGCACCGCCACCTGAAAATAGAGCTAAAACCAGATGATTCTGGCATTTGAGCAAGAATGTGCCTTAGGAAGATAGAGGGCATCAGTGTGCAGGGCTGTGGAGATGGAAGAGATGAGGGCAGAGGATCTGGATGTGCCTAGCCATGGAAACAGGAGAGCTGCTCACATTACCCAGAGTTCATACACCGCCAACATGAGAGTCCATGAACAGTCCCAAATCAAAGATGGACTATTTCAGTACCCTACACAATGAGAAAGTTGAAGGTGTGTTGAAGAACTTCAGTGATCAAGAGAGCCAGTGTGTTAGGGAGGACATTTTTAATAGTTACTGAAGCCAAAGACTTTTTAGTAAGTTAACAATATTTGAAGTGTTTTGTTTTTCCTTAATTCATCCCAGCCTTTTGTTGGTCTGACCTCAGGTTAAGAAAATATTTCACATTCTTATGTGAATTAGAAAAGATTGAAAGCCCAGATACTTGTATTGGCACTGATTAGCCCCCTTCCCCCTCCAGTGGCTGAGAACGAAGCTGTATCCCCAGCTTAGTTTTCCCTTGGCTTTACATGTTTCTGTTCCTGTTGGTTGCTTCCGATCTTACAAATGCTGAGGTTTAAAGTGGTCGTTTTCTCTAGTGTCCTCTAAAGATATGCTTTCCTTCTACAGAATGCCTGCAAGTGTGATGAACCCCCCTGGCCTTTGTAATTGGAGGGAACTATCAGCACAAAAATTAACCTAAGTCCCTCACAGAACTCGGGAACCATCACTCTGTGAACCTGCTTCCTGCGTGGAAGTTGTAACGTGTTCATGTGCTCACAGGCTGCATGCGGACCTGCTCTCACACATACAGAACTTCATGGTCACCCACAGGCATTCCTCACGACTAGCTGACATAGCAAGATTTAAACTCTCCACTCACCCAGCTTCAGTGATTTTATGTGACAATTTGAAGCCTGCTTTTGTTTGAAAAAAGTCATTTTTTGTTAAAGTTAAAGCAATTCTTTAAAATTATGAAATCCTAAACTATACTATAGGCTTGTGGTAACTCCTTCTTTAGTAGCCACCCTTGTGTAGTTTTATCTACTCAAGAACATGTTCTTGTATTATAATAAACCAGTTTCTAGCTGGTACTCTAAAAGTAAGTCTTACACCAACACCAGTAGATTCTCTCCTTCGTGTTCTACTCAAGATCAGTAGTGTGTTCACTGAAAACCTTTATAGGGTGCCTACGGTGTGCAACAGCATTGGTCACCATGGGAGGCCAAGGGAATAATTCAGACCCTGGGTTTTTAATCTAAAAAAGGAAACAAGGTCTCTGTGAAGGTGAGAAGAAAACAGAACCCGTATGCATGACATGGGAAGGTAAAGCACTTTGGCCACTCCTCAAGAGATTTATATTGCCCAGAAATTCTGCTTCTCAGTGCTTAACAGAACTAAAAGCAGGCTCCTGAGCAGACACTTGTATACCCAAGTTCATAACAGTTTTATAGACAAGAGTGAAAACCATCCCAGTGTCTGTTGATGAATACATAGATAAATGTCTCTCTCTCTCTCTGCCTCTCTCTCTTTCTCTCTCTCTTTTACACACACACACACACACACACACACACACACACACACACACACATCAATTATTCCTTTCAGCCAACAGAGATAAGCCTTCAGAAGCTTACAATCTATTGTTAGAAGTAGGAGTGTTCTCCTTATGTAGATATTAAACATTATTTGGGGGCTCAAAAGGACTAGTTATGAATATGAATGTTTAGATTGTGAATTTGAAAATTAATTCTGGTAAATAAGAAGCTTAACTTTAAAAAAATGATATTCAGAAGGGTATGTATGAATTCTAAACCTCCACAGTGTGGCCTAGAGGTGAACATTTGGGAGGTGATCAGGTCATGAGGGCAGGTCACTCGTGAATAGAATTAGAGCCTGTGAGACAAAGGAGCTTTCCAGTTCTTCTCTGTACCACACAAGAGCACAGAGAAGACCACAGCCTATAAATCAACAGTGCCCTCTGCAGACACTGGTTGCAGCCGAGCCATAGTTTTAGTTTTGCCAACCTCCTGAACTGTGAGATTTACATGCTTGTTTAAGCCACTCAGTCTGTGGTACTGTGAACCTGAACCAATTAGATAACTCTTAACTGTAAAGGTAGGAATGGACGTGTCCTCTACCATATAGTTCTTGACTTTGGAGGAAGGAATGATATTAAAAGAAAAACCATTTACTACTGATAGTAAATATATTGTTTGTTCTACTATATGTTGCCTTTGCCAGTAAAACAGGTTACCATCATTGAAAT
The DNA here is from genome assembly GCF_949786415.1 of Peromyscus eremicus. Lineage (NCBI taxonomy): Eukaryota > Metazoa > Chordata > Mammalia > Rodentia > Cricetidae > Peromyscus > Peromyscus eremicus. Next base: position 100,411,341 of record NC_081417.1, read on the forward strand.
TCTTGTGGTGTGTGTGGGAGGTGGGGTAAAGAAGGAATGTGGGAGACCTCAGTATTCACCATAGATAGCACAGGTCCAAATTGAGGTCAAGAAGGTCTAAGGAAATGAGGTTGTCTCTGGGACAGTATCCTTGTCAAAGGAATTATCCTGAAAGTAAAGGGTTGCCTTTGGTAAAAATGGCTTGATAGGCATGGGTCAGGTAAGACCATAGCCTCCCATGGAGATTCGAGTGATAGCTATTAGCCTCATGCATAAATGATCAAAAGAATTCAGAGCCTTACCACAGGCCTAGGATGCTGCTGGGTTTGCAAAAAAGGTTCAGCTAACTTAAATGTTCACACGTTTCTCTTCCATCTTAGGACATAAAGAGTTTGCAAACAATTCCTTTCCTAAATCCTGAAGTATCTTACCAAAGGTCATCATCTCCTAAAGACTTCATAAGTAGAATAGTTTGTCAATTTGCTTTAAATGTTACCTAAGTATTCCTTGAGACAAAAGAAAAATTTAAAATAATTTGAATGTCTTAACTCTTTCCAGTTCTTGTCTATAGCTTCTAGAGCCGTTTTCAAATTGTAAGTGATGACACATTACAGATTCTACCAGAATTGGAGGGCATCAGACACAGCCCTCTCTGTCAGCTTTCAGTGGCACTCCAAGATGCATCTGGGAGGGCAAGCAAGAGAAATCTGAATGACCATTAGGAAACATATTTCAAAATCAAGTGCCAAATTTAATTGTAGATGACTTTTTCTTCCCCATAGCATTCCTAATTATTTTAACAAGTGCTCTCTTCTAGTTTTGACTGTCCATTTAGATATGTAAGTCCGTGCATGTGTGAGTCTATATTGATTTGTGAATAAGCAGGTACATAGCATTGTACCAAATTGTGTACCCTAAATTTGGCTGTAAACTCCATTGGCCTTCCTTAAAATGTCTTTAATCTCACTGTGTCCAGTCCTTTGACTAGCAGCTATAATATAAAATTTTTATATTTTTATTTTGTAACCTCAAGTTAGATCTTAATACAGGTAATATCTTTTGAAGAATAATTCAAACAAAAAAAAACAAGAATAAAAATAGTTACACTGTTAGCTTTCTCCCTTAGATTTATAGGTTACTCTTATTTTAGTATACCAGCTTTCAGTTTTAAGTTATCTGATATTCCAGTCAATGCTGATGTCTTGGTGCCATAGATGTTAGGCTTCAATGTTTTCTTAAGATAGTTCTCAAACATCTGCATTTTTATCTCACCTTATACAGGAAAATTAGCCACAGTTTTCTGAATGAGAATGATTTTAGGATTCTGACTTGGCAAACCAATTCCAAAAAGCAAAATGGAAGTTAAAAATCCAAAGTTTAGTTGTTCAGACATCCCTGATAAACCTTCATACCAAGAAATCTCACTCAGCATCAAATCTTCCTGCTCCACATTTCCTGGATGCCAGAGAGGTAAAGCTATTTCTCCACCCTTCTAGAGCTAGGAGCTTAACTTCTCCTTTTTTATGTAGGAGAAATCAATCATACAAGCTCCCTGAATGTTGTGATCTAGCACATGCCATCAAAAGTGAAAAACAAGGCAGTGTAATTGTTAGGTTTGGTGTTTTTGTACATTTGATGGAATGTGTATGTTGGCCAGTCCTGTTGCCATTTAAATCCAACCCTAAAATCCTGTCACGAGAAGGATAGTGGTGCTTTCTGTGTCTGAGGTATTTGTTGGAGAGGATTAGCAGCCTTCAGAATGCATGCAGAAATGGCATCATTGACTATAAACTGTCCAGAAGAAACAAGCTTGTTCTTGATATGGACTTACAAGTAGCAAAAGGTGCAGGTTTTTTGGTTCTTAAAAATATTTTACACTTAAAAAAATACTTCAACTATGAATGAAGGTATAAGCTTGTAATCCCAGGACTCTATATGTACCTGAAACAATTAGGCAAGCCATGGTATTTTTTCAAGTATTTTCCAAGGTACACCATATTTTAAGTGCTGTTTCAGGCCTACCTCTAACCAATCTAGAGCTGTATGCTAAGAACTGATGTTCATGTAATTCTAAGATTTTTGAGGAGAGGGCTATTGGATGGCTCAGCAGCTAGGTGTGGTGGTATTGTGTTCCCCAAAATATTGTGCACCCTAATAAACTTTTCTGGGGTCAAAGACAGAACAGCCACTAGATACAAAGGCTAGAAAATGGTGGCACTCACACCTTTAATCCTAGCATTCCAGAGGCAGAAATCCATCTGTTCAAGGATACAGCCAAGCATGGTAACTCACGTCTTTAATCCCAGAAAGCAAGCCTTTAATCCCAGGGAGTGATGGTAGAAAGGAAAGATATATAAGGTGTGAAGACCAGAAACTAGAAGCATTTGGCTAGTTAAGCATTTGGCCGGTTAAGCTTTTAGGTTTTAAACAGCACAGTTCAGCTGAAAGCCATTCAGATATGAGGACATAGAAGCTTCCAGTCTGAGGAAACAAGACCAGCTAGAACTTGGCCAGGTGAGGTTAGCTGTGGCTTGTTCTGTCTCTCTGATCTTCCAATGTTCACCCCAATAACTGGCCTCAAGTTTGATTTAATTAATAAGACCTTTTAAGATTCATGCTACAGCTAGGAGTACATACTGTTCTTGCAGAGGACCCAAGTATGAGTTCCAGTACCCATATCAGGCAGGTCATACCCATCTGTAACTCTAGCTCCAGGGCATTCAACACCCTATTCTGAATTCACTCATGCCTGCACTCATATGCACATACTCACCCAGAGACACACATGAATACATTATTAAAAATGAAACTAAAAGGATTTGGAAGAGCTTTTATGCATCACTAAAGATTGTTGTATTCCATCTAACTTTAGATTAACATTAATTTGTGATATTTATATTTTAACGGTGATCTGTATATGGTATAAGTGATGACTCTCAATTAACCAATATGGCAGTTGACTGAGAAATCTCATTATTAATCTCTTAGGAATTTTTATGAATTAATTCTAAATTAAGCAGAATCTTATTTGTATAACCTAATAAAAACATTGCTAAATAAATGAATAGTATAAACTTAGGAAGGAGTGCTATTTTTAAAACTGAAGCACCTGGTACATGGAAAGACTCATAAGACTCAAAGGCAGGAACTATTTGTCGTATGTGAAAGAATATATGATAACTTTCTAGTCTTTGACTTTGGGATGTACTCATTTGAAACAATGAATCTGTTTATTAAATATTTATAATTCTACCTTTCTTTAATCCTTTTTTAAATTTATTAAAATTAACTATTTTTATAAAAATTACATCAATTTTCTGTTATAAAATTCCTTAAGATTGAGCACTATATATTTTTATTTATTTGTGGTATGTTATACACATTTTGTGACTGTGTGTGTGCAAGTGCACACACCCATACACAGACTTTTAGAGGCCAGAAGAGGACACTAGGTGTCCGGCCCTCTCGCTCCTCAGCTTGTACCCTGTACCCAGGGTCTCAGTGACCTTGGGGCTTTCCGTGTGAGGGCCAGGCTGGTTGGTCATCAGGGAGCTCTTGTCTCCGCCCAGAGTTGCCGGGTTACAGGTGCACGCATCACATCCAGCTTTACCCAGGTACCACGGATCTGGATCAGGACTTCACGCTGGTGCAGCAAGCGCTCTCATCCACTGAGCAGGTGGCTCTCCTACATAGATTTAAATTTTCATTTACTTGTCATGAAAAGGCCTCTGTACACATGAATTCATAGCAACTGTAACCGTATGCACAAGACCTATAAAATAAAACCCACAAAGTCCCAGCATGGATGGAGAAGTGTCTCCCAGAGCCTCATCCTTGCCTAAGGAGCTGTTGACAGCTGATGGCTGCTGCAGGTGAGAGTCAGTTTTCTTCAGAGATCTGGGCCCCTAGAGAGTACTCATGATTTAGTAGATGGTCCTACAACTCATGCACGGACAAGTAGCACTAAATGAACTCCATGGTTTAAAAATAGCATCCATGAAGTTAGGAAGGAAAGTGGTTTGGGGGGCAGGAAGAACTAGAAGAGAGAAAACAGAGGCTGCCTTTCACCAAAACACATTATGTGCATGTATGAAATTCCCAAACAGCAAAATGTATATTTTTCTATGACCATTTTGAACTACATCTATCATTACAATAATAAAGCACAAACTTATAAACTTCGGTCAGAATGAATGCTGAGTTTAGAGGAGAAAACTGTGAGAAATGATGCATTGTTGGCTAGGTAATCACAAAGCCAGCATGCTTCCAACACATGTTCCATAGAGACTGTGAAATAGACCATGAGAAAGGACCAAAGACTGTATTTAAAAACTGGCAATTTTACTCTTGGAGAAGCAGGGAAGCACAGTGCCCATGAAGCACCTTGGAGACGTGTTAAGAGGTCCTGAGATAATGGAACTATATTAAAGTTTGGTGCTACTCAGATTTGCTTGATCAGGGAATTATTTTCTAGAAAAAAAATAGAAAATGAACTTTTAAGCATACATTTCTGATTTTGTTTCTGCCAATAAAAGATGGGAGGCTGTTCCATCTTATCTATCTTGCTTTTAAATAGAAAATGCGTATTTATGTACATAGTTAAATAATAGTTACCCAAGGGTCTTGTCAGTTGGGGCCTAGTGCTTGCCAGACAAAAATGAGTCTTTTTATTATGCATTTTTTAAAAGCTAATATTAATGCCCTGATGACTTAATTATCAAATGAGGAAAACTAGCAATTTTATCAGTGTAACTCCTTTCTGCATCCCAGACATGCTATTTGTCAAAGCAAAAATTTGTTGTTATTGTCTTCAAGAAAAAAGGCAAATACATCCTTTTTCTTGTATCTAGTGTTCTTTTTTTCACATTTTTAAAATTGAAACGTGTATGCTGTGTATGCTTATTGTGATGGTTTTTCCACCTAGAAAGGCTCTTTCATGTCAACTTGTATATCTTATGGTCTATGGTCAGTTATACCTTGAAACTAAAGAAATGTCCTGTTTTGACACTTTCTTTTCTGGTAAATTTCAGTGAGAAGATGTGCAAAGCTCTTGAGTTTGGAGAAAGCAGGCATACACCCAGACTGTTTTTAGGAAAAGGCTAGTTAAAAAGTAGGAAGCTACTTAAAGATCTTAGCCAATATTTTCTCTTCTTCCCAGTTCAATTCAGGAAAGAACCATTTTGATTGGCTTAATCAAACCCTTTGGCTGTGCCATACAGAGGACAGCGGCTAGCTGGCTTTGCTCAGTCCTGACTGGGGACACCACCAGTGTTTGTCCTAACAACAAAAACCTGACATGACTTCCCTCTAGGAAGGGGATATGAATATTATAAGCATTCTAACATATTTAGGGAAACAAAAAAAGAGTATTTTCAATCAAAGGGACAAACCCAAGAAATACTTAATGAATTTCCTAATTATGACAGACCTCTTATGTGAGACCAGAGGGAGGGAACAAGATAAAAAGAAATAAGTCGAACTGCAGAAGGTATTTGAGGCAGCAGTCCAGACTTTCCCTTACTTACAACCCATATGGGGTATGTCCACATTCTACCAGCAAGCCAAGGAAGCAGCAGGAACAATAAAACTACCAGCAAAGTTATATCAATTATGAAATTTTAAAATGTGCTCACATTTCATAAACTCAGCAGTTTCTGAAACATGTGTATTACACTTTGATATACCAAACAAACTTTAACAACTTAATCAATGGGTATACTTTCACCATTTTTTTCTCTCTGAAATTTTATCCTGCAACTCTTGAGATATTGGGCTCTCATACAGACAAGTGTATTGATAGTTCTCTCTCATTCTTTTATGAGTGATGAACATATAGTACCACTACTGTGGGCCTGTGTGCCCTAGAGATGACTGTAACCTGCTATTGATCAGCTGATTGAAGATGAATGGCTTAGCTGCTTGTATTGCAGATTACATCATTAACATGGTCAGTAAACCATGAATTGTTCAATAAGGCGTTTATCTTTTTTCATTTTACTTCTGCTCTTCTATCATTTTTATTAGAAGAGCCAAAATTGCCCACACCAACCAGGAAGATCTGTTCAAAAGAGATCCAGTAGGGTCCCATTATGACTTCAGAGTTACAGACAGATAAATTCTAATGGCTTAATGATATTTAGTGAGAGGTTTTATCAGTTTTTTCCAATTTGTATTACTTTATTATATTTGTGTGTTTGTGTGTGTATGTGTGTGTCTGCATATCTGTATGTCTATGTAGGTTACATGACAACCTCAGGGGTCAGTTCCACCATGTGGATTCTGAGGATGGAACCCAGGCTTCATGGCAAGTGCCTTTACCTTCTAAGCCATCTTATCAACCCCTTGTGTATATTTTTGAACTAAAGAAAATACAGAGTTTTGATAATTTTTTGTTTGTTTTTCTCTTACAGCTTCCTTTTGCCTCATATTTACTTGAAGCAGTACTGGAGAAAATAAATGAAAACAAGAAACTAACTGAAGGATATTTCACAGTTATGAAAGACATTAGATAATGTTATATATACAGTATATATATATATATATATATATATATATATATATATAATTATCTGTGTTCAAGCATGAGCATTTCATGTGCTGTGGTTGTAAACAGTCCAGACAGTATCTACTCCAGTTATCAATGGGTGGCTTCAATATCAAAATAAATTTCTGAAACTAATTGATTCCTGAACAAGTGACCCTAAGTGCTTAGCCACTTAAAAGGAGAGTCTAGCATTTGGCTGTTGGATATAAATACTGTCACAAATACAAATTAAAAGTGATTTTCCTCCAGTACAGAGAAAGAAGCTTGAACAAGTTTGTTACATACACATTGGTCTGAGTATAAAAAGAAAAAGGCGTAAATAAAGAACTTAATATTCTAAATTTTATATGCAAACTAGGCTTTTACATAAAACTGTTATAAATGGCCCTTTGTGATCCAGTGAATAACATATTTGTGTGGTGAGAAAATATAAAGTAAATTATCCTAACATTATCCTAACATGAATGAGGAGCATTGAATGAAGCTATTATGTGGTTCATTGTGCCTATTCTCATTGACATACTGGATTATACAGAAGATACTTTGTTTTTCTAGAACTGTCTGGCAAAAATAAAAAACATTTTCTCCTCCTTTCTCTCCTTATGCAGTCATATAAATGAGCAAGAGCAGGACACCGGTGTCTAATGTTGGTGGAGACCTAGCCAAGCTCCTACCATGGTTACCTAATTACCAATGTCTTCTCACCATGATAGACCATTGCATTTGGTTCCTGAATTCCCCCCTCACCACACTTCCTCCCTGTGTTCTTCCACACACTCTTGGTGCCTCTGAGTCACTGAACTTTGACCTCCACACTTGATGTAGGTGTCCTGTCTTTGCAGAATGCTCTGTGTGTAGCTTTACTCAGATGTGTCTTTTTCTCATTATTCAGGTTCACTTTATCAGTTCCCTCTTAGACATAGTCTCTGAATATCTTACTGTTTACATGAAATCATCTATTTTAAATGTGGTCACTTCTTTGTTTATGGTTTATTCTCATTTTTTTCCTTAGAATGTAGATTCCGTGAGCTTAAGGCAGGGGTTGGCAAATTAAGGCCCATAGCCAAATCTGGCCTGCCACCTACTTTTGTATGGTCCACAGACTAAAAATTTTTTTACTTTATTAAACTGTTTTGAAAACAATACTTTGTAGCATGTAAAATCATCTGAGATTTAATTTTACTGTCTTATCAATAAAGATTTATTGAAATTTTGTGATGCTCATTCCTTTGTACAGCACTTAGTATAGCTTGAACACTATGGCAGTGGAGCTGGTGACTGGCAGAGGCTGGATGTCGTACTCTCCTAACAGCACTGCTGCTCAGCTTGCTATAGCATGGTGACACAGTTTGACTAGAAAGCAATGCTGGGAAGTGACAGATATTAGTACATATCCAACCTGCCAGAACCATTGAACTCACACTCGTAAGACACAGGGCAGTGTGCTTCGTCTTGTCCTGCACTGGGTAGCAGAGTCTTGTGTTGTGTACTGACACTAAGGAATGCAGTACACATGGACAACCAGAATCGGCACCCTCACAGTGTTACCGCTCACAGGAGAGTGCCAGTCAGAAAAGTACACAGTTGCCAATACAGCAGCCTACCACAGGACTTTGTTATAAAAATAAACACAAAGAAAAGAGAAACAGGATACAGCAAGGAAGGAAGGGAGAGGCCTAGAAAATCGGCCCTTTACAGTGTTTACCTGTTAAGCCCTCTCACTTCTGGATTTCCAGTGTGGCAAGAAGGACTCTTCTTCTTCTTCTTCTTCTTCTTCTTCTTCTTCTTCTTCTTCTTCTTCTTCTTCTTCTTCTTCTTCTTCTTCTTCTTCTTCTTGTTTTTTGAGAAGTGTTTCTCTGTGTAGTTTTGGTGCCTGTCCTGGATCTCATTCTGTAGACCAGGCTGGCCTCAAACTCACAGAGATCTGCCTGCCTCTGCCTCCCAAGTGCTGGGATTAAAGGCGTGCGCCACCGCCGCCTGGATTCCACATGGATTCTTAAAGGCAGAGTCAGACAGAGGAAGAGAGACAGAGAGAGGGAGAGAGGGAAAGAGAGAGCATGCACTTACAGTTGCAAACAAAAGGACAGAGGAATTTGAAAATGCTGCACTACTGGTTTTAAATATGGAGAAAAGGGCCCGTAAGCAAAGGAATTCAAGTGACCCTTGGAGACTAGAAAAGGCAAGAAAATGTGCATCCTTCAGAAGAACCCTGATACAAACGGATTAGTCTGGTGAGTTTGAGTTTGAACGTCTAGATCTAGTAGGGGTATTTCTTTTCTTGTTTCTTGTTTTAAACTGGGAAGTTTGTGGTAATTTGTGAGTGCAACAATAGAAAATTAATATAACTTGCTAAAGTATCATTCATAACTTTATATTCATATTCATGTGTTCATATGGGGCTTTGATCAGAAGATATACAGAATACTGAGTTACTTTGTTAACAAGCTACAAAGTAAATACCATGTAATAATAAGACAAAGTAGGAAAAGCAGTTGGCAAAAGTCAACACAAGGACCAGCAATATGGCTCAGTGTGTAAGGTCACTGACCAGCAACCCTATAAACCTGTGATCCCAGAATCCACAGAGAAAGAGAGAACCAACTCCCACAAGTTGTCTTCTAAGCACACATGCACTGTGACATTTGCGCTCACCCCCACACAAAATAAATGGTTAAAAAGCCACAAAAGCAAAAAGGGACTTCAGAGAAGGAATTGAAGTAGTTCCTCATTTTGATTAAGAACAACTTCAAAACACCTACTACCAACACTGCAAAACAGTGAGGACAGCATTTTCTCCTAAAATCAGCAATAAGGCAAAGACTTCATTCATCTATCAGTACTCTTTTTAAACCTAATATGGAAACATCAAGCCTACACAAGGCAGCAAAAGGCAATGAAAGGAAATGTAACACATACAGATTGGAAAGAAAGAAGTCTGTATCCAAAACAAGCAAACAGCAGCAAAAAAAAAATGTTCATCAAGCTGCCAGTGTACAAGAGAATGTAACAAATCTCAGCTGTATGTCTATATATTAATGATAAATGTGTAGAAAACAAGATTATGATTGTAATTTATTTCCCCATGAATGACATAGTTAGGTATGAATTTGACAAAATATCTCCAGTAGTTAAATATCAAAGCTATAAAACACTTATGTAGCAAAACCAAAGGTTTAAATAAATGAAGCATACTAAAAACATGAATGGGGATATTCAATATAATAAAGTATGACAATAATGTCTCCAAATTGATAGGTTTAACATGATTATTCTATGATTTATATGGCAAGGCAAAGTAAATATGAAGTAAATAAATATCATGCTACATTTCAAGTTGTGTTATTTAGCCACACTAACAAGTGTGTAGTATTGGCAAAAGAATAATAGGCCAGTGGAATAAAATAGAAAGTCAGAAATATGCCCAACTGATTGTAGGCAAAGACTCAAAAATCCTATAGAGGCAAAATAGCCACTTCAACAAATGGTAGGAAGCCACTGGACAACCTTACATTAAGAAAAAGTAGAATTTGACCTTAACCCCACACATCGGGACACAGATGAAGAGGGCGTAAAGGAAGGGTTGACAAGTGTTAGCTGCTGGATGAAGAGGCATCCTTTTTCCTTAAGAGTGTGGGCCCTGGCAAGTCAACCACATTCCAGTGGAAAGCCACACATCCAAGAATACTTGAAGTGGACAGCACAATTTGATCTTGATGAGCTTAATTAAAAAACACAATTGGATGGGTAGGGAAGGGATGGCTCTGGGAAAAATTGAATATGATCAAATACAGATGAATTCTCATATATATGTTCATACTGTATATATGTGCATATATATATATATATATATTAAGATGCTCTCATGTGTTACATAAGTGTCTGTAACTATATAACCATTACTCTGGTGTCCTCCTCAGTCACTTATGTTGTGAGACTGTCTCTCAATGAACCTGGAACTCAATATTTCTGCTAGATTGTCTGGCCAGCAAGCCCCCAGAATCGCCCTGTCCCCTCTGAGATTACAGCTCTGCCTGGCTTTTCTGTGAGTGGTTGAAATTTGAACTCTGGACCTCACACTTATACCACAAGCAATATACCCACTGAACCCGATATATCCAGCCTTAGTGTTAAGGCTTTGTTATTCAGTTTAAAAGACATTGTCTCAAGATGAGTCAGTCATACATGTAACATTAGATGTAAAATACAATATGAAAGAAAAATTTCCAGAACCTAAGGTTAAGGTGAGGATCTGCAAGACATACACAAGAAAACACGCTGCAGGATGGAAAAACTGGCCAATGTTATCAAAATTTATCACGTTTGCTCAGGGAGTAACAAGCTGCAGATATATTCTCTCCAAATCATATCTGTCAAACACAGCTGACAAAGGACTCATAGTGAAAATAAGGAATTCTCAAAGCTTAAAAATAATTTAACAGTGTAACAATCCTATGTATATCCTTGAATGGAAGCCGTTTGCCATAGACAAAGGTGGCCATGTGTTTAGAATGCAGGACGAGGGGAGGAAATCCTGTCATCAGCACTGGCCCCTATGCTCCTATTGAAAGTTCTGCTTGCATTCATTACTCCTCAGAATTATGTAGGATTCTGTCCAATAGCACAAGTGATCCTTGGGTTCGGAGGCCCCAAAACGAAAATTACTGTGAGAAATTTATAACCACACTGAGGAAGCCTTTCTCAGTGCCCTCAAATAACTATAAAAACCAAACAGGAAGGATGAGTAGCTGGAACCCCTTGGAGAAAGCCCTTTACTGGCCTTAATGTCTGTGTTCAGAAGAGCCATGAAATTCACCAGCAGAAGAGTTGCTATTTTCAATCCTACATCCCTGTGGTAGTAACTGCCTGTGGTAGTAACACAAAATTTAGGAGTGGTTTAGTATAATAAAAATGATTTTTGTACAATGAAATGTTTCATCAAATACATTATTTTTTAAACTTTCTTGCAATAAACATTGATGTGCAAGTGTCTCTGTGGTGTATGTTGACTTGGAGACATTCAGGTAAATACCCAGAAGTGGTGTAGCTGGGTCAGATCACAAAACTCCTTGGACATCAATGACTATTGCAGCACTGTTCTCGAGCTAAAGCTACAGAACTAACCTAGGTCTCCAGCAGAAGTGGAATGGTTAAAGAAAAAGTGACATATGTATAGGTGTACACAGATATATATGTAATATTATATGTGTGATATGTTTATGAGTATGATATATGTGATATATATGTGTATATATATGAATTTTATTAGTCATAAAAAAGAATAAAGTTAACTCATCTGCAGGAAAATGGGTACAACTTATGATATTCCTATTAAACAAATTAAGCCAACCTCAGAAACACAGATGCCATGTGTTTCTTTTATTTATGGTTCTGAGATCTAAATAGATCTTATATAGATAAAAATTGTATGTGTGTATATGACATGAAAATAAGTAAAAGCATCTAGGGCAGGAGGATAGGGTGAACACACGCAACATAAATATATATTTTATGAAAATTAAAATAACATAAAACAAAGCCTTCTTGGACAATCTTCTAATGTTTAAATGAGGAAGTACACATTTCACTGTTTTCTGTTCTAGGTTTTCTTTCCATAGACCAGTCCTCTATTTCTTTTCTTTTCAGTGCTCAGTTCACAAAAGCACAAGGCCAGATCCATCAGTGCAACACTGTTTCCCTTCTTTCTAAGACATTGCCATTGAGAATGGCTGAAAAGAAGGCATGCTTCCTCTGGTCTTCAGGGCTCATGACAGAAAATTAACTCTGTTCTTTCTGCTTCTGGTGTGTGGGACTCTGATTACCAGTAGAGGGAAAGTTAGAAACTTTACTCATGCCCTACCCCACTCGACCTGAAGAAATACACCCTTCACATGCATGGACCTGCTCGAGATATTCTCGGTAGAGACATAAGTGAGTATTGCAGGTTCCTTCCTTGTCTGATGTCAAGCTACTAGTAGTCAACATAAAGCAACAGGAAACATCTTTCTTTGACTTTCTCTGGTTAGGAAATCAGTACTTTGGAATTAAATCCACTGCATGTTCCCTATAAATAGCTTTTATTTTAGCTGATTGTCCACTTCTTTAATTACAAATTGTGATTCCTTATCTATTAATCATAGAAGCAAGCCCAAAACAGAAAATTAAAGCTAAGGCATTTTTCATTTTATAAAATATTGTTTTGAAGTAGTTTACATTCACAAGAAGTTACAAGGGCTGGGCATAGTGGCACATGCTTTTAATCATGGAACTTTGGAGTCAGAGGCAGGAGCTCACTCTGAGTTCAAGGCCAGTTAGGTCTACATAGCAAGTTGGAGGCTAGACAGGGCTAGACAGAGAGATTCTGTCTTTAAAAAAAAAAGGAAGAAAAAAAAAACAAGAGAAAAGAAGAAGACTACAAAAGTAGTTTACACAGTTCGGGAGTAGCTTTTACTAGTCTCTCTACATGATACAATGTTATATAGCATATTGTCAAAACCCAGAGACTGATCCTAGAACAATATTATAAATACAACTATAAATGGGGGTGGGAAGATAGCTAGGTTGTGGTAGCTAGCTTTAATAGCCTACTTGACCCCCTAGAATCTCCTGGGTAGGCAGTCCCAGTGAAGGACTGTCTACTTTTGGGGTGGACAAGTCTGGGAGACTGCCTTAGGTGACCTGATGTGGGAAGACCCATCCCACTATAGGTGGCACCATTTCTTGGGAAGGATGTTCTTAACTAAGAATGGAGCAATCAAGCTGAGCAGAAAAAGCATGCATATATTCATTCCCTGCCTTCTCTTGACTGGATATGATGTGACCAGCTATTTAAGTTCCTGCTTCATTGACTTCTCTGATAGGATGGACAATCTGGGATTGTGAGCTAAAATAAACCTTTTGTCCCTTAAATTGCTTTTTGTCAGGGTGTTTTAGTCACAGCCACAGAAAAGGAACTAGGACAGTTGGTAAAACACCACAGAAACATGAGGACCCCAGTTTGATACTCATGTTTAAAAACCATTCTGAACATTGCTGTGTACACTTGGGATCCCTGCGCTGGGGAGGTTGAGACAGGTAGATCCTGGGGTTCCCTGACCAGCCTGCATGTCCTAACTGATGTGCCCAGGTCACACAGAGACACTGATTCAAAACACAATGTGGACAACCCCTCAAGAGCAACGCCCTAGGTTCTGAGGCTGGTCTCTGGTCCCCATACACAACCATCCATATACACACTTTTACCCACATACACACTACGGATAATGGATTCACAAGTTTTCACACACCTTTTGAAGTAGTTGTATGAAGTTGAAATTTGTATTTAGATTATATATGCAATGGTCTATTCATTTATCTTTTTAAAATACAAGTGCAATTACACACCCAATCTTAATAATCAAGAAATATGGAAAAATATAATTGGAAAATGGTGGAAAGAAAGTTTGCAGAAGAGGTATATAGATAAGCTCTGAATGGGCAAGGACCATGAAGAGATTTGTGTTTTACGTTGTGCTCATCAAATGATAGTTTCAGAAAAGATTTATAATAAGAGAATAAGTGTGGGGGAGCCTACCCATTTCTCTGTAGGAGGCCTGCTCCCACTTATTCCCCAGGTTACTCAATGAGGGAGGAGTGAAAAATATTTAGATAGAAGGATGGAGGGGAGAGAAACAGATAGAAACACAAGATAGCCTGGATCATTATCCACTGGCCCCTTCTGTCTCTTCTAAAGGACTTTTTATGGGAATGTCAAGGGGTGGAGCAAAAGACCTCCCCCTAGCACAGCCAAGTGCAGACCCTTTCCAATCACTTGGTAACTACACATGTGGTCAAGCAATCCTCTAATGCAGCCCTGCTGGGTAAAGCAAGCTCAGATCTCACTAAGAAACCTTTGTGGGCCTCTACAAATAAGATGAACTATTTTGTGAATGACCATCACCCTGCCTCCAGCCTACTCTTCAACAAGTGGTCTCATGTGATGGAGTAGAGCCTGCATGGATTCTGTCTTGTCCACCAACAACAGACATTGAATCCCTGATATGACACCATTCTCCAGGTGATCAGCCAGCCACCCGGTACACATACATGTACATCATGGAAGGAACAATATTTTGTTCTAAGTTGACTAGATACTTTGGCTGTGGATCTGCTTTCTCTGGACATAATGCTTCTGCCAATACTGCTACCTTTACACCTGAAGAATGCCTTATTCACCTTCCTAGCATTCCACAGAACTCTTGTTATGGTTAAGGAATTTACTTCATAACAAATGAAGTATGGGAGTGGACTCATGGTTTAATAGAATAGGCTTTGAAGACTTAGTTGTAGTACCAGGTAGTTAGCACAACCTATGCAGCTGGGACATTGCTCATTAATCCCCCCAGTGAGCCACTGAGAAGATATTTCCTGTTCCCTTAACCTTACACAATGCTGGCTTATTTATCTTAGCTTCCAAGGGACAAGCTCTTCCACCAGGAAACACAGCAATGATTCAGTGAACCAATGAACTGTTGAATCTGTTACCTAGCCACTCCACATGACTCCAAATCAACAGGCAAAGAAGCATGTCATGGTGTTGGCTAGGGTGGTTGAGGCTAACTAACAAGAAGAAATTGGACTACTATTCCACAATTGTAGTTCGAATGTGAAATGCTGCCCCATAGGCTTAGGTGATGAAAGCTTGGTCCAAGGATTTGTAGCTGCAGCTGCTCTTTCAGAAGGTTGCAGAGCCTTTAAGAGGGGAAACTTCTGGAAAAGTGGATCACCTGGACAGGGGATATGAGACTTTATAGCCAAGAACCACTTCCTGTCTCCTGTGTTCTTCCCGTTCTACCGGAATGGGAGTGAAGGAGTCCAGGCTGCATATCCTTTGACCATAGAGCTATCCACCACCATATCTTCCCCTCCAACAGACCGTATACTCAAACTGAGCCAATACAAACCCTTAAGTTGCTTTTGGGAAATATTTTATTATTGAAATAAAAAGATCACTAACGTAGGATGTAAGGGAAATGTATCTGAACAATATATTTCTAAGGGCATCTTTTAGTATCACTATGTCCTGTGATTAATTTAAAAGAAAAACTACAGCCCAGCTCAATAAGAACAGCTAATGGATCAGATCCTTCAAGGATTGAAGGTTCTTGTCTTCCCAACAGGTAAAACAAAACAAAACAAAACAAAAAACCTGTGACACTACGGTACTCCCTGAGATAAAAGCAGACCTGGCATGAGTTGTAGAGGAAGGGGGTTATGAATAACAGCTAGGGCCATGTGACCAGTTACAGAAACAAGGGCTGGAATTATCACGAGCATTTCCTCCTTATTTGGCTATGAGTGAGTTTGTGTGGGTGAGTGTTAGATAGACTGGGTGGACTTACAATGATGAATTTTGTGTGTCAGCTTGACTGGCCAAAGTGTCCAGAGACAAAGTCAAACATTTGGGGTATTTTCAAAAGCATGATTCGACTGAGATTACCATTTAAGCCAAGGCATTTCAAATAAAGCACATAGCTTTACAGAATGTGGGTGGGTCTCATCCAGTTAGATGAATGGGAGAGAAAGTGACCTCTTTCAACCAAGAGAGGGAGGAACATGCCAGCAGGTGATCTGCGGGCTTGACATGCAACCCTGGCACTTCCCAGATCTCCAGCCTGCTGGGTCATCCAGCATACTTGGAACTTGCTAGCTTCTGTAATTCCTTAAAATTTATTTTCTTCTGTATATATGCATGCATCCTTTTGGTTCTTTTTCTTGGGAAATTTCTAATAAATTTTTGGCTATTGCATACAGTTACTATGGATGTTTCTGTGTAGGGTTTTGAATGGTCTGACTTCTTTTAAAGAAAAAACTAGGAAAATGTGACAAAATGCATATATAAAAGGTATGCCATTATATTCACTCCCTTTACCTTGTCTTTTCCCTTCTCTCCTTTGGAACCCCTTCTTCTTCCAAGTTAGTCCTCCTCCTACTTTTGTGATTTTTTTTGGATCCACTGAATTTAGTTAGAATTGCTTGTATAAGTATGAACCCTACTGATGAAAATGTCACCTTCTCCCTGTGGTGATATTTTAATTGTGCTGAAATGCGATTTTATTTGTATGTTAATAAATAAAATTTGTCTGGAGATCAGAGGTCATAGCAAGCCAGGGACAGCAGTCAGGTGGTGGTAGCACAAGCCCTTAATCCAATCACATGGCAGGCAGAGTCTCTGTGTGGTCAAGGACATAGGCAAGCATGGTGACATGAACCTTTAAACCCAGTACCAACTATAGAGACCTGGAGGTCTGTATAGACAGGCAGTGACAAGGAAGTCATGTGGCTGGGCTTAGAGCCAATGAGAAAGAAGAACAGAAAGGCAATAAAAAGACAAATCAGACATTAGAAGGTCATTCTCTCATGGGAAGCTACAGCTGGTGGTAAGCTAAAGCTAGGTGGCTCTCACTCTGATCTTTTTGGCTTTAACTCTGGATTTGGCTCTGTGTTTCTTATTTAATAAGACTGTTTAGAAATTCATCTACACCTCCCTCAATAATCATTAAATTCTAATAGTTCCTCAGGAATGAGTGGTGCCTTAGGAGTGCCACCCCATCCATGAAGGAATGTTGAGTGTTAAATCTTGTGCAGATTTTGTGTAGTTATGCATAATTGTGTAGTTTTGTGTAGTTATGTATAATTATGTGTGTTCATCGCTGAAAGGGACGTGTCCTATCTGGAGCCAGTTTTGTTTCACAGCGTCTCTCCCCCATCCTGCAGCTCTTACATTCTTTCCTCCATCTTCTGTGATGTTCCGTGGACTCTGGAACTATGATGTAGACATCCCATTTACTGCTGAGCATGCAACAAGCATTGAGCAGGTGTAAGTAAGTTCTTCATTAACCTTTCTCCATTGTAGAGGGGGGACATCTCTGCCCAAGGGTCAGAGCAGCCCTATGCTGTGGTATAAACATAAGTATTTGGAAGGCAGTTTGAAAACAGGACAAAGGTTTTTGTTTACCAAGACAACTAGTGATCAATTACCAAAGACATATAGATCATACAACATATATTTTAAATTTGTGAAAATTCATTTTCTGGGGTGCCTATACACACCATTGTTTGACTTTGGACTTTTTAATAATTTTGCATTTAAATTCTGTTCAGCCTCTGTCATTCTAACCCTGTCTATACTTAAGTCATTATTTTTATCCCTGAGACCTTCCTCTGTGTTCTTTTCAGACAGCTCTGGCTGATGAAGAGAGGGTGACCATGGATTGGTCAGGCCACATCTTATATAACTGTTACCTGAAAGAAGCCACTGTTCAAAAAAAAAAAAATCTAAAAAGTAAGCACAGACGTTATCTACTGCTGCACAACAAACTACCTTAACCCTTGCTGGTGTTAATCAACAGCATTGAAATCTGACCGGAGGGCAGCTGAATCCTATGGCCCAGACTCCCAGAGGCTACAGGCATTGCCAGGCTTAGCTCACGGGCCCACTCCATAGTGTCAGCAGAATTCAGTTCCGCCAAGGCTGTTGAACTGAAGACTTTAATTCCTTGCTAATCATTGTCCGAGGCAGTCTTAAGACCCCTGTCAGGAGCTGCCTACCTCAGCAGGCTCTCAGGCTTGAGAAGCTTCATGATCAGAGAGGACTAAGAATTTGCCTTGCAGCTGTCTTTGCAAGGCATGTGTGGGTTTTTCTTAGAATGGGCATTTATTTGTAGTACTTTAATAGAAGACAGTTGGAACTTTGGGCCTCTAGAATTGACCCCTGAGCACTACTGGATGATAGAAAGTAAAAGAACTCTCCTCAGCGGAGGGACAAGTCACATAAAGTTGTCCCACAGGTGAATTTTAAGGCGGGAAGATCAAAAGCAGTCTGCAAGTGCACAGGCAGCAATAGACAAAAGACACAGTCACAGTCCCTCCCCAGGTCACAGTAATATTCCTACTGTTGTGCCTGGAGGGATCTTGATTCTGCAGGACATCATCCTGCTACTGTATTAGTGACGTCATGAACAAGAGATTGGAAGAAGTCTACATGCCTAGCACATGTCAGAGGACTATCAGTCCTGTAAGGATTCACCAGTGCAGTGAATTCAGTAACACCCATCCCCTGTGTAACTTTAGAAGTGTTTTGAGGCCCTTTAGAGAATCCATTGAAATGATAGAATAAACCCTCACACTTCATGCCCTGTGAGAAGAGCACAGTCCTTGGTCAGCTGCAGCAGATTTCGGAGAACGCATGCTTTCAGCTGAGAATGCCCTTCTGTCTCATGTATTGGGTTGACTAGGAAAGCCTGGAGTAAATGGCCAGAAGTTAGGGAGATGGCTCTGCAGGTGAAGCCTGACAAATGTGAGGACCTGAGTCTGGATTCCCCAGAACCCATGTAAAGTCAGCCCCTACCATCTCAGTGCTCCTGCCGTGAGGAGATGGAGACAAGAGACTCTTGGGTCAGCTAGCTTGACTTAGGCAGCATTTACACAGTTGTAAACACAGGAGTCCTTGACTCACACTTGGTAGAAGATAAGAACCCCAGCACCCATGTTCTAGGCACAGGGAGAAGAGTAGAATGTGGAGCTGAACCCTTTGCAGAGTCCTTTTGTGTATGTATGTTCATATGTAAGACACAAGTCTCTTCTGGACAGTCCCCTGATGGTCCACGGTCAGGCAGTCAGTGGTTAGATCAGTGGTTTTCAATCTCCCAAATGCTGCGACCCTTTAATACAGTTCCTCATGTTGGGGTGACCCCAACCATAAAATTATTTCTATTGCTACTTCATAACTGTAATTTTGCTACTGTTATGAATCATAATGTAAATATCTAATAGGGGACCCTCAAAGGGGCTGCGACCCACAGGTTGAGAACCAATGGGTTAGAGCCTTTCTTTATGGGAAATCTTAGAAACTAGACATCTTTATTGTGGGTCTCCTACTGGATTTTCCAGTGAGCCTCTGGGCATTTTTCAGTGGCTACCCAAAGCACCAGGGCATATGCAGATCTCTTATTAGATATTTACAGTACGATTCATAACAGTAGCAAAATTACAGTTATGAAGAGACTTATGTGCCACAAGCTGGGTATTGTCAGATCTACCAAGACAAGCCAGATATGCTCATGTGTCTTTGAAGCAGTATTCATTTGTTTACTCGCAAGTTCACTGTTTACCAGTTATGCAAACTAGCAAGTTAACCAGCCAGTGTAGTTTTGCAAGCCTTAAGTTTACCTTTACTTTAATGCACAGAAATAGCTTTAAACATTAGTTATTTTCAGTTTGTTGAAACTCGTTTATCATTTTTTTCTTTTAAACCTCCTGTATATCTAAAAAAGAATTTCAATGATTTATTTATTATGCATATAGTGTTCTGACTGCATGTATGCCTGCATGCTGGAAGAGGACACTAGATTTCATTATATATGATTGTGAGCCACCATGTGGTTGCTGGAAATTGAACTCAGGACCTCTGGAAGAGCAGCCAGTGCTCTTAACCTCTGAGCCATCTCTCTAGCCCCTAAAAATTATTTTAAAACTCCTATATAATACTGGTTCTATGGCTTTGTTCCTTACATATTGATTTTAGAGGTTTGTTTTAATATTAAAATATATCATCTCCCATCCCTTTCCTCCATCCAACCCCTTCCATATTCTCCCCTCTCCCCCAACTCTCTCTCAAATGTTTTTTTTTAACTTTCATTGTTATTGTTACATATATGTATGTCTTAACCAGTGGTTCTACTGCTGTGA
This sequence comes from Peromyscus eremicus, assembly GCF_949786415.1. Taxonomy (NCBI): domain Eukaryota; kingdom Metazoa; phylum Chordata; class Mammalia; order Rodentia; family Cricetidae; genus Peromyscus; species Peromyscus eremicus. Next base: position 100,431,589 of record NC_081417.1, read on the forward strand.
AGAGACACCAGGACCATGGCAACTCTTATAAAAGAAAGCATTTAATTAAGGCTTGCTTACAGTTTCAGAGGTTTAGTCTATTACCTTCATGGCAGGGAGCATGGCAGCATGCAGGCAGACATGGTAGCTGAGAATTCTACATCAGGATCCCCAGGCAGCAAGAGAGACTCTGGGCTTGGCATGGCCTTCTCAAACCTCAAATTGCTCCCCCACTGATGCATTTCCTCCAACAAGGCCACACCTCCTAATCTCTTTCAAGTAGCACCACTCCCTAATGACTAAACATTCAAATCTATGAGCCTATGGGGGCCATTCCTGTTCAAACCACTACATTGTATAAATACATAAATATGTAAATACAAGCTGCTGAGCCCAGTTAATGTTACTTGTATGTTTATGATTTCAGGGCTGACCACTAGTTATTGAATAACCAATTATGGGGCTCATTACTGGGAACTTTACTTCTGCTCTGGGCCTTCCTTAGTTGCCTGTGGTTCTTTGACTAGGGGTAGGCCCTGTGAAATTTCCTCCTTCCACACTAGGGTGTCTATTTTTGTTGTCCTTGTTCAGATATTGTTTAGGCAGCCATAATGTTGGGGTTTCATGGGTGAAACTTCCCTGTCATTTCTAGGGAACACAGTCTCATGGCAGCTTTCCTGGATCTCTGGCTCTTACAATCTTTCTTCCCCTTCTTCCATGGCTTTCCGTGAGCCTTGAGTGCAGGATTTGTATTGTATTCATTGTGGCTAGGCACTCTAGGAAGAGTTGTTCTCTGCATTCTGACCAGCCGTGGTTTTCTATAACGGTCTCCTTTTGTTGTAAAGAGAAGTTTCTTTGATAGGAGGTGAAAGCTTATCCTATCTGTGGGCATAAGGAAGCATTTGGAATGCACTTAGGAATTATGCTAGTTTAGTCTCAAGTAGTTCAGTAGGTTTCTAGTACCAGGCATGATTTCCCACCTACTGAGCAGAACTTAGATCCAATTAGAGAATTATTGGATACTGCCAAGATGTGAATGCCATTAATGCACCTCTAGGATATCTTGCCACCAATAATCCTTCCTAGTCGTGATGCCTATGAACTACATGTTGATTTTAAATCCAGCCTAAATTTATTTTATATGCAATATGATTTTTCCAACATAATAGTAAAATTTCTATCACTTCACCATTCCCTTCCTCAATGCTGTGAAATACCAGCTTCATGATATTCTGATTTCTCGAGACATATGGATCTGTTTATAGACTCTCTACTATGCACAACTGAATGTCTATACTAATGTAATCTATTGTGGCTTTGTATTGGGTATTGATACCTAGTACACTGTATTTTCTCGATGTTATTCTCTTGGCATCTGTGTTACATTAGTGAAAGTGTATTGTTGTGACACTTCTTTTCTAATCCATTCTCATTTTATCCAGTTTCATGAACAGGTAAAGTTTTGTAAAACCATAGCCTATAGGCTGGGTATAGTGGCACATACCTTAATGCCAGCACTTTGGAGGAAGAAGCAAGTAAATCTCTGAGTTCCAAGTCTACATAATTATTTCCAAGCCAACCAGTCTACAGAGTGAGATCCTGTCTCAAAAACAAGACAATCAAATATATAGGCTATGTAATGTCAAAGAGACTGATATTTATATAATCTATCCATTTCATTCAGATTTAATTGAATACATTTGTATTTGTGTGTGCTGTCTCAATACAATTTGATCACATGAGAGGAATCAAGTGTCTGCCACCACATTAAGATAAAGAATAGTTCTATCAGCATAACGAGCCCCATCTTACACTTTTATAACCAATTGTTCATCCGCTTCTGATCCTCATACCCAAACACCTGTCAACTATTAAACTGTCCTCTACTCTAAAATTATGCCATTTCACAAATATCAGGAGGACCATGCAGTATGCAAGCATTGGAGCTGACCATTTTACTCAGCTTATTTCCCCATGAATTCATCCAATTTGTATATATCAATGATTTCTTACTTCTTATTGCTGAATAGTAGTCCACAGTGTAAACATATCATAGTTCCTTAAACTAGCCATCCCTTGAAGACATTTGTGCTTTATCCATACTTGGACAGCATTTTGGGCTATCACTTTATTTTAGCCATGCTGCTGGCCATGTGGTGGTGTCTCACTGTGGTTATACTGGTGGATAATGCTGTGAAAGAGACAGCAAATCCTCCTTTTTTTCCCATATTTTTCCAGGTTGTTGCATTTCATCCACTTGAAAATTTGGTATTTATTTTTGCTTTTGTTTGCTTGCCAGCTTGAGAGTTCAATACTATAGAAGCAGCCCTAATCCATCATGAGTGTATGCTTGTAAACCTAGACTGTTTTTCCATCTTCAGGAATATATATATCCAAATTCTTATTCTTATTTTGCTTTTGGGCCGTGTCTTTAACAAAAATGCTGGGGAATCTCTCAAAAGATTTTCTCCTCTTTCTTTTAAAGCTTTTATATTAGCCTTCTGTTTTATTTTAAATACATGACCATTTCTTTTCTGAGTTAGTTTTGTTTGGCTTTGGCATGTTCAACTGCCCTACAATATTTACTGAAAAGATCCTCTACAAATTGCCTCTGCGTTTTGCACAAAGTTGGTTAAACACGTTGGTGTGGCATTCTGTGCTGTGTTCTTATATGCATTTGTGTGCCCGTCACTTTGAAACTGGCATACTTTAGCACTTGACAGTCTGGTCTTATACATATTGTGGTGAACGTACATACATGTAGATATTTCATTTTCTGTGCCCACACTGTAAGCCTCACGATCAAGTGATTCTTTCCACTTTATTCTTGTAGTAAAAACAGCTTTCCCTTTTCTAGTGTGTGTTTTCTATAAGATCTATAGAAAGCTTTACTGAGATTTTCTGAGACTGTATTCAACTGCTGGATCAATTTAGGGAACAGTAACATCTTTCTTATGTTGAATCTTACTTTTCTTGATCTATCCTTATTTTTAATACATTTTAATTTAAATATAACAGCATTATTTTCCCACTTTGTGGTGATGCATTATTATGAAAATATCTCTTGCATTCTAAGAGACTGGAAGCTCTACTGGACCTCATAGCCAGAGTTAATAATCACCTTGAGGTCACTTAAAACTTACATCTGATATCCTATTGTGTACTCAGGCTGTTTGTTTAACTGCCTTTAAGAGAACAATGGAACAGCCAACCTTACTTGCCTTCCATTTCCCATGTAATCAACTTCTACAACCTAATCTAATGCATAGCTGTAATCTTGTTATATACTCGTCCATGCTCGCCACTTAAGATCAATTCATGTGTGTTTATATATGTGTTATGTTAATCATTTGCTAAAAGCAGAAATACAGCTTGAAATAAACCTTATAAAATGAATATTCACCATAACTATTGAACACAATATACAGATATTGTTTGATAAATAATGATGTTTGTAATGCTGTTTATTATTTGGGTCAGTTGGAGTCAGTGACTTAATCCTTGTAAAACTCTGTTGTAGATTTTCTTCCATAAAGTGTCCTTTATTCCTTCCCCATGTGGCACTTGCTATGCTGTTCAATAAAAGAGAGAGTAAAGCCTTAATAATGTGTTATGGACAGACACAGAGACACACACAGATATACAGACATAGACACAGGGACATGTTCACAAAACAGCATGCGGCAGGCAAAAATTCAGACTCACAGAACGGATAGGCAGGATGGTCAGAAGACCCAGGTAGAGCAAAGTAGAGAATTCAAATCTGGGCTCACTTTTGGTCAGGTGACACCAAGGAGATGTGCATTATTGATCGCTGTTCTTAATTTGACACCAACACATTATTGGTGCTTCTGAGCTTATCATTAGTGCATTTAAACAGGCACACCCCTCCCCTTTTGACCTGTAGTCCCTCCTAGGTACCTTCCCTCCAACCCTCCCATTCCCCCACCCCCCTACTCCCCCACGCTCTCATGTTAATAGCTCCTTTTTATTATTGATATATATATATATGCACAGATATATAAATACATCCTGCTGAGTCTGTTTTTATTTTCTGTGGGTATGTGGTTTTTAGGGCTGACCATGTGGTATTGTATAACCAATAAGAGGGCTCATCCCTGGGAAAGGCTAATTTGCCTTCTCTTTTCAGTCATCAGTTGCCTATAAGTCTTTGTCTAGAGGTAGAGCCTGGATGAAATTTTCCCCTTTCCTCATTAGCATGCCTATTGATACTGCCATTTCACCCACTATTCTGAGATGTTCCCTGAACCATAGATGCGGAAGCTGTGATGTAGATGTATCCTTTGGGGTAGAGATTCCCATGATCTGTTGATCTCTGCATTGTGACCAGTTGCAGTTTTCTGTGACGGTCTCTACTGTAAAGAGAAGCTTCTCTGATGAGGGTAGGTATAGTCATTTGTGGGCACAAGAATGAGATTTAGAATACAATGAGGAATTATTCTGTTCTAGCAAAATGATGATAGTGTATTCTTCTCTAAGGTCTATGATTTCACTAACCCGGGGAAGTTGGCTAGATTTCTACTGCCAGACATGATTGCCCTCCTGTTGAGTGGGCCTTAAGTCCAGTTAGCCAGCTTGTGGTTGTCACCAATATGTGAGTGCCACTTAGTGCACCTTTATAGATGCTTTGTCATGTGGGTCATTGTTCTGGTCCATAGATGTTGCAGTTTGCTGGAGCTATTAATTTGGTCTTTCAGCTTGCATAGTGTATTCTAGCATCGTGGAAGCTAGACTACAGGAAGAAGGCTTACAGGAGAGATGCAGCTTGAATCGTCAGAGTACTGTGTACCAAGTGTGTCGTGTCTTCAGCACCAGAAGTGTCCATCAGCCTCTGAGAGGCACCCAAAGGCTACATAAATAGTCTGTGGTTTGAGGAGTCACTTCACTAACCAGCCCTTCAGAAGGCTGTTTCTTGTGCCTGGCAGTGGACTTCATCTTAGTCTGCGGTATCTATGGCTCACTGTGAGCCCAGTTGTCATAACGTCCCTTAGAGATGCACATACACTGACAAGATCTATATTTCTACATATTTATATCTTCAATTTTGTTCCATGGATTTTTGTGATATTGACATCTTATATATGTTATATCAAATTAACATCTAGACATTTAATTTTTAGAAAACTGAAATGTTATAATAGTTTAAATTTAGTTTCCATGTATTTATTGCTATTACACAGAAACAGTTGATTCTGTATATTGACCTTGTTTCCTGAGATCTTGCTGAATTCTTTTATGCCATCTGAGAGGATTTGAGTATTTTTAAAATATTTTTATTAGTATAAAGTAGTTGTACATGCTTCCATGCTTCATTTTGTATAATGTACTTTGATCATATCTACCCTCTCTTGTCTTCTCTTGTCCCGTTCCTACTTCTACTGATTGCAAAGGGCCAGGCTTTGTGCTTGACTCATACTGAAGGAGAGTGGAAGACCCCTCCAATTAACACTAAGAGACAGCTTCTTCTCTGTGTCACATATGTCTTTCTTGGGTACAATAGCTATATAGATGAAGAATTCTTTTATAAAGACATAAATAACTACGTGTTAAGCTACCACAAACCTGTATTAATTGTACAGAACAACAGGTTTAATCATGACATTGTCAAGCACATTTGAACTGTATTCACCCTCATTACTCTTCTTTTCCTCCCTCTCCTCCTGACCTCCCTCCTTTTCCCAGCTGGTCCCCCTCCTACTTTCTCATCCTTTTTAGTGTATGGTGTGACTTGGTGAATTTCATTAGAGTTGTTTACATGAACATGGATGCTGGGTTGTTTATTTCCAGGAGCACAGGCCTCTTACAGCTGGCTACACCACTGAGGAAAATGTCCCTCCTTTCTGCAGCAACTGTTAACTGACTGCCTATATATTTGTGGGGAGGTGTGAGGCCTCTTGAGCCCCTCTCCTTTCCATGAGAAGATGTTGACAGACCTAACTTGTTCAGATCATCTGTAGGTAGCAACAGCTGATGTGAGTTTAAGAGCGCAATGGCCATGCCATATCGGAAGTCAGCATTCCCCCACTTCCACAAAATGCCACACTTACATCATTCTCTCTGTCCCTCTCTTCTGTGACCCCCTAGAGAGGGCAATATGGATACCTATTACAGAAGAACCCTCAGTGGTCACTTATTGACATCACTTTGGATAGTTATGAATTTCTTCAGTTACCACTGTCCACTAAAGGAAGAAGCCTCTCTGACCACAGCTGACAGCAGTACTAATCTATAGACATAAACATAAATATTTATTTAGAAGACAGTTTGATAGGCACATCATGTCCATTTAGCAGAACAAGAGCAGTAGCTTCCCCCAGGGTCCTATGATCTCCCAGAACTGGGCTTTTAACTAGATTTACAGCCCCTCCTGAGGAACAGGCCCCAAGGAGTGATTGGTTACCCCCATAACAGTATGTACCATTGCCTGGCTAATTGGTAGTGTATGAAATTTCCTCCCAGAAGCCTGCATAGCACCTTCTGGCACTAAGATGGCTAAGCAGCAGGGACGGAACTTCCAGGGCAGGTCCAGCTTGATTTTTCCGTGTCCTTATACCACAGCATGTGTATCTTCAGCAATAGTTTTGCCATCCAGTAAGTACATTCCAGTAAGCAAACAGTGGGAATACCTATATTGTTTTGGGGGGTGGGGGTCACAGGAGCCTCTCTGACCAACAGCTCGTGTGGGGGTAGCTTAACTATGTTCTGGAATTTATAATTAATAACCTATGACTTCTAGAGCAGCTCTGTCTCTCTTTTTCTCTCTCCCTCCCTCCCTCCCAACATGCATATTCATGTGTGAGCACAGACACACCCATGTCACAGTGAGTCTGGAGATGTCAGAGGACAAACTCTGATGTTGAGCCCTTTGCCTTCCACCTTCTGTGAGACAGAATCATTCTTCACTGCTGTGTATACCAGGCTAGCTGGACGATGATCATCTAGGAATTTTCACTTCCCCTACCGTTGTTGGAGCTCGAGGATTAAAGATGCATGCTTTTATGTGCTTTTTTAAAACCCAGCTTTACGTGGGCTCAAGGATCAGAAACCAGCTCTTCATGCTTGGTCAGCCAGCACTTTACCCACCAAACCATCTCTCCAGTCCAAACTCTTTTAAGAAAAAATTTAACATCATTCCTTAGACGTTTTCCTATATCCTTAGTTCATATAGGCCCTTGTAGGCAAATGTTTCCTGTCCCAACCACCTGGTGCCAAATAGCCAACTCAGAGGCTGAATATTACTATAAATGCTCAGTCGATATATCAGGCTTGTTACTAGCTAACTCTTACGTTCAAATTAACCCATTTCTATTTATCTATGTATTGCCATGTGGCTCGTGGCTTTACCTGTTCTCTAGCATGTCTTGCTTCCTCTGTGTCTGGCTGGTGTCTCTCCTGACTCTGCTGCCCTCCTTCTTCCCATCATTATCAGTTTAGCTTTCCTAACTTCATGCCCAGCTACCAGCCTGTCAGCTCTTATTAAGCAATGAGAGTAATACATATTCACAGTGTAGAAAAGGATGGTTCCACAGCAGATCCTTCCCCAACACTTTACACTCTACCATCTCCTGGCCTTGCATCTGCACTTCAACACCTCCAAAGCCCTTACTCCCCATTCTACTTCCTTATCACATTTGTTCTGCTCGCTCTCCTTCCACTTCAAGCCTCTCTTCCTCCTTTCATCGACCTCTTTCTAGTTTCCTGGATTCTATACATGCTCTTACATCAACTCACACATTTAAAAATTCAAGGGCAAGAGCTGCATATGAGAAGGACATGTGTCATTTGTCTTTCTGAGCCTGAATTACCAAGCATCCATTTCTCTGCAAATTTATTGATTTTATTTTTGTTTGAAGGTAAATAGAATTCCATTTAGTATAGGTAACACATTTTTCACTATGCACTCATCAGTTGAGGGGCATTTAGGTTGATTCCATTTCATTTCTGTTGTGAATAGAGTAGTAAAGAACATGGATATATAAGTATTTACATAGTAGGATACAATTCTTTGGGCATATGCCTAGGAGTGATATATCTAGGTCAATATAGAAGTTCTATTTTTAGGTTTTAAAAATGTTTACAATTTATTATTCTAATTTATGTGTTTGGGTGTTTTGTTTGCATGTATACCTGTGTATAAATGTATGTATGTATGTATATAGTGGCCACAAAGGCCAGGAAAGGGTGTTGGATCCCCTGGAACTGGAGTTATAGACAGTTGTGAGCCACCATGTGAGTGCTGGGAATCAAACTTGAATCCTTTGAAAGAGCAGCCAATGCTTTTAACTACTGAGCCATCCCTGTCACTCCCTATTTTTACTTTTTGAGAAATTTCCATACTGGGTACACCAGTTTACACTCCCAGCAATAAGGGTTTCCCTTACTCCATATTGTCACCAACTGTCATTGTCCTTTGTCTTCTAGATGATAGCTATTGTAACTCTCAGAGTAGTTTTAATTTGCATTTATCTGATGGCTAAGGATGTTGAACATTTTATAAATATTTCTGGTCTCTTCCATTTCTTGTGAGAACACTTCAGTTCCTTAGCCTACTTTTTGATTGGGCTATTGGTTTTCTTGTTATTCACTTTTTGAGTTCTTTCTTTATTCTGAATTAATTCTTGTCAGATGTATTTCTGGGAAAGGTTTCTCTCCCATTCTGAAGGATGTCTTTTTACTCATTTAACAGTTTTTTTTTTTCTTTTTTACTGTATAGAAAACATTTAATTCATGAGGTCCCATTTGTTGACTGTGGGCCTTATTTCCTGAATGAGTAGAGTTCTACTTACAAAATCCTTGCCTTTGCCTATGTCTTGTGTAGCTAGAGTTTTCCTGCCTGGCCCACAGTCAGGACAAATCTCTGTCATCCACCAGTCCCACAGCCGCTCAGACCCAACCACGTAAACACAGAGACTTATATTGCTTACAAAACTGTATGGCCATGGCAGGCTTCTTGCTAACTGTTCTTATATCTTAAATTAATCCATTTCTATAAATCTATACCTTGCCACGTGGCTCATGGTTTACCGGCATCTTCACATGCTGCTTGTCATGCAGCAGCCGGCAGTGTCTCTCTCACCCAGCTTCCTCTTCTCTCAATTCTCCTCTCTGTTAGTCCTGCCTATACTTCCTGCCTGGCCACTGGCCAATCAGTGTTTTATTTATTGACCAATCAGCAACACATTTGACATACAGACCATCCCACAGCAGTCTTGAAGTATTTTCCCTCTTTTTTTCTCCCACAGATTCAGAGTTCTAGGTCTCACATTAAGGTCTTTGGTCTATTGAGAGTTGATTTTTGTTCAGCATGAGAGATAAGGACCTATGTTCATTCTTCTACATGTAGACACCAGTTTCCCTGCACCAATTGTTGAAGAAGATGTCTTTTCTCCAATGTGAATGTGATGGTTAGCATTGTCAACTGGACAGGATCTGAACTCACCTAGAGTTAAGCCTCCAGGCAGACCTATAAAGGATTACTTAGCTTCTGGCCATGGCTATGAGGGATTGTCTCAATTAAGTTAATCAGTATGGAAAGACCCATCTTAACTTGGAGTGAGACCATTTCTTGAACTGTACAAAATGGAGAAAGCTGAGTACTAACTAGCATGCATTCCTTGCTTTCTGCTTCCCAGTTATGGATGCAATGTAACCAGCTGCTTCAAGCTTCTGCCCTCTTGATTTCTCCATCATAAGGATCTATACCTTTAAACTGTAAGCCAGGAACGCCCGCCCCGCCAAAAAAAAAAAAAACAAAAAAACAAACAAAAAAAACAAAACAAAACAAAAAAAAAACCCTCAACATCACAAAAGCCAACTGTTTCTCCCTGAAGGTGCTTTTGTCATGGCATTTTTACCACAGTGACAGGAAAAGAAACTATGGCAATGGATTTGGGGCATCTTTGCTAAAAAGCAGCTGTCTGTGGCTGCGTGGACTTACATCAGTACCCTCTATACAAAGTATAAGCATGTGTACCTTGAAATTAGTTATGGTGATACTTTGTGAATTATTCTTTTTCCTTAGGATTTCTTTGTCTATCTCCAGTCTTTTGTGCTTTCATATTAATTAAGATTGTTTCCAATTTCTATAAAGAATGTCATTGGAACTTTGATTGGGATTGCATTGAATATGTGAACAGCTTTTGGTTAGATGGCCATTTTCATTCCATTAGTTCTTCTAGGTTATGAGTGTAACAATTCTGTGCATCTTCTAGTGTCTGTCTCAGTCTCCTTCTTGGGGTTTTTAACTGCAGAGATCTTTTGCTCTCTTGATAAGGTTTATTTCAAAGTATTTTAATTTTTCAGGCTATCAGATTGTTTCTTTGATTTTTCTCAGTATGTTTATTATTGGTATATAGGAAGGCTACTGATTTTTGTGTGTTAATTTTTATTCCAAGACAGAGTTTCTCTATGTAGCTCTGGAGCCTGTCCTGGAACTTGCTATGTAGACCAAGCTGGCCTCAGACTCACAGAGATCCACCTGCCTCTGCCTCCTAAGTGCTGGGGTTAAAGGTGTGCACCACCACCGCCTGACTTTTGTGTGTTAATTTTGTATTCTTCCACTCTGTTTCAGTTATGAGAGTTTTCTGTTTCAGACTTTACAGTCTTACAGGCATAGAATAGTATCATCAACAAGGATGCTGTCCGTAATGTCTTCTTTCCTATTCAAATCCAAAGGGAAATAAAAGTATTTCCTTCTCTTGTTCTAGCTAAGACTTCAAGCACAGTATCGAACAGGAGTGGGGAGAGAGGGCAGCCTTTTGTTCCTGGTCTTAGTGAAAATGCTTTGAGTTATTTCTCACTTTACCATGATGTTAGCTGTAAGTTAGTCTTATACAGTCTTGGCAAGCTTGAAATATGTTTACTTCCTTCTTTCCTACTCTCACTGGGGGCTTTCATCATGAAAGAGACAATGGGCTTTGTCCAAGGCCTTCTCTCCATCTATTAAAATGCTCATGTGATTTTTGTCCTTGCATTCATTTCTGTGGTGTATTACATTTATTGATTTGCACAGGTTGAACCTCCCTGCATCTTTGGAATAAAGCCAACTTGAACAAAGTGAATGATATTTTTTATGTGTTCTTGAACTCAGTTTACAAGCACTTTATTTAGAATATTTGCATATCAGGTAATTTGGTTTCTAATTTCCTTTATACTTGTGTATTTATCTTGTTTGAGCATCAGTGTAATGATGGATTTGTAAAAATGAATTTGGACATGTTCTTTCCTCTCTCTGTTATGAAATACTGTGAGTAGGATTGGCATTAGGTCTTCTTCAGAGGTCTGGTAGATTAAAGAGATCTGGAAGTTTTTTAGTTGGGAATTGTTTTCAATCTCACTGTTATAGGTATGCTTAAATTATGTATATCACCTTGTTTTAACTTTAGTAGGTCATGTGCATCTATAAATGTATCCATTTCATTTAGATTTTCCAATTTATTAAAATATAAGGTTTTTCTGTTGTTGTTTGGTTTGGGGTTTTTTGAGACAGGGACTCACCATGTAGCCCTGACTGGCTTGTAAATTACTGTACAGACCAGACCAGGCTGGCCTCCAACTCACAGAGATCTGCCTGTCTGTGTCTCTTGAGTGCTGGGGTTAAAGACATGCACCACTGTACCCAACTTGAAATATTAGTTTGTACATATTTAGGATGTTCTACATTTCATTTATTGCTATCTTTTCACCTCTAATTTTATTAATTTAGGTCCTTTTCTTTCTTTTTCTTAGTTTGACTAAGGGTTTGTTGAGCTTATATTTTCAAAAAAAAAACTTTCTTTCATTGGTTCTTTACATTATTGTATTTTTGTTTCTGTTTCATTTATTTCTTCTGTAATTGTGATTATTTTTTTCTGTTACTGCTTTTGGGTTTTGTTTGTTCTTGTCTTCTCAAGGCTCTATGGTATTCATCAAGTCATTTATTTGCAATCTCTCAAAAATCTATTTCTCAGATATTAAAATAGTGACAGTCACTTGTTTCCTAGGCCAAATTTGCTTGCAAAAATACTTTTACCCATTTTTTTCTCCTAAGATAGTGTTTATTTTGATAGTGAGGTGTGCTTTTGGGATGCAGTAAATAGACGGATCATATATTTTAATCCACTCTGTAATTCTATGTCTTTTAGATGGAAAATTAAGACCAATAGTAATCAGAATTATTATAGAAAGCTTCCCTGGTTTGCCTCCCTGTTGCTGTGGTAAATACTAACCAAAAGTAACTTGGTGGAGGAAATGGTTTACCTGGATTGCAGGTTACTTCCCGTCCATCATCAAGGAAAGCCAAATCAGGACACATGAGGAGGAAACAATGGAGGAATGCCATTTACTGGCTCCTTCCTCTGACCTGCTCTGCTAGTTTTCTTATGTAGCCCAGTTCCACCTGCCTACATCCTGCATCAATTAACAATTAAGAAAATGCCCCCACAGTCATGGCCACAGACCATCTGATGGAGGCAATTCTTTGGTTTGCTTTTTTTTTTCCCAACATGACTCTAGGTTTGTGTCAAGTTGACAGCTGAAACTGTGACATAGGTATTTATTAATTTCTGTCATTTTGTGATTTAGTAGTGTTATATTTTTTCTAATCCTTGTTTGCTTAACTAGTGTTTTAACATTGACTTTCTTCTCTGTAGCTTCTTAAACTCTTGAATATGTTAATTATTTTCTTCAGTCCAAATAATTCATTATGCTATCCTTTGTACAGCTTGCTTAATGGTCAGAAATTCCTTTAGCCTGCTCTATCATAGGACGTTTTTCTTTCTCTTTCAAGAATGGCTGATAGTTTTGCTAGATATAGTAGTCTGAATTGAAAACTGTGGTCTTTAAAATTTTCCTTTTTTAAAAAATTATTTTTTACTAAGGAATTTTTTATTTGTTTTACATACCAACCACAGATTCCCCCTCTCTTCCCTCCTCCCACCCCTCCAACCTCCCCCCTGCCAATTCCACCCCCCATTCCCTCCTCCAACAAGGTAAAGCCTCCCATGGGGAGTCAGCAGAGCCTGGTACATTCAGTAGAGGCAGGACCAAGCCCTTGCCCCTGCCTCAAGGCTGTGCAAGGTATCCCACCATAGGTAATGGGCTCCAAAATGCTGGCTCATGCACCAGTGATGGATCCTGATCTCACTGCCAGGGGGCCCCTCAAGCAGATCAAGCTACACAACTGTCTAGATTATGCAGAGGGCCTAGTCCAGTTCCATGGAGGCTCCACAGCTGTTCCAACAGTTTGATTTGGTTGTCTCTGTAGGTTTCCCTGTCATGATCTTGATGTAGGGCACCAAACTTTTAACACATCCATTCCTTAAGTAAGTTTTCCATGCAAAGAAGATGAGAAGGTCAACTACCTTACAAGAAGTCTGCCAGCTGATGCCATCTGGATATGTTAGGTGTCGTAAAACTTCTATTCAGTATTAACAAGCAGCACATTTACTTTCGTTGTGGAATAATCTTTTTGTACGCTGCGAAGATGTGTTTCTTTCATTGGTTTTATAAAGAGGTAAATGGCCAATAGCTTGGCAGGAAGAGGTTAGGCAGGACTTGTAGATAGGGAGAGAGAACTGGGATGAAGAAGGGCAGAGTCACTAGAAAACACAGGGAGAAGCAAGATGAATATGTAGTACTGAGAAAAGGTACCAAGCCATGTTGAAGAACTTAGATAGGAAATATGGGTTAATTTAAGTTGTAAGAGTGAGTTAGTATCAAGTCTAAGCTATTGGCCAAGCATTTATAATTAATAATAAGTCTCTTATGTGATTATTTGAGAGCTGACAGGTGGACAGAAAATACTGCCTACATACTTTTTGTGTGAATTCAGGCATTTGTAAGAACAGAAAATTCTTTTTCCACTTATTCTGTTACTTAGTATTATTTGCCTTCATTCACTGATTAAATATTGCAAGATTTTATAAAATGTTTCCTTTTTTTTAACATTTAAGCCACACATGCAGCTTTTGATGTCATTCCTTAAAACAGCATCCCCAGGAGTGTTCTAAAGTAAAGAATTTAACACACAACTTAAGAGTGGCACAGAAGTGGGGCTGATGCTGGAGCATCTTAAGGGCTTGGACACAGGAGCTGAGGAACACAGGGAAGGGGCTGTTCAGAACATGGTGTTGTCACAGCTTAGCTTTCCAAGTCACAAGTCATGGGCAAGTACCTCCAATTGGTGCAACCAAACTCTGGCTGAACACAGTCTGGGAAACATGATTTCTGCTTTAGAGGTGAGAGATGAGTAGAGACAATGGAGCACAGGCAACCACATGATGAAGAGGGAACTGTGTTTCTCCAAGATGCTACTGCTTATTTTAACTAATAACTGCGCAGCAAACCAGAAGTCACAAATGATATTTGATGTGTTGCCCAGTTCAGAATAAGGTGTTGTCTTTCTTGAAGATATTTCTGTATTTGATTTTAATGTGTGTATATATGTATGTGTGGATGCATATATGTGTATAGGGGGGTTAGAGGTCAACATCAAGCATCACCCTTGGGAATTCTGTGTATTTTCTTCAAGGCAGGGTCTCTCATTGGTCTGGAGCCCTTCAGTTAAGCTGGCTTAGCTGGCCAGCAAGCTCTGGAGATCCTCCTGTCTCCACCTCTCTGGGCTAGGATTGCAGGGGTGCACTTGCACACCTGGCATTTTACAGGAATTTAGGAGTTGAATTCAGGGTCTCATTTTGGGGCACTTTACTGACAGAGATCTCCCCATAATCCGATTTTAGACATGTGTCCCTTATAGCACTCCACCCTTCAAACTTAATGCCTAGGTGATGGAGGCCAGGCAAAGGCGATTTTCTGAGTGACATATTGTGTCCTCTGAAGGAAATTAATTAAGATCGCTGCTTTGGGTTTTAAAATGTAGTTGGTGTGTGAATCATGAAAAATAAATCTGTGGAGTGTATTTGTTCTAAAAGTGAAAAGAGGTTACAATACAAATTTGAAAACAACATTTGAGTCTCTAAACTATGTGAAATAATCTAGCTCATGAAGGCATATGGCAGTTGTCAAAGTTAATAAAAAGAAGAAAAGACCCCCACATGCTTTGGTTAAGAAATTTGGCATCTGAATCCAAAATCTACAGGATTTCTAGAAGAGATTAAAGGGAGCCTTTTGGTTTAGAAAAATCCCTGGAGAGGAGAGAGGCTGGAAGCATGTGCATAGGTCATGGCAGAGAAAGCTGTTGAGGTCCTGCTTGGAGAAGCTGGAGGATGTAAGCTAAGAGAAGCAGCGTGAGACCAGGCACTGTGGAAAGCCGGGTGGAAATGTCATCAAGCTAATCATAGAAGAGATGTTCTCTGTATAATTCCTTCTTGGGGGTATCAATATAGGTACTCCCTCTTCGTAGTCAGTTCTTCTTTGGACCAAAGCCTATGAGCTCTTATGTGCCCTTCTTTATTCTTGGGAGTATCCCCTTCTTCTCGGTGGTGTGGAGCTGTGCTATCACCAGGTGGCAACTCACAACTCTGCAGGTAAGAGAGGAGTAGGGGGAACCGACCCTTCTCAGCACTGACAGCAGGGTACTGCACTTTGATGCTATAAGCCCCACATACCAGGACCAGATGTGCTCAGAGCTCGGGTTGCTTTGACAAAACCTGACAATTTAACTCCTAGCGTCCCCAGAGTGGCTCCAGACTATTGTAAAACATTGATTTATTTGTAACTGCAGTGTTTCAAAGATTTTATTTCTCCTTACATTTTTGGTCACTATTAGAAGAGATGATTATAAGTTTCTCCTTATGATCTTTCTGATACTATAGATTCATGAACCACTTAACTGAAGTCCGCATTGGTAACTCCTCCCCAGTTCAGAGCATTTCCTTCTACCCCTTACTATGTTGTATTAGCTCCCCTTTCCTGTGACAACAGAAGACCAGTTGTCTCCAAGAGATATTGCAAGGATTTGGGATATAATACTTGAAAATTGTTAGTCTGCCATATATAAGTGTCTATTCCCGTCCTTCTGTGCATGCAATTTACTTGGGAGTGGGAGGGATGGCTACCACTTGAACTTGCATAAATCAGCTTAATTCCTCAAACAGCACTATAAGAAAAATTGTTCACAGTTGTTAGCATGCCCGCAACCCTACAACAAAAATGTAGGCAAGCCAACCTCAGGACTTTGGAACCCTTTGCTCGTACACAGTTCTGACTTCAAGTCTTCAAACCAAATGTGAAATTCCACAGACCTCAGACCATCTTTGGATCTCTCAGGGGATGAGGTCCTGTGGGAGATTCTTGAGTTTACATTTATCTTCAAGGCCATAGTGCTACATTGGCAAGCCCTAAAGCTTGTAAGGGACTCAAAGAGGCATCCCTGGTTAGCACACAGCAGAGAGTGGACCTACGTTTCTCATAAGAGTATCCAGACTGTCTAGATTTTGATTCCCATACATGAGAATAAACAAATGGACAAGAAATATTTTAAAGAATATGCCAAAATTGATACACAAATTCATAACCAATTTGCCCTGACCGTTGTAACTTTAATTGATGTTTTCATACTGACAAAACCCTCTTGCTTCCTATTTACTTCTTCAAGTATTAATGAGTCTGGTCCCACCTCCTAGGGTTCTATGACTTCCAAATCGATACTTTCTTTTAAATTGATGCTCATGTTTTGGTATCTCAGGCTCTAAAATCATTGAGTTAAAGGCACTGCTGTGCCTCTAGATGTGTGGATAAGTGGAAAGCTTTTGAATGTAGGTGTCTGGACTCTGTTCAGTGATCCAAACATCACTGCAAGGGTAGCTTTATGATCTGTCTAGAAACCTTAATGCTTGGAAACGTCCCTGTCCAAATCACTGTGATTGATCCTAGAGTTCGAAGAAGGCCACAGATAGCATACTGATTTATGCACATGTATTCCTTAAAATGCCTTAGTCAGTGAAAATCAGCTCACATATAACTTAGCCTTGATTTTACAGTGGAAAATAAGTGTGAACATTTGCTTATGAATTATTTGTCCCTTTCTTTAACAGTATGATGTGCTGTGTGAGCTTTTGCCACATAAATGCATCTTTGGCATTTGCTTATAATACTGCTGAGATTTCTGAAAGTTTTGTACTTATATCTCAGGAAGTTGAACTGCCCTGAGCTTGTAATCTCTTGAAAGAGTCCCCATCAAGAAGCTTGGGCCTGCAGCAGTCAGTGAAATCGATTAGCCTGTGCATTAGGGAGCACCTGTCAATTGAGCACATCCCTCCATTAAAGGGATCACCCCTGTGGAGCTGTAGAAATTTCTTTGGTTTAAGAACATTAAAAACAGTTTCCATCAAAAAAGAAAAAAATTCATTTCTTTTTCCTCTTGAAAAGTGCCCTTAACTCTTACTTTGGGTTTTTAACATATTTCCTAAAATGAGAAAGATTCAAGAAATGATTTGATGAATTTCCCACATAGGACTCACACCAGTACTATCAATATGGAACTTGCTATTTAATATATAGAGAGACAGAGAGAGGCAGCCAGACAGGCAGACAGAGGCAGACAGACAGACAGATGGAAACAAAGAGACAGACAGACAGAGACAAAGAGACAGACAGGCAGAGCCAGAGCCCCCATACCTACATCTTCAGTCAATGGACTATAGAGTCAGAGGAGCTGATGGCAGAGTTCTAGTCTAAAAGCTGATGATGTTTCACTTTGTGTCTGAAGGCAGCAGACAGATGTGCCAGTGCAAGAGCCTCAGGTAGGGGGAGTCCCCTCTTAAATCACCATTTTTGCTCTGTTCACATGTTTTATTGATTGGACAGGCCATTAGGAGGGCAATCTGCTTTACCCAGTCTACTAATTCAAATGTAAGTCTCATCTAGAAGTAGCCACACAGACAGCCCAGGCTAATGTTTAGGTCCTTATTTGATGGCCCACTCAAGTGGATACATAGAATTAACCATTCAAATGTTCTGATACTAATAATATTCAATCCAACTTCGAGTTCAATCTGTTTTGGATAAGCCCCATGAGAACATGGGTACTTTTTAGAAATTTTAAATCTTCATTGTTGATTCAGTAGCTCCATCAAAATATCCTTTACAGGATGGAAAGATAGTTGAGTGGTTAAGAGCAGTTGCTGCCCTTTCAGAGCACCCAAGTTCAAGTCCCAGCACCTACATGGTCTAGGGGACTTGATGCTATCTTCTGGCCTCTACAGTTAGTGCATGCATATATACATGCAGGCAAAGCACTCGTTCATACACACTAAAATCTTAAAACACCTTTTACATGTGTTTTACTCATGGTTTTAAGAATAAAACCGTGGCTAAGAATATCCATTTATCATCTGTCTGTCTATCATCTATCTGCCTGCCTACATGTCTCCCTGATTTAGGTTCTGGATATTGACAAAGAAAGATAAAAGTAGCCCCTGTCATCTGAGAGCTGCTTGGTATGTACTGTCACAGGCCTTGGAGTTGCTAGAAGCTGGCCTTGATGTCTTCCTTTCAAACAAACAACTTCACAGGATACCAGGATCAAAGAAGACTACTCTGTGACTACTGTAAAATAAAACAGGGCCCCTCTCTAATCTTATCTTTGAACATAGATGGTAATATAGGTATTTTGCCAACTTATTTCATTCCTATAAACAGCTATAAGGCAGAGATGTAAACTTTCACTTGGCCCCATAGTCAAAAAATGATCCAAATGATAAAAATGGTCCCAGCATATCTCCATCCTCACTACCATGTGTGACTGCTGCATTCTCTTCCAGGTACCTGCCTCACTCCAGCCTTCTCTCTTTATGCATAACAGTTATTGAGACACCCAGTCATGAGTGCCATGTTTCTTTCAGCATTAAGTCCAGAGCACAACCCTGCTTCCTGAAGCATCTACCGGATTCCATAGCAAGTTCTTTCTAGTAAGTCCGGTTCAAATGTCCTGTGGCTCTCCGTTGTGTGCATTTTTTTCTCACTCCAATGAGTCACGTCTCAATTCATTTAACTCTAGTGTGTTCCTAGTAATCCTTGACAAAAATGAACCTTTGCTGAGACTCAGCTGAGACCTTCTCTGCCTGCACTAGGACCCTCAAATCAGTATTTGTGTGCACATCTGAACTCCCTCTCCTCTGTTCTTTATCTGCCCTTATCAGAGTGAGAAATTCACACTATCCAGGAACTCTGATACTTCTGTGAAGGCCTCTTGAATTGAGTTCATTTTGTTTTCCTATAAGCAGAGTTCCTTGGGTGTTGTTATCTGATATAATTTAAATTTTTCATTGATAACATTATTTTCTACACATGGTGCTTTTGCCTGACCATTTGCCATGGTTTGAAGAATCAAGGTTGGGATGGCACACTAGTAAAGGGTTTGAAAGTCCTGAGGTTATGGTTTTACCAGTTTAGCCTTTTGGAGCTGCAGTACATGCCAATCCCTAAGGTTTGGGAATTGCTAAGCTACAGCCTTGTCTAGCACACAACTGAAAGTGGGCTACCCTTTTCCTAAGGAACTTCTCGATCTTGTCTTTGTGTTCTTGAGAATGCCTTTGTTTTGTTTTGTCTCTGGTCCTATATATTGTTGTCTGGTCCCTTTGGCAAATTTTGGAAACAAAATTATAGACATGCCATCCTTCTAGGTAGGACCATTTAGTCCTTGTGGAATCATCTCCATCTAAAGTGCCCTTTTTCCAGGCCAGCTTCTGCCCCTCCACCATGGTTCCTGAGCACAAAGCTATCTGTATACTGGTCTTATAGGGGAGATTCACAAGGGACTGTGTGGACCTGCAGGGATCCTTTTGTAAGCTTTGTACATGAACGCAATTGTCCATTTAACACATAGCTGTATGGAAAAGGTAAAGAAATCTTTGAGAGAAATTTTCCCTTCTTACCTAAAAGACAAGGCCATTTTACCTGACAGGAGCTGTCCTCCTCCTTGTGTCTATTCCTCAAGGATTAGTAACTAATGTCTTTTTAATTGTGGGCCTGCATAAAATGTTTTTGTTCTACTTGCTTTTTCTCTTTCCTGTAAACTTTGAAGAATTACCTAAAACCATTCATTTTCACACACGGTAAAAATATCTAATACAGATAAATAGCAATAGGTTGTGTTTATTTTTATAAGTTCTGGAAGTAGTCTTTTACACAACAGTCTTTATATATACTTATCTATAGTTTTAAAAACTATAAGTAAGGAAAGTTCTGAATTTCAAGAAAAAAGATTTTTGGCATGATTTTAAAATTACCACATGGAAATACTATTAGTATAATATTTTGTTTTGTTCAAAAGTGGGGTTCAATTTCTCCTGCTTTAAATCATCCTAACCTGTTTTATGAATTAAATGAATTACCACTTCTTTCATAGCTTCTCTAGAATTAAAAGGTATTCGTATGTGTATATATTAAATTAAATACAATGATAATCAGTGTCCATTTTAAATGTTTATTTGTTAAAATTTATGACGTTTAAAGTAAAAAATGCAGTGACAGCTAAATTGTATGTTCCAGACCCTTTATTTAATTTAGATTATGTGAAAATGATCACGTCTATTTAGAAAGTATCTTTAAATACCTCACCAGTCACTGAGTATATTTAGATGAGATACAAGACAAACAAAACTATTAAAAGTAACTTGACTCTTACTTATTGTATTATTATTATTTATTATGTGTATGTTAAGGGTGCACATGTGCTGCTCCACACACATGTGGAGGCCAAAGAATGACTTTGTGGAGTTGGTTCTCTCCTTTCATCTTTATACAGGTTTCAGGGATCAAACCCATGACACTAGTCTTGCACTAAAGGAGCTTTGTCCACTCTACCATTTTAAAATAATAGTAAATTAAAATAGAAATATCTTTGGACAATATAATAAAGCACTTAACACAATACTTGTATGAAACAAGGCTTGCAGAGCAATATAAGACAAGATTGACTAGACTTCCCTCAATTTCCCAAACTTCAGGTAAGTTGGTATGAGACTTTGCCTACTTGGTTAGTATTTCAAACCTACTTTGGGTAAATAACACAAGTTAAACACACTGACATGATTATCTTTCAGCCATTGATTACTTTCAAATGATTAGGACAATCATTGTGAATCCAAAGATTTTCCAGAATTTAATATTCACAAATATTTCCTTTCATTCATAGAGGGTGTATTTTAAGAGTGCTTACTGATAAGAATCAGAGCTATCAATTGCAGTCCAGTTGACATGTTTTTTCCCCATGGAGACAGAGTGTGTGTGTGTGTGTGTGTGCGCGCGCGCGCGTGCGCGCGTGCACACACACACGCACATGCAGTTCAAGAAGTCAGAATTACCACTATGCGGGATTGAAATCTGTGTATAGCAAGGGGAGAAGGTTAGAATGATCTAAGGATAATGAATGAGAGTGGAAGAATCTGGTTAGCTCAGCTGAGCAAGTCAAGAAGCAATGACCCTACAGTAGCAATATGCACAGCTACCTACAATTCAAATCTTGGCTTCCAGTAACAGCGCTTCTTAGAACACTGACTGAACCTCAAGAACTGTCACAAAGAAATACATGAGTTGTGCCTCAAACACTATGTAGGACCAGAAAGGAAGGAAGTGCTTAAGGAATGAAAATGTATTGATGGGAGTATGTCAGAGAAATGTAGGAACCAATCTGGAGGTTTTTAAGAGCAGTGTAGTCCACCAAATAAAGAAAACCGGCAGTGTGTGCTTGTAATCTCAGCACTCCAAGAGGCTGAGGCAGAAAGATTGGGAGTCTGATGCCAGGCTAACTATATAGCCAGCTTGGGGTACATGGCTAGATGCTGTGTCAACCAATCAACCACCCCATCTAGTAGCACTCAATTGTAACCCATGTATAAAGTAAATATTTATAAGCTCACATAGTCATAAATATAAGTGATGAAGAAAAGACGTGAATGAAGGTGAATAGACATCTCTGAATGAATTGCAAATAACCTCCATACATGTTGTGTTGATGGAATTTGCCTTGAGATGAGGTAAGAGTGAAGCTTCACCCTTGCACTTTTCCTCCCCAGAACTCCAAAGCCCCCGCTGAAACACAGGGAAACCATTAAGCAGAGAGTAATGGCAAGACATCCGGCAGCCCTCAAAACTACGGTGGTGACCGGAAACAAGCCACAGCTGTCATACCCAAGAACAGATGACAGTGACATAATAATGAATGCATGTCGTCTAGGTGGGATTCTGGGACAGCAAGAGGACATTGGGGGCTCAGAGTGTAGTGCTGCTGTTATATGCTTATCTGTCATGTGCAAGCTCTGGGGTCCAGTCCTTGCCACTGAAAGGGGGTGGGATATTAGGTATTAAGTAAGGAAATTTGAGAGACTTAAATTAGTTGATAATAATGTAGTAATAAATTACTTAATAATAATGTAGTAATACTGATTCATTGATCCTAACAGCTGCTTTGTGCCTCCAATCCAAAGCCCTGTTTCCTTGAAAGTTGGACGCTGGAATAAGCACCTTGGCTGGCATCCTCACTGAGCTCTCTGGACTTCCCCGTGGAGAGTGCTCTTCCTCCCTGCAGCACTTGTTCAACTGTGAGTGTGTTCCTCTCCATCTCTGTCTGAGGGCACAACCGTGATCCAATACAATGGCCATTGCCCATCCATGTGCTGATAGTGACGAGCTTCAGATGTGCGTTTCCTCAGTGTAATTCTTTGCTTTACTTTGTACTTTAGAATTTGTTTTAAAATTCTTATTTCATGCCCTCCCCCTCTCCCGAAAAAAAAAAAAAATCCCACATTGTTTTTATATGGCATAGATTCTCTAAAATGACTCAGTATTTCTCTAATTGACCTCAAGATGGCAGACTTGAATAAAAGATATTTCCATTCTAAACCCCTGTACTTCTCAAAAGCTCTCTCTGAAGCTGGAATTGGAAATCATTTTGACTATTTCTTTCTGGGTTTTAAAACGACATATCCAAACTTCTCCTGCATTTTCTTCTTTGATGTTTTATTACAAGGACAATACTTCCTCCAATTTCCTCCTAGGATGTTGCAGCCAGTTGGAGAGATCAAAAGGGGTCTTGAAATGGAGGAAAATGGGAGAAACTCAAGTTGTGTAAGACAGGGTCGTGAGTGTGCTTGCTAATGCGGCCCCCTGCAATGCAGGGCTCTGTTCATAGAACCTTTAGGAACACCTTGACGGCACAAGGCCTCACAACATGGTTGTAGCTAACTGAACTGCATCCACAATGACATGATGGTGAGTGCTTCGACTATCACTGAAAAAGTAAATGACACAGAACTCTAGCTGGTGACTTGGGGTCACCAGTGTCTGAAGAATCCCCCAAATGAGTAAAACAATGCTTTTATTCAACTTCATTTTTTAAGAGTCTGTCATATATTACTACCTTTCTTTGGCTACTTTTGTTAGGGAAAGTGGCAGAGTCTAGTAATTAATAGGACATTAGAGCCAGGTACTTCAAGTTCACATCCAATTCTGCTCCTCGTGGTCATTTCTGAACTGCCTGTGTAGAATAGGGATTATGATGTTTCTCGGAGCTGCAGCTGAGAAGAGATTAAGTTTAATTTAGAACAAATAAACTATGTGCATACACACACACACACACACACACACACACACACACACACACACACGCACACGGGGCGGGGGGAGCAGTTACACCAAAACATGCATACAGATAATGACTTTCTCACAGCCCCATGGGCTGATGATGAGGAAGCAGACATCATGAAGAAAGGTGAGTGCTCTAAGCCTGCTCTGGGTTCAGCATCAAAACGGACACAGGATTCAGAAGGAATCTGAGGTAATACCCAATTGTCTTTTAGACCTGATGCAATGTTTACTCAGAAGCAGCTGAATGTAGCTGTCCTTGGAGATGCCGAACAGAGATCAATTGGTTCATTGTTCTTGTCAAACTCCAAAGCACAAAACCCTGATATCTAAGAGCCCCATAGTCAGAGAAAGACAGTTGACTTTTGTTATGGAGAGTGGACTGCGTGGGCTGGAAGTTGGGACTGCCTTCTCTTTTCTGAGTACTTTCCATTTTAGAAAACTCTACCGTGTTGTTTCACATTCAGAACAAGCCCTTCGGGTGCCCAGTCCTCCTTTCCATGTGGGTTCTTTCTGCTGCCGCTGTCGTTGCTACTTTGATTTGTAGGCTTACTTTCCTGAATAGCAAACTTGTAGCCCAGGAAGACATGAAAACTCACTGGACATTGAACAAAGCAAGCCATCTTCATCAAAATGAGTCCAAGAAGACTTCACAGAAGGGCTGTTCCCAGTAAAACGCAAGCATCTCTGATGCTAGTGAACACTGGAGGGCAGTAACACACAGACCATGTTGCCTCTTTCCCCCTAAACACTTAATGAAATGAACTAACCGTGGTTTCCTCCAGCTCTCCACATTGAATGGTATTTCCCCGGCAGTTTTCACTGTTCCAGCCGAGAGATGAGCTCCGTTTGGTCTCATTTCGTGGTAGAATGACCAAAATCTGTGCTTCTTAATGTCTGTTTCCTCAAGTCCGAGCATCTGAGCACCGTGCTTTGAGAGCAGTAGGACGGCCTGTACAGCCCGGGGCTGGGGCCGTGCAGGGGCTGCGGCTGTCCAGGCTGTGTCCTGGCTATTGGGATGCTTGGCTGCACAGACAGGGCTTGAGGGAATGTGGCTTCTGGTTGGTAGCTCTGTTGGGGTTGTGCTCACCTTGAAACAGTTGTGGTGAAGCAACCATGTGGGGAAGAGGTAATGAGAAGCAGCCCTGAAGGGAGAGGTAAGGAGACCAGGGTCCCTGTGGTGCAGGAACAGATGGAGCACTAGAGAGGCCGGAACTGGCTGTTCTCCAGACAGAAGGCGACAGGAGTCCTTGTGCATAGCCAGCTCCGGCAGGACACACAATGGCATCCAGGCCCTGGCTTTCCAACCTTGGCCCAAGCCTGGATGCTCCAGTTACTCTCCAGGACCATAGCCACCTTCATCACTCTGGGGACTTAGGGTAGGGAGGGGCACTACAGCACTCCAAATTTGGAAAGTTACAAGCTTATACAGAGCACAGAAGAGATCAACACTGACAAGGATCTGACAGTGTTCAGAAATAAGTATAAGCTACAATTTTATCTTGGAAAATAATTACATAATAATCACTGACGGACTGTGTAGGGTTCCTGCTGGAATCAAGCAGTATTAAAAATCATTTCTGGGCAGTGGTGGTGCACGCCTTTAATCCCAGCACTCAGGAGGCAGAAGCAGGTGGATCTCCATGAGTTCAAGGCCAGCCTGGTTTATAAAGTAAGTTCCAAGACAGCCAGAGCTGTTACACAGAGAAACCCTGTCTCAAAAAAAAAAAAAAAAAATCATTCAGTTCTTGTGATAATCCTATGTATATGTACCACAATAGTCCCCCTTTCATAGATGGGGTACTTGGGGCAAAAAGATGCTAAATGACTCTGCTAAGGACACCCTGGCTGTAAATACCTTGGCTGAGACTGAGCCCAGGCATCTGATCATCACAGAATGAGAAACATGAAGTTTCTTTCTAGAATGAGAGGAAATTGTTTTGAGCTTTAATATCTGGGTTTTCTGATAATTCAGTTGAATATCTACATTATATATTTGCTGAAGGAAAAATACTGCTTTGCAATTATTCAAGTAATATGAAATTCATATCAGGATTTTACCCATATCTCAACTCTCTTTCTTGATTGCAGACACTGTTATTTTATTTTATTTTTGTTTATTTTTATTTTATGTGCATTGGTGTTTTGCCTGCTTGCATGTCTGTGTGAGGGAGCTAGAGTTTCAGGCAGTTGTGAGCTGCCATGTGAGTGCTGGGAATTGAACCTGGGTCCTCTGGAAGAGCAGCCAGTGCTCTTAACTGCTGAGCCATGTCTCTAGCCCCGACACTGTTTTATTTTAACTTTTATACATCCTTTAGTAGATATCAAACATCACTGGCGAGAGATCTCATCTTTCTGATCTTTTTAGCATGGAGATATCTGGCATGGAGTCTAAACAAAGAATGTGTTCAACAAATATTTACCAGCTATTCGAGCAGCTTCAATAAATATTTTTTTCTTGAGTAACTATTTATTATGGGTGAAAGGCATGTCTACCAGAAGTGCTTGCACTGTGGATCATAACAGGAAAGTAAATTGTATAAATTTTTTAAAGGATGAGAAAGTATGTAAGATAAGATTTATTTTCATTGTGAACACACTGTAAAGAATAAACAATGGTTTCCTAGCAGTCCATATATCTAACAGGATTATGAACAGCAAATTCTGTTTTCCCAATAGCCTGAGTGCCTGCATAGTTACCTTATTTCTGCTTTCCAGTAACTCTTGTTATTCCCATTTTACAGACGAGGAAGCTGAGTTTCAGGGTGGGCGGGTAACTCATAACTGAGCAGAATTGCAATGTATCTGTCTCCAAAACCTCCTTTCTTTCTATTATTACATTATTAAATCAAGAATCCATTCTAGCCAAGTGTAGTGGCTCACAACTGTAACACAAGCACTCAGGAGGCAAGGCAGGAAGATCATGAGTTCTAGGCCAGCCTGGGCTACATCGTGAGTCTATCTCAAAAAAGACCGCTCCCTGAAATGCATTCTACAACCACAAGATTTGACTTGGTGGTTGGAAACAACGTGGCTTATTTTCTTACCTAAAAGGCAGTGGCTGCTGGTCAACATCCTCACCAGTGCTGAGAGGTTTTCCTGGCATTTCCCTTAGAGCTGCAAGATTCAAGGGAAGAAGAAGGGAAGTAGCATTTGCTCAAATCAAGAAGCTTGCCTGGGAACTCCATGGCAGATTTCCCTTTACACCTGATTGGCCAAGCAGAACTAGGAAGGAGAAGGAGGAAGGTTTGGTATAAACCACTGAGCAGTGTCTGGGCATAGTGTTCTGTGGTTCATTAGCAGACAAAACCCTCTCTGCAGATTCCTGGGTTAATGACCAGGCACTGCTCTGGGCTCATCTCTTAGGGTAGATTCTTGATCAGACTAACTGGATCTTCGAGTGAGCTGGGCTACCCACTGGCTACCATGGCCCTGCCAGCGGAGTCATTTACAGGTATCCTGAAGAGGACCTGCTGTAGCTCAAGGCTACACTACAGACTGTGGGCACTGGCCTTTTCTTTGGTCTGATTTTTTGGAGTTAAAGTAGCTTGGAGAGAATGTCAGACAAAGAATCAGAGGCTGGTATCTTTCCCTGCTTCACTGCCCACTAAGAGGCCTGGAATACACCCATGAGTCCCATGGGCTTTGTTTTTTTTCCCATTAGCACAAGGTAGGGGTACTTTCCATTCCTGTTTGTCTAGGTTACAGAATGTACCAATTGGCACTTTGAAACTATAGGAATTTTACATACAATGAAGGGTTATTACCATCACTGGGTACAATAGGACCATCAGATTCAGTGGCTGTGTCAACTCTTGGGTGACAGGCTGTAAGCCCTGAGGCTGGGCCTGGGCTCTCCCCACCTCTGTCTCCTCAGAACTAATACAATAGCTAGCTTCCCCTAGTATTAACACTTTGCTGTAGGACATTTCCCCTAATGCACCTGTAATTGACTTACATTTTTGCTCAGTTTTGTTTTTGCTGTTGAAAGTCCCATCTAAACTCCCACCTTGCACTGAGCCATCAAGTCATGATGTCTTCTCAGGCTCCCTTTGGCAGTGACAGATTCTAATAGGAAATTAATACACGTTTATTCAAAGAATGGGAAAGTAAGATGATGTATTTAAAAATTGATGGAAGAAGACCCTATGCCAACCCTATGTCTAACTGCCTCTGAAGTCAACACCTACATGTCCACCAATGCACCCAAGGGATGCTAACTCTCAGGTTCTAATTCTTGTTGCATGTTCTATTTCTGCTTCTACCATCTCTCTTTTCCAGCCCCCAAGTACAGAACCCCGAATTTCTATTCATCTCTTCGCTTCCTATAATTCTCAACATAGAATCACTTGGAAAGTCTCTGTATTCCACTGAGCTACTCAGACAGGAGGCAAATCTCAGTATCTTAGTTAGGGCTACAATTGCTGTAGGAAACACCATGACCAAAAGCAACTTGGAGAGGAAAGGGTTTATTTGGCTTACCTATCCTGAATGACAGTCCACTGAGGGAAGCCAAGGCAGGAACTCAAACCGGGAGGACATGTTGAGGCAGGAGTTGATGCAAAAGCCACAGAGGAGAGCTGCTTACTGGCTTGGTTTATAAAACCCAGGACCACCATCTCTGGTGTGGTTCCACAATGGGCTTGGCCCTTTCACATTGATCACTAATTTTTAAAAAAATGCCCTACAGGATTGCCTATAGCCTAACTTTATGGAGGCATTGTTCAATTGAGATTCCCTCCTCTCAAATGACTTTAACAAGTTGACAGAAAACTAACCAGGACACTCAGCTACTCTGCAATATTGCAAGGAGCTGCTAGTCAAGAGGTTCACCCCTCTTCTGTCAGTCCTGGTAGTGGTGCATTGCTCCTCGTTTCTCTCGCCAGGTTGCTTCGATCAGGATCTCACTCCAGACATGGAGCTGGATGTTGTCAAGATAGATGCTGCCTCAGGTTCCCTGCCTGTGTGGCCTTGCTGTACTGCTACCACTGTTGGTGGCAGAACTGAGAATTCACATTCCCAGGAGCTTTCAGGTGTGTCCAGCCTGTAACCCTGAGCTGCATGTAGCCAGATGTGACAGAGGCTAGTGATGAATGAGTTCCAGGACAAATCTTTAAACTTACTTAAAATGTTCTGAGACCTGTGCAAATTTTTTATAACACCTTAGATAGTTCTCCAGTATGAACTTTGTATATAATAACGCCCTGTCACAATGTCAAATGGGTGGGGCCTGCCTGCATGGGTTACACAGCAATAGTGCATCCTGAAATTAGCCAACGAAACTTAGACACCGGATTAAAGATTCTTTTCCATTGTCACTATTTTTCACGTTTGTTTGTTTGTTTATGTGTGTGCCTGCGTTCTCACACAATAACTTGCGTGTGGAGGTCAAAGGACAGCTGGAGTCAGTTCTCTTCTTCCACTGTGTAGGTTGCAGAGATCAAATCCAGGTTGTCAGACTTGGTGGCAAGTACTTTTACCTTCTGAGCCATCTGGTCAGCTCAACTGCCACCACTTTTAAATCATCCTCTTTATCAAGATAGAATTCACACACCATTTGAGTCATTCATTTAATACAGACAATTCAGACTTTTCATATGGTCATTTCTGAACCTTTAATGAACCTCCGCTCTTGTCATAAAGGCTTAGGCATTAGTGGTCACTTGCCATCTCTCCTGCTCTTCCTTTTGTCTTCTGTCCTCAGTTCTAGGATGTGACTAACCTTTCTGTTTCACAGACATGCCTAACCCTGGACACAGTATAAATGGAGTAATATGTGCTTGATGGTGACTGGTTGCTTCTCTTTGGCATAATATCTTGAAGTTTTATTGATGTTTTAGCATGTGTTACTAACTTGTCCTTTTTATTGGTGAGTTATGTTCTATTTCTGTGAATAAATCACTGGAGATAGATATTTGGGTTTTTTCACTACTGTCAACTGTACTACTCTGAACATTGATGTATAAGTTTCACATGGACATGTTTTCATTTCTCTTGGGTAGGTACCCATGATATTCAGTAACCCTATGAATTAACAGGTTGTGTGGGAATTATATGTTTAATTGTTTGATTAAACATGGGGTAGTTTTCATATGTCCATCACAGCAGGGGTAGTTTTCATATGTCCACCACAGCAGTGATAGTTTCATATGTCCATCACGGCAGAGGTAGTTTTCATATGTCCACCACAGCAGCAGTAGTTTCATATGTCCACCACAGCAGCAGTAATTTTCATATGTCTACCACAGCAGCAGTAGTTTTCATATGTCCACCACATCAGTGGTAGTTTCATATGTCCATCACGGCAGAGGTAGTTTTCATATGTCCATCACGGCAGTGGTAGTTTTCATATGTCCATCACGGCAGTGGTAGTTTCATATGTCCATGATGGCAGTGGTAGGGTATCATATGTCCATCATAGAGGTGCTGTGTCAGATTAAATAGATGTGTTTGGAGTTACTTTCAGCAGAATGTGGCTAGAATCCAGACCTCGGCATCTTCTTCCAGCACCTATCCTATTGCTTTTCAGGAACTCCGAGAATCACAATGGCCCAACTCATCTCAGTTACTGGTGAAATTGTCTATGTCCGAGGAGTTACTGGTTATCACAATCCAGGGCTCAAGTATCCTCTTATCCATGTTGGAGAGAAACATACCCCAACATAACAGAGAGGGAGAGAGGGAAGGAGTAGAGGAAGGGGGCACACATGGGAGGGGGATGAGAACACACCAGAAATAGGGCATCTACCTCAGATCAGTTAAGGGGGCAAGAAGAAAAAGAAAAATCCATTTTTAAGACAAAAGTTTTTGTAACACTGAATACATAAACTATAGAGGCTATAGATGGCATTTAATTTTGTTGGCTTGCCTTCATGCTTTTAAAAAAATAGAATGAAAAAGATGTCATTTTAAGCTTAATCTTTTTTTAGAGTTCATGTCTCACCTCTGAGGATACTGCAGTAGAGTCCTTATTTTAGCAAGGAGGATAGGAAGTGCTTTTCTAACAGATCTGAAGGCTAAAATAGTATTGGTAGTCACTCCTTATCTGTTTCTTCTTAGGAAGAGCTAGGATTCAGTGGACACCATTTTAGGAAGCAAATAAGAACTCTGAAACATACACAGTGTTGGATGTAGAGCCCAGCATCTCATAGGTTCCTCTGAGCAGTGTTCAGTGTCTTCCAGAGCCTTGCCTCTGCTCAGGGCTCTACACCTACCCATGTGGCCTGGTTTGCACTAGTAGGCAACAGCCATAACTGTGTATGGAGGTGACCGGTCAGCTGTTTGCCTGACAGAGCATGCAGGGAGCCCATTCCCACATCGGCTACTGTGTCCACACATGTAGGACTCAGTGGCAACCATTCAGTTCAGAGAAGTGGGGTGGGAATTTGAGGCTCTCATTTAAGACCCTCTACTTTGGGGTCACTCCTGGTGTAGACACGTTTTTGTGCATGACAGATAAACTCTCCATTGATCGGGGTGGGTGACACCCTGCACCAAGGTGTGAAAATGGTGCAGTGACATCACTTCAGCCCACTGGCACAGTTGCCTAAGCCAAGCTCATTCTGTTCCTCTTCAAAGAGGTCACTCTCCACAGAAGCAAAACCAGGACAATGACAAAAAAAAAATCCCTCATGAGGAAAGATAGCACAATAAGACAGATTAATGAAAGTGTTTCATTGAACAGAAAGAAGTCCCACAGAAGAAACAATAGGAATGTGGGGATAAACAGGCTCCCACACAGATTGCACATACACATTGCATACATTTTGCACATATATATTGCACACATGCATTGCACACATATTACAAATACATTACACACACATTGCACATACCTGTTGTACACATGTATTGCACACACACTACACATGTATCACACACACATTGCCCATACACATTGTACATATTTATTGCACGCACACATTACATGCACACACATTGCACACAAACGTTGGCCCAGGCAGTTCTAAGATGTTGAAAGTGATAAGTTCACTTAGTTTAGTGCATGGGCCTTTGTGCCAGCAAATTACAACTGTCCCTCAGTATCTGAGATCCCATAGCCAGTGAAGAATGACATGAAACTTACCCCTTGCATGTCTGGAGCAATGTGAACAAACATTTGTTCAGCCCACATAGATACCAACAAGGGACAAAGGTACAATTTCACTCATCTGGATTAGTGACCTGATGAGTTTATTGGGGTCACTAACAGAGCATAGACGAGGAGTCACTTACAGGAGCATGGACAACTTCAAGGCAGCCACATCACCAAGAAGCACACCCTAGCGTGGGTGACAACTCGTGAAATCTGCATCCCCTGGGCTCTTTCAGGGCTCACAGGGAGCTCTGTTGGCCAGGGTTTCATATCCTCAGCAGCTATTTGGCTTGCGTGACTGTAGGTCAGGGCCCTGTGTGTCCTCAAGATTCTGGAAAGTTATATAAGTTGTCTTCATTTTCTTGGTCTTAAGGAGTCTCCCTCCAGGATGTAATTTTCAGTTTGGAAGAAACTGCAGCACAACACCTTGCTTCTGGCTTGATGAGTTCAATAGATTGAGCTCCTGTGGTTGTCAAAGGAAAGAGGGGATATCAAGAGTCAAAAAAAAAAAAAAAAGGGCTAAGAACATGACACCACTGCTCAGAAAGGACAGATGGAAGAGTCCAGGGAAAAAGATAGCATGGGGTAAAGAGAATGTAATAAGCGCTGTGGGATGAGATGATGGGGTGAGTTTTGTAGGGTGAGGAAACGTGATGAAGAGAATACAGTATTGTTGTTCAACTCTTAGATTGTCTTTTAATAAAAGACTCAGAGTCAGATATTGGGGTGAAAGCTGAAAGATCAGAGAAGCAGAGCAAGCCACAGCCAACTCACCTTGCCAGCTCCTCAGCCAATCCTGTTTCCTCAGACTGAAAGCCTCTGAGTTCTCACCCGAAAGGGTCTCAGCTGAAATGCTCTAGTTCCTGTTTCCTCACGCCTTATATACCTTTCTCCGC
The DNA here is from genome assembly GCF_949786415.1 of Peromyscus eremicus. Taxonomy (NCBI): domain Eukaryota; kingdom Metazoa; phylum Chordata; class Mammalia; order Rodentia; family Cricetidae; genus Peromyscus; species Peromyscus eremicus. The sequence continues at coordinate 100,464,103 of NC_081417.1, forward strand.
TCAGCCATGTCACTTCCTAGGATTAAAGGCGTGTATCCTTTCCAAGCAAAGACATGAGATCTCAAGTGCTAGGATTAAAGGCGTGTGCCACCACAGCCTGGCTCTATTTCCAGTGTGGCCTTGAACTCACAGAGATCCATCTGGATCTCCGCCTCACAAGTAATAGGATTAAGGGTGTGTGCCACCACTGCGTGGCCTCTATGTCTAATCTAGCAGCTGGCTCTGTCCTCTGATCCTCAGGCAAGTTTATTTGGGTACACAATCTATCACAACACAGTGTGGTCTGTCGGGTGAGAAGATATTGTAAAGTGAATGCAGTGAAATCTGTGGGGACAAGGAAATCTATTTGATTGTACAGTCCAGGGCAGGGTAGCCACGTGTACACCATCATCTTTGGTGGAACACATGTGGAAAGCTTACTGTTGAAGAGCCCCAGTGAGTGAAAAGATAGTCTCTTCCCTAGAATTTGGTTCTGCCAGGTTGTAAGTGGCTGCTCGGTTCCTCAATAACTCATGCTATTTTCTACTCTTCTTAAGCTTTAATCACATTTACTCTTTTTTCATAATTGATGGAGATGACTTCTTACCACGTAGAGTATGGTCTATACTCCTATGGAATTAAAATTCTGAGATGGAAGGCAATAATATGCACAAATGTCACAATCACTATTATTATTTAGGGGAAAACTAGATGAAAGGCTCAATCCAAGGCATACACTATGGCAACAAGGTTGATAAAATACCTAGAAATTTTTTTCATGTACGAGTTAGATACAAAACTGATCTAACTAATATTATGTTAACAAGATCTTAGTATTGGCATTGTCCTTGGTAAGCATTTTGTTGTTTACTCATGCAGACCTTCAATTTTTAGGACACTTTATCTGCCAAGTGTCAACACTTATTTCTGAGTGTCAGCAAGGGTGCCAAGGAGGACGTCAGAAAGTCAGGTCTGTGGGAGCTCAGCTCATTTATCTCACACGGTGTCTTAGTTACTGTGTTATTGCTGTGAGGAGACACAATGACCAAGGAGGCTTATAAAATAAAGCATTTAATTGAGGACTTACTTACAGTTTCAGAGGGTTAGTCTATGATCATCCTCTGATGAGGAACATGGCAGCCAGTAAGCAGGCACGGTGCTGAAGAGAAGTTTCCTTGATGGAAAGTGATGATTACTTTTATCTGTGGATATAAAGACAGATATTTAGAATGTAGTTAGGGACATAAATGCAGAAGAGAAAAGGCTAAAAGAGCAGTAAGGCTGTTATGTGGTTTACTTAAAGTCTCTCTGATTCATCCTGTTGGGTAGCTTTGAGAGTCATTCAAGTTTATATTTAAACATGTATAAGTCAGCAGTAGATGGTGAGAGTGGAACTGACTGGCCATCTCCTCTAGGAGTCTAAGTTCACATAGGTCTAAGTCTGCAAACTTCCAAGTGCATCTATTAACACAAGAAGTTCCTGATAAGATTAACAGCAAAAAGCCTTCTTTAGTGTTTTTGAAATGTCACTTTCTCTGAGGGTCACATGGCACTTATTAGACTACACACTCCAATGAACCTCACACAGACCCACATAATACAAGCTGAGTGGGTCCAGACGTTTCACCTTTCTTTACAAAGCACAGAAGTCATGTAAGACTAAGACAATCTATAGACCATGCATTCAGAAGGGCTGCCTTAGTGCCTTCCATGTGTCCCAGCTCTCTACTCCCTGGGAGGGGCTAGGGTATAATCTGTTTTCAAAGAAAAGGGTCTGGAGTCATTGTTTCCCTCCCACATTCAGTCTGTTGTCTCCTTCTGCCACACTGCAGCAACATTTTCTTGATGTCCACGCCCTCCTCAAGCACACCCACAGCATCCCCCACACAGGATGCATTTCATACAGTGCTTCTGTGGGTACCATCCTGCATCTCAGTCAACCTCCATGAAGGCTACAGCAGACATACTGCTGGTATGTGAGCCTTCCCCCAGCCTCAGTCACTGATGTCACTCAGTTGGCCGGAGGCACTAGGGTGACAAAAGCTGAGTTTTGCACACATCTTTTGATTTTTAAATTTGTATTTCTTTCTTTGTTTTTTTCTATTTTTAAAGAAAATGTTCTTTGAGAATTCCATACATGTATACAATGAAATATGATTATATCCATCCCCTTACTCCCTTCAACTTCCCATGGGTCCCTTAACACATACCTCTTCCAACTTCATCTCTTCTTCCTCCTCCTCTTCTTTTTAATAGTCCACTAGATCCATTTAGTTCTTCCCATATGTGCATGGTGTGGGGCCATGCACCAGAGCATGGGCAACCTACCAATGTCTACACCCTCAAAGAAGAATCCTCAGCAGCTGTCAACTGCCAACAGCTCTTCAGTAAAGAGTGAGACCTTGAGAACACCTCAATTTTGGCTGGCTTGATCTCATGTAGATCTTTGGAAGATAACTAGAGTTGCTGTGGATTCATAATTGGGATAGTCATATTGTATCCAGAAGACAGCATTGCAAAATGTCCCTCCCCATCTAGCTTTTACAATCTTTTTACCTCCTCTTCTGCAATGTTCCCTGAGTCTTGGCATGGGCTGGGGTGGGAGCAGTTGATAAAGATGTCTTATTTAAGGCTGAGTCCTCAGTCACTTCTCAGCACTTCAATTATTTATGAGTCTCTGCATTGACTGCTCTGACCGCAAAAAGAGAAGCTTCTCTGACCAAAATTGGGTGAAAAGCAGGTTTATGTATATAAAAATAAATATTTACAAGTCAATTTCACAGCATGACCATTGAGCAAAATAATAGTAACAGGGTCCACTCTATGACCCACGATTACTGCAGATAGGCTATGTATGACCTCTAGCTATGAACTATGGACTCCTAGCCATGGGCTATGACATCCCAGCCACGGGCTTTTGATCACAATTATAGCATTAGATTGGAAATTCCATGCCAGTGGAACAGGCCTCAAAAACAGAGAACAGTTGGTTACCCCATAATAATCATGAAACTGTTGCACAGTGGACACCTCCTTCCTGCCTAGAAGGTCTGTATTGTAATATGCAGGGTCTAGGGCTAGGTAAGGTTCTCAATTTCTTGTCAACATTTAAGATGAAGATAATTCCACCAATAACCAGATTTCTGGTGGCCTTCTAATTTTGTATTTGTAATGGTGTGGGGTTTTCTGAAAGGGCCCCCAAATCCTGTATGGTTTAGACTCACCGCTGCTACTCTGCTTTGTGTAACTACTGCATGAAGACTGAGCCCTGGCTACCCTTTATTACACAATTTTCCAGCAGATTTAAAGTAGAGACCTATTTCTTTGGATTCTATGTAATAGGTCTGAAAATGAGATGGGAGAAAAAGATGGCTGGGTAGGGAAAGGCACGAGAGGATGCAGCAGCTCACGCCATTAGAGTTTGTTTCATAATCCCTGTCTGCATCAACTTTTCCTCTCACAATCCATGATACTTCAATTCCTTGTAGCTGGAGCAACATTTTTGCTCATAGCCATTGTGCTTGTTTTCTTCCCCATTTCTTCAAAGACACATTTCAGCTCCTCCATTTGATTCTCATTTGGTGGAATAAAGCTGCTAAGAATTCCCCTGCTGAAGAAAGACTTGTAGTATGTGTCCACAGAGAAAGAGCAAGCCGTATACATCTTGCTCTTTGGAATAGAATGTCCAAGGGGAAAAGATTGGGCCTGTTTTTATGTATGCTTTTTTACTGCAAGTGTTTACAGGCATGGCTAAATGCTGTGTAGCTAATAAATATCCCTTGACACAGTGATAGGACATATAGAGTGTTCTCCAGTTACCTCCAGGATATGTGTTTTCTGTGTTGGTCTTTGCTTGGAACGGATCCTTTTATTCCAGCGCATTAGTGCTCAGTGGAAATATAAATATTTGTGTTGTAACAACATGCTGTAAGAGGGAGTTCAGTCATTGTGTTTCCCTTGTTCCAAGAAACTTGCCTCTGCTTTGCTATCGCCTGGGTTATTCTTCATGCATTTTATAGCCTCATCTTTCATTCTCAGGGATTTTCAAGGACTTAGTGATGTTTGCTGTGAATATATTTATCACTCAGCAGAACTATGTCTCTGCTTCTCCCCGGGAGCAAAGGAGAATTAGCCTGCATCATAGATCATCAGGCAGAGAGTTTCCACACTCCTCATTGCATGCACTCACTTCTCTCATTTTAGATAATGTTTTAGGAAAAGCAAACGCCTGCTTGAAGATGTAAAAACACAACTGAATTCAAGCAAAGGGACACTAAGGAGGTAGTATTTGCCTCACCTACTGTCCAGCCTTTTCTTTCTAGAGTTGAGTGAGGGCATGTGCCATATTACTCTAAACCTTACCCGTTGGCTACATGTTCTACAAAATGATGGGTCCAGCACCAATGTCCACCAGGCCAGGCCAGACGTTTGTGGGTGGTGGTTGTGTGGCTGCTGAAGGTAGCACATGGTTTAGCCTCAGAGCTTACTTTTCGGTAGCTTGTCATTGTATATTTTGCCTATGTAAATATTAACCGAGTGTTTTCCTGTGTTTATACTGGTGTCCTCATTGATAGCAGAGCAGATTAGACCCATCTCTAGTCCTATCATTAAGTTGAGGTGGTTGCAGAATACCCATAGATATCTGAACAAATCCTGTACAAATCCTCCAACATTATAATAAAGGAATGTGATAGACCAACGAGTCTAATAAACATTTATGCAAAATTATGAGCAAGTTATTAGGAAATATATCCTGTAGATTTATGTAAAACATGTATGCAATATGACCAAATTATAGATATTTGAAAATCAACCACAGAGTAAAGAGGAAAACATTATTATTTAAATTAAATAGAGCAAAAATATATTATGAAATTCAGCAACTTTGAGATAAACTCTTAACAAACTATTAACAGACAGGAATCTCTTAAGTAAAAAAAAATACCCACAAGAGTCACAAACACTGTACTTTATTAAAATATAAAATAATATAAAACCAACAAAGCATTGAAAAATCTCCTAAAATCAAGAGAAAGAACAGACCCTGCTAATAGCCTGACCCCTGCGGATTGGGGCAGGAGGATGAGAAGTTCAAGGTCATCCTACCCTGTCTAGCTAGTTTGGAAGCCAGGCTGGACTATATGAGACCCTGTCTTTTATAAACAGAAACCCTAAAAGTAGATAGGGTTGCAGTGACCAAGAGTGGAGTCTTAGTGCCCTGAATCAAGAACACTGGGTTGTGAGCTGACTTCATGTGGAGAGTAATAGGTACCAAAGGAAAACACTAAGTTTTGAAAAAATACCTGGCAATCTGAAATTTGGTTTTTCTCTTCAACAAAGAGATGAAGAGGAGATGAAGACATTTTCAAAGAAGGACATGCAGGATTTACCACCAGCATACCTATTCTTACAGAAATCCCAAAGGTTATTTTTTAAGGCAGAATAAAAACTGTTCCCAGATGGAAGGTGGGAAGAGCAGGAAGAAAGAAACAGCAATAAAAAGAAATTTATGAATATGTCTGAATGAATATTGGCTGTATAAAATAATGATAACAGGGACTCATAATCATGAATCAGGGATCACATAAATGAGGTTAAAGTTGTTATTGAATCCTTGCATTGTTTAAGAGTAGGGTAAGAATCTCAATAAACATTGCATCCTGAAAAATTGAAAGTTCTAATTTGTAATATTGTAATACCAAGGGTAACTTTTCCCCTCTGGTAAGTGGTATGTGTGTGCATGCACGTGCACATGTGTACATGTGCATATTCACGTATAGGGAGCCACATGTATGGGGGGTGATAATGCATGTGTGTGCCCATATATGTGGAAGAGAACTAGGAGTCTTCCTCAATTACTCTTCACCTTATTCACCAAAGAAGAGTCCATTAAACCCAGATCTTACTGATATGGAGAGTCTGGCTAGCCAGCTTGCTCTGGGGACCTCCCATCTCTGCCTTCTGGGCACTGGAATTACATGCAGCCTCTAGGCCCACCTGGCATTTTACATGGGATCTGTAGATCCAAACTCTGATCCTCACACCTGCACTGCAAGCCCTTTAACTACTGAGCCATCTCCCACAGCCCAACATTTTGAATAGAAGAGAGGTGTTGAAACTAATATTAATGAAAAAAGATTAATAAACATGGAATAGTCAATCAAGAAAATAAGGAAAAGGGAAGAGGTAGAGCAAGGAGAAAATAAAAAGTGGGGTTGTGATTTTAAACACAGAAACATATGCTATTAGAAATGAGAAAATTAAATGTTCCAATTAAGAGAAAAACATTTCTACATATAGGCATTTATGAGGGTTATAAGAAACATGCCTAAAACATAAAGACAAATGCCTTTTCTGCATCTAGTGAGATGATCATGTGGTTTTTTTCTTTGAGTTTGTTTATATGGTGTATTACATTGACGAACTTTTGTATGTTGAACCACCCTTGCATCCCTGGAATGAAGCCTACTTGATCATGGTGGATAATTGTTTTGATGTGTTCTTGGAGTCTGTTTGCCAGCATTTTATTGAGTATTTTTGCATCAATGTTCATGAGGGAGATCGGTCTGTAGTTCTCTTTCTTTGTTGTATCCTTGTTTGGTTTAGGAATCAGGGTAATTGTAGCCTCATAGAAGGAGTTTGGTAATGTTCCTTCTGTTTCTATTGTGTGGAACAATTTAGAGAGTATTGGTATTAACTCTTCTTTGAAGATCTGGTAGAATTCTGTGCTGAAACCATCTGGTCCTGGGCTTTTTTTGGTTGGGAGACTTTTAATGACTGTTTCTATTTCATTAGGGGTTATTGGACTATTTAAATAGTTTATCTGGTCTTGATTTAACTTAGGTATGTGGTACCTATCCAGAAAGTTATCCATTTCTTTTAGGTTTTCCAGTTTTGTGGAATAGAGGTTTTTGAAGTATGACCTGATGATTCTCTGGATTTCCTCAATGTCTGTTGTTATGTCCCCCTTTTTATTTCTGATTTTGTTGATTTGGATGCTCTCTCTCTGTCTTTTGGTTAGTTTGGATAAGGGCTTGTCTATCTTGTTGATTTTCTCAAAGAACCAACTCTTTGTTTCATTAATTTTTTTGTATTGTTCTCTTTGTTTCTATTTTATTGATTTCAGCTCTCACTTTGATAATTTCCTGGTGTCTATTTTTCCTGGGAGACTTTGCTTCTTCTTGTTCTAGAGCTTTCAGGTGTGCTGTTAAGTCACTAGTGTGAGATTTCTCCAACTTATTTATGTGGGCATTTAGTGTTATGAATTTCCCTCTTAGTACTGCTTTCATAGTGTCCCATAGGTTTGGATATGTGGTGTCTTCATTTTCGTTGATCTCTAGGAAGTCTTTAATTTCTTTCTTTATTTCTTCCTTAACCCATTGTTGATTCAGTTGAGTATTATTCAGTTTCCATGAGATTATAGGTTTTCTGTAGTTTTTGTTGTTGTTGAAATCCAACTTTAGACCATGGTGGTCTGATAGAACATAGGAGGTTATTCCAGTTGTTTTGTATCTGTTGAGATTTGTTTTGTGGCCAAGTATGTGGTCAATTTTAGAGAAGTTTCCATGGGATGCTGAGAAGAAGGTATATTCTTTTTTGTTAGGATGGAATGTTCTGTAGATATCGATTAAGTCCATTTGAGTCATGACATCAGTTAAGTCCTTTATTTCTCTGTTAAGTTTCGATTTGGGAGATTTGTCCAGTGGTGAAAGTGGGGTGTTGAGGTCTCCCACTATTAATGTGTGGGGTTTTATATGTGATTTAAGCTTTAGTAATGTTTCTTTTACATATGTGGGTGCCCTTGTGTTTGGGGCATAAATGTTCAGAATTGAGACTTCATCTTGGTGGATCTTTCCTGTGATGAGTATGTAATGCCCTTCTTGATCTCTTTTGATTGATTTTAGTTTGAAGTCTATTTTGCTGGATATCAGGATGGCTACACCTGCTTGTTTCTTAAGACCGTTTGATTAGAAAGTCTTTTCCCAGCCTTTTATTTTTAGGTAGTGTCTATCTTTGAATTTGAGATATGTTTCTTGTATGCAGCAGAAAGATGGGTCCTGCTTTTGTATCCATTCTGTAAGCCTATGTCTTTTTATAGGTGAATTAAGTCCATTGATATTGAGGGATATTAATGACCAGTGATTGTTCATTCCTGTTATTTTTTGGTGGTGATGTGTGTGTACTTCTCTTCGTTGGGGTTTACTGCTGTGGCTTTATCTATTGCCTGTGTTTTCGAGGGTGTAATCTGACTTCCTTAGGTTGGAATTTTCCTTCTAGTGCTTTCTGTAGGGCTGGGTTTGTGGATAAGTATTGTTTAAATTTGGCTTTGTCATGGAATGTCTTGTTCGCTCCATCTATGATGATTGAAAGTTTTGCTGGGTATATTAGTCTAGGCTGGCATCCATGGTCTCTTAGTGTCTGAATTACATCTGTCCAGGTCCTTCTGGCTTTCAAAGTCTCCATTGAGAAATCGGGTGTTATTCTGATGGGTTTGCCTTTATATGTCACTTGGCCTTTTTCCTTTGCTGCTCTTAATATTCTTTCTTTATTCTGTACATTTAGTTGTTTAATTATTATGTGGCGAGGGGACTTTTTTGGGGGGTCTAGTCTGTTTGGTGTTCTATAGGCTACTTGTATCTTCATAGGCATTTCCTTCTTTAAGTTGGGAAAGTTTTCTTCTATGATCTTGTTGAATATATTTTCTGTGCCCTTGAGTTGGTATTCTTCTCCTTCTTCTACCCCTATTATTCGTAGGTTTGGTCTTTTCATGGTGTCCCAAATTTCTTGGACATTTTGGTTCATGACTTTGTTGGTTTTAGTGTTTTCTTTGACTGATGAATCTATTTCTTCTACTGTATCTTCAACGCCAGAGATCCTCTCTTTCATCTCTTGCATTCTGTTGATTATACTTGCATCTGAAGTTCCCGATCGTTTACTCAGATTTTCTATTTCCAGCATTCCCTCTGTTTGTGTCTTCTTTATTTTTTCTATTTCCCTTTTCAGGTCTTGGACTGTTTCCTTCATTTGTTTCATTGATTTTTCTTGATTTTCTTTCAGTACTTTATTGTTTTCTTCTAAGACTTTATTGATTTCTTCTAATTTGTTTGCCCTTTCCTCTAGTTGTTTACAGCGTTCCCATTTTTTCGTCTTTTCCTTTACACAAGCCTCTACCTTCTTCATGATGTCATTCATAATGCTGTTTTCTTCTGCTTCTTCCAATTTCTGATGTTCAGGTCTAGGTGTTGGAGGAGGGATAGGTCCTGGTGATGCTGTATTGCTATTCATTTTGTTGTATGTGTTTCTGCCTTGACGTCTGCCCATCTCCTTGTGGATCATTCTTGGCCTTATCCGCACACTTGGTTCAGACAGAGCTGACAAATTCAAGAAGTCTCTCTCTCTTGTCCAGATGGGAGCTCTCTTGTCCAAATGGGAACTCCGGGGCAGGATGAGAGCTCTTGTCCAGAAGGGAAGTCTGGGGCAGGATGGGAGAGAGGAGAGAAGAGAGAGGAGAGAGGGGAGAGGAGCTTCCAGAAGGCTGAGTGGGAGAGACCAAGAACTGGAAACAGCTGCCAGCTCCGACTTTTCTCTAATTTGATACTTAAAGGTCAGAATTGCTTATTAATTTAATAGCACATATTTCTAGCTTTTCTTTAGGAAGATCTGTGAATCCAGAGGGCTTGTCCAAAAATAGTTCTGAATTTATGGATCCCCTGGGTTCATGTTCTGTGTCTTCAGGTTTAATGAGTCTTTCCTTCTATCCAGAATGGGTTTTATACGGCTAAAGCCAGAAGGCACACAGACGAATGGGTGATGGGTGACAGATACTACAATCTTTAAACTGTGCATTTATAGACTGGCTATTGATTAAGGTCCTGGGGGAAAACTCCTAGCTTTAACTGTGCAGACCTGGCAAAGACCATCCTACAGCAGTGTCTTCGGTTGTCACTGTTTGGGGACATGGTGAGGTGGGAGTAATGCAGCCCTCTTGTGACTTGTTCTCAGCAGTGGTATAAAACGAGGAGATTGGCAAGTATCTTTGTGGTGCCGTCTTTGCAAAGGTGACAGGACCTGGGAAGAATGAGAAGAACAACCTTCACTAAGACAGAGTTCCATCCGACCAGACTCCACTGTAAGTTGAAATACCTTATGTAGAAAATGTATTTAATACACCTATCCTGGACATCTTGGCTTAGTCCAGCCTATCTTAATTGTATGTTCTATCGTGGTTTGTTCTCTATTGGTGTCACAAACATCACGACCAAAAGCAACTTAGGGGAGGGTTTATTTGACTTACACATCCCGATTACAGTCTGTCATTGGGTGAAGTCAGGGCAGGCACTTAAATGGCAGCTGGGGCAGGAACCACAGAGCAAAGCTGCTCCCTGGCTCATTCTCCATGGCTTGCTCAGCCTGCTTTCTTATACAACCATGGACCTCTGCCCTCAGGGGGCTGAGCCTCCCTGTCAATCATCAATCAAGAAAATGCGCCTACAGATTCGCCTACAGGCCAGTCTGATGGAGGCATTTTCTCAATTGAAGTTGCCTCTTCCCAGATGACCCTACATTGTGTCAAGTTGACATAAACTTAACCAGTACAATTACAAAAATAATCTAACATAATAAAGCCCATCTTATAATAAAGTATTGGATATCTCTTTTGATTTATTGAATACTGTACTAAAAGTATAAGACAGAATAACTATATGCATATAGGAGACATTTGGATATTTTATATAGATTGTGGGTTGCAAAAATGCAAAATCCCTTGTGATCACATGTGCTAGAGATTATCCCACTGTGCAACATTTAATCAGAAAAAGCTGAATTTAGATAGGGTTCCTATTGACCACATATAACTTTTATACCATCACAAAGTCAAAATATTTTAGGTGTAACCATCATAAGTCAAGGACTGGCTGTACTCTCCATAACAGTTACGAATTTGGCCTATGTTGTGGGTTGAATTGTGTCCACCAGAAAGGCATGTGGAAGTCCTAAGCTCCCTAGTACCTCTAAAGGAAACCTGATTAGGAAAGGGGACATTTCAGTTATAATTAGCTAAATTAAGAAAGGGCATATTGGAATAGGGTGGCTCTTAAACCAACATCTAGAATCCTTCTTTAAAAAAGATTTGGTTTTGGTTTTTATTTACATGTGTCTGTGTGGGTAGAGATCAGCAGAGGGCAGAAGAGGAGGTTGGATCCCCTGGAGCTGTAGTTACAGATGGTTGTGAGCTCTCAGACATGGGTGCTAGGAATGGAACCCTGGTCCTCTGGAAGAGTAACAAGCACTTTTAACCACTGTGCCATCTCTCTAGCTCCACTAGTGTCCTTCTAACAGAATTTAGACAAAGATACAACAGAATAGAAGGTCATGGAAGAAGACAAACATATCTTCCATGTGTTGCATCTACACTAAGGAATGCCAGAGATTGTTAGCTGCACCCAGAAGCTCATAGGCAGATTTTTTCTCTCTCTGAACCCTCAGAAGGAATCTACCACAGACTTCCAACCTCCAGAAGTATGAAATGAGAGGCTGGAGAGATGCCTTCGTGATTAGCATCATTGCTGCTTTGGTAGAGGACTCAGGTTTGGTTCCCAGCATTCAAGTTGGGTGGCTCACACTTGCCTCTAACTCTAGTTCCAGTGGTATCTGATGCCTCTAGCCTCCATGAGCCCCCATGCACATGTCTGAATGCCCTCTCAAACACATATACACACAATTAAAAATATGTCTTAAAAATGAAAAATAAGTTCCCGTATTTTTAAGTGTGTAGTGGTAGTTCATTATAACAGCTCCTGTGAGCTAATATAGACCACAAACTTCTAGCAAACTTTCTAATAAACTCATGTCAATCTCTCCGCTCCTGGAATAAAAATAATGGAAGTAGTGCGTTTGAGGAAACAGACAGCTGTAGGAAAGGTGTTAGTGTTTGGCTGGCTGAGGCACCTAGCATTGTGGCTTCTGCTCATCCTTCTCAGAACTACCTCCCTGCAGTGTAGAGACCAGGGCTCTGACTCGAGGTGTGCATCAAAATCACCTGGAAGGCATGGCCTACCCCAAGTCAAGCATCCTACAAGTTGGGTGGGGCCTTAATTAATCAATCATGTAAGGTATCAAGTGCTGCTGCTGGTCAGTGGCCACATTTTGAGGACTGCAGAATTAGGCATTTGGAGGATGTTTTTGGGAGTCCAAATAACAGAACAAGCTTTAGAAGAAATGGGAGGGAGGCTTTGCCTCATGTGAAGCCAGCCCTGTAGTGACATTTTGATGTCTTGATGACTCCATGCTAAAGGATTCTCTGCTATGTTACTGGCTACAGGTTTCTTTCCCATCTTTGCTCTGAATTGGGCATTATTTTCCTGTACATTCTGGGCTCAGATTTGAATGTCTACTTGTGTATTTTGGGCTTTCTTGAGTGAGTTATCTGGGATTTCCTTCAAAGAAAATTTCAGAATCCTTTGTCTCAGCTCCCCTGAAGGCTTTTCACCTCAAGGCCATTCCTTGGGTTCCTACTATGTATTTTTTCACATTATTTTAAAGGCTCAATCATACACTCATCAGTGGAGGTAGTTTTCATGTAGTGGTCACTACATGACTTTTTGTGGGGTCTCAGTTTGTGTTTAGTTGGGCTTGGGAAGACTTTGAACTTCTTTCAAAAATTTATAATTTCCTAAAGCTTCTCTACCCTTAAACTCACCTAATAGCTCATGCATTCTTTCGCTTATTCACATAATGCCATGGTGAGCAGTTTCTGGGTGATTGGCTGTATATAGTGGACATGCAGTAGTGGGTATAAGCCAGCAAGCGGTACACGCCTCTGTGGCATTTGCAGAGCAGTGAGGAAAGAGGCAAGATAGACATGCAAGAAGACACAATAATTAGTGCAAAACCACAGCTGGGACAAGAACATCAAAGGAGAGTAATACTTAGCTCTAGCAGACTATATTGGTGAGATCTGACCCTGTTAGGGAGGTCAGAGAAGCCTTTTAAATGAAGTCATTTGAGGACATGCAGAGTTAGCCAACTATGAAGCAGAAAACAGGTAGAGAGAACAGGATTTTCCAAGACCTGTCAGACAAATGGATGCATCAGAAACTGACCTTTTGAGTGCAGCTATCAGGGTTTCAAGGTGTACAGGATCCTGAGGCTGACAATAGCAAAAGTGCTCATTGGCATGAGATCATCAGTTCTGTAGGTCCCCAGTCCCAGAAGTTATGGGCCATTGGGCATCCCCTTGATTTTGCTTACTGCCCCTCACCTACTACAAGCTTTGTGCCACTAGCCTGTCTTAGGGTAACAGGCATCTCCTCTCCGGTGCCAGGTGACCTCTCTATTTACTCCCTCACTCCCACCTTGCATCTTCTAGTGACCAGGCTTAATAAGCCAGTAAGTTTCAAGTATAGTCACATCTGCTGTGCAATTGGCTCCTAACATGCCCAGAATTCCCTAATCTTTTTTTTTTCTTCTTTTTGTTTTTCAAGACAGGGTTTCTCTGTGTAGTTTTGGTGCCTGTCCTGGATCTTGCTCTGTAGACCAGGCTGGCCTCAAACTCACAGAGATCCTCCTGGCTCTGCCTCCCCAGTGCTGAGATTAAAGCTTTGTGCCACCACCTGGCTTAATCTTTTGTTTTTAAAGCCAATTACATCCCCTGTTCTACTCTTCTTCCTGCCTGCTTAGTCAGTTCTGCCTCCAGGGAGCAAAGACGTCTCAGTCATGTGTATTCATTGGTCTTCTGCTTGTAGGTTGTAAAAAACCTTTCCTGGTCACTCACTGCAGTACACACCTCAGAGCCCACATAACTCGGAGCTCAGACACCTCAGGAATTGATGCCTAAAGTTCCCCAAATCAAGACAACTGTCTCCTCAAGGGAACTAAAATGCTTTTAGGATCTTTATTCTAAGAAATTCTGTACTTGGCACACTTCTTACAGGACCCTGGGAGAAAAATCTGTATTCCTGAGATGGAGGAATTTCAATAGTAACTGAAATATTTGAAATGTAGTTTTTAAATGATGATTTATACTTAATTTATTGTCAATGAAGTCAACTTTACATGTGTGGCTCAGAGAAGAAATAATAAATGAGCACATGTAATAACAGCCAATCTATAAGATATTTTAAAATGTTAAAGGGAGGTCCTAACCAATCATAAATAAATGATCTATTAAAATAGTCATAAATTATGAATTGTTTCATCCCCCTTTAAAGAAGAATTCTTGCCCTTTTAAAGGCATAGTAAGACATAACCAATACTTTTTTTTTTGTATATATACTGCTGATGCTAACAGAGCAGAAGCAGTGATCTGAGCTCTTAGTATTGTTAACGGTCTTGTGTTAAGCCAAACTAGCTCTCCTTTCTGATCTTTTTTTTTTTTCTCCTTCTGGATTTCTATAATCAGCTAATGGGTAAAATGTGTTCTGTGACTGAAGAGTAGCTTTTCTCTGCATAGCTGGTTGGTACTAAAATAGCAACAGAACATGACCTCTTTTACACAATGGTTTAGCAGCCTGACTAGCCAGATCCTGTGCTCAGGGCTACGTTAGATATCCTTAGCATCTTTTATGGTAATATCTACCCAGGAATAGAATAGATAAACCCATGGTAAAGATGCTCTGATGATTTGTTCCTAATTGAAGCTATTCTCATTCTAGAACTGGGCACTACCCTCTCACAGTCTAGTTGTTTGACATTTACTTACAAGCATTCAGCTGCCAATTCCCAGGGGCTGAGAGAGGTTCTGGCCTTGGTAGTCTGACACATACTAATCAAATAACCGAAAGGTTTGATTGTAAATCAGAATGCCAGTGTCTTACAGGGAGAATTGACACTTGCTAAAATACTACCTTTCTTGTTAATCTGACCACTCTCCTGGAAAAGGAAGCCTGTGAGCAGAGCTTCTGAAATCTCTGTGTTTGAGTTGGTGCCAGTGCAGAAATGGACCAGAGATGTCAATGCTCTTGGAGGGAAGAGCAAGGGACGGGCTAGTGATTACAAACAGAAGAGACTTTTATCTGATGGAACAAAGTGGATGCTGAAGGAAAGACAGCAGCAGCTCTCTGAGTTGACGGGACCCTGGAGACCCCAGGGACAGGGATGCCTGACTGACATGGCAGCAGCAACCAGAACTACTGATATCTGCCCATATGTAGATATGTCTACTTTCATTTAAAATAGTCTAATTTAAAAAAATATCAGGTTTTAGAATTCATTAGGCTATGACTAGTGGGTGTTTGTATGGTCTGCTGGGTGATAAACAAGTAAAGATAAGTCCTTGTGGTTGGAGGTAACAACCTAAGACAATATGAATGCGTGCAAATACACATTAAACCAAGTTCATAGCAGAGATGTACAGGCTCCAAGAAAGGCAGAGGATGGGGAAAGGCTTCAAAGACAAGGGACTGCAGGTGGCAGTCTGCCAGGAATGTTGGGGGCATTTCCAACCGATGTGTAAATGATGAATACCACACAGATGCAGATGACTGATGTGAGCCACTCCTTGGCTCTTCTTCCCTCAGTGCTGGGTTAGTGGGGCTTAGGTAGGTGAAGAGGAGGCTTTTGTAAGGAGACGCCCACTGTGCTTTGGAGGGAGGAGGACTGTATTACAGGAATAAGACTTTCGAATTCTACCTCAAAGAGAACTCCCTCATGTACCTCCCTGTGTAGCTGTTGGGGAAAAAACTGGAGACAGAGATTTCTCATTTCTAGGAAGGTGTTGCTAGCCCTGCCCACTCTGGGAAGACACAAGTGCTTTTGGGTAGCTTCCACAAGCACAAAATGTTTCATGCCACTTACCAAGGACAGCTTTAATTCCGGGCTATGTGTCGAAGGCTGCTGAACGTGTGATTTAATGTGGCAAGATTGAGGTATCAGCGACACTGTCGTTCAGTTGCTCAATCCTCATCGACACTTAACACTGATGCCTTTGTCCTGAGTCTGCAGCTAGAGACTGCAGTAGAAAAAGATGAGTGAGTCACTGCCTTGGGTCACCTCAGACTTCTTGTCTTTAAAGTCTGAAGCTAGGACTGAATGTCTTTGCTTTGTTGTGACTCGCGTGCTCACTGAGCTGCCCGTGAATTCTGGAGTAGATCACCCTTGTACTGGCCAGAGGCTGACAACAGGGTCAACAGGGAGAAAAATGGAAGTGGCTACTTTCCATCTGCCTCCTGGGATCTACAGCCCCATGAGAGGTACTAAGGATGTATCGGCTCTGTGCAACCTAGCAGCCTGGAATTTTCTGGAAGCTTTGCCATAATGCAAAAGGAAGTAGTGCATAAATGATGTGATGAAATTATTGCTGACCATGATTTCACTGCCTAATTAGTGAGGTGGTGCTATGTAGGAGATTCATCTAATTGGGACTTCCTTGAGCTGACCTGGGTTCATTTACCATTTTACAGTAATTTTTATCTCAGGAGACTAGAAGGTAATATGTTGAGTTCCTCAAAGTTCTTCCTTACTGACCTTTGATTCAGCATGCTTTGTGCTTTGAGCCTTTGTTACAGATCCTTTGCCATGAAAGAACTCCTGTGTTAGGGACTTTTAGCACTAAGTTCGTTTTCCCTCTGCATTCAAGTCAGAATAAATGCCCGTAAATAGATAATTTTGAATTATTGGCCGGGAAACACCTTGGGCAGGGGCTCTCAACCTGTGGGTGGTAACCCCTTTGGGCATCAAATGACACTTTCACAGGGGTTGCCTAGACCATCAGAAAACAGATATTTACATTACAATTCATAACAGTAGCAAAACTACAGTTATGAAGTAGCGATGAAAATAGTTTTATGATTGGGGGTCACCCCAACAGGAGGAACTATATTAAAAGGTCACAGCATTAGAAAGGTTGAGAATCACTGATCTTGGGGTTCAAGGTCCAGTTCGTGTTTCTTGACATCTTCCTCTACCATCTCCTAACATCTCTCTCTAGGATGCTTTCCAAAAGGAGGTTCTCAACACCTCCATTCCAGTTGCGGCTTACATAGAATCGCTGATTTCGATGCGATGTAGGTGATATCTGTAGAATAAAAGAGCTTTGGTGTTCCTAAGCAGAACCCACAGTAGTTCCTCTGATGTTTAGCAGCATAAGCTTTCAAAGAAAGTAGACAAAGAGCTGGGGAAAGGTGGAGACTGGCTTTGTTTAAGGTTAAGTCCCACAAGTTCTGAGGAGCCTCTTCAGGTCTTATTTCACTTCTTTAATGTTTGAGACCAAAGTCATGAATTTCAGACACCTCACTTTGCAGAGCAAATGATCTGTCTCTCTGCAACTTTGGCTCTGGTCCACTCTCTGAAAATGTTCTTCATTGCTAGACAAGGAACCAAGTAGTAAAAATGGCTGTGAAATGCTTTTTCCATTATAGATATGATGGAAAAATTAAAACCAAGAGAAACAGAGAAAAGGCTCAAATTTAATGACCTCGGTCGGCCTCTGTAGATTAAATTTAATTTGATTTGTTTCTCAGCATCTTAATACCAACCAAACATTAGCTTTTGGCCCACCTTATCCTCACTCTGGATCGTGGTGGATAGACCATGTCATAGAATTGTGGCAAAGGGAAGAGAGCCTTGTGGCCCTTGTACCAAAAGCTGAATTCTTTGCCAAGCAGTAACGTGTCCCTCTGTCTTAATCCACTAGCCAGTATTTGTCCCCGTGCCTCCACTTAATACAAGGAGTTTAGAAGGCATCACAGATCGGAAGGTAGGCGAACAGCAGCAAGCACCGGGTTACAGATCTGTTCCTTCCCTTGGCTCTGCTGTGCACACTGGGGGAGGAGGCCATGGGCTGCTCACTGCTCACTGCGCACTGCTCCAGTGTTGTGCTGTGGTTCACATTAGCAAGGATGATTGGTACCCAGCCCATGTCTGGGATCCCCAAATAGCCCTTCAATTCATCCTCACTCAAGCTGCAGCGGCTAGAAGTGTATGCTTCCCTTACACCATGCAGTAGGAGCCTGGGGATAGGGGGGATGTATTTCTAGGAACCACATCCCTGCTATGTTGACTCTTTAACATCCTTGGTAATTACTCTCCTCTTGGCATCTATCACTCTTGCTTGTCACTTTGATCCACAGGTTACAGGTGTGGCCAGCCTTTGAGTTCCCTCCCACAAGCTCTTCAGTACAGGAAAACCTTGACAAAGTGGCTGCTTGTAAGAAGAGCACAGAAGACACCCGGTGCCACTGTGTGCCCTTCACCCATTCCACCCTTTGTCCGTATGTGGTGTTTGTATAACTTACTCCCTTGCCTTTCCACATTATGTTAAAAAAAAAAATGCTAGAATGAAAACTCCAAACCTTTATGATGATTGTATGAACGCCAAGTTCACATTCGGCTTTTTTGCCTTTGTAAATAGAAGATTAAATTCTATTACAGTAGTAATAACTCACACCAACTCTGTTCCAGTCAAGATGTAGGGGTTTCTCTTTATCTTAAGTAGTCACGTTGTTCTAGACGGAGCGTGGGGGTGGGTGGGTGGGGGTTGATGGTTTGATGGATTTCCCTAAGGTGATACAAGCTTAAGGGATATTGAAACCAAGGCAGGGAAATGTTTTCTGTGGCTAACCAAGCGAGGAGGCAGGGCATGAAATGAGCAATGACTTATTCATGATCCAGATAGGCTGCCACCCTGCTTTTGAGCTGCAGGGAGGCCAGGCTCAAAGGGCAAGGGCAGTGTGCAGGCAGCGCCACTGCGGCTACCTGGAGGCTGGGTCACCTGAGTCAGGACTGCCCATCTACGGTGACCAGTCTGCCAGGGCCAGGAACGACCCCCTACAGCAGAAGAGCGCCCCCCGGCTTCTGACCCTATAGGGTTACTCGCCTCTACACAGTTGCGGGGTTCCAAGAGCTCACCTGCCTCCCTCCGGCGCCCGGGGCGGGGCTTCCCGCGTCCCCTTTAAGAGGCCGCATCACCCGCCCTGACGTCAGGGTGTCTCTCCGCACAAGCCCGCGTCCCGCGCCGCGCCCCCGCGCCAGCAGCTCCGGCGGCTGCAGGACCAGCGGCGGCCCGGCGACCCCCGCCACATCTCCGCGTCCGTAGCCGCCCGCCGCGCGGCCTCCAGCATCCCATCATGTCGGTGGCAGGGCTGAAGAAGCAGTTCCACAAAGCCACTCAGGTAGGGCGCGTGCAGGTGTGCCGGGGGTGGCCCCGCGGACGGACGCCCCCCTCCCCTGCGCCCTCCCTGGCCCGGTCCGGTCACCGTGGGGCACTGCGCCGCGGTCCCGCTCCGTGACCCCGCTCTCCAGACCCTGCTCCCTGGCCGCCGCATCCCTGCTTCCTCTTCCCGCTCCGAGTCCCCACCAGCTCTGCCGCCCCGGCTCTCAGTCCCCAGCTCCCTCTGTCCCTGGCATCCCCGCTCCCTGTCCCCGCCGTCTCGGCTCCCCACCCCGGTTCCCAGGCGGTCGGTCCCCGCACGGCAGCTCTCGGGCGCCGCACGCAGGGTGCCGCGCAGGTGCCTGGCGGCGCGGCGGGAGATTATGTAAAGTCGCCTCGTTGCGGTGACCTTGCGGTGCGGTGCGCCCCACTGTCCTGGGATGTGAGGGCTGGAGCGGTGTTCGCGCTCGAGGCTGCGGAGGTGCCCGCGCTTTGCGCTCTGGGCTCTGCGCTCCCCGGCCATCTCCAAACCCCTCCTTCCCAGGCCGCCCCAGGCTCCCAGCATGGGAGGCTGTGGTTCCTTCCAGGCGTTTGCATGCATTAACTTTTCCCTGGAGAACTCCTTGGTGAAGCTTATTTGAGGCCATGGCTTGCTCAGTGGTCTGCTTCTGTCAAGTTTCCCCAAGGATTTTACTGCCAAGCCATAACTCCGTTGTTAAAAACTTGAAAAATCACCGTCTGTTTATTTTTAGCGAGTCGTTTGCTAGATGTACCAGATTTTCTGTGTGGGGTGAATAAGCTGTGATTAAATACATTTAATCCAGACCCTCACAATTTAAATCTCATTGGGACCATCTGAAGGATTTTACAAAGAGAAGATATATGTAAATACTTGATGATGTGACCCATTTCTTACATAATATGTGGAATTACAATCCTTTTATTCATTTGGAACAGGTTCAATTTTAAGATATATTTAGCAACAAAAGACTTTATTGATAAACCGTTAAATACTTTTGCATAATCTAGCCTTTAAGGTCCTTACCATAAGCTAGCTTTAATATTGCGGTTTCTGTACTTTCTCATTCTTGAGTACCACAGCAGCAGTACTGTGGGAAACAGCATGAAGAAAAGGTGAAGACTGTATTCCTTAAGTTTGTGAAACAGATGCAAGGTGAAGTTCACCCATAAGCGTCGCCGCCGTCACCGCAGACTTCACCTTCATCAAACAAGTTCTGTCAGTTTAGAAATGCAGGAAAATGCCGTTTTAGGAAAGTGCTTCTAACTATGTATTTTTGGTTTTCTCATTAGAATTGTCTGTAATCTCCATATTAGAAATGTAAAATCAAGTACATTGTTGACTGTCTTCTGACGACTTTTCAGTTTTCAGAACCGACCTGTGCTAGGCACCAACTTTTTTTTAAATTTTGGTACTTGCCATATTTCTAAACTAGACTGAAGCACTGATTTTACCAATATCAGATGCTTTTTCAACTATAAGGTATTTAAGAGCCTTGGCTTTGGGGGAGGAAAAGCTAAGATTTGAATCCCCCTTCTGCCAGCTCTGAATTTAAGCAAGCTAGTTTTTGAATTTCCCCTTGCTAAAAATGAGACTCATATACGCACTTCTCAGGGATAAAGTATGGATAAGTGAATTTGTAGAGCATACATAGAAATTGCTTAAGAAGTGATAGCTATGAACGTTAAGGGCCATTTCATTCGTGTCAGATACCGCCCCTTCCACTGGTAATAATGAGATGCCAGGAATCAGCTCGGTAGAAGTTGCAGGTTTGGTAACAGGCACAGTGACCATCTGACTCATTTTAGTTAATCCTGAGGTTATGTGCGGCTCTGAAAGTGGGGAAAGCCTCTTTGCAGGCTTGGAGGAGTTCAGGGATGGACTTGCTGCTTACTACCCTGAACCCAGATGCAAAGTCGCTACCATTTTCTTCCTTGGCTGAAGAAACCCTTTTGTTTGAAAGGTGAAGCAACACATAGCCTTATTCAGAGCTTAATGGACCTAATCTTTAAAAACTCAAGGCCAAGGTTACTGTCCTGTGCATGGATGTGTATTCTAGAGGGTGTGTAAAGCCGGGGTTGGTGTCTGCATGCTCAGAGGTATGAGGGACGTGATCATGTCCTGCTTTTGCAGCCTTTTCCCCACACTGGTTTCTGGCCTTAGCTACAGAGGAAGGGTCAGGCCTAGAGCTGCTCCTGTTGAGGACTGCCATGCTGGTCAGTGGAAGGCGACATTTCAGCTTTCTGTGGAGCTGAGCTTCTGACTTATGTTATCTGACATGGGTAGGATTTTGTTAATAAAGGCATATACCTTTAGTATCAGTACCGCTGCTTTGGGATTCCTGATTAGGGTGTGTCCTGATGGTTCTCATATTAGAATTGATTATTTCTCCCCGTTGTGGATAGTTACTATGTAATTAAAATAAATAATTTTTATTGTAAAAATAGGACAAATGAGCAATTATGACCCTGCCTTCAGTGAGTTTTATTTATACTGAGATTTCATTTTATCAGCAGTAATGCCAATGTGTAAAACCTTGTTTGAATTTGCAGCAGTCTATGGGAAAATAACTTTGGTTCCGGTTAACACGACACAAACCCATTACATCTTTTCCTTCACCTCATGTTCATGTGTTTGATGTGGTGCATACATGGTGTCTGTGCATATGTCATACTGTACATCATCTGTGTCATCCAAATAGCCTTTTACAGGGTAAACTGGTTTAGACCGTTACATCATTAGTTTGCTAGATTTTATGTAACGAGGTACCGCAAACCGAGCAACTTAAACAACAGAAATGTACTGCATCCCTTAGCTTGAGGTGGAGATGCTTGAGGTCTGAGGTCACTGCACCACAAAGGCCGTGCTCCCTCTGTCAGCACCAGGCAAGAGCTGTCCTAGGCCTCATTTCCAACTTCTGGGGCTCTGTTGATAGTCTGGCTGATCTCAACTTGTATACGTTGCCTTGATCTTGTCTTTATGTTCACGTGGTGTTATTGTCTGTGTTTGTGCTCAAGTTTCTGTTTGACAAGGATACCAGTCATGTTGGGTTAGGAGCCCATTTATTCCAGTATGACCCTGTTTTCGTGTAAGGTCACATTCTGAGGTAATGGAGCTAGACCTTCAACATAAACATTTTTGGAGGATACACTTCAAATAAGAGCAGCCTGTTTTGCATAAAAGAACTTGTTACAGTACTCTTTTTTTTTTATAGTACTCTTAATACTGCATTTGAGTCAACATTTAGAAGGACAGTTCTATCTCTTAAGTACTATGTAATTTTCTTTTGCATGGACCCAGATATACTTTCTTGTTTTTTTTAATCAGTTTGGTAGGCTATTGCTATAGTCTGATTTGTCCCTACTTCAAATTCATGTGTTGAGAATTAATTGCTAATAAGATCATCTTAGGAGAGAGGATTTAGAAGATGATTACGTCTGAAGGCTCCACCCTCATGCATGGAATTACTGCTCCTCTAGGCTGGAGAGAGCACCCCTTCCAATCTGCCAGAGTGAGAGTGTAGGAACAAGATGAGTCTCCATTTGACACACATCTGCTGGTGTCCTGATGTTGGATTTGTTTATATTCACAAACTGTGAGAATTAAATACCTATTATGTGTACGTTACTAGCCTGTGGTACTCTGCTGTAGTCATCTGCACTGAGACAAACATGTGCCTGTTACCTTACTCTGTTTTCTGTTGTAACAATACCAGATATCGAGTAATTTAGAAAGAGGCTGATTTTGACTCAGGATTCTGCAGGCTGAGAAAGCCAGGATTATGTGGCTACATCTGCTGAGGGCTTGTGATGCTTAACTCAGCTGAGGGCTTGTGATGCTTAACTCATGCTGGAAATCAGAAGGGCAGGTGGGTGTATTAAAAAGCAAAATAAAAGGACAGCCTCTCTTTTTAACAGCCATCTCTCCCGAGACACCTCCAGTTTCTCAAGAGGGAGAATGAATTCATGAGAGAAAAATTTTAAACCACTTCCGAGGACTGTGTCCCTGCCATTCACTGACCTGGGTCCCTGCAATCCACTTCCTTTCCCCAAGTCCCACCTTTTAATGCTGCTGTATTGAGGTTCTAGCATGTGAACTCTTTGGGCATATGCTCAAACCAGAGTGTTTACCTGTATCTTCTGATTTATCGTTTTTTTAATGATAAAATTCATTTGCGTAGGGTGTGACTGTGACACAGTCTGATGGCTGCATATTGTTACCCTAGGATTTTTCACTTGAGAAAACATGATTCCATTTGAGCTCTGGGCCTTTCTATTTTAATTCATTTATTCATGCTTTCATGTTATTTACCATACAGTATTTTCTGTAAGTCTGCTTATGCATTTGTTGACTTAGGAAACATTAACCTTATTAAGGTGTTTAATTAAATACTCAGTTTTGACTTTATATATGAAAATTTTACTTTCTTAACTGCTTGCTTTCCACAGTAAACTCAGTGCTGATTTGAAATCATGAATTTGGTTTATTTGCTTGGCCCAGGGCCCCTATGCCTCTGCCTTTTTGGTGAGTAGGTCAATAGGCTTTTGTGGCCCTGTTTATTTTGTAAAATTATATGCCAAGCATTATGAGCAGATTTTCCTGATCGAGTGCTTAGCTGGTCACCAGCTTCTTAGAGGCATTCTTAATCTTTGCCTTCCTCCACAGAGTAAAAATGTAGGGTGAGAAATTGATCACATTTTAGGAGAGAATCCATCCATCTTCTATAACTGGACTTGACAGTACCTGACCCAAATGTAGCTTTCTCTGAACTAACTTTAGGGGTGGCCAAATATAAAAGAGCTTGCAAGAGATGCTAGGGTTGGATGAAATAATGCTGGTGCTTGCATGATAAGGGTGACTTGAACCATGGTTTTGTCTTTTTTTTCTTTCCTTCATTAAAAGATTGTTAATGAGGTCATACTCACCCATACACTTGACATTGGACATGAAACTAGTAACGAAATTATTTCCCTTGAGGCTGTGGCTCTCCCTGACTAAAGTTTGATTCAGTTAATTTTTGGAAACTTTTTTCTTCATGGTGATTCATTAATGTTGTTTCTGTGTTTTGGTTATAATCTAGTTAGGAAAGTTTTGAGTGCCTTTCAAATTAATTACAATATTATTGCAGGCAGCAAGACTTGATCTAAAAATATTCTGTCCTGGAGACAGTTACTGTGTGAGGCATAGTGACTAGGGGAAGGGAAACCGGGTCTTATAGAGGAGATTTTATTCTGCTCACCCGTTAGTGCTGGTCAGAGAGTCCAGGACTCCCAGGAACTCAGAGTTTTGTTTAGGATGTAGTTGCGGAAATGCAAAGAGATATGAACAATTATAACTAGGTGAGAAGGTAGAGGTTCAGAACTATTCTAATATTTAAAATGGGTACCTGGCTGGCTTAATTCTGAATTTAAGACCAGATCGTCAAGTGACTATGTGGATAAGAAATGAGTGGATTGCCTTGACCTTCCCCCATCCTCCCTTTCTGTTCTTGTGACTATGCAGCCTTGTTCTGAACTCTTAGATGTTCAGCCAGGTGTGGCCATCGAGGTCGGAGCATGGAGAAGACTGTAACACTCCAGAAGAATGCCCTTTCTCCTAGGATATTTGCTTTAATGCTTAGGCTTCTAAACGACCTCTTACCATAGTTTTAGGTCTCTTTTAAATTTCATTATTCAAAACAGATAGAGATAGGTTTTTTAAAATGAAAACTGGACTATCTCTAAGAATTGCCTTCAAGGCAATTCTATAGTGCCAAGAAATTCCTGAATAACAGGCCCAATACTTTTGTGCATACAGAGCTCATTGTCTACCCATACATTTAAATATACAAGATGCCCTAGTGAACATGTCTATTGAGAAAGGACAGGATGGGGGTCACAGCAGTTCATTTCTGTTGTGTTACTGCTGTTGTCCTGCCAAGTCAACATTGTGAAGGCCCAGACTCTCCAGTAACTGTCCTGCTAGCCAATGCTGTGAAGAGTCAGCCCCTCCAGTAACTGTCCTGTTAGCCAATGCTGTGAAGAGTCAGCCTCTCCAGCAATTGTCCTGCTAGCCAATGCTGTGAAGAGTCAGCCCCTCCAGCAACTGTACTTCATCAACCCTGCATTTGGGAAGAAATTCTTTTTTTCTTTCTCATATTTTGTCTGTTCTAGTGTGAATAGCAGGAAGTCTGTGGGAGATTCCATTTACACACCTGCTTATGTAAATATAGAGATTGTTTTAACTGCTCATGGCTCTAGGCTGATTGGTCCTGTATTAGTTACTTTTCTGTTGCTATAATAAAATGCCATGACCAAGGCAAGTTATATCAGAAGGAAATTTTGGTTCATGTTCTAGAAGGATAAGAATCTTATCGTGGTCACGAGGCCGAGCAGCAAGGGGCAGGTGTGACAGTAGGGACAAGAAGCTGAGAGCTCCCATCTTCAAACCCAAGTGCAAAGCAGAGAGTGAATTAAAAGTGATATGAGGCTTTTACTATCAAAGCCTGCCCTCAATGACGTATTTCTTTCAGCAAGGCTACATCACCCAAACCAAGTGCTCAAACACAGGGCAGGGCCTGTGGGGAACATTCATATTCATATCACCACAGGCAATAACATTTCTTTCAAAACTTGGTTAGGGGACTTGGGAAGTGGTTCAGTCAGTAAAGTGCTTGTGTGGTACAAGCATAGGAACCTGAGTTTGATTCCCAGCATGCATAGGGGGAAAAAAGCCTTATAAAGCTGGTGCTGGGGATGCAGATATAAGCAGATCCCTGAGACTTGCTGGTTATTTTATAGTTAGCAAGAGTACCTGGTCCCAGTGAGAGGCCCTGTCTCAAATAACAAGGTGGTTGGTGCCTGAGGAATGACATTTGAGGTATCCCCTGGCTCAACCTCCCCACCTCCCAGCTTGATAGGTCTCTGATCTCTTTTCTTCTCCTCAGTTCTATGAGTTGTTTATAGGAAACTCTCTTCTAGGCCTGACTTTCAAATCAGTGTGTTGGTCCTGTAATCCAAACTTTATCCAGTTTGAGTGTATTACTCTAGATGACTTGATTAAGCCAATGGGTCTTGGCTGATCAAATTCCTTTTCCTTACTTTCTATTATTTGCTTCAGGGACCTAGGGTGAATTTGGGTGGAGTCTGCTGTCATTATCACATGGTTTACAAGGTTGTCAAAGGGAAGAGTATATTGGGAAAATATGGAAACTGTATCTGCCAGGGATTTATATGAGCCCTCTTCCCTTGAATAGACCTCTTCCCTTTTCATATGGGTACAGCCTTCAATAAGAGAAGATGTCACTCCAAATATGGTTACTTTATGCAGGAAAAAGAGGATTATATGGGTCTATGAGCTTTTTTAAACACAGGGCATTACCAGCTAACTTCCATAGTTCTGGAAGGTTCTATTCATTCTCCTGGGGGAGAAAGACATCAATGAAAACGAGGCATTAATGGTCTTACCTGGTGCTGAACTATACAATCTATCTACCAGGCAAGAAGCACCACTGGTGCAATCGTGGTACAACTGTTATGATGTAACCAACTGCTTTCTGGTTAGATTGAAGGCCTGCTCCAACAGGAGCCAATTCATGCCTGTCGCTATAATCCTGGTTAAAAGCCCATGGCTGCAAAGGTCTTAGGTCCTAGAGTAGAACCTACCATTGCTTTACTTAGTGGTCATTTTATCAAATTGCCTTCTAAATGTTTATGTTTTTACCCATAGACTGGGGTTGCTTTCCACCTTGGTCAGATAAACTTCTTTTTGTAGTGGGCAGCAGTCATTGCCAAGACTTATAACTTGTCAGAGTTCTGGGATGAGACTGAGTGCTCAGCTTTAAAAGGGACATCTTTATCATATACCCTCCCACTCCTAGCTCCCAAGACTTAGGGAACACCACAGAGGAGGAAGCTGAAAGTCTATAAGATCTGGAGGAGGAAGCGTGCTGTTTTCAGGACATGACATGGCCATGGCACTCACAGACTTTCAGGAGCTGTAGTTACTTGCACAAGACCTAAATAAAATCAAGCCAGGCAGTGATCCTATCATAGATTGGGGAGATATCTTCAGGTGACACTCCTTTACCCAGAAGCTATGGGTAGTTGATAGTTGCTGGGAGGTCTCTCTTCTTTGAGGGTGTGGTATGGTAGGTTTCCCTTTTTCCAATGGATGGGCACATCCACATCCACACATGGTTAACACTAATTGGATTTAGTGGATTATCAATAGGAAAAAGGAACCAACCATGAAGCCAGGAGGTTGGAAGTGTTGGGAAGATATTGGGGAAAAA
The DNA here is from genome assembly GCF_949786415.1 of Peromyscus eremicus. Taxonomy (NCBI): domain Eukaryota; kingdom Metazoa; phylum Chordata; class Mammalia; order Rodentia; family Cricetidae; genus Peromyscus; species Peromyscus eremicus. The sequence continues at coordinate 100,491,460 of NC_081417.1, forward strand.
TAGAGGTGAGGAATGAGGAATGCAAGAGGCATATAATTGTATCTCATTATATACATGTATGAAATTCTCAAAGAATAAACAAAAGGCCAGGCATTGTTTTTTGTTGATTGCAGAAGAGTAATTGAGGAAAACTGGAAGTATAATCAGGACTGGCCTTTCATTAAAGGGTGAGGGGGAGTGAGATAGCATTCAGACAGCCTAGAGGCAAGAGAATAGCAAAGAAAGTTGGGACCATATACAGCTTTAAAACACAAAACAAAACAAAACCCAAAACCAACCAGCCAAACAAACAAACACCCATATTCTACCAAGAGCCTGCATGGAAAAGGAGGTTTCCACCAGAGCTTCCAAGCAGGGGCCCAGGCTTGACAACATCCTGACTCCTGAACACAGAGCCTAGTTGAGCTGGCCTAGACTTCTGACTTGAGGTTGTAACCTAATAAATGAGTATTCTTTTAATCTGATACATTTGTGGGAGTTTGTTGTATAACATCAGAAAACTAATGAAAGTAACTTTCATTTGTAGTCCATAAGCTGGAACTTACAACATGAACACAGAATGATTCTAAGTACAAAGAAAAAGGCCAAGAGAACCTGGTGTGCCCAGAGTGGAGCAAGGTTTTGGTTAAAAAGCCGGGTGATACATATGGTATCACATATTTGTAATCCCAACACTGTGGAGGCTGAGGCAGGAGCAGCTCTAGTTCCAGGCTAGACTGGGCAGCATTGTGAGAGACCCTGCCTCAAGACACTCAAGACACACACACACACACACACACACACACACACACACACACACACATACACACACACACCCCGCTCTAGTTCCAGGCTAGAGTGGGCAGCATTGTGAGAGACCCTGCCTCAAGACACTCAACACACACACACACACACACACACACACACACACACACATCCCAAATATAAAGTGTAAGAATTTAAAATGTTATTTGAGTTTCTACAAAAAGAAGAGCTAAAATTTTCCTCTCATTGTGTATAGCGTTAATTTACATGTGTAATTATAAGTGTATCTATACACATGCAGCATGTCCATATACACATATATGAAATTTAAGTATAGTTTGCAGAATCAATATTTTCTTGTTATATGTATTTTAAGAGATTTTGTTGTTTACTATTTTCCCCTTATAATTCTTAGGTGTTTTTGTTTTTAATTTTCATGGTTTTCTTTGGTGAAGCTCTACTTAATTCTGTGGTCCCTGGTTATTTGTAAGCAGTGGCATTATTAAATGCTTCCCAAGTGGCTCTTAGTTGAGTTGGCTGATAATACAGTGACAGCTTTATTAACTTTAGAATGAGGTACCTCTGACCAATACAAGTTTTTAATTGTTAATCTTGAAGTGCAAGTTAGAATTTCTACCAGGGAGAACAGGGTGGTCAATCATTCACCCTATGTCTGCTTTTGTAGTTGTGGGAGACCGATACAAGTAGACACAATGAAATGACTCTCTCTGCTATCATATGGTTGCATGAGAGTTTGAGGTTGCTCATGGAATTCCTGTTGAAGACTAAAGTCATGTAGCCCACTTGGGCATGGACAGTTAGTGATGTAAGCAGCAGGGCTGACTGCAGGAGTGGACTCTACTGGATGTGGGAGGTCGGCCTTTTGACATGATGCTTGGATCTATGGTTCAACCTAGTTTTCCAGCACAGCTGGTGTATAATGTACTAGGCATAATTCTGAAAAGATGAGGTCCTGCATCCCGTGATGACCTGTGCTGCAAGGATTTGCTACCACAAGTGGACTTGCTATTGATAGGGGATTCTAGGCAGGGAGAAAGTGAATTAAAGGGCCTCCTGCAGCCATCTCTTTTTTTGCACCCTGTGAGACACAGGGATACCAATACGTCTGTTTCTTCTGCAACAGATGGCAGGATCATTGGTTAGTAACACCCCGTAGACAGGGAATTAAAACCTTCACAAGGAGACAGATCTCAGGTATTATGGTGGAAACTCTCTCAGCCGTTTGATGCACTTTCTCAAGCACTTCATTCCATGGTTAGATTGGAGCGAACCAACCCTGGCCTTCTCGTAAGGGATACGAATCCACACACTGTTTGCAGGTAATTGCAAGGTTGAAGATGAAGCGATGGCTGAAGACCACCCAACTAAAAGTGAAGTAACAGCCATAAATCAGTTATTCCTTCCTGCCTCAGAGTTCAGGTCACCCTGAGCAGGTCTTACCTGCTAAACCAAATAATAGCAAGGGTAAATATTTCTTCCTAAGTTGGCTCAAAGGGATGGATGGTGAGTCACATTTGCAGCCAAGGGCCTGAGAGCAGAGCAATATTGCAGCTTCTCAACAAGAATTAAGAGTAACAAAGGCCCTGGGCACCTGTGCTTCCTCATTCTGTGACCTCCTTACTCTGCAAGCTGTGGATTTCTTGTACTCTATTGGATGTGTAACTTTCAGCCACTTACACTTCTGTCTCTACCCCAATATGTATTACATTTATGTTGATGCTTAGGGCACCCCCCCCCCCCTTCATCTCCAGTATTTAGTCCGGGAGTTACCTTCTGAGGCCATTTAACAATTCTTTTTAAGGAAACCAAGAACATTCAAAGGGTCTCCGTGCCTTACTCCCCCATGCCAGTGTCAAGTTGAGAAACTTGGCCATGAAGAAGAGATGGTTCAGTGTTTGAGTAAGTAACCTAAAGGCCAAGCGTCCTGTAAGGATTGACTGTAGACACTCAGCTTTCATCTTTTTGTCTGCCCAAAATGCTCGCTGAGGTGGTCCTACTGCGCTCCTTTCTCTTGAGGGTAGTCCTGGGTACGGTGGCTCACTTGTCATTTTTTTTTTAAATTTTTATTTTGCAATACAATTCAGTTCTACATATCAGCCACGGATTCCCTTGTTCTCCTCCCTCCCGCCCCCCTCACCTTCCTCCCAGCCCACCCCCCATTCCCACCTCCTCCAGGGCAAAGCCTCCCCCACAGACTGAGATCAACCTGGTAGACTCAGTCCAGGTAGGTCCAGTCCCCTCCTCCCAGGCCGAGCCAAGCGATCCTGCATAGGCCCCAGGTTTCAAACAGCCAACTCATGCAATGAGCACAGGACCCGGTCCCACTGCCCGGATGCCTCCCAAACAGATCAAGCCAATCAACTGTCTCACTTATCCAGAGGGCCTGATCCAGTTGGGGACCCCTCAGCGATTGGTTCATAGTTCATGTGTTTCCATTTGTTTGGCTATTTGTCATTTTTAAACTGTTAGCTATGTTGTTCACATGCTGTCTGTGAGTTAGGGAGACCTGAAGCCCCCCAACCTTTCACTAAGGACACCGTCCACCATTTGTACACTAGGGAAATGTTTTCTGGAGGTTGGATTGTCAGCACCAACATGAAGCGCTTACTCAGACAAGTTAATATCCTGGTATCTGGAGATCCATTCTCCTCTCATGCCTGCAAGAAACATTAAATACTTGTCTTTTCCACCAAACGCTGTAAAAACTTGTATGCATTACAAGGCAATAAATCCTTTTATTCCCCCCACCTTGGAAAACTTTTATGCAAATGTTTTACTCACTCACCAACAACTGGTAAAACCTTTGTCTACATGGAAGTGCTGGGAATTGAGTGGATCCCCTTCTGCCTTCCCTTTGTTTCTTTATGCTGACTCTTGTAAAGCTAGCCAATCACGAGACTGTCAGGTCAGATCCCAGCCAAAGTGGAAGAGACAACCACCACCTGTGTTAGAATAAAAAGCAAGTGGCCCTGTGCTTGCTCTGCGGAGTACACCCTCCTGATGAAGAGTCATGCCTTGTTGAGAGACTTCAATTGGAGTGGTGGTCTCTTTCTTTGTGACCCCCCATCATATTTCTAGCATACCCAACCTTGTCCTTGAATTTTATCCCTTGGTCCACTTAAGTTGAACAAATTATTTTCCATTAAACTGTTGGATCATTTTTACCATGAACTGCCTTACATGAAAGGATATGTGCTAGACAGAAAACATTATAAAAATTTATGTCAATTGTTTGCCAAAACGTGATGACTGTTATTGTACTTCTGCTTTTCAGAGGCACACTGAGTTATGTGGCTATCACGAGATGAGAGTTAGCCCTTTATACATTTCTGTTCTTCTTGTCCAGTGGTACCATGTCTGCTGCTTGCCACTATGAATGATTTGCGTCAACTTAGAGTTGGTCTCTTGGATGCTGTAGCTTCTTCCTGTATGGTAGAATAATTTGTCTATTTCCCAAGTTTGCAGTTACTTTGATGGATATAGTTGTTGCTGTGAGCTATTAAGTGGATATTGTTTTAAGCTGGAACTTACTTTTACAATGTTGACTATATTAGTGTTCTTCAACCAGATTGTCTTGGATATAAGAAGGGCTTTATCATGGACGGTGGCTCCTGAAACTACAAAGGCCCAGAAATCCTTCACTATGTGCTGGGTGATAATTGGAAAACCAGGGATACTGATTTGTAGTTCAGTCTAAATAGAGACCCAAGAACCGTGATAGCCGAGGGTGTGACTTAACCATCTAAGGTCTAAGGCAAAGGACTAGACCTGGGCTGTTTTTAAAGCTCTGGAATCAAGACTCCTGAGTCTGCAGTTAGGGTGTATGAAGCAGAGGAAGATGTAAGTCAGTCCAGGCTCTAGAAGAGGGTAAATTCCACTTCTGCCTTTTTCTTCTATCTAGGTCCTTAAGGGATTGGATGAATTTAGTTCAGTCTGATTAAAATGCTAATATATTCCAGAAAACTCCCTCTGAGACACACCTAGAAGGATGTAATGTTTTATCAGCTGAGCTTCTGCTGATATGGCATATAAAATTAACCATTACTCTGACTTAATTTAAAAATGAATCATTTCGGCATCTATCTATCTATCTATCTATCTATCTATCTATCTATCTATCTATCTATCTATCTAATTCGTGGAGGTGTGAAGAGATTTCTGAAAGTTAACCAAGCTGCCCTGGAACTCATAATTCTCTTGTTTCCACCTACTTCCAAGTAGCTGGACCTACTGCAGCATATTACTGAACCCAGCCACAGTATCATTTTTATCAAAAATGTCATTTACTAAACGCAGTGCTATATACTAATCTACTCTTGCTTGAGGAAATATGTGCACTTGAGGTTTATTCTGCCTTTGTTAAACTAGATTAGCAAAACAATATGCTAGCAATAGCCTGAGACTTTCTAGAAGTAAAAAAGCAGGAGAGAAACCTTAGCTGATGGTGCCCTTACTAAGGGATGGAGTGTTATGAGGTTGTGGTATTATGCAGTATGTATTTGGCTTTGGTCCCAGATTCCTGGCAAAAGACTTCAAAACCCTTGGAATTTCCTGCAAAGTTAGTTTTTTTTTATTATTATTGTTTATTTTATTTTTTTCCCCACTAATGAAATGACTGGTGACTGGGTCCTTTTACAGCTTCAGGATGGGGCTGGTTCCAGGTGTAGGGGTAATTTGAGGGTGGGGAACTTAAGCCCTGCCCTAACCTTCAGAGAGGGGAAAAGGGCTGAAGGTTAACTTGATTATCAGCGGCCAAGGACTTAGTCAGCCATGACTGCATAATGAAGCCTTCAGAAAATGGAGCGTCACAGTGTATGGAAGGACTCCTGATGCTGGGCCAGTGGAGCTTGCTGGAGGGTGGGTGCTGTGTGTGGAGAGACCCCACAGCTCTGGCCTGCTCCCTCAGCTCACTCTGCACCTCTTCTGTCTGCCTGTTCACCTGTAGCCTGGGTGTATTCTTTGAAGTGAACAATTTAAGTATTTTTCTTTCAGGGTTCTGTGAGACATTCTACCAAATTATTGGAACCCAGGCAAAGGGCGATGGCAACTGTGGCTTATCTATTTTATTTAATTGTTTATTTGCCACTCATTGAAAGTAGTTTTTTTTCCTCACATAACATATCCAGAACATTACAGTTTCTCCTCTTTCTACTCCTCCGGGTTTCTCCTACTTCTCCGCCCATCCATCCCCATTTTGTCTCTCATTAGAAAACAGACTTCTAAAGGATAATAATAAAGTAAGATAAAATAAAAAATAACACATCAGAGTTGGACAAAACAAACAGAAGGAAAATAGCCCAAGAGAAGGCATAAGAAACAGAGGCCCACTCATTTGCACACTCAGGAATCCCATAAAAATACTAAACTGGAAGCCATAATATATATGCAAAGGACTTGTAGTGTGAAAAGAGAGAAGAAAAAATATAAATAAAGTAAAATAAAAATAAAGATAAAAAATAGCAAGATAAAAATTTTTAAAAAGGCAAAACATTGACATGCCATCATGAGACAAGGAACCTCCATGAGTTCATTTTCTGTGGTCGTCTACTGCTGGGCATGCAGCCTACCCTCAAGAGTAGCTTGCTTCCTCAGTGAGACTCCCTTGGAGGAAACGAAGTGTTCATTTGCAAGTGGTTATCAATTGAAGATTGCTTCTGGGTCAGGGATGGGGGCATCCTTCTCTTTTTCAGCTCTAGGACTCCATCTGGTGTATATCCATGCAGGCACCATCCATGCTGCCTCAGTCTCTGTGGGTTCTTATGTGCATCAGTCATGTTGACTTAGAAGGCCTTGTTTTCTTGGTGTCCTCCATCCCCTCTGTCTCTTGTGCTCATTCCTCCTCCCCTTCTGCAGGATTCCCTAAACCCTGAGGGGAGGGATCTGATGAAGACATTCCATTTGGGGCTGAGTGTTCTAAGGTCTCTCACTCTGAAAAATGTCTGGCTGTGAGTTTCTGTATTTGTTCCCTTCTGCTGCAGGAGGAAGCTTCTTTGATAATGACTGAAGGAGACACTGGTCTATGAGTATAGCGGAATGCCATTTGATTGCTCCATTTTTGTTTGGTTTGGTTTTGGGTGGTTTTTGTTTTTTATAACAGTAGTATTTGGTTTTACCCTAAGTCCCTGGTCTCTCTAGTCTCAGGTTCTTGGTCACCCAGGCAGTGTTAGGTATGATTCCATCTCAAGGAGTGGACCTCAAGTAAAGTCAGATGCTGGTTGGTTACTTCAACAAACTTGGCGCCACCAGTGCACTGACGCGTCTTGCAGGCAGGTCACCTTTGTAGCTGAAGGGTTTGTGGTAGATTGGTGTTTGTGTTTTTCCTTTGGTAGCATGCAGAGTCCCTTCCAGTACCGAGAACAACGTCCAGTAGGGGTGAAGGCTCTAGGTAGGGACCAGCTCAATTTCTCCATATTCTGTGAGTCGAATAGGGGTTGTCATCAGCAATGCAGCCTTGTCAGTTTGTGAAGAGCGACCTATAGTCCAGGCTACAGCCTCGGTCGTTTAGGGATTCCCATGGGCCCCTTTGGGCAACAACTCAACTAGATGTAACACAAATCCTGGTATTTGAAGGCTTATTTGGTGACAAGAGATGGCCAGTTGGGGCTCTCTTCCCCATTACTTGGTGATTTCATTTAGATTGCCCATATATATATATATATATATATATATATATATTACACACACATATATATGTATGTATGTATATGTATATATGTATGTATATGTGTGTATATATGTATACATGTATGTATATATGTATATGTATATATGTATTAGGAAGCTTCTATTGTATTAGGTTTCCATACTACCTTCAAATGGCCCCCAATTTTAGCTGTCTCTCCCTCTATTCCTTCCCTTGTCCCCCTCTGCCTTCCCCCTCTACTTGATCTTCCAGTTCCAGCCCCCCCCCCAATCCAAATAACTATCTTAGTTCTCTTTCTTATGGAGATCTAACTGTCCTTCCTAGTCTCTTACTCTATGCCTAACCTTTGGGGGTTCTATGGATTATGACTTGGTTATCACTGACTTAACAGCTAATATCCACATATAAGCAAATACATATCATATTTGTCTTTCTGGGTCTGGGTTACCTCACTCAGGATGATTTTCTTCTCATTCCATTCATTATCTGTGAATTTCATTTTTTTTTATATGACGGAGTAGTACTCCATTGTGTAAGTGTACTAAGTCTCTTCATCCATTCTTCTGTTGAGGGACATCTAATCTGTTTCCAATTTTTGGCTCTTATGAATAGAGCAGCAATGAACATGGTTGAGGAAATGTCTGTGTGGTGGGATGAAGTGCCCTTTGGGTATATGCTCAAAAGCAGTACAGCTGAGTCTTGAGATAGATAGATTCCCATATTCCAGAGTTACCACCACACTGATAGACATAATGGCTGGACAAGTTTGCACTCCCACAAGCAATGGATGACTGTTTTCCTTGCTTCACATCCTCTCCAGCATGAGCTGTCACTTGTGTTTTTGATCTTAGCCATTCTGACGGGTATAAGATGAAATCTCAAAGTAGTTTTGATTTGTATTTCTCTGATGACTAAGGATTTTGAATATTTCTTTGCGAGTTTCTCAGCCATTTGAGTTTCCTCTTTTGAGTTAATACTCTGTTTAGATCTGTACCTCATTTTATAATTGGGTTATTTGTTTCTTGGTATCTATTTTTTTGAATTCTTTTTTTTTGTTTTTTTTTTTTTGTTTTTTTTGTTTTTTGTTTTTTTTTTCGAGACAGGGTTTCTCTGTGTAGCTTTGCACCTTTCCTGGATCTCGCTCTGTAGACCAGGCTGGCCTCGAACTCACAGAGATCCACCTGCGTCTGCCTCCCGAGTGCTGGGATTAAAGGCGTGCGCCACCACCGCCCGGCCATTTTTCTGAATTCTATATATATTTTGAATATTAGTCTGCTATTAGATGTGTAGTTGTTAATAATCTTCGCATTCTGTAGGATGCCACTTTGTCCAAATGATGGTGTCCTTTCCTGTACAGCTTATTCATTTCATTGGGTCCCATTTATTAATTGTTGATCTTAATCCTTATGCTAATGGTGTTCTGTTCAGAAAATTTTTTTCTGTGTCAGTGAGTTTGAGCCTATTTTTCACTTATTTCTTTCCTGTCAGGTTTGGTGTATGAGGTTTTATGTTGAGGTCTTGATCCATTAGGAGTTGAGTTTTGTGCATGGTGATAAGTACGGATCTATTTGCATTCTTCTACATGAAGCCGTCAATTTTGAGCAGCGCCATTTGCTGAAGATGGCTTTTTTTTTTTTCCAGTTTGTATTTCTGGCTTTGTTATTAAACAAACAAACAAACAAACAACCAGGCATCCATAGTTGTGTTGATTTATGTCTGTTTTTTCAATTCTATTCTATCAATTGACATGTTTGTTTTTATGCCAATACCATGCTGTTTTTATTACTATATCTCTGTAGTACAGCTTGAAATCAGGCTTGGTCATACCTCCAGCAGCAGTTCTTTTATTGCTAAGGGTTGTTTTAGCTATCCTGTTTTTTATTTTTGTGTGTGTTCCCATATGTAATTGAAAATTATCTTTTCAAGATCTGTGAAGAATTGTGTTGGAATTTTGATGGGCATTGCATTGAATCTGTGATTGCTTTTGGTAGGATGAATAATTTTGTTATATTAATACTACTAATCCATGAGCATGGGAGATCTTTCCATCTTCTGGTGTCTTCTTCAATTTCTTTCTTCAATGTCCTAAAGTTTTTTTTTTTTTTTTAAATCACAACAGTTTTCTACTTTCATTGTTAGAGTTACTCCAGATATTTTATATTCTGTGAGGCTATTGTGAAAGGTGCTATTTCCCTGATTTTTTTCTCAGTGCATTTGTAATTTGTATATAGTAGGGCTACTGATTTTGTATCCAGCTATTTTGCTTAAAGTGTTTATCAGCTGTAGGAGTTTCCTGGTGACGTTTTTATGGTTCCTTATGTATGCTATCGTAACATCTGCAGATTTTTTTACTTCTTTTCCAATTTGTATGTCCTTGATCTTCTTCAGCTGTCTTACCACTCTAGCTAAGACTTTAAATACTATATTGAACAGGTATGGAGAGAGTGGACAGCCTCGTCTTGTTCCTGTGAATTTCTCTCTATTGAAAACAACTGTAATTTATAGCTGGTTGGTTAGAAGCACAGGATATAACGTGTGCAGGTGATTGGTATCCCTGGACAGTCTTGTGGATCTGATAGTCTTTCCAGATCGGGTCAGGGTGAGTTGAGTGAGAAGATTCAAGGTGTCTGCTGTAGAAACACCTGTTGAACTGGCTGCTTGTGCTAAGAAATCTCTACAGATTTCCCAAGATGCGGTCACACAAATTCTGTGTTGAGTGTAGTGAGAGTACAGAAAGACAAAGTCCTTGCTTTTTCTCTGCCTTTAAAAGGGTGCCAGCCTGCCTTGACTATGTCACTCACAGCATGCCCCTCCTAAGCTTGAGGTTAGAAGTGGTTCACTGTCCTCTGATCATCCGGGAGTTATTTTTTATTTATATCAGTTATGAGATTTGATTATCACAAAAGGAAAGGCTATTTGTTTAGAGAAGCAAGTGTCACTAGTTCAGAAGAGGAGTGAAAGGTGAGCATCAAGAGAAACTTGGACTCATTTGTAATGAGGCCCCCAGTCACTGGGCGGTACAGAGTGTGGTCAGTAGGAGCCCAGTGTAGAAGCTCAGGGCATGGGTCAAAGTTCCTCCTAGTGTTCTAATTCTGAGTGCCTTCACAGCCCCAGAGTAGTCACTAGGCACTGATTGTAAATGCTTCCCTCCCACACCCCCTTCCCCCATTCCTCAGTTCCATGGCTGGGAGCTTGATTTTAGGCTTGTGCCTTAGGCTTCCGATCTTAATTCTCTGTTATTTGAAATCTAGCTGTCATTTTTGGTTTGTTTGGTTTTGTTTGTTTTGGTTTTGTTTGTTTCTCCTGTGGGGATCCACTCAAAGATCTTTGTCATCCGCCTGTTAGGCAGCTGTACTGAGCCACACCCCCGCCCTGTAGTGATCTAGAGAACAATTCTGCTTAAAGCTTTTCAGTGGCTCTCTGTGGCTCTCGGCATTGAGGCCCTACAAACCTGGTAAGGGGTTCGGAGCCACTATTGGCTGATTGTCTCATCTCTCTCAGCTCTTTACCTATGCCTGTCTATACTAATGTTCTCGAGCCTTTCACGTCTTCCAAATGATGTTCGTTCTGCAGAAAGGATGTTCTTACTTTGCAGCTTTTCTTCTGTGCTCATCCCTCTGGACATTTCCTTCCTGGGTTCTATGTTATACTCAACTAATCACTTCTTCTCTTAAAAGTTTTAGCTTGACATCATCTCTGGGATATTCATCCCACATTTAGTGTGGGTTAAATGCCTGTCAATATTCAGTGGAAATTGCCCATAGTAGCTCTTCAAGGAGATCACTTGGCACACTATTCTGAAATCACCTTTTCTCTTGGTGGTATCGGCCAGGGAGCTCATCTCTTCATCTTCACTGTATACCAGGTGTTGTCCAATAGTAGACTTCCAACTGATGTTTGCTGAGTGAATCTCTATTTCCTGTTTCTTTTCTATAATATTTATAATTTAACGTTGTGTCTAGGCACATATTTTTGTTTATTTTCACTTACATATTATATGACTATAACTTTGTACCTAGATGTTACAGCATACCCTCATAAAGTTGTACATTTAAAATCAGCTTTCTTAATTGTAACAATAGCTAATTAGCTAGCAATGTTTAAGGTCCTTTACTACCCATATAACCTCATGAGGTTACAGCATTATTAACCCCCTTTTTATAGCTGACGAAAATGAAGATTGGAGAGGCTAAGGTGTTCAAGATTACATAGCTTCAGTGGTAGAGTTAGGTTTTGAAACCATATCTGCTACATCTGTTATGAGTCCTGTTGTCGCTGTTTGTAAGCAATAAGAAGAGGTGGACCCTTGGTATAAAAAGTACCAAGCTTGAAAAGGCAGTAAAGGAGAGTACTACAGGTGACTGAGGTTAAAATGCAGAAGTCATGGTAATCACACGTCGTTTTCACTGTTTCGACGGGCAGAGATGAAAAGGATGACAACATTGTACGTTAGGAAGACTATCTGGATGTGGCTTTCTCTCACTTTCCCCATTTTAGCATGGGGAGTTGAGACAGGGTTATGCTTATGTAGCTCAGGCTGGCTTCAAACTTGTGGTCACCCTGCCTCTGCCTCTGGAGTGCTGTCACTCCCCCAGGAGCTGCAGGTTCCTGTTGATGGAAAGACCACTGCAATATGCCTGCACACCCGTGGTTCTCTTCTCATACTTCTGATTTCGAGCCTATCCACAGAAAACCAGTGTGTAAACATACAAGACTGGGAACAAGATTATTCACTTGAGTAGTTACCGTGAGAATCGAAACAACCCAAATACAAACACAGAGAAACTAAATCCTAGTGTGTCATTTATAAAAAATGTCCATAGCTCTTTTATTCACAGAGCAATATTTATTGGCATAGGACAGTATTCAAAATTATTGCACACTAGCCCTCCCCCAAATATGTGCTATAAATAAGCCTAATGTTACAATGACAGCAGCTGAAATACATGGATAATTTGTATGCAAGGCTCTATTGCTTCAGTGATTTTTTTTTTCATATGAACATTGAGCATTGATTATTCCTCGGCACTGGGATTTTGGATGAGCAGTTTGTGTTTCTGCTTTCCTTCCTATCTTTGGTAATTTGATATTAGACCTCTCACTGGATTTTCTTTTCGCTCCATCTTCATTTACTCGTTCCTACCCCTACTTTCCCATGTTGAGTTGAAGACAAGGACTAGAATAATTTTAGGAGCCAGGATAGGAACTAAGAGAAAACACAGTTTTGAGAAACCATTTCTCCTTTGGATTTAGCTTAAGAGCGCTGACTTGCCTTGCCCTCTGTGGAGCCCAGGATTGAATTGTTACTGGAGCTTCTTCTGAATGCATAGCCTCTTTCCTGCTTCTCCAGGAAGTGGTTGCATACCATAAACAGGCAGCTGCCAGTGGCTTTTGCAGTGTTTCTTAAATGAAAATTTTTGTGTTGAGACCCCTCTTCTTGTCCCTGTGTCAAGAACTTCTTCTTCACACAAGAACTGCTTGGTGTGAAGGGGGCAGCAGGGACATGTAGTACAGAAGGGTGTGCCTGGGGCCAGATGGGAGCTGCCTGCAACTTAACCTCCTGCCATTTGAGCAAGAACTTTTGGGCATCCCTTGCTTTTAGCTATGCCACAGAAGACTGACTTGAAAACAATAGTATTCTACCAAAGAATGAAGTAGAGTGCAGACATGCCATAAGCAGGTAGGGGGTGTTTCTTGTGATGCCCTTTGAAGTAAGAGAACAGTGTTGGGAGTTAGGGGTGGGGGGTTCCTTATGGACAGATGAGTGCAGAGTATAGGAAGCCATAATTGAAAAGTAATATGCCATTGCTGTATCTCAAACAAAGTGGGACAGGGTAGAAAAGCCCCTGTTGTGATGCAACCTCGGAAATGAGGATTCTGTCTAGAGAGCACACGTCTAACAAGGTCATCTGTCACACCAAAGGTGCCCCATGCTGGGATAAGTGTGTCTCCAGGGACTGCTCACCTGTTGGTGGACCCTGGCATTCATGTAAATTTCTGAAAAACATAATTTGTGAGATTATTTCTGTGGTATAGCTTACTTTTCCAACCTCTGCAGAATCTCATTAAACTTGAAATTGAATGAGATTCTTGACCAATAGTATTTGCTTCTGCTGAACTGATGCTTTTATTTGATGCATACTTCTTCTTACATTGGTTTATTTGACACATTTAAAAAACAACCCAATGTGGAGGAAGACCTCACAATCTCCCACTCCTAGCTCAGGAACTATTATTAGTAGCTAGAGAGGGAGAGTCAGTGTGCTTTAAGAGTGTAGTTTCTGGTAGGTTGGCCATGTGACGTGTGTGCATGCGCACATGTATGATGTATCTATGTGGATGTACTTGCGCCATTGTACATACATGGAGGTCATTTCTCACCCTCCACCTTTATATGGGTTCTGGGGATTTAACCTGGGTCTTCATGTTTTTGATGTTGGCATGGAGCAATCTTAGCAGTGGTTTTTGAAGGAAGGCAGAAGTAGCAGAGGAGAGCACTGACATCTGTCGATTCTGCTTGTGTGCTCCTTATGTGGCTCCTGAAAAGCAGGATGCTGTGCAGCGTTCCCCACTCACAAGTGACATTGCTGATACAGGGGAAGTTACAGCCTGACCTTTGGGTTTTTCTGGAAAGTTCTTAAGGTGTGTGTATGTTAATAGGCTGCTGTATAAGCGAATTTGATTTTAAGGCTCCTTAAGAAAGATGGATTCCTGACTGCTTTACTATTTTAGCCTCCTTTGCTCTGAGTGGATTGCTGGGTTCATGGTCCCTCTTGATCTGTGGTGTACATATCGACCAGAAAAATCCTGGAGCAGCTCCCACCCCGTGAGTGGTGCTCCGTCACTTGCTCTCCGCTGTGATGTCAACAGGGTCTTTCCTTTGCTTCCTGCATCACTTGATGGGCGCTTATATCCCAGCCCTGCGCCTTTACTGAGAGCTGCTGCAATGGCTTCCCAGGCCAGCTGTGATCACATCTGGTTGCTGCCACTCATAAGGCTGTGGAGAGAGCATTGGCATTAAACAGTCCCCTCCCCAGCTCCTCTGCTTGGTTTCTAGTTTCTAGAGTCTTCTGTGAATAGATAGAATATAGGGTAATATTCGCACAGGCCAGTTTGGGAAATATTGGAGCAGGCAAGATTAATGACGTTTCTGTATGACAGGACTTCTAGAGTCTAAATATGATTAAAAAGTTTCCACAATTCTTGAAGCAGGGTGTAGTTAGTTTCTCGTACTTGGTTATTAAATCCTCTGTGCCCATCTGTTTTCTTCTGATCTCTCTTCATTTTCCCTCCTTTATTCTTCCTTTACAACTTATTTTAAAAGATTTGTTACAGATTGCCTGTGTATCAGATAATGGTGTTTTTCTTCCAAAAGTCCTTAAAGCTTGGAGGGCTGCACACACACACACACACACACACACACACACACACACACACACACTTGCACATACAAATACAGAATTACTTATGTGGTATTGGGTATGGAATCCAACCCTGTACATGTTAGGCAAATGCTATGCTACTGGGCTATATCCCTAGTCATGTATGTTTTCCTTTAAGTGGGAATATTAAGTATATTTTGAAAATAGGTTTGGGAACTTTTGCAAATGTTACTGCTTTCTTTTCCCCTTCTTCCTTTTTCTTGGTGTGTGTAGGAGGATTTGGAGGGTGGCAGTGCTGGGGATTGAACGCAGGTCCTTGTGTGTGCTCAGCACACGTTGTACCTCTGAGATAAAATACGGCTTCAGTACTGAGGCTTTTTGAAAAATCTTCCTTGCTAAATAAAAGTTTCATGTTTAATATGTCAAATAATTAGACCATCATGATTTTACTCTTTAAGTAGTAAGAACTATAACATGCCCATCTTGATTTCTTTATTATTTATCATAAATCGAGAGTCAGATTAACTTTATTGAGGAACATTGAATTACATCATAGCATTTTTATGTAATGCAAATGGTTAATTTACTGTTGAAGCACCTGTCCACAGAGAAGGCATATTGGTACCAAACCATTTAGCTTAGAACACAGAGGCTGAGTGACTTGTCCACCTTCCATGAAAAGTGATGTCATTGTGAGTGATTGGAGACATCTTGTGCATTCCTTGTACAGACGCACAGGCTTCCCTTGACGCATGCTCACATGGCTGGGAGGGGAGGGAAGGGAGAGGAGCAGCTGATAGCACAGTGGATGTTGATGCTATTCTCCAAATACCCATCATGGCAAGGGCTGGAGGTTGTCTCTCTTTGCCCGAAAAGCCATTCACAGACATAGAAACTCATACCTGCATCATTTGGAAGGATTGTACAGACAGCAGTAGATTTTTTTCAGGAATGTTATGAATTTTGAGGACTAAGAATTCAGGGAAATTTCCCTTCATAGCATTGTGGGAGAGAAGCTTTACAATATATTTTTGCTTGATAATTTCTAGGGAGCAATAAATTGAGGGGAAATTGATTTACCCACATGGCGCTGCAAAGATCTTTAGCCTTTGTGTTTGTGGTTTTGACAGAATAGTGTTGTACATTCAGTATACCTAGCACACACAGGAACTGTCTTTTAAAATAGGTTTGGTAATTAATGTCCCTTGGATGAGTAATATATCTGAGACCCAGAACCCTCTCTGGGGTGTGGCCTCATACTTCCTTTCTGACTGTAGTTTTAATGGCTTATTTCCATGTGGTTCAGGCTCACCTTTTATACCAGACTACTAGTCCTATAGAATTTCCTTTTCTAATGTCAAATCTGTCCTTGTGAAACAAATGTCAGCTTCCGAAACACTTCCGAAATGTCAGTGCTCATTATTTTCACCAGCCCTGATGTAGTGCATCCTGTGGTCATCTCTCAGGCGGACAACCTCAGCCCCTGCTGTCCTTCATGGTTCACATGTGACTGACACCTACCTCTGCCCTTGTCACTTCTGTGCTTAAAGACCTTCAAGGCATTCCTCTTCAAAGATCAAAATCCCAAACAGAGAGCTACTGGGGCCTTTTTGACATGTCCCCCATCTTTTGGCATTCTCTCCCAACCTAGGGCAAGTTTCTCCATGTCTGTGTTCTAGATGTCTATCTTGCAGGTGGTTGGTGGGAAATCGTTACTTGCCAGGCTGTGTGCTATGTTCTGGATGTGGAGATGTGAATGAAGTGTTCATCCCCTGCCATCGTGGACCTGGCAGTGCAGTGATTGACAAAGTCT
This sequence comes from Peromyscus eremicus, assembly GCF_949786415.1. Taxonomy (NCBI): domain Eukaryota; kingdom Metazoa; phylum Chordata; class Mammalia; order Rodentia; family Cricetidae; genus Peromyscus; species Peromyscus eremicus. The sequence goes on from NC_081417.1 coordinate 100,508,063, forward strand.
AGCAATCATTGCAAGTGTGGAAGGGAAACTGGTCACAAGTGCAGCAAAGGCAATACTGAGGACTCTCCATGGAGGCCATCCCTAACGCTGCCGTGAAGAAATTCTCATTTTTCAGTATGTGGAAAAGCTAAAGGTTAAAATATTAAGTGTATCTGGGAAATTCTCACCAGCTAAAAGCATCACAGATATTGGCATGGTACTTCTGTTTGGTTATCTAAGAGTAGAAGGCAGTTTGACAGGCAGTTGCATATTTTTGATTGGAGAGGGTGGTCTTGTGGCTAAAAACAACTTTGTGTCCTAGGATGCTGGGGTCTGAGGAATCCCCAGCTCTGAGAGCTCCTGTGAATGCATAGAATTTATGTGGTTTCTTACCATAGGCACTCAGCAGTGGGTGATTGTGGAGTATTTGTGTCCATGAGAATGTGACTTTAAACTGAGAAGACAAGAGTGTGCAGAAACCAGCCCTTGGTGAATTAGGGAGACATATGTGGACAAGCATCCCAGAGCAAGTGACTTGGGGTTGTTGGGCCAGTGAGGTGGGCCTAAGCCTAGCCTGCTGCCTGCCTATGTCCTGTCAGCTTGGGGGCTGGTTCACTCCCACTCATCCTTTAGGGCTGGTCCATGCCCACTCATCCTTTAGGGCTGGTCCATGCCCACTCATCCTTTAGGGCTGGTCCATGCCCACTCATCCTTTAGGGCTGGTCCATGTCCACTCATCCTTTAGGGCTGGTCCATGCCCACTCATTCTTTGACTGGGTCCAGATGTTACTTCTTGGAGACCTCTTCTTTATGCCATAGGATTCCTTTAGTTTCTTTGACACACTTATCATGGCTGTGGATGTATTTGAAATTTGTAGCCATTGAGTAATTGTCTCTCTCCTTTGCTTTCTAAATCCTGATGGCAGGGGTCAAGTTTGTGGTGGTATTGTGTTCCCCAAAATATTGTGTACCTTAATAAACTTATCTGGGGTCAGAGAACAGAAAAGCCACAAGATACTTAGGCTAGAAAATGTTAGCACAGGCCTTTAATCCTAGCATTCCAGAGACAGAAATCCCTCTGGATCTCTGTGAGTCCAAGGCTGCATTGGAAACAGCCAGGCATGGTGACTCACGCCTTCAATCCCAGAAAGCAGCCTTTAATCCCAGGGAGTGGTGGTAGAAAGCAGAAAGGTTTATAAGGCATGAGGACCAGAAACTAGAAGCATTTGGCCTGGCTAAGCATTTGGCTGGTTAAGCATTTGGCTGGTTAAGCTTTCAGGCTTTGGAGCAACACAGTTCAACTGAGATTCATTCTGGATGAGGACTCAGAGGCTTCCAGTCTGAGGAAACAGGACCAGCTGAGGAACTGGCAAGGTGAGATAGCTGTGGCTTGTTCTGTCTCTCTGATCTACCAGCATTGACCCCAATAACTGGCCTCGGGTTTGATTTTATTAATAAGACTCTCTAAGATTCCTGCTACACAAGTTGATGCTTTTATTTGAACGTGATGATGGTGATCAGCATAAGTAACACAATCTAGTGTTCACTGTCTAAATGGACCCTCACAATAATCCATGGAGTAGACACCACTGTACCCATTGTACTGATAAGGAAACAATGGCACAGAGAAGTTAAGAGTTCATCTAAAGCAACATAGTTATCCACTGATGGTGGAGGCAGAATTTGACACTGGCAGAGGACACTTTAAATGAATCATTTAGTAAATCACTTCCCCGTCAATGGAACACAATTGCAGATGTAGTAGTAAGTGGTCCAAACACACTTGTGAGCTGGTAAATGGAAAAGCAGCATTTCAAGTCACTGCCCAGAGGGATGGATTGTTTAGTAAATGACATGTGGATAGTTAGCTATCCATTCACGTGTAAAACTGGATCTTCCTATTAATCCCTTACATTAAAGCAAATTTTAGTGTTTTAAATTGCTGCAAATATGGAAGTAAAAGGTTATAAAGTAGCAAAAGGAAAATGTGGCTTCTTTTGAGCTGGAGAGTGGCTTTCTGGACATGAGTTAAGGTACAGATGTTGTAGGTAGGTAGTTTTTTTCCTACATAGAAATGAACTATCACATAGAAAAATTAAAATGAATAAGGGGATTTAGGATTCGCCACACACAATTAAAAAAGAGAATTTGGGGTTCCAAGGTGTCCCTTGATTGTAGGTACCTTTCTTCCTGTGACCAGTCAGGCACCATGTATAATGTGCAAGTTCCCTTTGAGGAAGACACGTTTTGGACTTGGTGGAATAACTGAACATATGTGAAAAAGACACATGTTCAGAATCCACTGCAGTGTTATTGTTTGTGTGTAAATACTGGCTCAGTCACATAATGGAATTCCCGAGGCTATTAGAGCAAAACAATCCATACTTACAAGGAAGCCTTTTCGGGATGTACTTTCGGTGGAAGATAGAGTTCATGAATAAAGTTGTTGTATGTAGGCACCGCCCTTGTCTGTCCACATGGGTGGATGGCAGTTTGGAACAAAGTATATAATAGTAATAAATATCTTTGAGTTTTGGAAGCTTGCTTTTACTTAATTTTCATTGCTCAGTGAGACAAGATCTCAGGATGTATCTGTGACTGGTCTGGAACTCACATGTTAACCAGGCTGGCCTTGAACTTTCCATGGTCCTCCTGCCTCTGCCTCTGAAGTGCTGGGCTTACAGGCATGTTCTACCAAGCCAGGCCTTAATTAAAAGAAAAAAATGTCTTTACTCACTCTTCCTCTCCTTGTTCCATCCCCTGCTTCACTTCCTCCTCCTCTTCATCATCTTCCTCTTCCTCCTCCTCATTATTATCACCTCCCTTTTTGTGGTGTTGGGGACCAAATAATATGCTAGGTAAGTACTGTGCCACAGGGCTATATCCCCAGGCCCAGTATTTACACTCTTAGAGCACTTATTTTTGATTCCTGTATACATTGTTCTCACTTTGGCTTTTTTTACCACTGTCTTTGGGTTGTTGGAAATGTTCAGGGAGCTGAGCAGTGGTTTTTAAACTCAAGGAAATGTAGTGATGGACACGTTGATTAGAATTGTGAGAAGGCTGGAATTTATTCCACAGCACAAAATCTTCCTCCACGAACTGGATCGGTGTTTAACAGAAATGCAGCCTTTTAAGCATCACTGTTTTTAAATTGTGTTTTTGTTAAACACCCTGTGTTCTTCAGCCTAAAAGCTGGAGTAACAAGACAGAGGAGAAGACAGAAGCGACCTGAAGGCATCAGTGACAGTGTGATGTTGAGGACATTCAGACAAGCCATCTCTACACATACTCCCTCAGAGCACTAACAAGCACAGCTGCTTCCGATTCTGATCTTTCCTCAGACAGGTCTTCAGGGAACAGCTCAATAAAGCATTAATCGTGGAGCACCCCCTCCCCGGAGACCCTCCCCGCATAGAGGGATGATCTAGCTGCGTAATTTTGCTAATGATACGTCTGTGGAGTATGATTTAGGTCCTGTGAAAAGGTATCCATTTGCTTCTTATGGCTAGGACCGTGTGGATTTCAGAACTGCCAATAGCATTTAGTAGACAGCACCGTCTGTGGCTTGGAGTAGGGGTACTACTGCTTTAGACTTGGTGGATTTTGAGTACTGGTTTTATGGTGATTCACAGTGGGAGGATACATTTGGGATTAAAGAGAAACCTCCATGTCCTCTGACATACTTGAAAGCAGAGCAGAAGGCAGAGGGACATATTGTAGAGATAAAAATATTACATGGATTTAGAACTAAGGTTTAGGATATGATAGCCATAAAAACCTTGAAGCAGTAATATGCAGTACATCATTTAAAAAATTCTGAGATGTTCCCCTTTTAGTTCTGTGACCAGCTTTGTGATTTTCTTCCCTCAAGGTGCTGCTCAGCATCTTCAGCCAAAGCTCTGGTCCTGTTAGGGGGTGGGGGTGCCTGCCATGGGCAGGCTCATTTCTTTTGCTTGTTGAAGCTCACATTATCTTGAAAGATCCTATTCATTAATTGGTATTATTCAGTTGCAAATGGATATGCAACAAAATGGGGGAGGTAGAAAAACAAGCACTGGGCTTGATGTTCAGGGGATATTTTTAGACTTAGAAGCAGCCTGCTGCTTTCCATGAAATCACTGAGTGTAATTAATGACTCACATTTCTCTTTCTGGTGGCTTTTCTTTTAAGGGTAAAAGACTGGTTTCAATCCGGTGTGTGTGTGTGTGTGTGTGTGTGTGTGTGTGTGTGTGTGTGTGCACATGTGTCTCAAGATTTATGACAGTGTGTTTATTTTGTTAAGAGGCTACCTGGACAGTGTTTCCATTCATCTCATGCATCCTCTTTAGTCATTATAGAAATCAAATACTCTTCCCCAGTGAGCTTCAAAACATGGTGCAATTATTTACTAAAACAAAGCACATCAGTAATTTAGTTTTTCTATTTTGGGGGACTAGAGGGGGAAGCCACTGAATAGAGAGATGGCACAGTAACATTTCAAGTCCTGTGGAGTGCTTAAGTGGCGTCAGAAGTCACGTTTTAGTCATTCTGAGTGTGCAGCTGATGAGAAGACTTGATGAATCCATCTTCCTCTCCAGCCTGGAAGGTGGTCCTTGTGAAACCCGAGTGGCAGACCTTTTCACCTGACTTCCTCTGGTGTGGATTCAGTAAAAACCACCACAGTCCTGCTAGTTATAGGAGAGAATTAGTCACACATGAGAGCCAGGCGTCTCATTTTTAGGCAGAAATCAATGGGTCATGGACCATTCACATTGCTAACCCAGCCTTACTGTTTTCAGTATTGGAAAAAAGCCTTCCAGTTTAGCCTAAGGCAGTTTTGCCTCCTTAACCGCCTCTCCCACGACTTAAAAAGCACATGGTCAGTCTTCATATAAGTGTTAACCTGAGCAGCTATCTGTATTGGATGGTGTGGCATAACAGGAAAAAGGCTCACACTCACCCTTGGTGGCCTCTTTGGGCTCCAGTTAGGATGTTGCTGGTGTCCAGGTACCTGACGGATGACTATAAACATGAGACCATGACTTGCAGTGGGACCACGTGGCTTTCACCTCTTTGTCTTGGCTTTCACCTCTTTGGTGTAGGCCCAGTGTAGTGTCTAATCAGGCAGGGCCTGTCTGGCTCCCAGCTGCCCTGCCAGTCTGTGTATTTTTTTTACACAGGCTGCCTTGGTCCACTTCAGAGGTAGTACTGCATCTGGCTTTTCCTTTGTCTTTCAAGAATCATGTATCTCATGTATGGGTGGTGTTTTTTTTTGTTGTTGTTGTTTGTTTTGTTGTTGTTGTTTATTATTTAAAAAAATTGAGAATCAATTGAGCTCTCATTCCCTAACTCTGGTTTTACCTGGGAAATCATTGTCAGATCGTAACTGTAATGAGTCTTTTTCTATTCTACCAGCTAGCTCCCAAATAATGACATGAAGACTTCTTATTAATTATGAAAGCTTGGCCTTTAGCTTAGGCTTGTTCCTAACTAGTTCTTATAACAAATTAATCCATATTTTTATTAATCTATGTTCTATCACATGGTGCTATCTGTCTTCCATCTTGCACTTCCTGTTTCCTCTCTGTTTCTTCTGGTGTCTCCTGTGCACCTAGATTCCTCCTCCTCTTCCTTTCTCTCCCTGCAAGTCCCACCTATACCTCCTACCGAGTTATTGGCCATTCAGTTTTTTGTTACACCAATCACAGCAAATACTTCTTCACACAGTGTTCAAATATCCCACAACACATAGCTGAAATCAGTACATTATATTTTTGTGCTATCATGAAACTTTCACAACTATTTCTTACTTGGTACATTTTGGCTAGAACATTTTTATAAGACCTTTTTGTATCTCTTTCCAAGTGTTTAGAAACATATTGCAATATGTAGGCTGCCAACCACCTTACTCCTTTTGCTCATTTCCAGGAGCCCATCAGGATTCACACCTCCCAGGTCAGATTTGACCTCCAGGTAGAGGAATAGCTGGTCCCCTTTTGCTATCAACATACAAATTGTTTCAATATTTTTGATTTGCGAAAGGATTTCAAGCAGATATTATCAAGATAGTTGGTTGTTATTTTTTCCAGAAGGAGGGTAGTATTCATGAGGTAACAGTGGACTTTCATTATCAAAGAATTTTTAAAGCTTGAACTAACTTTTGGGTGGCTAAAAGAAACCCTACAATTATTGTAGATATAGATGCGCTGTCAAGAAAAATCCACCTTTAATCCTCTAAAAAGTGTATCCATGCCTTCCCTCTGTGTGGATCTTTTCAAAGACACCCTCTTTTAGGTAGTGTGTTATTTTATTCTTCAACCACAGGCAGAGAAATACACTTATGCCAGGAGCTCATGGAATGTAATGCTGTGTGTGACTCACTCCAAGGACATGCTGCAGTATCAGGCCTGGGTTTAGGCAGCTCAGCTTCATTCAGGAAGGATAATGAATTTTAATTTGTTTATGAGCAATCTCATATTTTCTAACAACCATTTTTAACATGAGTAGAATTGATTTTGATGAGTAGAATTGATCTTTGCCAGAGGTATTTGTCTTTGGATGCTATAGCTATAAGACAGTGGAGTGTGTAAAACGTCTGGTTGTACATAGTGAAGGACTGGGATCTTGTCACATGCTACAGTGTGGGTGAACTGCAAGGAGATTATACTCAGTTAAATCAACTAGTGGTAAAATGGCAAATACTCTATGATCCCACTTTTGAGATACTGGAAGAATCACATTGCTAAAGACAGAAAGCAGAATGTGGTGCCTCAAAGAGAGAGGGAATCAGAGATTGCTTAATGGGTACAGAATTTCAATTGGGATTGGCAGAGTTCTAGAGGTAGATGGTGACACAAAATATGAACATACATTTTGGCTACAGACTGTATACACTTATATATATAGTCAAGGTGGTGAATTTTATATATAGCTCACTTAAAGTAACTATGATAAGATTAAACCAAACAGAATGAGTCTTTCTGTTTTTAAGCTTTTTGCCACAGGGGGAATGGCTCTCCTTGTCCTGTGCTTGACTCACAACCATTGGTTGCAAGGGATCATTTGCTCCGACAGTTTCATTTAGAGGTGAGGAAATTTGTCTCAGAAGTGAGGTGATTTATTCCTTGCTGGTGCAAACAGTCTTCAGATTTTGGCCCCCCACCTATTCAAAGAGGCGGTATAGACTGCAGCAAGAGGGCTGGCTGCCTTGGTTGTACCAGCTCTAACACCTGTTCACCAAGTTTGCATGCATGGCCATCTTCCCCAGACCTTTCGCATCTATAAAATGATGATAACACTAGCACTTCAAGAGCTTGTTCTGAGGGTGAGCTGAGCTCATCCACAAGCTGTTCCACTGTTAGCTGTTCATTATTACTGCCTTTGCTATTGTTGTTTTACTGGCATGTGCTACAAGGAGGATTTGGGGACAGCAACTTGAGAATTGCAGATTGTAGCAGTCCCTCTCCCTCTATCCTTAGCTCCATGCTCCACTGGTCCTTGTTAACTGATGTGTGAACATCAGAATGGGCCAGGGCTTGCTTTGATATGACTGTGAAGGAATGGAGGGGATGCCTGATGCACTGGCTTAGCGGTCAGTGGATAAATCGAGGCTACTGCATGGGGAGGAAGCTTGGACTCTATAATAATGGAGTCCACATGAGCAGTGCTGAGGACAGGCTGAACTCTAGCCTCCAGGAGTAGATGGACATGTGTTCTCATGGGTCACCTTTCCTTGGGCTTCCTGAGGGAGGGGTTACCTACCTCCTTTAGGTCACTTATAGAAGTTGGGCAGAGGGTGGTGTAGGTGGAGATTGGCTTCATTTGAGGCAGGGATGGGGCATTAGTGTTATTCTGTAAGGACATTTGCTTCTGACTCCAGCTAATAAATACCACCCTCTCTGCTGACTCATTTTCTTGCTGTTCCTGTTATACCCGCTCAGCCTCATCAGCCTCTGGAAGAAACTCTATCCTATAGTGATATCATCAGGGAGGTCATCTGTGTCCATCTACGAGGCATGCATCAAGCAGTGTACCAGCAGGGCTAGTGATACAAAGAGGGGCGAAATGATCATGTAGGGGGGCAAAGAAATAATTGTGGCCTACAGAGACTGAGCATTGTACAGCATGCCAGTGCTTGGGAACTGGAAAGAACCAGGAAATGGTGTTCTGGACACAGCTCCTCCATGAGGAGGACTGGTGCCCACATTGCAATCATACTGCAATCATACTATGGATTACTTAAATGCATATGTATGTTTCATGTTCATGTAAATGTTTGTATGTAATGGAATAATAAAGATTGCCTATCATGAAACTCATTGTGTGAAATTTGACGTCATCTATGTCATTTCTAGTTAAGGAAGCCTTCAGCATTGCAGCTTCCTACTGTGGTTTGGTTATGGTGTGAGTGTGCCCTCTGAGGGTTTGTGTGCTGGAAGCTTTTTCGCCAGGGTGGAGACACAGAGAGTGTGAGATCTTTGAGAAGTGGAGCCCAGTCGACGGCTACTGGAGATGGGAAGGAACTGATAAAGTCTCCTGGCTGGCTTTCCTTAGAGAGTTGATAGGAGACCCCATGTGTCTGGCTTCATGTTTGGGCATGTGATCCCTCTTGAACATGCTGTGGGTTTGACGTCCATGGATCCCAAGGTCTCTCCTTGCAGGAAAGCAATTGTATGAAGCTGTGAGGGGAATCTCTCACATACAATACATGTTATGCTAACTTTTAGCCTCCAAAATTGTGAGTTAAACCTCTTTTCTTTGTTACTCAGCCTCAGGTATCCTGGTATACCAACGCAGATAGATGGACAAATATAACATTCACCAAACCAGAATCCAGAGAAGGTTCAAAACTCTAGTGCCAGAATAGGGAGTTCTGTGTCTTCCTATCTGACGTATGTTCTTTTCCCTGTCAGACATAGGCAGGAACTGGACTTAATTCTGATGGAGTCGGTATATTTTTAATCTCTGAATATCTATGCTTAAGTCCAATTAGAGAGCTATTGGTCACTGCCTAGATGTGCCCGCCATTACTGCACACTTTGGTTTATGGTGTCATGCTGGTCATTGTTGTAGGTCATAGGTTCCACAGCTGGATAAGACTTTTGGTTGCTTTCTTCCTTTGGAGGCTTGCATGGTGCCTTCTGGTACCTTGAAAGCTAGTTCTCAGGGAGGAGTGTAGTTTGAGTGTTCTCCAGTCCTGCTTAGACCCGCAGCCACACAGACCCAAATAAATAACAGAAGCTTATGTTATTTAAACTGTTTGGCCTAATGGCTCAGGCTTCTTGCTATCTAGTTCTTGTATCTTTTTTATTTTATTTTTATTTTTTTATTTTTTTTTTGGTTTTTCGAGACAGGGTTTCTCTGTGTAGCTTTGCGCCTTTACTGGAACTCACTTGGTAGTCCAGGCTGGCCTCGAACTCACAGAGATCCGCCTGGCTCTGCCTCCCGCGTGCTGGGATTAAAGGCGTGCGCCACCACCGCCCGGCTAGTTCTTGTATCTTAAATTAACCCATTTCTATTAATCTATAAGTTGCCATGTGGCTTGTGGCTTACTGGTACCTTACATCTTGCTTCTCATGGTGGCAGAGGCTGGCAGTGTCTCCGGACTCAGACTTCTACCTCCCAGGATTCTCCTCTCTCTTTATCCCATCTACACTATACTTCTACCTGGCCACTGGCCAATCAGCATTTCATTTATCAATCAATCAGAACAAACAACACATTCACAGCATCCCCAGCAGAGGAGGCTTTAACACTAAGATTGTGTAAAAATGTAAGGAATCATACTATTAACTATCTGCCTAAAAACTCTATAATGCATGTAAGTCTGTGTGTGAGCATACATATGCAGTTTAAATGAACTGTTCCCATCTGGGAAAACAATGTTCCCTCCAAGAGCCAAAGACCATCTAATAAAACACCCAATACCAGCTATGAGAAGTCCCCTTTTGAGGTTGTTGGTTGGGGTTGTCTGAGAGAGGCCTAAATACACAGCCTATTGCCATTGCCTTGATTGTCCCCAAGTGGTGGAGGGTGAGTCCCTATTGCTGAAGACACCATGCATTTCAGACACAGATTCCAAAGGCCCCTGAGCAGGAGCGGGCATTTGCTTCCTTATACAGGCTCCCTGTTCACACTGCACATGTGTACTTATGACACACTGTTGAAATTTACCTCATTTTTTACTTATTGCAGTTTTGAATGACCAGGACTTCAACAAGGCTCCCATAGCTTGTCTTTTAAGCTTGTGTTTGTTTCATCCATACAGAATTGCCTCATGTGAAATTAAATGAAAATAACTTGTTGAAGCCATCACAAATGGCTCATTCAAATTCATGGATTAAATGCAGTTCACACCATGGTTTAATTGAATCTTTTCTTTCCCAAATACTTGGGCATGCAATGATGGACAGTGTTTATTATCTTGAAGGGCATTACGATGTTTCTTTTTCTTTAGCACTTCTGCTGAAATTAAAATGGAGTTGTGTTTGGGAGACTACTAATATATAAACAGTGAGAAAGATGTTTAGAAAGGACTGTTTTGCTCTTTAATATTATCATCTTTAAGGGACCCTTATCATGCTCACATTTTATTGCAGAAGTCTATCCATGGAAACTTAATGAACGGAATTAACAGATTGGGTTCTTCCTCACCTAGCTTGGAAGTAACAAGTGTTTTGCTTTTGACTCATGCTTCTCACGTGAAGTGACAACTGGGGAGGGATGTGACATGTTATTTTAAGCTGCTTTGACATTCTCTCAGCAGAGGATCATCAGAGGATCGTGAGAAATGGAGACCTGCAATCTGGGAGGGTTGCAGACACTCTTGGAGTCTTCACTCTCCCTTGCACAGATGTTTCCAAAGCAAATAAAATTATTCCTCAAGGCACAAAGCAAACGGGCTGTCAGCTGGAGTGGAAGTTAGATTTCTACAATAAAATGTGAGCATGATGAGGGTCCCTTTAAAGGAGAGAGGGATTGTTTCAGTAACCATGGGAAGCATAATTTCATCAATGGTTCTGATGTTCAAATTGAAGAGCTCCCTATCCCCCGTGTGTGTAGGTGTGTGTGTGTGTGTGTGTGTGTGTGTGTGTGTGTGTGTGTGTGTGTGAGTGTGTGTGTAGGCCCGAGGACAACTTTATGGGTCTGTTTTTTTATCTTAATGAGGGCTTGGGGGCTAAAATTCAGGCTACCAGGCCGGTGTGGCAAGTACCTTTACTTGCTGAGCCCCCTTCAGATCTTAATGTTCCTTAGTTTTAGTGAGTGTGCACATAATACTCCATGGAGATGGTAGCATATTTAATATAGGCTATCATTATGTATATAATATATATATTATATAATATATATTTATAGATAATAAATTATATTATCTATAATCTATATTATAGATAGTATAAAATACACTACTCATATATTCATCTACATACACAATTCACATGTAATTTATTACATATGGTTTATTTCCATGTAATATATTATAACATGTAATATTTACATATTAAATAAACTACGTATATAATATTTATTTAGTAATGCACAGCTGTTTTCCTAGGTGAAGAGCTGAGATCTCCTTATGTAGTAGCAGATTCATTCCTTCATTATCCTTATACATAGTGGGTAAACTGATTACAGTCCGCTAGTGCAAGTGCAGTGTCACACTTTGGGGAGGAGCTGTGCTGATTAAAATGCAATCCCGGCTTTCAGGGGTCACTGGTTTTATTTATTATTATTATTACCATTACTATTATCAGTATCATTGTGTATGTACAAGTATGATGTGTGTGTGTGTATGCAAGCACATGCACCCATGTGGTGGTCACAGGATAACCTTTATGAATTGATTCCATCCGTCCACTTTTACACGGGTTCCGAGGATCAGACTCAGGTCTCCAGGCTTGGGTGGCAAGCACCTTAATCTGCTGAACTATCTCAGCAGCACTCTCAGACTTGGGCATTTAGCGAACAGTAATTTGCATGATGGAATGAAGTGATTGTTTAAAGCATCCCCATTTATGGGTGAAAATGGAAAGATGTAATAATATCCTTGAGATCGTAGTTTATAAGGAAGAATTATTTTGAACCCGGGTTCAGGATCACATGCCCTGAGCACCCTAAGTAAACAAAGGTAAAGGTTCTCCTGGGGATTTTGCAGAGGGCATTTAGGGCTGAAGGAAAAAGCAGAGACGCCCAGTTTGTTTAAACAGACCGACCCAATGAGGGCTTTTAGCTTATGATCTTTGTTCCCAGAAAACTCTTGACAAATACAAGAAATTCAAATGCTTAGAGTTTGCCGGAAGGGCCATGTTAAGCTGGAAGGTCTGTCTGTGGGGCAGCCTTAGTCATCTTGAGTGGGAAGGGCTTAAAAATACCTAGGGTGGCTGATCTTTAGGAAGGGCTTAAAAACACCCATGAGTCAAGAATGATATGGGGGCCATATCAAGTGCGTGAATCCCTGATGTACCTCTGGAAAGTACTTGATTCAAGGAGAATAACTGAGAACATGGGCTCTGAAAGTTGAAGATCTTGTTAAGGAGCGACAACTAGAGACTAGGTGGCCTTGAGAGGAGGAGGCTTCCCAAGGGAGGTAAGGGGATCCTCTTGGAAGCCTCGACATGACCTATCATGGTTGTGCTCTCCAAGAATCACTTTTTAGCCCCTGAAAGCTCCAGATACAAGATTGGTATCACAGTTCAGTTAACCAATCCTGTGATAAAACACCATGACCAGAACAACTTGTGGAGGAAATGGTTTATTTGGCTTACACTTCCATATTGCTGTTCATCATCAAAGGAAATTGGGACAGAAACTCAAGCAGGACAGGAACCTGGAGGCAGGAAACTGATGCAGAACCATGGAGGGGTGTTGCTTACTAGCTTGTTCCCATGGCTTACTCAGTCTGCTTTGTTATGGAACCCAGGACCACCAGCCCAGGGATGGCATTACCCACAATAGGCTGAGTCCTCCCCCATTAATCACCAATTAAGAAAATGCCCTACAGGCATGTCTACAGCCTGATCAAAAGCTCTCTTGCTGTCCACCTTATTTTTTGAGACAGGGTCTCTCACTGAACCTGAAGCCTTCTGTATTGACTAGAGTGACTGGTCAGTGGGTACCTGAGATTTACATGTCCCATGCTACAATCACCCAGCTCTTACATAGATCCTTGGCTATAAACCCAGGTCATCATGCTTGTGCAAGAAGGACTTCACTTACTGAGCCATCTTAGAAGGAAAATGTCTGTTATCAGTCTTTTATTTCATAAAATTTAACTATCATTTTGGTATAGGGAAATAGACCAACAGGATATCTGATTTTAAGACTAAGTAGACCATTAGCTTTCTAAAACCCTTTAACGTTGTTTTTAGGACTTTTTAAAAAAGAGAAATATATCCTAAATTCCGTATTTCTTGAATAATTTTATGATTGTAGGAGTCACCTCCTTTCATGGATAAACATTTGTACACAATAGACAATTGGTGTGTTTTTATTCTTTTTCTCATTTTTGCACTTGGTTGAAATCATCCCTGGGAACTGAAATGTGCTTTGCATTGAACTATGTTTGCTCCCATTCTTAGGTCACTACAAGTGAATGGAAAAGGAATGTCATTCAGAAAGTTATTGGCTGCTCTTCTTTCTGGCTTCAGCATGCTTAGACACCTTGGATTCTCCTGAACCTGGGTGGTGTGCTTGTGATGGGTGTGTATGAGGTGCTTTTGGGAAGTCAGTGCTGTTAGCAAGGCTCGTCCTTATTAAACTCACCATCTCACAGGCACATTGACACTCAGGCTGGTTGATCCCTGAGTCAGGGAACACGAAAGTCTCCTACTGCCTCACAAAATGAGTTTGGTTAACTTTGGTCCCTAAAGTCTTTCATCTTGGGGGACTGGCCTTGCTCTCTCTCCCTGCCATCAGGAAGAAGGTGAGGTGGTTATGGCCTTTGCCTGGATATTCAACACCATACAAGGGGGCATTAGGGATTCTTGGCCTTTGGAATTGCTGCCCAGTTGCTCCTCCCTCTGTGTCTGTTTATGTATTATAATGACAACTTGACTCTCTCACCCTCAACCGATAATTATTTGTGGTTCTTAAAGCTCTCCCCATTCACTGTTCTTTCTACACCAGAAACAGCCATGTGAAGAGATCAGTGTTTAACTGTACTTACGTTAGCTCTATAGTTCTCTCTCCAGGGTGTCTGGTGGTAGGTCCCTCAGCGGCAGAGCCAGTATAGAAGGTTGGCCTGTGACCCATCAGTGTAGGAACTCGGGCTCCTCAGTGGGAGCATTGTCTCTGTTTTTTTCTCCTCAGAATAAGAAGGAAGAAGTCTTTCCAGGAGTCCCCGAGTGTGGACTGTGGCTAGATTGGTCGTGGTAGCTCTGCTCAATGCTTAGTGCCTAGGCTAGGTTATGAATCCATGTGTGTTGGTCAGCCTTTTGCTGCTGGACCATCTTACCTTGCCACTCCTGGGGCTTATAGACCTGTACATTCCAGGTTTTCCTTCAGATGTCAGGAATCATAACTGATGCTTTACTTAGTTCCATGGGTATTCCTATGCATGTTAAGTTTGCAAAATGCAACTCTGAATGTAGAGGACAAGAGACCTTATGGCTGAATTATAGGGGGAGAGGAAAGGGAACTGGGTGCATCTAAGAGTAATGAAGAGAATGCCTTTCATTTGTGGCTATGTTAAGTATGTTAAGTAAAATGAGTATTTACAGATATCTCAGTCTTAAGATACAGTTAGTGTACAGCACAATCTACCCACTTAAAGCACATTGTCTGAAATTCAGGGTCTTTAAGTATATACACAGACTTGCAAACATCACTGCCGCCAGCTGCAGAACAGTTCCACTGCTTGAGTAGAAACAATTGATCAGTTAGTAGTCACACCATTTGGCCTTAATGCCCACTGGATTCTAGAAGCCCCAGACAATCAACCACTGACATTGATGGATTGCCTTTTTGTGAATTGGACTTAACTAGATGTATTTTTAGTTACATGTATGAGTGCACCTGTGTGTGGGTATGAGCAAGAGTGCAGGTACCTGTGGAGGCCAGAAAAAGTCACTGGATGCCCTCGAGTTAGAGTCACAGGTGGTTGTAAGCCACCCACCTTGGGTTTTGGGAATTGAACTCAGATCGTCTGGAAGAACGTTATGTGCTCTAACCACTGAGCCACCTCTCCTGTTTCTATTGCGGCTGTTTTGTATGTGAAGGTACTCATATAATGCGTGGTCCTTTGTGGGTAGAGTTTTTCACTTGTTCAAGGTTCACCTGTGTTGAGTATGGTCCGAGTGGTTACATAATTGAGACTGCTTTATCATTCTAATCATGTTCAACAGGAGTAGTTTAAATATGTGAATACTTTCACAGATTGAAGGACACGCTCAGGCTCTGAGAACTGCACAAGGTAGTAAGGACAATATTAAGTGCATTCAGCTGCAGAAATGAAATAATAATTTCCATTTTTTATTCTTTATGAAGTTTAGATTACTTACTTTTCATTTACTCTCCCCATAACACTAGAGGCAGGAAATCAGGTGAGGGGAAGGACCTGGTTTCCTGCTGCAAACTGTGCTTGTTATTTCAAAATACCCAGCTGATGATGCTGGAAATAAAAAGAGGAAATATTGTGTTCAGATAAATAACAGCAATGGCTGGATTTGACAAGGGACCATACAACTGTCTTTCTCCCAAGCAGTCTACTCCCTGTAGTTGCCAATATTTAGTAATTTCTAGAACTGCAGAAGGAAGCAGCAACCATTCCCATGCTGTCTGCACTTACCTCTAAGGTCCTCATTAGTCAAATAAAGATCAAGTTTTAGTTCTCCTCGGTATTTAAAGACTTGTTAAGAGGACTGGACCACAAAATACCTTGTGGTCTGTGCACTGTGCTTAGCGATAGTCTGTTCACAATGCACATAATATGAAGTGACCAGGAAAATTCCATGCTCATTTTGAAGTGCTAACTTTTCTTTTAGCCACGGGAGAGGCCCCTCCCCACCACCCCACCAATTCTAGGCTCATCTTAATTGCCTGTGCCTTATTTGGAGAGCTGCCTGGCAAATCGGATGAATTGCGACAATGCCAGGGATCTTGTGTGGCCACTTCCTAAAGGGTTTTGTGCTCGCTTTATGCCCAGCTCTCCCTTTCCCTATTTGCTGGTTAGTTTCAATTATTTGGCTCTTTTTGAGAAGGCTCTGGGCAAAATGCCATCTATCTAGCTTTTCAACTTTAAGGGACATGCTTTTTTAACGAATTTCTTTGTGAAGTAAGGTCCTTTAACCTGGTTACTTTTCTTTTTCTTTTCTTTCTTTCTTTCTTTCTTTCTTTCTTTCTTTCTTTCTTTCTTTCTTTCTTTCTTTCTTTTTTTTTCAGATGTTGTGAAGTGTGTTGGTCATTCTTAGCAATTCTTAATTATTTTGCTTTTGTTTTTCAAAGTCTAGACAAAATTTCTGGTGTATGCGTGTTGCTGAAAATGCATAATTTCTGACAAGAGAAAGCGATGGAAAACCCTTGCTCTCTTAGTTTTGGGGATTTCAGTGGTGTAGCCAGATCCCTCTGTTGGAGGAAATGAGAAATCTTGACTGAGCCCTAATGTCAAGGAAATTGGCTTGGCTGGGCTTCAGGGAGTAGGAGGGGCTGGCCCACTAAAGATCTGTGTCAGAGTCTTTAATGGCCCTGGAATTGGGACAGGGTAGTTATTTTCTTTAGTAGGACAAACCCCGGGGAAAAAGGCAGACCACCAGCCTCCAGCAGGATGCTCTCATGTGTCGGACTGTTACGCTCTGTGAGCTGTGTTGTAGTGTTACTTTTGCTATTACCATCACTGCTTTGGAAGGCTCAGAGTTTCTTCATCTTGAAAGGGGACTATGGAGGCCACTGTGCTCAGTAATAGTGTTCTTTTTCAGCAATGGAGCATGAGTTCATTTGGTCTTTGCCCATTCTCTAAAGGAGATGCTAGTTACAATGGTGATGTAGTTGATGGAAACACAGAGAGGTGTAGATGAGATTACGAGGCCTCTCAAGAGACACACTTTCACCCACACTCAGAAGATGCTAGTACAGCATTTCTGCCTAGCAACAAACTTTCTGAACTCCACGGGCATCAGGGTTCTGAACAGCCAGCCATCCTGAGAAAGATGAGTATCTCCCACTCTCTAGGTCTCTTGAATGTGCAACCCTCCTGCTCTTAGCTTTCTCTGTCCTTGGCCCTTTCCAGTTACTGTGGACACTTTGGCCATGTGTTGCCTGCTCAGATGCCAAGTGAGTAGAGCAAGCCAGCCACTGCTGAGTGTTTACCAGGGGAGCGCACTCAGCAGGACGGGTCTGTGCACCTGCTCTAAATCTGTTTGCAGGAAGTGCTACTGAGAGCTTCTGCAGTTCTTAAACCTAAGAGTCGCTGTCTGTTTGGCCCATATTTTTATGAATAAAGTGAGTTTTTAAAATGTAGTATTTATTTGTCAGCTTTCCCCCCATATTTTATATTTTCTCTAATTAAAACATGTTCATTGTGGAAAATTTAATAATTAAATAGAAAACAAAGCAAACACTTTGCCATGATAAAGAGATCTTCATTAACATAATTCTACATTTCTTTTCTCTGGAAAATGTAATGTTTATCCTGTAGAACTCAGACAGCAGCATAAATATGTAGATAACTTTCACTAGTAACTTAACGACTTTTGCACCCACTATTTTCCTTATCATTTGGAAGATTATAGTTCTGTAAATAAGAAAGGTAAAATCAGGACTCGGTGGCTGGATCCCAGAGAGTGTAGCTGGGAGTCATGACCTGGAGGCTGGCCTTTGGCTTTCTCCAGGACTTCCTATCAGGTTCTTGATCAGTAGGAGTTAGCTATCATTTTATATATCTATATCTATATCTTGAGGTTTTCTGAAAGGATAGGACAGATGGTTGAAAATTTAGTATGGTTTTATTTTAGTTTTAGTTGGTCAGGAAACCAAAGTTTAAAAACCTAGGTAAAGAGAGTCTTGCTGGATGTGATCAGTGCATGGCCCAAACAACCACTCAGCAGTGTTTCTGGGGTGTGTGTTCTGTGTCACCCTTGTGCTTTGTGTTGCGGTCCAGCAGGCTGTCTCTCGGGTACTGGGCACTATTCTAGTTATGTGTTGCTCATTTAAGCTTCGCCACAGTCCTGGAGCAGGTTCTGGCAATTGTTGTCTCCATTTAGCTGATGGGACTGACACACAGAAGAGGTAAGTGATGGGCTCACCGGCCAACAGATGATTCGGTGGCGGAACCAGGAACTGAACTGAGGTGAAGGTGCACTGATAGCTTGAGGGATAAACACTCAAGGGCTTGATGTAGAAATCTGGATGTGGGAAAGAAGTGTTGAATTTAGCTGACAAGCTAGCAGTGGGGCTGGAGAAAAATGGAATGGCGAGAAAGACTTCTCAAGAAAGAAGCTATCACACCTGGTGATTAGATGATGAAGAGGACACTGTCAAGGGTGAAGGATCACACCTGGTGATTGGATGATGAAGAGGAAACTGTCAAGGGTGAAGGATCACACCTGGTGATTAGATGATGAAGAGGACACTGTCAAGGGTGAAGGATCACACCTGGTGATTGGATGATAAAGAGGAAACTGTCAAGGGTGAAGGATCACACCTGGTGATTGGATGATGAAGAGAAAACTGTCAAGGGTGAAGGATCACACCTGGTGATTGGGTGATGAAGAGGACACTGTCAAGGGAGAAGGATCACACCTGGTGATTGGATGATGAAGAGGAAACTGTCAAGGGTGAAGGATCACACCTGGTGATTGGATGATGAAGAGGCAACTGTCAAGGGTGAAGGATCACACCTGGTGATTGGATGATGAAGAGGAAACTGTCATGGGTAAAGGATCACACCTGGTGATTGGATGCTGAAGAAGAAACTGTCAAAGGTGAAAGTTAGGGCTGTCTCCAAAATACTTGTGACACCGTAACCTGAAACTCACAGATTTGTGTTCCCATAGTCTTCTTACCACAAAATGATTATTGTAAAATATTTACACTGTAAATTATGGAAAAGTTGTACAATTTTAAAGATGTCAGCAAAGTTTCAAGTGATTAACAGGACCTGTGTATACATTTAATTGTATTGTTTTAATGCCTCTTTAAAATTAATGTATGGAACAACAATAATCAGAGAAAAAGAGACTATCAACTTGAAAGTGTGGAGGGGGAGGAGGAATAGAAGGAGGATACTTGGAAGGGGCTGGAGGAAGAAAAGGAACGGGGAAGTGATGCAATTTTATTTCAATTGAGAACATTTATAAAAGATTTAATGATGGGCCTGGAAAGATGGTTCAGGGGTTAAGAGCATGTGCCTCTCAGGTTAGGTGCCTAGCACTCATATCAGAGAGCTCACAACTGCCTGTAACTCCAGCTCCTGGGATTCAGCACCCTTTTCTGTTCTCTGCAGGCATTGCACTTAAGTGCACCATCCCACACAATCAATAAACACATTTAAAATAGAAACATCGCCACCCATCTTCAGAAAGTAATAACTTTTAACATTTTAATATCTATAGATAATTTATAATGTATTTGCATGCTTGTTTACAGAATTAACAATCTGTGAGAGGGTAACTGTAACCGTTTTTTTTTTTCTTCTAAAGATAATTTTACAGTGAATATCTTTATTGGTAGAACATTTTTGGTAATTTAGGACTAGAATAACTGATCATACTACATATTATAAAATTACTGGGAATTTGTGTCTTTGAAATGTGTGCAACACTTGGCTGCCACCCTGCCAGTAGCTCGAATGCTGTCCTGTTGATCTTTGTACTACCCTCATTCACTTCCTACTTTTTGTAACACCCCATAGCTGCAACTGCATGATTCCTTTGTATACTGTGTTTTTATTTCATTGCACTCAGTGCCTGATTCACACAGACTATTGCCAAGAAGTCTCAAGGCTATAATAAGGTAGGAAAGGGAAGAACATGGTTATTGTTCCTTAACTCTGCCTGAAGTTTTCCTGCCAGGGATATTTTTAGCTATTCCAGGTTCTCTACCTATGACTGGACAGAGTATAGAGACCAACAGATGCCTGTTTCCCAAACCTGCTTATGTGTGATCCATTGTAGAGAATTAAAGCCATAATTTGGGTAATTCAGGATGAAAACAATTTTCTTAAGATTCTGTGGCAAACTACCTGGGTTAAATGAGGTCACGGATCTTAGAGCAGAACCCACTCCTTCCACTTTACTAAACCTAGCATGATCCTCCAACTGGATTCTCAGTATCTCTCCTTGTAGCCATAGATAAGTGAGGCTTTCACACCTCATCAGGAGACTTCCCTTTGCAAAAAGAGACCATTACAGAAAACCACAACCGGTCAAAATACAGACAACAAGTGATCCTGGGTACCCAGACTCAACTGATACACCTACAACACAACTCTTGCATCTGAGGCTCAGGGAACATTGAGGAAGAGGTGATAAAAACATTTTAAGAGCTAGAGGACCAGGAAAGCACCTGTGAAATGACAAGGAAGCTTCACCCATGATACCTTAACAATATGGCTGCCTAGACAAGACTTGAAGAAGAGCAACACCAACAGACATGCTAACCTGGAAGGGGAAAATCTCACAGGGTCCCACCCCTAGACAAGGAACTACAGGCAACTGAGGAATGCTGAAGATGGGAGAGGCAGTCCTCCCCAGGGATGAGCCCCCCTCATTGGTTATCCAATACCAAGTAGTCAGCCCTGAAATCACACCCTCCCACACCTCCATACACATTTACACACACACACACACACACACACACACACACACACACACACACCTCCATACACACACACACACCACTAAATGGAATAGTCAGGTGGTATTTATATATTTAGGCATGTGTGTGCGTGTGTGTGTGTGTGTGTGTGTGTGTGTGTGTGTGTGTGAGAGAGAGAGAGAGAGAGAGAGAGAGAGAGAGAGAGAGAGAAAGAGAGAGAGAGAGAGAGGGAAACAATAACAACTAAAAAAAGGCAATGAATTGGAGAGGGAGCAAGAGAGGGTTTGGAAAGGTAAGTAAGGTAAGTAAGGAAAGAGAAGGGGAAAAATAATATAATTATATTTAAAAAATGTTTTGGTCCTTTGGAACAAAATTGGGATGACTTTGGCCTGGAGTTATGCTAATAACACCCTCAGGTTTATACTTTGTTTTCTACATTGTTAAGTAAAACTTTTGCTCCCTGATCCTTAACTTTTATAATAACTCCACTTTGGTTTTTGATAACTTTTATAATAACTCCACTTTGGTTTTTGATAACTTTTATAATAACTCCACTTTGGTTTTTGATAACCAGCCTATTTTATGTAAATTATTGATGTTGTTAATTTCTTCCATCTTTTGATCTCAAATGTAAAGATTGAATATAAAAATGTACAGTTGGACCAACAACCGCTAGGGTATTTCTGAATTTGTCATTTTGACATTATCTATATTCGTGTTCAGTTCCTGGTAACCTTTTAATGAATATACTTTATGAATTGTGTTGAAAGCGTATTGTTTGAGATTCATTATTAGCCTGGTTACTTGCCAGAGTGACACATTAACACAGAGTTTGTCCATCCATCTGCTTCTTCCTATAACCCCCCCAAACAGTCATCAAGTAGGAGAACCGTAATATGCTAATAAGCCATCTGCAGTCTCCGAAGAGAGGGATAGCTTCCAGTTTTAGGCAGAAATATGTCATGGCCTGGTAGTAATTTCAGCAGCCTTCCTAAAAGGGGAGGAACTCTTTAGAAGTAGTGTGATTGACAATATCCCCATGGCAAAAGGGATGCTGTAATTGGGTGCCCAGGCCACTGGTGAGTAACAAATCCATTTCCACATACCACTCCTCCCATGTTCCATCCGAGATGTCTCACTTGATTCTTTTAATTGCTCCACAAAGTAAAAAAGAAACAAACAAAAAATAGTGATGCCAATTGGGGATTTAGTATACTTGTGGTTTTCTGATGTAGCCTGGGGTCAATCTTATTCCCGCAGACTGAGCTGGCAGGTACTCTGGGTGTCCTGGATTTTGAAACAGGAAGGTAAGGGGGCACTTTTGATAAAGTGGTGTGTGGGTGATGAATCTAAGCCTGGCCTACTGATCTCTAGTTGGCAGGGGAGGTTCAAGTGGAGTGAAACAAAGACATCATTGTAGTGTTTGAAAACAATGGCTGTGTTTGCCATCGTATAGTGGAGTGAAATTAAACTTGATCTTCCTTAGTTCTTCCCTTTCTCTCACCTTTTCAAGAAATTACTCATTTCAGCTTGCTACTTGCTAGCGTATCACAAACAGTGGGTCTGCTTACCCCTTAGCTCCATCTGCACGAGCTTCTCAGCAGTAAGGGATGTGCTGCTGGCCTCTGGTGGTGTTTCTTTGTCAGCTCCCCCCCCCCAAAGCTGTGTCTGCATCACCCCAGATCTATAAGCTGTGGTCTCTCACAGCAACCTTGAATGTGAGTGAGATTCTGTACTGAGTAGACTGTGGACTGAGAGAGAGCAAGAGAGCTATGGGAGGTAAACTGAGGAAAGAGGTAGAGTAGGAGAGAATTCAGGAGAGAATGATGGTCTGGAAACTAAGACAGGACACATTCATTCCAGCAGCGATGCAATCAGAGGATGAGAATGAAAAGTGGCTTTTTAAAAACACAACAACAACAAAACCCCTTTATTTGTAAACAGTTTCAAACTTGCAGAAAAATGCACACAGAGTACCTTTCGGTATACTTAACTCACATTTATCTGTTGTTAAATTTAACCTATTTTTCTTTTCAATTCCTAACGTGCTCACACATACAGCTTCTGAAGCATTTTGAGGATATGTTAATGTACTACGGCCCTTTATCTCTAAATACCTAAACATCTCCTAAGAATTGATACGTTCTTTCATATAACCACAGCTTTGTTAGGAGCCCAAGTAATTACATTGATAAAACCTAACATTCATCTTTCAAACTGGGCAGTTAACCCAATGAATGATTAATACATTATCCATGGTCAGGTATTTCATTCTATTTCATTGATTAGTTTCTTTTCTTTTTTTTTTTAGACAAAACAATTCTCAGATTTGCTTTATCTTTTATGATATTTGAAAATTTTTAAGGTTGTGTTTTCCCAGTTAGATGTGAGCTGTGCAATCCCTGTTGGCATATTGTGTGGGTGGTTTGTATCCTTTCAGAATGTCACCTTGGCAGGACAGATTTTTATAATCATTTGTTCCTCTCTTGTAAAAATCTATGGAGAAACACTTTAAAATAATGTAGAGACTCTGTGTTGTATCAAATTCAGAGCAAGAGTTAGCCTGTACTGGCCATTCTTGTGGGAGGCCGTTTTCAATCTCGGCACCCTCCACGTTCACCAGTCAGCCTTCTGTGAGCTCTGTAAGCAGCCTCCCTCCATCCCTGTGTTTGGTTTATTGCTAATATGGAATCCTGAGCTCCCAATTCCTGCTGCCTTATGTTTCACTGCTTAGCTCACTTGCGTCAGTGTGGCACATCTCCATTTTTTTTTCTCTTTGATATTTTTTTTTTTTTTTTGGTCACTTTCTGGTCAAACAAGGTATCCCAGATTCTTCTTGTATATGCTCTACCACGGTCCTGGGGGCCAGTCATTTCTTTGGGCAGCCTTGATTCCTTTTCATGGAGACCTGAGGCTGCTGACCATGTTTTCAGGGAGCCTCTGTATTCTAGGAAGTTTAGGGTAAGCTGGGGAAACTGGCTACTTCCTGGTTGAAAGTAGAAACTGAGGTAATGAGGAGGGGCATTTAGCAGTGTGTTGAGGCTTAAAATGGACAATATGTATTCAGAGTGGGACAGGTGAAGTTATTCCTGCATTAATTTATTTGTAAGTCTTGGTTAGGGGTGGCTGACAGGTTGGGTCCCTTCCTGCCTGGCGGTTCGGTTCTCTTTGGGAGGGGGTTGGCCTGTGCCCTAATTAACCTGCACATTGTGCTGCTACTGTATCCAGCTTCCACTGGCTGCCTGTTCTCCCAGCTCTGTGGGCTCTCTTGTAATACGGGGTGCTCCTGGGGGAACGATAAGGAGGATGTGTTGGTTTTCGCTGAAGGAGCTGCCTGAAGGGCCACTCAGTCTATGACTGGGGTTTGGTGGCTTCTAGTTCAGGCCCAGCTTGACCTGCTTTGTAGCTGAGCAGAACCACTGTGGAAGGGCTCCGGCAGGCATGCGCCTTTTCTTTTTTTAAAATAATTTCTTTTCATTTTGTATTCATTGGTATTTTGCCTGCATGTATGTCTATGAGGGTGTTGCATGTCTGTGAGGGTGTCAGATCCCCTAGAACTAGAGTTACGGACAGTTGTGAGCTGCCATGTGGGTGCTGGGAGTTGAACCCTGGTCCTCTGGAAGAGCAGCTGGCATATTTAACTGCCGAGGCCTCTCTCCAGCCCCTGCCACACTCCTTTTAAAATAACTCACCTCCACCTCCTGGCAGAGACTCCCCATCCTCAGTTTACCTGCTAGTTCCTGGCACTTGCTCACCAGTGCTGCTCTGCTTTAAAGGAGTTTGTACACTTCCCGGGAGATGGGGAGAGAGGAATTCCATTTCGGAGGAGAGGAAGCAAGGCAAAGAGAGTAACTTTGCGGTAATGCAGCAGCTAGTAAGTGGTGAGTCAGCCCCTCTCTCAGCTTGGTGCTCCTCCACTGTGCTCCAGGACTGGAGGACTGAGGAATGTAAGTGGGGCTGTGGAAATACCTTGAGTTTGAGAAATGGGCCGGGGTGGGAAGGGGGGGAGACTTCTGACTCAGCTTCCTATTTGTGGTTTCACAGATCATATCAAGGGGCAGTTCTTTCAAAGTGAAAGAGAAGTTGAGGTCGCTCTGGGAAACTTGTCACAGGAAGTCTGTCTTAAACCCTGGGATCACCCCCAGGCAAAGAGGGAAGACTGTAAGAAGCATCTGTGTGGTTGTCTGTGGTCACAGAGGCAGTGCCGAGATGCTCCTGCCTCCTGCCCTGTGTTCTAGGTGTCTTCACTTCAGCTCCTCAGCTTGAGCTACTGGGCTGTCCTGCTGGGAATGGGGGCGTGTCCTCCTGTGGGTTGTGCTTCCCACAGGGGGACTCTGGTCAGGGAGAATGCAGCAGATGGCTCCTGCAGGACCCTGCTTGTGTGCTCAGCGGGTGCAGGTCTGGGCTGGGTTCTGATCCCTACCTGATGCCTGTTCCTTTTCTGCCTCCATATGTCAAGGGACTCTCCGTCCATGACGGTGGTCCCAGGTCATGTTGAGGAATGGCTAGAGTGAGGTGAAAGGATGTGGGCCTTTATGGGCAGTGAAGATGGCCTAAAATTAGAGAGCCACACTTACCTCTGTGGAAGCCAGACTGGGCCTGAGGTCTGGCTTCAGACAAGTCCTAGTTGGTTGTTCTCCTTTTGTGTATTGCCTGCGTTGTGTTTGGTTTTTGTTACATTATTAAAGGCTTATGCTCATGGCCGTTTCTCATGGCAGTAATGATTGATCTTCTCTCTCCTTTCATCCTTCCCCTTTCCTATTTTTCCTTTCTCTTCTCCTTACTCCCCCTCCCTGGCAGAGGGTGTAGCTTAGCAATAGAGTACTTGCCTAGCCCTAGGTCAGTGGTTCTCAACATGTGGGTCACGACCCCGTGTGTGTGTGTGTGTGTGTGTGTGTGTGTGTGTGTGTTCACATATCAGCTATCCTGCGTATCAGATATTTACACTACGATTCATAACAGTAGGAAAACCACAGTTACGAAGTAGCAATGAAATAATTTTATGGTTGGGGGTCACCGCAGCATGAGAAACCGTATTAAAGGATCGCAGCATCAGGGAGGTTGAGGACCACTGCCCTAGGTTGAGCCTCAGTACCTAAGAGTAGGTGTGGGAGGAGGAGGTGTGGGAGGAGGGGGTGTGGGAGGAGGAGGTGTGGGAGGAGGGGGTGTGGGAGGAGGGGGTGTGGGAGGAGGGGGCGTGGGAGGAGGGGGTGTGGGAGGAGGGGGTGTGGGAGGAGGGGGTGTGGGAGGAGGGGGTGTGGGAGGAGGAGGAAGCTGTAGTAGAGCTGTGACAATCTTGTGTAGCTAAGGCATGACACATCCCAGCTTATCTCTGCCAGTAACCCAAGCGTGGCTCAGGACTTACTCAGGAGTTCTTAAGAAGCTCCTGGATACCTTGGACCAAAGCACCGTGTTAGATTCTGCAGGGGTGCGTTCTTGGGGGAGGGCCTCCCTGGACTTCTGCATATCCTTCCCTAGATGGTTGGCCATGTTTTTTCAAGTCATGGCCTCCATTACCTTCCTCACCTTCCTTTCGAGGGTTGTCTTTGTCTCCTGGGGCCTCCATAGATTTCTGGGCCCTTTAATCTGTGGAAGGGGCAAGGGAGAAGAGTGGCCTCTTTTTGTTGTCAAATTTTGGGATCCCCTTTTCCCCTGCAGCTGCAGAATGCAGGAGGGCTGCTCTTTGTGTCAGGCCCTGATTTATGCACCTCACATACTTTACCTCAGCCGATTCCCCAGACTAACCTGCAATTTAGGTACTAATGACTAAATAACATGTTTCTGGTATAAAACAGAAAGGCAGGGCCTCTCAGTAATGTCTGCCAGATTCCACAGCCAACAATCTTTCCATGTGCTCAAGTAACAAAATATCAGCCCTCAGTCTATTTCCTTTTCTTTGTGTTCCTTTTTTTTTTCTTCTCTTGTATGATGCCCTGCTACCTGTGTGTTTGTGTGCATGCCTCTCTCTCTCTCTCTCTCTCTCTCTCTCTCTCTCTCTCTCTCTCTCTCTCTCTCTCTCTCTCTCTCTCTTTCTGTCTCTCTGTCTCTGTCTCTGTCTCTCTCTGTGTGTGTGTGTGTGTGTGTGTGTGTGTGTGTGTGTGTGTGTGTGTGTGTGTTTAGGAATAGCCTTCTCTGTTATTGGGTGTAGGGTCTCTTTGCTGTTGGTATTACTTCTGCTGGGCTAGCTGTCTTGCCAGCTTCTCAGGATTTGTGTATCTGCCATCCATTTCCCCGTAAGAAGACTGGCATTTCATACTGTTTCCACTTTATGCTTTGCGTGGGTTCTGAGATTTGAACCAAAGTTTTCATGCTTATGCAGCAAATCTTTTTACCCCCTGAGCCATCTCTCCAGCCCTCAATTTTCTTAAGACTCACCAAGATAGGAGACTGGGGGAAGAGAACTAGTTCGAGCTTTGGGGAGTAATGGCAGAGCCAGCCACATCTGCGAGTTCTTTATTCCTGGTCCAGCTCAGAGCTCCTCTGGACTGAGGGCCCGCCACTGTGACTTTGTTAACAATAGTCACTCAGTGGGAGAACGGAGGGTAGCAGAAGTAAAGTGTTAGCAGGCCCAGTCAGTCTGCTTTACAAAGGAGAAATAATCAGAGTCATCGTAATTATAGGGTGTTTTAGATGTAGTCACTTTGGCATGAAACATTTTATTTTTAATTTTGAGGGTATAATTTGTATGTCATAGTATGAATGTCATCAATTAAAAAGTAAATCGGTGTGCTGTGCTGTGATGGCGTTTTGAAAAGGTGTTTATTTTCCTCCTATGCCCCTTCCTCCCTCTGTGGTAAGCATGTAAACAAAGGAACCCAGGTAGATCTGCTGAGATGGAGGTTCCAGATGGCCTAAGCAGAAGACACCTGCTATCCACAGTGGCTCTGTGGCTTGTGTGAGGACAGGAATTGTGCATTAGGGATATGGTGCTCTAGGGACCTAGCAATATACCCAGAGTCTGGGAAGAGTTGGCAGGAGCCTCTCACCGTGTTTAAACCTCTTTACATCTTGAGTTTCATGCATCTCTCCTGCTGCTGCTCAGGCTGGTTATAAAGAGGAAAGTACAAGAACTAAAGAGCATCAGAGTTCTGCTAGAGGAGTGATGTCCCTGCAAGGTAGCATTTGCCCAAGTCACTGAATATCTGAGACATACATAACCAGTTGATCATAGTGGCATTTCTCTCTTCAGGAACTCAGCCCCTAAATTAAACCTGATCCATAATTGGCTGTATTTAAAGTGATACCAAGTGGACCAAGTGCTTGGCATTGTTACCAGCACATGAGCATTTTGGAAATATTTGTAATTGTGCTCCTGACTCTATCCCTTCCTTAAATGCCCCAATCTAAATAGAACTTTATGAGTGGCTAGGATAGGAAGATTAAGGAGTTCCTTGAATGTAGTGCCACTTACAAGTGATTGCCCTTGTAAAGCTAGCCAGATCACTTAGTATGGGCTAGGCTCACACTCACCTGCTTGTGTGTGTGTGTGTGTGTGTGTGTGTGTGTGTGTGTGTGTGTTTTATAACTCTGGGTCCCCCCTTCCCCCCTTCCCCCATACGTGCTGCGGCTTGCTGTGGTGACTTCATATGTTTTGGCGGCTGTAATGATGTTAAGATGAGCTAGGTTACAGTGTAGCCTGGTTCTGCTTGAGGCCTTAGCGGCAGGTTTGGGGGCTTTACTCTCTGGGCTGCTGCCTTATTTAGTTTTTTCCTCTTGTTTTAGTGGCTAGCTTTAGTTTGAAGTGAAAAATTCTGGGTAGATTTGCCCTGTTCAGATTGCATACTGGGCACTACCCATTAGTGGGTGCAGCCTGCCAGCTGCCCTTTTATGTATCTCTGGAGGGAAACAAGGCTGTGTGTAGGTTGCCAGCTAGAAATTGATCTCAGATCCAATTCCATCGGAGAAGCTTTCGTATTTTTAGAAGTAACACTCATCCTAACACAGCATATGGCGATATGTAATACTGTGTATAAAAATCCATATTTTAATTAACTTCCAGAAAATTAAATTGCTTTTTTCCCCCCTGTCCATCAAGCTGCATGAAGCCACATCAGAGTTCAGGATGTGGCCTTCATGGAGGATTCAGAGACAAGCTGGGCTGTTGGCTTTTAGAAGTATATGGCATTTGGGTAGCTGGGAGCTAGGAGACCTGGGTTGACATGCCATATCTGATCTAAGCCTATTCATAAAGTGCTCTGGCCCTCAATTGGGATGGTGTTGCACGATCTTGCCATCATACTGAGTTTTAATTCCGGTAGTGTTACAGCTTCATGATGGAAGTGAAGTATGTATCTGTGGGTTTCTTTCCCAAACTTTAACATTAGATCTCTGTAGTGTGGGCAGTTCTGCAGGGTGGCTGGGGAAAAACGAGAACGAGAGGACCACTGTACTGGCTTTGGCAGGCTCACACTGCATCTTTGCCAGCTTCTGTGGCTTCTCTTGCTTTATATTCAGAGAGTGTTTGGCTTGCCTGAAGCCTGTTTCTGTGGTGATCACTCTTTTATTGGTGGTCATCTCTCAGACTCACTTGCCTCATTCACTTGCTTTCCAGGTGTCTCAGTCTAGGAGAATCTTGTGTATGTGAAATCTGGCTTTCAGGTGCTTTCTCAAATACTTCTTTCTGCTTATATCCTGCCTTCTCTTATACTACTGTTTAAAGTGTCACTCAACCCATCTACTATGGAGTCTCATGGAGACAAGAAAAGAACAAATTTCTTGTTAAATTCCACTCTTACTGTAGTCAGGACTCTTGAGTGAGACATAAGAATCCTCATTTTATTTTTGGGGATGGGGTGGGGGTAGGTGGGAGGAGGTTGAGGTGGTGGGGGTAGGAGGATTTCCAAATGATTTTTTGTTGTTGAATTTTTGTTGTTGTTGTTTATTTTTTGAGACAGAGTCTCTCTGTAGCTTTGGAGCCTGTCCTAGAACTCGCTCTATAGACGTGTGCCACTACCACCCAGTGAATTTTTTTTTTAATTTAGCTTTTTTTGAGTCTAGATCTCACTATGCTTCCCAGGCTAGCATCAGACTTGCATTCTGCCTGCCTGTGCTTCCCAAGTGCTGAGATGAAGGTCTCAGGACCGATGTCTTTGGGAGTTGGGGCTATAGCTTTGTTCATATTCCAAAGGTCTAATGTGTAACTGAGACTTAATGAGTATTTCTGAGCAAATGAATTTACAAGTAAGTGGATGAATTTGTGGCAGAAACTGGAAAGCCATGAAATAACCTTTCCAGCCTAATTACAGTAAAGGCTCTGAATATTTAATTAATGGGTGAGTAGCTCTTGTAACAGTGCTAGGTTTCCTACCTTTCATTGCCTCTCTGTTAGATGTTTAGTAGGAGCAGGACTTGACCCTGTGAGGCCATACTCCCTCCGCAAGCTGACCTCAGCCTGTGTTAGACTTACTGACTTTGTACTGAGCATTTCTGAATGTGGCACTCATTGTTCATCGGTGTTTTGACTTTGTGTCCAAATATTCTCCTTCTCTGTGAGAAGCTCAGCCGAGCATACATAATGTCAGTGCCCAGAGGGCCATCATATGGTCTGGTTAGAGAAGGCAGAATATGGTAAGAAGGGAGAAAGCAAAAGGCACTTCTTTGGCTCCTTTTCCTTCTTGTTTTAAGACCATTACAGTTGTGGTATAACCCATAGAAAAGGCCAATACTCCCCTGTGGAATAATGATGTAGCCCTAGGAGATCTGAATCCCATTAGCCATGTGGGGATTTTGAGGCCCAGTCTCTGCATGGTGGTGCCCGGCCAGGGAGGATTTCTTTATTAATGGCCGTTTCATTTCTTCTATATTGACTAAAGGATTAGGACACTTTAATTGTTTAGGGACTTGACTGTTCAGCATGCAGATCCAGGCAGAGTGATGAGGAGGAAAGATAAGTAGCGAATGACTTCACCTGTGACCTTTGAGAGTGGAAGAAAGTGAGTCTGTGCCTGATGTTCAGTGCTTCAGTTTTAGTTGGACTTAGAAGTGGTGCTTATGTGGTAGGTGACGAGTGGAGCTGTCTCTGGCCTGCACCTTTGGAAATTGACCAGTTAATAAAGCGAGCCTCAAACTGTGAGCCACGCACGTGGTCAGCTGTGTGATGTGCATGTAGCAGATTCCCCTCTGTTCTGTGTCTCTTCTAAGGAAGTCAGTTTTGTCACTGCTTCGTTTTCAAAAGGAAGAAAAGAAACATAACGTGATAATTAGTAATTCATTCTTCAGAGATGAGGATGGATACGCTCCAGCTCTGTCATCCCTAGAATTCACTACACTCCCCCATACACAGTCAAGAGTTATGGAGTTCCTAAACTGACTTGTCTGGTCTTTTGTCTCTGATGGACTTTCATACTGTAAGTTGATCTTGGAAGCTTCTTCCAGCTCTAATAGAATCAGATGACAGGCTTTGTTTTCTGTATAGATATTCAATTCATTTAAAATCACACTTTATTCTTACTGCTCAGATTTCATTGTGTCCGCAGAAGGCTCCTAGTTTCGTATTTTGAAGTTTTTTTTCCTATCTCCATCTTCTCTCCTTTTATATATATATATATGTATTGGAGAGACATTTTGCCTTTTGAAATGCTATAGGAAGGTTCTGCACATGAGTGGTACAGCTTGGATCCTAGGTAACCTATTTGTATTTGAAGATTGGGCTAACTCTAGTTTCATAACTGCCCTGAGAATGATCTATGGTGTTTTCTGTGTTGAGCTAGTTTCTGAACTTTGTTTTGTTCCTCTAAGATTTCAGTGCAGTAGTGACGGCCACACTGTTATGGTTTGGCTATGAAATGTCTGATAAAAAGGCCCCTGTGTTGAAGGCTTGTGTTCCATTTAGTGGGGTGATTAGATCATGAGGATGCTAACTTCATTGATATATTGATTACTTATTGGATACATTTATAGATCAAGGGACTATTAGAATTAGGGCCTAGCTGGAGGAAGTAGATCACTTCCATATGGCCTTTTCAAACACCCTCAGTGTTATCCCTCCCAATGCTCTCCCTCCCCCTCCCCCACACTCCCCTCCCATCTCTCTAGCCACTTAAATCTCCCTCCCCATAATTCTCCTTTTCCCCTATGAAGGGAAATAGACCTTCTCTTTTTAAACTTTATTTACATAGCTATTTTGTCACACACAGAGAAAAAAGTGAATAATATCCATAATAAGAACCTGTGCCTGTTCAGGAGAATGGAGGGGAGCTAGAGTCCATGACTCACATGGCCTCTGGGACTGAAACCATAGTATATTACAGGTTTTCTCATGGGTAATGACGTGACCAGGTGGGTGTGAGGGAAATCCCAGACTGTCTCTTGAAATTCTTTGACTCATCACTGAGAATGTTATAGTAGGGAAACATTAATATAGAAGTACTGTGGGTCATTAAAGTCAACAAAGGAATTATAGTTACTGTAGTTGAGGGTACAATACAACCTCTATTCATTTTTTTTTGTTGTTGTTGTTTTGAGACAGGGTTTTTCTGTGTAGTTTTGGTGCCTGTCCTGGATCTCGTTCTGTAGACCAGGCTGGCCTAGAACTCACAGAGATCCACCTGGCTCTGCCTCCTGAGTGCTGGAATTAAAGGTGTGCACCACCACTGCCCAGCGCAACCTCTATTCTAATTAAGTATGAATTGCTTGTCCAATTGTGGAATGGAGTAGATCAATAGTTCCACACTGAGTATGTAAGACTAGATATGTGGAAATAAGAAAAATGTTAGAATGTTGTATTTATTTTGTTAAACTTAAAAAAATGTTTTAATGTTGAATTCATATAACAAGACATACAAGTTTATAAATAAAAATATAATACAGGCCTACATGCTAGTTTTTTTTTTTCCTGATTGAGTTGATATTCAGAGTTAGGGTACTAGAGTAATAAATTATTTTTCTCCAAAAATACTTATTTTGATAATGATCTTCTCGTTTTCTATTGCTAAGAAGCAGGAGCCCCTCCTTTCCTTGGGAAGGATGATGATGCACAGCAACTGCTTGGGTTTGTCCAATTCAGCAGACCTTTCTTTGTCCCTAGGAGGTGTGAGGGAGGAGTGGATATTAAGAAAGTGTCCCTAGCTGTAGTGGTATATAGTCTTGTTCATTTTGGCATGGGATTATTTGGTGAACAATGGCCATCCTAACTGCCCTTGCCACTGACTTTCTTGGGTTTTATTGTGATGTAAATTACCAAACAAAACTTTTTATAGACAGGCTTGTAGATAGAAAATACAGACTTAGTCAGTAATTTCTGTCTTGAAGAAAGTGAAGCTTGGCCACTCTGGATGGTCACATCAGTTCTTAAGTTTTTGTAGGGATTTTTGGTTGCTTGCTTACAAGCAAATGGGGTTAGGAGTGGCCACATAAAGTGGCAATCTTGATTCAAAGCAAAGCACTAATATAGATCAGATACGATGCTACTGAATTGTGCTCTCCTTAACTTAGAGGCCCAAGGACACTGGTTATTGTTTGGGGACTCCTTTGGGGTCCAAGAAGATGAGGAGTTTGATTGCTAGAGGTAGGGTGAGACAATTTTCTGTTTTGATTGACAGATAGAGTTATATAAGTCTTTCTTTATTGTGCATGCCCTTTCCTATAACATGCCTGATTTCAATCATCTGCCTGCCCAGATAGGCAGAAGATGGTAAATAGATGTTCCCCAAGAGGACAGTTTGCCTTTCTGTGTTTGCATTCAGAACTAGTTTAGATTGTATCAGACTCTTTCCTCCAATTCTTGAATATGTTCTGAGACATGTTTGAATGGAAACTGACTACAAGTGAACTCACCAAAGGAGAGGGTTATTGCCTTGTTTGAAGAGGGGTGTATATGTATACGCCAATTAAATGGTGGTCTAGGTAGCTAGGTACATTGTTAGGGGAGCGGTATTGCATAGTGGAGTTTTAGGTTGCTAAGATACCTGTGCTTGTCTTAATACCTCAAGGTAGGGACTATTACTGAATGGTTTGGAAGGGTGAAAGCTGCACATTAACAATTGCTATTTTCTATAGTTGCCATTTTTCAGCCAAGTAACGGAAGTGAGAGATTATGAATGTAGTGTCAAGACTCTGTATGACCAAGATCTGCCAGAGTAGGCAAAGCCAACAGATGCTTTGTTTCTTTGGCAGAAGGTTTGGTTATGGTCTCTCACCTCCTTGCTATGTTTTTCATAGGATATTAATTGGGGTTGAATGTGGGTTTGTATATGTACATGCATGTGCAAATTTTATGTATGGTGTTTAAACAATAATGATATCCTAAAAAGAAGCCTTTAGCACGAGCCACCCTTGGATTGGGAGGCCTAGACTATTTCTAGATCTGTGCGGAGCACTTGTCCCTGTGGGCAGCATGGGGGTGGTCAATACCAGATGGGCGCTCTGCACGATGAGCAGTTTGCCTGGTCTCTCTGAGATCCCCAGCATTTTATTCCAGGACATATCCCTACCTTACAAGTTTAGCTGCTTTTGAGCTAAACTCGGTGTAAAGAAACCTTTTGGCACAGCATCCAGCCGTAGCAGTGTGATATAACCTGAATCATCACTCTGTTCACTGTGCTGATTTTAGCTCTGAATAGTGACCCTCTTCATACTAATGACACCACACTATAACTGCCCATAGTTGAGCCGTTTGGATAATAGTAAAGGAAATTAGATACCATTATCTTTTGGTTCAGGGAGATTTTTTTTCCCCGTTTTGCATGTTTATTAGCCATAGAATTAATAACCCTTATCCTAGATCAAACCAAATATTTAGTTTTTATACTGGGAGGGAATTGGCATTTAATTCAAATTGCTTTTCTGAAGTCTACGGAATTGGCACAACCTACCTTGTTCTTAACATAGTCCTTGGAGCTAAATCAGCATGAGGGCCACCTGTCTTTTTCCTGCTTGACTGTTCCTATACTGCTTTTCTTGGGCGATTTTATTTATGATTTTAATTTCATAATACTTACTGTGCCCTATCAGACATTAGAACAAAATGGAAAATTTCAACTTTTTCATGTGTGTATATGTACTATTGTTTAATATATTCCCGCTTGGCTTGTAGCAGAATACCTGCTGTAACAGTCATCACCTGGAAGGGAACAGAGCTATCAGTGTGAACTTAGTGAATGGAGTCTTTGTTGCTGTAATGATTACCCTCCATAGGGTAATAATTCCCTATCTGAGAACTGAAGATGGGTGGAGCTTGGAGGAAATTGTATGCTTTAGTTTGAGAATGTTTCCCTTTGAAAGCAAGCATTCCAAGGCTAATGCCAAGTCAGCTCATGATGTAGCCCAGCTCTGCAATTGAAATCGAATCACATTCATACTTTGTAAATGGTGATTACTACCTGGGCAAGTGTAGCTGGTAGGTGAACACTGGCTGAGTCGTGGCGCATGCTGGTAGGTGGACATTGGCTGGGTTGTGGTCCAGGCTGGTGAGTGGACACTAGCTGGATTGTGGTTCATGCTGGTGAGTGGACACTGCCTGGGTCGTGGTCCATGCTGGTGAGTGGACACTGGCTGGGTTGTGGCCCATGCTGGTGGGTGAACACTGGCTGGGTTGTGACCCATGCTGGTGAGTGGATACTGGCTGGGTTATGGTCCAAGATTCAGGTCCAAGAAGATTGACCTCAAGTTCTCAGTTGTCTTAGTTTGGTTTCTTTTGCATGACAAACACCATGGACAAAAGCAACTTGGAAAGGAGAGGGTTTATTTCATCTTACAGCCTATCATGACAGGAAGTGAGGGCAGGAACTCAAGGCAGAAACTTGGAGGCAGGAATGCAGAGGCCACAGAGGAATGCTGCTTGCTGGCTTTCTCCGTATGTTTTTTTCAGCATGCTTTCTTATACAGCTGAGGACCACCTGATCAGGGGTAGTAATGTTCCCAGTAGGCTGGTCCTTCCCATGTCAATCATTAATCAAGAAAATCTACCACAGATTTGCCTACAGGCCAACCTGATGGAAGTGTTTTCTCAGTTGAAGTTCCTCTTTCCCGCCCAACACAGCAGTCTTAGCTGACAGTAGCTTTGGAATTCTAGAGGCCTCTTCTGAGTACCCATAAACCTCTACTCATTGCTCTCCTGGGATGCTTGTTCTGTTTACTCTCTGTGGATGTGTCTGTTTTCATTCAATAAAGAGCTGCTTAAGCCCGAAATTACTGCAACATCTCTGAATGAATAAATTCATAGAGAAGCATCCAGGGACAGGAAACAATGTCAACTACATCCCTCAGAGCACACAAGTGTGTTTTAAGTCACATACGCTTGCTTCCTAGAAGTGATAATGATTAAAGAGTAAGCTTCTGTGATTTGAGGAGGATTCAGGAGGACATTAGAAAGGAAAAAAAAAAAGGAAGTAATAATTTTTTGGTTTTACCTGATTGGGCTAATTAAACAATATTGTGAGCTTTATAAAGAATCCTTTTTTGTAGGGTAGTTTTCTGGTCTCATAAAATCTGTGCTTGAGTCAAACATTGCATTACAGCCTTCTGACTCCACATTTCCAAGTGCATAGCTTTTCTCGGCCCCTTCCAGGCCCCTAGAAATTAAACTCACTCACTGTTCCATCTCCAGCTCCTGTGAGTGTTGGCTTGTCATAGTGGGCAAGGGGCAATCTGTGTTACGTGGATCTGTTCATGTCTGCATTTAGTTCTTGTGTTCTCATAAAAATATTATGTTCTTATTTGATTACAATATCTCCATTTTCAGTATGATTTAAATGAAAAATCAGTTGTATGAT
Source organism: Peromyscus eremicus (assembly GCF_949786415.1). Classification (NCBI taxonomy): domain Eukaryota; kingdom Metazoa; phylum Chordata; class Mammalia; order Rodentia; family Cricetidae; genus Peromyscus; species Peromyscus eremicus. The sequence goes on from NC_081417.1 coordinate 100,544,482, forward strand.
AAAGATAAACCTGTTAAGTCTCCAAATATCTGACATTTAAAAGGGCAGTGGGAGGTGCCCAAAGCTTATCTTTTCTACCTGGAATGAAGAATTAAATTAGTTTATGATGTAATATTTAACTCACACAAGTGAGTTTGTTAGCCTGAAACAAGGCAACATAATTAAAAAAAAACATATAAGGCATATTCTTGGTACAAGAAAAGTAACATGTTCAGTATTTTTTAGTAAAAACATTACAATATTCTTTCACTCAGAGAAATCTCAAACTTGCTATGCTTGAATTTTTGACAAATATAAACACTTTAGACTAATTTGTTATACATCTGGTATAACAGAGAGAAATGAGTAAGAAAACCCACAGTTAATAGTTTTCACAGGTTTTGTACTGGAATGGTATTTAGTGTGTCCAGATGTTCTATCTAGAAAAAAAATATGGGATGACTCATGCCAAGTTATTTTAAAAGAAAACCCTTTGAGTCCACTAGTCTCCCTCCCTCCCTCCCTCTCCCTCTCCCTCTCCCTCTCCCTCTCCCTCTCCCTCTCCCTCTCCCTCTCCCTCTCCCTCTCCCTCTCCCTCTCCCTTCCCCCCCCCCCTCTCTCTCTCTCTCTGTGTACCACATCTCTAGTATACCGATAAGGACATTTCTCTAGAGATGATGGAGTTGTCACTGTTTCAGTACTGATTAGGTCTTTAAAAATCACAGTTGAGAGGTGGATGAGATGCTCAGCAGTGGTTAAAGGCACTTGTCCCTCTCTGAACCTGATGACCTGGACTTGATTCGAAGGACCCACATGGTGGAAGGAGAGAACTGACTCTGAAAATTGTCCTGAGTCACGCAAATAGCTATGGCATGTGAATGCATGAGTGGGTATATGTGTACACATGCACAAATTAATAAATAGAGTAAACAATTGTGAAGGTGTTATTTTCATTCATATCCTCAACTTAGTTATGGAATAAAATATTGCCTATATTATATATGGTCATAAAATGAGTAAAATTGGTTACTGTTAGGATTTTACTTAAACTGAAAATAAATGACATTCATGTAACAATTTGAAGTACACAAATCATGATGTTCTGCATTCCTCAAACTTAATAACCATGTCATTCTTAGAATTTGGGTTTTGAGTATAGGAAATGATTCCATGTTATGTTTTCACGGCCAGTACACTGAAGAAAGTTTTTGTAAAACTACGTAAATAGTAAGGTGAAAGACGGAGCAGACAGGGACACACTGTAGACTGTCATATTTGGGATGTGTCTATATGAAAGGTTCCCCAGGGCTCGCTGACTTAGAGCAGTTTGAGGTATTTGTCTTCTATGATTCTATGTACTAACTGTTTCTCTCCCCTTCCCTGCTTGCACCAATGTCTTAATTACAGAACCCTAAGAATTTTCCTAGGCTGAAATTCTGGCACCCATTACCGCCTTAACTCTGGAATCTTCCCTTTCCTCATTTGTCTGTGTGCACACACAAGTGTGTGTGAGAGAAAATGGTAGAATAGCCAATTTCTTTTGACTTTTTCTTCTTGATTCTGTTTTCATTAATTTTATGTTATTTAATTAGTGACTAATTATAGTATATGGAAGGAGAAACCCCTTCTGGCTTTTGCTTTATTTTCTCCAAATAATGTGCAAGTCTCTAAGCTATTAATTTACTTTTATACCATCATGCGTATGTTTACATGTAATCTTTGAACTCTGGCAAATTTCTGATTGATTGTAAAGGACATGCTTTGAAGTTATGAATTAATTATAGGTAACCTTGACAACACTAAACTGCGAACTCATCCTGCCTGATAACCATCTTTCCTTTCCACTTATTCAGCTATTTCAGAACATCCTTTTAATATTTCAGCATTTTCTCTCCAATAATTTTTGTCGGGTTCGTTTATGGATAAATTGTTTCTGTTGCTCTTATAATTAAGTGCTGCACTTCCTTTCTCCGGACTGATCTTTGTGGTACAGGAAAACTGTTGCCAGACTCTCATTAGTCCCCACTTCTCTCTAGCTACATTTCTGCAATATTTTCACTGGCTCTTGGTGGGGGAATTCTCTCAGGTGTCACCTAGGTGTCAAAGAACTCTTGAGTTTGCTATAGATTTGAGAGATGTTTGTTGCTAAGTAGTGGATTCGAGGATGGTAACTTTTCATTTCCTTTTGTCTTTATATTTCCAGTATTGTCTTTGTCATTGTGCTGATTCTCAGTTTAATTTTTGTTTCTCTCTGTGTAGCCTTGGCTCTCTGTCTTGGAACTCACTCTGTAGACCAGAATGTTTTTCCATCTTCTAATTCAGTAGTTGTGTTAGTCCAACTGTTTTTTTTTTCTTTCTTTTCTGACTTTAGACCACTTGGAGTTTGCTTTCTTGCAGGTGTGAGGCAGAGATCGCAGCCTAGGCTTTGTATCTGCCCTCCAAAGTCCAACCCCATTGCTTGTTGTGTCCTGGTTATCTTGCATGAGGCTCTTCTAAAGTATTTGCCTTCCCAGAACACCACTCAGGTAGCTTATTACCTGTTCTGTCAGGGCTTTGGTGGCTGCCTCAGCTGTGAAAAACACATTTCTGTCCTTTACAAGTGACAGGAGTCTCCGAAACTCTGTTGGAGCATCACAAATACGTTTTGATACCTGCCCAGCATGTGAGAACTTGGATGTGCAAAAAGGTTTCCTAAGAAAATCTGATTGATAAGGCCAATGAACAGATGTACAGAAAGTCTACACAGATACTAACCAACCGAATCCAACTGTGTTGTAAGTGATAAAAATAGTATCTCTTGATCATGTGGATTACTGGGTGTGCTGGTTGTATAAACTGATGACTGACTGCTCCATGGTACAGAAAGGTTTTGTTGTAGATATGAGAGAAAGAATAGCCAGAGGCATCTGAAAGAGTCCAGAGCAGAGCAAGAAAGACCATGATCAGCAGACTGAACATGGCCAGGGCTGTCTGCAAGAGAAGAGAGAAGAGCAGGGGACAGAGAATAGAGAGGGCATAGAGAGGCTAGCAGGAGCAGAACATAGTGAAAACAGCAGGGTTATAAGAAGGATGAGAAGCTATGGGGAGGGAAGCCCAGGAGCTGGAGGGAGTTTAGGGGAGGGGAGGGGAGAAGGGCTAGGGTGCCAGCATGGACTTTGAAATGTGTAACAGGTACTTGTGATATGGAGGGAGCTTGGAGGCCAGCACATGCTTTGATATGCTGATAGGTGCCAGGGTAACCATATGTCTGTCCTCCCTGCCAAAGGTAAGGGACTTCTTTTGGTAGATGGGAACTGGTTTCACAAGTTCCTGAGGAATGCTGGCTTTTATCTAATCATCAGAAATCCTCCTATAGTTCAGGTTGAGCTCATTTCTGGATATTTGGACTGCCTTTTGGAGTTTGGGGAATCCAGTTTGCTTTGGACCTGACACTGGTAAAGGGAGTTCTCATGTTAAAGTTTCTCATTGTGTGGTACTGAGAATCAGTCCTTGCTCTGAGAAAGACTCGTGGAACTGCAGGAGAAGTTGTTTGAAGTTAGGTACTGCTAGCAGGAACTGAAGGAAGTAATGGATTCTCAGTGACTCAGTCCTTCTTTCCCTCTGTGCCAGGCACTGGTTCAGTTTCCTTGCTGACTTCTGGCAGACAAGGCTGAGCTCTAAGTAGCTTATTCTGCCCTGTTTCATGCAAGCCTCTAGAGAGTCCACAAGCGAATGTGTTGAGAGGCAGTGAGCAGCAGCTTTTCTAGCCCCAGGAGGCCATGGGGCCACAGTGGTGAGAGTCCCACTGACCAAGGCTGTCACTGACCCTGTAAGGATATGTGGAAACAGGACAGGAAAAGCCAGTGCTGATATGACACGTTGCTCCGAGGAACTTAATTTTAGGACAGTCTGGAAGATGAAAGCAGTTAAATTCGAGTGGTTTGACGGTGCCATTCTTATACAAGGGGATAGCTTCCTTGGTGAATATTCATGGGAATGATGACAGGAAGCTGACATGGGGGTTTGTGATAACCTGGCTTTGGATAGGTGGAAAATACCCAGTGTATGGTAAAAGAAAATGACTGAAAGATGTTTTCGAACCAGAGAACAGTAGCTGGACAATACTCTTTACGTAACAGGCCTCCTGCCTCTGTTCATTCTGCCCTTCAGGTTTGGATTTTACCCCTGCTGTCCTTAGCAGCTTCTAGGTGTCATGCCAAGGAGAGGGCAACATGCCATGGAAGGGAAAGGGGGTGCAAAGACAAATGAAAACCATCCCGGTCAGAAGAGGACTGGGTTGGAAGTGTTAATACTTCTGGGAATGGATGCCCCTTCTGCTCGTGAATCTTTTATACTGTTTCCACTGTGGTGGTGACTGCACAGAGGGGTTTCTGTGTTGTTTCTCTTGAATCATCGTGTGCACAGAGGGAAGGGGCCGCAGTATTTTTTACCTGAGTTCAGCGAAGCTTTGTTTATAAAATGAATGGATGAGAGCCTGAAAATGCAGCACTAGAGCATCTCTCTGTGCAGCTGAGGTTTTGGTTTCTTGCTAGGACCTTGTTCCTGACAGCAGTGTGGCTGTTGGTAAGACTCATGTAAAAACACAGGTTAGAGCCCAGCATGGTCAGAGTGTCTAAGAACCTCCTAAGAGGGAATTTGAGAAAGAAATTGTGAAAATAAAGTTGTAGGTAAAAGTTAATCTCACTGCGTTAGCTATGAAGAAGACCTGGTGAGCCAAAGGAAGTAAGAACGCATTATCAAGTGACAGAGTGTAATGTCCTGGAGCCGGTCTACAAGATGTGGAGGGACCAAAGTAACAGCAGAAAGACAGAGGACTGACTTCCGGCAGCGTGTGGGTGTCTTCCGTGACCCTGTGCTTGTCAGGCTGTTTGGGGGGGGGGGTTGACAGGAACTCTGCAGTGACAGTAGCAAGGTCTCAAAACGTGTGGTTCCATTCTGCAGATGTTCATAGAACCAACGGCTCTCTGTGTTGTGTGAACCGTCTTCGGTGGAGGGAGGTGATGAGGGCGTGTGGGAGAAACATGGATTTTTCTTTCCCCCTGAAGACTCTGTGGATGTCTGAGGGGTTCTCAGTCAGGGTCTGTGAAGAGAAAGTAGTAAAGGAAAATTGAAGTGTAACAAGCCAACAAGTCAGATAATGATGAATAATAGTAATCAGTAAATACAGCGCTTCTGTAGCTAGAGAGGCAGCAGTGAGGAGTGAGCCTGTGTGAGCTGTCACCCGCTCTCCCTCCTCCCAAGCCTGCGGTGGGGAAGTGGGGTACTCTTCATGCAATGTGTTTACTGCTTGTTTTGGTTTTCCCTCCTGGAGATACAGCATGGGAAGTGGTGTTAGGAATGAACAGGGTCCCTTCCCATAAGACAGCGCAAAAAGGCTTATAGTTCATTTTATGGCTTAGGCACCTTGTAAGCTGACTCCGAGTTGTCAGAATTATCAAAGTAGGTTAAACGGGTGGAGAGAGAGGTAAGTTGATAAAGGGCTTGCCACACAAGCATGAAGACTCACGCTCAGTCTTTAGCACCCGCGTAAAAAGCGGGATGTGGTAGCACATTTGCAATCGTAGAGCTGGGACAGCGGCCACAGAAGGATCACCGGGCTTCCTAGCCAGCCAGTCTGACCCACTTGACAAGCTCCACAGAGATGCCTATCTCAACAGACAAGGCAGAAGGCTCACGAGGAGCAAGACCTGGGTTGTCCTCTGGCCTCCACACACACCCACATAGATAGGAACACAAATCCATATATGTACACGTGTGCACACACCCCCAGTGAATTAAGGATAATTTTTTTTTTTACATTGCAGCTTAATAATCTGAAATGATTAAGAAAATCCCCAGAGTATATAGCATTTTGTTGGTGGTCATGAGAATTCACAGCAACTTTATTTCTGGTAGCCAAACACTGAATTTATTTTATATACCTCCAAAAGTAAAGATTTCAAATAGTGGTTGTGGTGCATTTACTTTATGAGTTGGCTGGTGCCTTTGGTCTCTTTCTGTGGCTTCTCCTCTGCTGGTTAAGCCTGTTCCCAGCATGGATGCACACTGCACGTAACTGCGCCATGTCGTGGCCCTGGTTGTTCTTCATGAGTCACCATACCCAGCCCTGTAGGCCTGGTCCAGCCTGCTGTGTCCAGTGAGAGACTGGAGGTGGGCTCAGGCTACTTTGTGAGGAATCCTCATTTCTTGACCCTAGATGGGTCTTGTAATCCTAGCCTGGCATATTGTCCGTCAAGATCAGAGCTTCATGGGTTGGTGCATCTCTTAAATTCTCTGGGTGCCTTAAAATTGACAGAAGTGTTTATATAAACATGGCCCCTCCTCCCTCCATCTCTTGGTGCTGGTTTATAGTGATAATGTTTTTTATTTCTAAAACAGTTTCAGTTTAGATGCCACATTTAAAAAAAAAAAAAAAAACACAGAAAAATTTACATGCCCTGACCAGAGCTGAAAGTGTGTTTAACATATAAATTTTAAACTTCTTTGGGATTGTGAACTGAACACCTCCCCTACCCATGAACCAGGCCTATGTTAAAGGTTCTGCAAGGCTGATTGACAGAACTATGGCTGTGGAGGGTTGGAATGCTAGAAGTCCACAGACACGTTATCTTGGGCTGTCTTTTGCCTCTTGAATAGCCATTTATTCCCACTTCTGTATTTTACCTAATACCCCTGTGCTTAGGTAAAATTCTTTTTGGAATGTACAAAGAGGGCACCTAGGTTCCACAAACAGAAGACCAAGGGTGTCATCGGAACATCTGAGGCTTACAGCAGAGATGTGCTTGCTTAGCTGTCTACCCACCTGGTCGATATCCTCACACATGTATTTTTAAAACCCCTGGGGCTCTCTTTGTACAGTTACTATAAAAACTTCAAATAACTGTGTGGTCTGATATCTTGTTTATGTTCTGACAAATAAAGCTTGCCTGGAGATCAGAGGGAAGAGCTAGCCACTAGTTAACCATAGAGGCCAGGCAGTGGTGGCTCACACCTTTGACCCCAGCACTTGGGATCTCATGCCTTTGATCCCAGCACTTGGGAGATGGAGACAGGAATAAGGTGGGTGGAGACAGGATCTCTCTTCAATCCAGTCTGAGATTTCGTAGAGACAGGAGGCCGCCCATGTGGTCTGAGATGTCGTAGAGGTAAGAAGTCTCTAGTGGCTGCTGCTCTGCTTCTCTGATCTTTCAGTTTTCACCCTCCATATCTGACTCCTGGTTTTTAGTTAAGACTAACTAGGACTGCACTTCGTAACTGTTATCATTTTGAAGCATAGTGTTTGGGGTAACCTCAAATTTGTGTCCCTTGGCCGTGGACACTTGCATTTGGCTTCAGAATGAACTAACTATCTCTTACTCTGTTAGAAGTGAGAGCTGTGGTTTTGCATCACAGGGTGTTTTAAAGACATTGCTTTGGTTCAAAGCTCAGCTTAATTACGGAAGCAATAAAAAATTATAGCGACATTTTACAGCACAACGGTGGATTTAAGGTAAGTTGACCTTAATTTCATGGGCAAATGAACTGGTCAGCACTAAGGAATTCGATTCTAATAAAGTCAGTTTTTTTTTGTTGTTGTTGTTCTCATACTGACATGCCCATACTGTAGTTTCATGGGAGAAAATGTATTAAGAAAATATGTAACCAAATCTAGCTTTTGATTTGCTTAGTCTTAAAGTAATATTAAGTTTCTGGTCTTTGAATAAACAATTGCATCCTACCCCAAAGCCTGAACATAGTGTAACTTTCATGGTCATTAATCTTATTTTTCCATAAGAAATGTTAGTGCCTGTGGTGATAAAATGAGATTGAGCCCAGAATCATTGGGATTACTCTTGACTCAAAAATAGGTTGATGAAAAGGGTCACTCAAGCGATAATTACAGGAAAGAGCTAATGGTCCATTTCCTTCTGTTCTTGAACAAAATGGTGAAGGGCTGCTTTACTGGGAAGCAGGGCTTTTATTTGTTTGTTTGTTTGTTTATTTATTTATTTATATAGTTTTTATGAGGCAGGGTCTCACTGTGTAGCTTTGGCTATCCTGTGGCATGTTACATAGACCAGGCTAGTCTGAAACTCGCAGAGATCTACCTGAGTGTTCCAATTAAAGGCAAGCACCACCTGGCATAGGGCTTCACATTTCTTTTGGGAAAAGAACTACAAGATGTTAGAACTTGCTGTCTTGTGTTGACTTTCTAAATATTATCTGTTAATTAGACAGTATTTGAATTCCTTGATTTCTACATGAAATGTGTTTATGTTCTCTGTATGCATCATTATCTCATTAAGTCATTTTTTTTAGAAAATGTTTTGTTGTAATTATTTGATGAGTGGTTTGCTCTGGTGATTACCCATGGGTAGCTAGATTAGAATGTCTTTCCAGGTTTTTGATGGGTGATAGTCCTCAGAAAATGAACAAATGGACTGATTGTATTACTTTTCTTGTTGCTGTGACAGAATACTAAGCAAAAGTAACCTAAGAAAAGAAGAGTGTGTTTTGGCTCACAGTCTGAGGGGATACAGTCTGTCAAGGTGGGGAAGCAGGAGCATGAGATAACTGGTCACTATGAGTCTGCTCAGAAAGGAGAGAGAGATAAGTGTCAGCCCTGGGCTCACTCTTTCCTTAGTATTCAGTTTGTGAGCCCAGCCCATGGGATGATGCCACCCACATTCAAGGTGTGTTTTTCCTGCTCAATTAGAGCAGTATTCTCACAGACGTGTGCAGAGGTACCCCAGGGATTTGAAATCCAGTCAAATTGATAAGGTGAACCATTATACCAATATAGCATAAAACCTGGAGAGTATCTGATTGGCCTTTTGTAAAAGCCAGTTTATTGAAAGCTAATAGTTTTCACTGAGTATAGATGAGAATTCTATAAATTAAAATACAGTGCCATTGCTATGTAGATTGCAAGTGATGTGAATGACTTTGCTTGTGCACATTAGTGAAAAATGTCTATTATATTTGCAATGTCATTTTCATAAGCAATCAGGAACAATAATAAATTGCTGAAGTCTATGCCAATGACTGGTGTCTTTCTAGTATCCATTCATGCACTTAGAGTAGTAACTGTTGGTGGTATTCAGATCTCTTGAATGTACCAGAACATTTATGCATATCAGAAAAGACTTTTTTTTTTTTTACTGAGTATTCTCTTATTTTCTTAAAGAATGCATATAATTACTTCATAAATTAAACTGTACATAATTTAGTTTGTAGATATAATTTTTATGAAAAATGTCCTTTTTTTCTAACTTTCTTATAATGAAGATTTGAAACAGTAAGCTTCTAGAAAATAATGTACTAGGCAGCACATAACTCTTTGAGGTTCAGTATATCAAAGACACATCCTGGATTTGACAATACAAAGATTCATAAAGTATAAATAAAATGTGACTTCCTAAGGAATGCTCATGAAATACTGGTCCATGACCTACCCTCATGGAGGAATGTGATCTGATAAACAGTCCTATTGACTTAGTATTTCAATTCTAACTTCTTTAGGGCCTGCTAGCCGCCAAACATTTTGCATTTAATGATGAATAAGACATATTTCTGCATACTAGAAATTGTTTTTCTAGCCGAATTGTAGAAAGGACTGTTTAACAACTGTGGACAGACAAGAGCTGTGGTCTTGGTGGGAGCATGACTGTACAGATAGCATTTGTAGTGTACTGGAAAGGACTTGTATTCTGATGGCAGCCCCTGTAATCATGTGTCCTTTGTAGGTCAGTTACCTCTGCATGTCTGTTTTCTTATCTATAAATTGGGGAAGTAGTGAAAACATCTACCTTCCAAGGCAGTTATGAGGACCAGTTGGGATATCATGCCTGACTGAGCTTTGTAAAGAGAGAGAAACAGTATGCATAGTCTAGTTGCTTAACATTATGTAACTTTTGGTTCTTAATCTTGCAATGCTTTGGATTCATCATCTGTACACATAAATGATAATAGTTGCCTTTACTTTGAGTAATTGTGAGGATTAAGCTGAGATATTTTAAGCCCTTTGTTTTTTTTAATTATTTCTTTTAATTTGGGGATTATGATTTAATGACATCATTTCCCCTTTTCCTCCCTCCAGTGCCTCCCATGTACTTCTCCCTGTTGTCTTTCAAATTCATGGCCTCTGCTTTCTTTAATTGTAATTGTAATGTGCATATATATATATATATATATATATATATATATTCCTAAATATAACCATCTCAGTCTGTATCACATTACTTGTATTAAGCTTTCAGAGCTGACCATTTGGTAGTAGATAGACAACTGTTGTGCCATTCCCTGGAGAAGACTGATTTACCATTTTCAGCATTCCTCAGTTGCCTGTAGTTCTTTGTGTAGTATTGAGTCCTTGTGCGCTTTCCCTGTCCATTGGCATGTATGTTGTTGTTCTTGTTCAGCTCATGTTTGGCAGTCATGTTGGTGAGCCTTTGTGTATGGGTGAGCTTCTGACATTCCGAGGAGTCAAAGTCTCACAGCAAACTCCTGATCCCCTTACAATCTTTCCACCTCCTCCTCAGTGTTCCTTGAGACTTAGATGCAGGGGCTGGGTTCCACAATTCTGCATTTTGATTGGTTGAAGCTTTCTGTAGTGGTCAATGTCTATTGCAAAGAAAAGTGTCCTAGGTGAGGGGTGAGGACTACTCATATTTTTGGGTATAAAGACAGATGTTTAGAATATAGTTCAGGATTATGCTGGTTTAGTAAAGTGGTAGTTGTAGGTTCTTCAAGACCCATGACTTTGCTGGGACTATTCAGGCATGGTTTCCTTCTTGATGAGTCAATCTTTAGTCCAATTAGAGAGCAGTTGGTTACCACCAATGTATGTGTGCCACTACAGCACCCTCAGGGTTATCGTGCTGTGCTGATCATTGGTGGTTCATGGACGTCATACTTGAGTAGGATTGTTGGTTGTTTCTTGCCTTGGGAAGCTTGCATTGTGCTTTCTGTTGTCATGACAGATAGACCTCAGGGAGGAGACATTCAGGCCAGTTCCAGATCAGGGGCCTCTGGGCCCTGATTCCATAGGGAATAGCATAGCACCTTTCACCGTAGGGACTTACCTTTCACATCTGGTGGGCAACCAAGGACAATGGCAGCAACCTGTAATGTTTTGGGAGTCTCTTGGACAACCTTGACTAACAACTTAAAATAATGTTTCTCATGCCTGGTGTTGGATTTTTTGTGAGATAGTCTTTGGCACTTGGAGGGAGCATTGCCAGTACAGATGAGAAAATTTCACTTAAACTATATATGTATACTTATACACAGGCTTATGTGTGTTACAGTATTTTCCCCTTAGGTAGATAGTTAATAGTATAATTCCTTTTGACTTTTTCAGACACCCTAACTGTTAGTTTACCCTCCTCCCTCCTTCTGTATTCTCCTTCTCCTAACTGGAGTTCCCCCCTTCCCCCCCTTGTCATCTGTACCCTGCTATTTCCCTTCCCCACCCACTACCTGGCAATGATTTCTTTTTATTTTCCTGGTTTCTACAGTTACTACAGGATATGTGCTCACATCTGAAGATTTGGAGCTAAGACTCTCTGATGAGAAAGAGCCTGCAACATTTGTCTTTCTGCATCTGGGCTACCTGCTTCATATGTTCTTTTTTAGTTCCATCTACTTAGCTGAAAAGTTCATGATTTATTCTTCCTTGCAGTTGAATACTAATCCATAAAGTATATGTACCCATTTTTATTATCCATCTGTCGGTTAAAGGATATTTAAGTTACTTCCATTCCTAGCTGTTGTGAATAGAGCATCAGTGAACAGGGATGAGCAAGTATCTGTGCAGGAGGATGTTGGGCCCTTTGGGCATATGGGAAGAAATGATGTAGCTGGATCATAGGATAGATTTAGTTTTAGCTTTTTGAGAATTTTCCACAATGATTTCCATGGGGGATGCACGAGTTTTCCATCCTACCAACAGTGAATGAGGGCTCCCTTTCCCTGTGTTCCGTCCAGCATTTGCTGGTGGTGGTTTTGTTGATCTTTGCCCTTCTCTCTGGCTTACGATGAAATATCAAATGGTTTTGATTTGTATTTCCCTAATTATTAGGGGAGATGAATTTTTTTGGAGATATTTCCAAGCCATTTTTTGAGAACTCTCCATTCAGCCCATTTTTTTTTTTTTCCTGAGTGGGTCTTATTTTTTTTCTATTTTTTTTTTTTTTTTTTTTTTGGTTTGGTTGTGAGATCTTTATATATTCTGCATGTTGAGCCTCGGTCAGATGTATAGCTGGCAAGGATTCTCTCCCATGCTGTGGGCTTCTTCTTCACTTGATTCTTCTTCTTCACTTGATTGTTCCTTTAGCTGTGCCGAAGCCTTTTAGTTTTATGGAGTCCCACTTGTCAATTGTTGGCCTTCATTCTTGGACCAATGGAGTTCAGGAAGTTCTTTCTTACACCTGTATCCTGTGTGGCATTGCCTATGCTTTCATCTAGCAGTTTCAGTGTTTCCATTTGGGGTTATTTTTTGTAGAAGTTGATTGATAATGGTATAATTTCATTCTTCTGCATGCGGACATCTATTTTTCCTAGCACCATTTGTTGAAGATACCTCCTTTTTTTTTTTTTTTTTAACTTTCCTGTCTGTAAGCCCTTTATTTTAATCATTATTCTTGCAGCAGAAACTCTCAACCCTACTTATCTATTATCTTAGTGGGAGGTTTTTTTGGACTCCATTTTGGAGTGCTATGAACATTAAGATTCTGTGTAATTTTGCTGGCTTGATAAAAATCAACTGCTTCCGATGGCTGCTGGAGATAAGCATCTCCAGTGAGATTAAGAAAATACAGAGTCAGTGATTCTCCATCAGCTTGTATTTGAGGCAGGATTGTTGGCAAACACTTCCCCCTGGTGTATAAATCAGAGTCTCTTCTCGGCTTGCAGAGAGTCAGTTTAAGGAACAGTGAGTAAAACGCTGTAATTTTGAAAGTCACAAAATTGTTAATTAAACTTCAATCTGCCTCTGCCACTGTCTCCTCGAATGGGGAATGGGAAGCTGCTTTTTTTTTGGGGGGGGAGGGGGTTTGAGGCAAGGTTTCTCTGTGTAATAGCCCTGGCTGTTGTGGAACTTGCTTTGTAGACCAGGCTGGTCTTGAACTCAGAGATTCACTTGCCTCTGCCTCCTGAGTGCTAGAATTAAGGGTGTGTGTCACAACTGCCCTGTTTTTGCATAGACAGCTACAGTGAGCTGAGTGGCCTTTTCTAATTGTGATTGAAGAGTGAGATCTTTTCATGGCATTTTATTTCCCCTTCTATTTGGAATACCTAGCAAAAAACTTTGTTTCATCTGAGTTTACTACATCATTGCATTGAGTGTGAAAAATAGTATTGTGATAGCAATTCATGAGTTAGAATAAATAATGTTGCTTGTTAAATGCCTGATGCATATGCCAGCCACATTACTATGTGTTTAATAGACAATCCGATTTAAATGATATGAGCATTGTGGATTAGCCCCACAGTAATCTTTTACTTGACTTGAATGCTATGTAAAGACTGTTCAAAGTGATATTTGTTAGTGAGTTTCTAAAGTGTATTTATTTATTGATTCAAGCAGTTGTGTGAAATGATGAGGTTAGTGCATATGTCGAAGTCCTCCAGACTGTCCCTAGAAATACCACCACTTATCCTGACAACATTATAGAATTCAAAAGGATTTCCGTTTTCCTAGTGCCATATTCTTCTGAGGATTAACGTCAGGACCTACTGGTGTCCCAGATTTACCTACACTTTTTTGTATACTGGAAGGTGTGGTCAACTCAACGGTGGAAGTATCAAGCAGACACACTTGCAAGTGATGTAGACTCCTGTAGTTCATCTTTCTGAAGGGCGGTCCCCTCATCTCTTACAGTGCTAGCTGTGATAAGAATGTATCGAGACAATATGCAAAGTGACTGGCAAGGAAGTGGGCTCTCTAGTTGTGGTCTGTCTAGTCAGGACTGTATTAGAGTTGAAACTGTTGCTGCTGGGTAAGCATCAGGAGATTTTACCGTAGTCTCTTGCACTTCAGCAGTGAAGAGCTGTGGCTGCTTTGCACTTGCACTTCTGGCTAACTGTGTGCCTCAGTCTGTGCATCTGGCAGCCTTTCTGGGTGGGCTGTATCCCTCACTCACCCACAGACTACCACTGTCTGCTGTGCGATATCCTGCACACTCGGCCTGCAAGCTCATCAGTGTTGCTCTGCCAGTAAGCACAGATGTTTAACAAAGAGTATGTAGTGATGGCTGTGAGACTGGCATAACTGATGAGGCAGTAAAGACAAAGCTTAAATGCAGGTGGTGACTTTTGACCCAAACCAGGTGATTTTTGCTTTGTTTTTCATAGGCATTGTTTTTTTTTACATTATTTTTTATTAATTCTCTGAGAATTTTACACACATATGCAATGTATTCTGATTACATTCATCCTCCACTCCTTTCTAAACCCTCAAAAATTTACCTTATCCCCTCCCACCATAATGTTATTTTTTAAAACTATGTAAATAATCCATGTAGTCCAGTGTGTGCTGCCCATAAACTTAGGGGTGAGGAGCCATCCACTGGAAAATAGTCAACCTACTGGGGGCCATACCATGAAAGAAAACCAACTTTCTCTCCCCCAGAAGTCATCAACTGTTAGTAGCTCCTCAGCTGAGGGCAGGGTTTATGAACTCCTTCCATTCTATACTGGAATATTGGCTGACTTGATGTCATACAGGCTACCACAGCTGCCTTGAGTTCATGAGTGCATGGTCCTGTCATGTCCAGAAGGCACCATAGTCCTTCCCTACCTCTGGCTGTTACAGTCTCTCTGCCCCTCTTCCAAGATTCCCCCTGAGACTTGAAAGGGAGGGGTTGTGATACAGGTCTCATTTATGGCTGAGCACCCCACTGACACTTCATCTATGCACTTTGACCAGTTAGTGAAATCTACTGTAAAAAGAAACTTCCCTGATTAAGTCTGAGAGCTGAACTAATCTGTGGGTAGAAAGATACAAATTTAAAGGGATGTGATAGCATGTCTATTTAGCAAATAATAGCACCTGGCTTACTCTGGGAGCTTATGAGCTCCTTAACCATGATTTCTTAGTAGATTTACAGTACCAGGCATGTGTTTCCTCCTGTGGAAAAGGCCTTATATCTAAATCAAACTGTGCCTGGTCGCCAAACAGAACATGGTTGCTTACCGCTGTAACTTATATTCATGCCGCTCTTGCTCCCATGGGCATATCTTACCACACTGGATCTCATTGTAGCTCACAGGGTTCACAGCTGAGTAATATTGTGACACTGCATTATGATGAAAAGTATTTCTAATATTTTAAGAGGTTGGAACTTTTGTTGGACCTCACAGCCAGAGTTAATGATGTACCTTGAGGTCATTTAAGATATAAGACTGCTACCCTACTGTGTACTTAACTGGTTTGTTTAACAAGCTTTAAAAAGAACACTCAAATTTCTTGACCTTGGATATCCTACATAATTGACTTTTACAACCTAAGCTAATGCATACCTGTAATCTTATGTACTCTTTTGTGCTCTTGACCCAAGAGCAATGCATATGAGTTTGCATGTGAATTATGATAATCATTTGCTGAAAACAGGAAATATAGGTTGAAAGCATCTTATAAAATGAATATCTACCCTAAATGTTGATGTTGCTTGATAAGCAATGGCATTTGAAATACTATTTGTTATTTGGGTCAGTTCGAGTCAGTGACTTAATCCCTTGTAAAACTGTTAAAGTATCCTTCATTCCTTTTCCGTGTGATGCTTTCTATGCTGTTGCATAAATATAGAGCAAATCACTTTGTTGGGGACACACACACACACACACACAATCACAAAACAGCATTAGACAGGTATAAATTCAGAATCATGTAAGAGATAGACAGGAGACACAGGGATAGTTCAAATTTGGGCTCACTCTTATTCAAATGACACCAAGGGGGAATTGCTTTATTGATTTCTGTCCTTAATGTGATATGGATATATTATTACTGACTCTGAATTTATTATTAATATGTTCAGTGAGTTGATGATTTTTCTCCCTCAGGCAGGGAGTACTGTGAAAGCCAGTTAGCAGTGGAGAAGCTTCCTGGTCTGCACCAACTGAATTTCTACATGTGCTGTGACTGAAGCGTGTGTGTCTTCAGCAATAGAGTCTTACCACCAGCAATTTGTTTTTTTTTTTTTTTTTTTCGAATCTCCAAGACAAACCTGATCAACAACTTGAAGGGAGCTATCCCACACCTGGCACTGGACTGGCCTTTTAGCTGACAACTGTGGCTTCTGTGGAGAGCATTATCATGTTGGGCAATTCCAATTAAACTCTGTGTGTGTGTGTGTGTGTGTGTGTGTGCTCCCTCCCCGCTATCCCCTTTCACCTTAGAGCATTTGTGTTCTTCCCTCTGCCTTCCCTTAAGATCTTTCTTCCTTCAAATTAAACAAACAAGTCTAAAGATTTGGAGCTGGCAGCCACATATGTGTGAGAACATGACATGTTTGTCTTTCTAGGTCTGGGTTACCTCACTCGGTATAATGTTTTCCAGTTTCATCCATTTATCTGCACAGTTCATAATTTTGTTTTCTTTACAGCTGAATAAAGCTCCATTGAATATAGGTACCATATTTCCATTATCTGCTCACCAGTTGATGGACATTTAGGATGTTTCCATGTCCTAGCTATTGTGAATAGAGCAGTGATGAACATGGATGTGCATGTGTCTCACTAATAGGACGTGGAATCCTATGGTTACATGCCCAGGAATGATAAAGTTAAGTTGTATGGTAGATCTCTTTCTAGGTTTTTTTTAGGACCCATCACTCTGATTTCCATAGTACCTGTACCACTTTATATTCCCACCAGCCGTGCATGAATGTTCCCACGTTTCCACATCCTTGACAGTCTTCGTTGTCATTTGGTTTCTTAATCTTAACCGTTCTGACAGGGGAAAAATGAAGTCTTAAAATAGTTTTAATTTTCAGCTTCCTAGTGGCTAAGGATAGTAAACACCTTTATAAAATTTTTCCTGGCCATATATATTTATTCTTCTGAGAACTCCCCTTTCAGCTCTATAGCCTGTTTTTTTTTTTTTAATTGTTTGCTTGTTTTCTTGGTGTTTAGACTTTTGAGTTCTTTGTGTATTCTAGACTCTAATCCTCTGTCAGATATTTAGCTGGCAAAGATCCTTTTCGCCATTTGTAGACTGTCTCAGACACCTGTGTTCTTTGTGTTACAGAGGCCTTTTAATTTTGTGACATCCTAGTTGTAAATTGTTCTATTTCCTAGAAGACTGGAGTCATAGCTATAAAGTCCTTACTTTTTGAGCATATGTCCTGAAGTGTACTCCCTACTCTTTCTTCTAGAAGTTTCAGCATTTCAGGACAAGTATTGAGGTTTTTGATCCATTTGGAATTGGTTTGTTTTCAGGATGGGAGAGAAGGGTTGATCTACATTCTTGCACATGGAGATAACCATTTGTTAAAGAGGCTGTCTTTCACAATGTGCAAATGTGTCACCTTTGTCGAAAAATAGACAGCTGTGGGTGTGTGGACCTATACCAGCATCTCAGTTCCCTTGGTCACTGTGGGTGTGTGGACCTACACCAGCATCTCAGTTCCCTTGGTCACTGTGGGTGTGTGGACCTACACCAGCATCTCAGTTCCCTTGGTCACTGTAGGTGTGTGGACCTACACCAGCATCTCAGTTCCCTTGGTCACCGTGTCTGGTTTTGTGCTAGTACCATGCTGTTCTTATAACTATGGTTCTGCTGTATAACCTGGAATCAATAATGGAGATACCTCCATCATTCATAGTTCAGAATCATTATCCAGAGTCTTTTTGTGCTTCTATATAGGATTTAGGAATAGGAATTTTAAGGCTTTTTTTTTCAATTTCTTTTAACAATTGCTTGAAATTTATATGGGGATTACTATGAATTTGTACATACCCATATATTTTCTCCATCTTCTGGAATGTTCTTTAGTTTCTTTCTTTAGTGTTTTAAGATTTTCACTGGATAGTTCTTTCACTCCTTGGTTATGTTTACTCCAGGATATTTTATTTACTTTGAGGATATAATGAATATGATTGTTTTCTGATTTGTTTTTCAGTCTGTATGTCTTGGCATATAGGAAGGCCATTTTGATATGTTAATTTTGTAACCTGCCTCTTTGCTGAAAGTGTTGGTCAGCTGGTGATACCTTTGGAGTCTCTAATGTGTAGAATTGTGCTCTCATCTGCAAATAGGGACACTTGGACTTCTTTTCCTGTTTCAGCTCTTATATTTTATTTTTTTTCTCTTGTCTCATTGCTGTAGCTGGGACTCAAAGCACTATGCGAATAGGAATGGTGAAGGGGGGGGCTTGTCTTGTTCCTCATCTTAGTGGGAACAGAGCAGCCAGTCTTGGGTAACATGTTCTTTGTCTCTCATTTTTTGAGCAACTCATCAACTTCTTTGGGCTTTTTTTTCCCCTCTGGAGCAGCCACAGCAGGTGGCAGAAACAGCAGTAAGTGTCATCCTCTAATATTACGGCCCTTCATTTCAGACTATGTAATCAGCCCCTTCTTCCTTCAGTGTTAGAAGCCCTGTGTGGTGCTGTGCAGGTCCTTGGCATGGAGACCCTTAGCCCCTTGACATTGACTAGTGTTCCAACTCTCAGCCCAGAGTCTGACACCGTTGGCCTTGACAGACTTGGCAGCTCCCTTGAAGATACACTGAGCTGCTTGAAAGCCCAGCAACGGGAATGGATTCCCAAGACACTGGATTCGTGTGGTGCCAGTGGGATCTTCAACTATCAAGCACTGGTTGGTGCACATGGGCAGAGTCTGTACACGGTACCCGCCAGAGACGATTCTCCCTATCGCTGCTGTCCTCGGTTGTGTCTGCTGCTTCTTTAGTGCTTCCGGTTCAGCCTGAATGACTAGGAAAGGCTACTCCACAGAGTCTGTATTGGACCTGATGGGGCAGCATTAGGGAAGAGTAGCACAGAGAGCACTGAGTGAGCCCGAGTCCCCTGCTTTATAACGCTGGAGAACTGATTGGACCAACCACAGCCATTTGTTTGGCCAATCACAGCCTTGTCTCTAGTACCCATCATGGCCATCAGGGCTTGTTCTTTGACCAACCCTGGTTATAGGAATCTCTTATCAGAAAAAATAGTCTTGCTCTGGCTGAGCAGGAAATATGGTTTGCCAAGACCTGTCATTGCAAAAAGCTAAACAGCTCTGGCTGGAATGTGTCTGCAGTAGTTAGGACAGTGGAGAGCTGTCTTTTGAAGAGTTGTTTCAAGATGTCCATGGATTATTAAAGAAGGCTTGTACAGGCCTGACAATGGCACTGGCCATCTGTATGACTGAGACCTCTTTGGCCCCGAGCAATAGAGATAGCACTAGATAGTCCAATAGCTGCTTAATAGGGAGTCAGATTTCTCCATTTCCAGTTTCCTGACTTATTTCTAGGAAAAAGAACATCAGAAGAAATCTTTGAAAACAAACAACAAAATGAATCATTAATGTTAACAGTTTTAACACAATTTTAAGATGCTTTAAAAGATGGTTTATGTATGCCCAGTGCCAAGAGAGGTGGGCCCCTGGTCTCCCTTGGTGTCTCTGTTTTAGAAGTCTGCTAAATAGCAGAAAGCATGCATTGAAAATACCAAGGTAGGTCTTGGGCTGTAGCTCGGTAATAGGGGCCTTAGGTGTGTGCGTAACACCCCAGGTTTGGTCCCTTGCACATCTGCTCCCCTGCTTTCCTCCATTTGCCATTCTATAACTGTTTTCTTTTTACTGATTTAGATCTTATGCATTCTATTTCTGTATTGGATCAAAATTTTAACACATATACTCTGATTAATTTTATAAAAGGCAAATTTAACTGCTAGGAATTTATTCTGAGATTTAAAGACATGACCACTCAGGTTTCTGAAAAATGGATTTGATGCTGTTGTTTGTAATTTGGGTCTCATATTTCATGGCTACTTGCTAATTACACTGTTATTAATGGTTCTGGGGAAGGCTCCATCATAGAGATGTCAAGGATGATGAAAACATACTGTTTAACATAACCCAGGTCTTGCAGACCAACTGCTATGGATCTGTGATTAAAGTGAAGCGTCTGCCTGGAGCTCAACATGAGATAGAAGCTAAAATAAACCACAGCTTAAAAAACCCAAAAGTAAGCTCTCTTGAAGTTAAATCAAGACTATTGGAATATCATGATCTGAAGTCTTGGCACCTCATTAGTGAAACTGTTGTTTTTATTGCGTCTCGGGTATGGAGAGGGACACTTCTCCAGGCTCCAGTTCTTGGTTGTCACCACCAGTGGCTGTTTTAAATAAAAGAATACTGAGGGAGATAACACTGAAACAGAAAGGAATTTTTTTTGTCCTTTGTAAATGGTCTTCATTTTTAAGCCTTACCATGTTTACATGCCAAGCTTTCATTGAGTGTGACCAAACGAAATTGCTAGACGCTCAGGGACATGTCAGAAGTGTTATTAAGCCAAAGGTTCTAATTAACATATGGGAACTGTTTTCTTAATGTCCTTTGGGTAAAATGGATTACCAGGAACGTGCTAATAAAGCGAGTTTGCTGTTGTTATTTCTCTGACTGTGCATATGTACACAAGGGTGTGATGCAAAATATACTCAAGGAAGGCGATTTAGGACAGGACCGGGATCAGGCTTCAGGCGCTTTCGGTCCTTGGCCTCCTTTGTACTGTTCACCTGAAGTGCACTTAGAGCCTTTATGTCTTTGTCTCTCTGTATCATCACTTTAAAAAGTGGAAGTGAGTCCAACTTGGGTTCACACCATCATAAGACAGTAGAGAATCTTGGAAAGGAGAAGCTTTACATTTATTTATATACATTATATGAAAATGGATTAATATTTGAAAAATAAAATAACATTGACTTTGATTGCTAAAAATAATATATTGTATAAAAAATTTAGGAGTACTGTCTTAGACAGCATTAAAGTATTGTCCAATTATGAATACAAATAACATTTCTATGCAGTGCTCTTTTTCCCTTGATTTCTTCAACTTTCATAGAGAACAGTGATATTTCAGAGAGGGAGTTGTTTAAAGTATTTGGGAAACTTTATTTACTTATTGCTTAAAAGAAATGTTTAGTTTTAAAGTAACTTTTAATTTTCAGTTCATTCAGATAGAGACATTCCAAGAGTTAGAAATAGGGTCTCCAGGGATGCTGCATCCAGATTCCTCATTCTTTTACTGTTCTTTTAGTGGCTTTGTTATTATCCCCTTTCCCTTTGCATACATGCTATCCTTTTCCTACCCACTTGAAAATTGGTGTTGACTGATTCACAAATATTTCAGTGAATACACCTAAAAATTAGAACACTCCCTTTTTTTCTTTAGCTGAGGACTGAACCTAGGGCTTTGCCTTTGCTAGACAAGTGCTCTACCACTGAGCTAATTCCCAACATTTTCTTATATAATGTAGTATAGTGATAACAAATTCCCACAAGTTCACAATCTAGATTTTGATTTCATCAGTTGTCTCAACAGTGACTTTTGTATGGAGTTTCCCCTCTGCTAAGTCCAGGAGTCATCTCTATGTGTTGCATTTAATTATCTCTTCTCTTTAGTTTCTTTGAATCCAGTATTATCCCACTATGTAATCTTTGGGAATTGAGTTTTCCTTGCTTTTCTCAGCATACTTTCTGGGAAATTCATCCAAGTCGTGGCACAGTCTTGGCTTATTATTGAGTAATTGCAGAGGTATGAATACACCATAGCTTACTCCACCATTTCCTGGTGAAGGACAGCAGATGTGTTCTCAGGCACTGTATTTATTATTAAAGCTGCATGTATGTTCAGGTTTCTGTGTGAATGTAAGACTTTATTTCTTTGGGATACCTGCCCATTCAGGCAATTGCTGGGTCACGTGATAATTACATGATTATTTTCATTAAAATCTACTACACTTTTCAATTATAGAAGCTTTGAGTATGCTTTCATATTTAGTGGAGATTAATATCTCTTGGCACCTTTCCTTTTTATTGTGTTTTCCAGACTCAGATAAAGAAAAACGCTGTATTACATCGTGTGTGTGTGTGTGTGTGTGTGTGTGTGTGTGTGTGTGTGTGTGATTTATCCTGCTTCTGGCATTACAGGCAGACCATCAAGTAATATTTCCTTTGTTGTTTCAACAACCAAGGCAGGACATTGTCTGGTCTTGGTGCAACTGTCCGTACCTTTCCTGGATTTTACAGTCATCGCTGTGAGAAAGTGAGGTTGTGGAACCGAGTTAGTTCTTCCTCTTCCTCCTTGCTTCCCTGTGTGAAAAGGTGAGACGTACGTGTTCAGTGAATCTCAAGCTCCAGTTGATCACAGAACACATGGAATGCATGTTAAAACAAAGATCTCTAGGCTCCACTTCCAGACCATAATTCAGCATGTATATTGGGAAATTTTAGGATCTTGATTTAAAAAAAAATGTACTCAACTTAAGAGTCTTTGAATAACTTCTTCCTTTCTGCTCCTTTGTTCCACATATAATTAACTGTAGGGAAACCGAGAGCCAAAGCTGCAAATTTTACAGACTTAATAATGGCATTGGAAGTGCTTGCTAATGGTATCTTGGTGACCTTGACTTTGTAAGGCCTTTAGTTGGATCAGCATTTCTGTAGGTATTTAGCAGCTCTGTTTCCTCATCAAAGATAGTGAGCATCCCTTGACTGAAATGAAATGCCATAGCTAATTAATCCCACTTCAGTCAGTAGACTCACTAGGAACTGCCAAGTGACTATTGTCAAAGCCCAGAAAGTCCCCTGGGCCTTAACTGGAAATTTACCTCTGCAATCTAATGTTTTGTTTTGACCTAAATATGCTCTAGTGTATGAGATACATGCATTTATTCATAGGTCTTGAAAATATAGGTGGTAAATTTCCTTATTTTGTGGTTAACTGGGTTGATACAGATACTGAAGTTTGTGGTTTGGCAGTAGTTAAAATTGAGAGCAGGGAAGGAAAATGAAAAATGTCTTGGTTTCCAAGCAACCAAACATGCATTCCCAGATGTGTGTACCACTTGCTTTATTCTAAGACACCAAAAGTATAAATAATTGATTGATCAGAGACCCAAACAGCCATTGTAGTCAGCTGACTTCTAAGCTCTTTGACCTGGAGCTCATTTGGCAAGGTTATTGAATTAAGTAATAGAATCACCCAGAACAGGGGCCCAGATACATACAGTATGGCACATAGGCCTTGAGAATTATTTGGCCTTAAGTAGACATTTAGTTAAGTGAAAGTAGGGATCTTGACCTTAACCCACCAGGTTGTATACTTCAAAGCAAGTTGAATTCTCTTTCTCTGAACAGTAGTACCTGTCTCCTCCCTCCCAGTCTAGGAGATCCAAGTAGTGACTCTAAAAACAATGGTTTTTAGATAGCACATGCATTACACAGCCTACATTAGGTGGTACAGTGTCATGCACTCACAGCTCTCTCTGGGGTAGGTATCAGCTTTCCATGGATCAGCTTAACTAATGGATTTAACTCTGATATAGATGACTTCTAACTCTGTACATCCAGCCTCATTCTTATTTTCAAAGACTTAGACTTAAATAGTCCAGCATATGCTGGACATTTTATTAATAGGTCAAATAGGTCTTGTCTGTGTGTCTGAAAAGATCAATGTGCCAGATCAATGTGCCTCTTCTGCTCTGCCCTGGCTTGGTTGATGACACCTGAGCCTCTTCTGCTCTGCCCTGGCTTGGTTGACCCCTGAACCCTCACTGAGCCTTTACACTTGCTGCCTTGTGACCCTCACACACAGCCATTTGCTTGGTCATGGCCCCCATTCTCTCACCTTGACCTTGACCCATTCTCCTGCCCCTGGTGCAGGTTCTCTGAGTCAACCTTTTAAACTTCAAGCACAAGGATTTTTTTAAGGAACACAATTATGACCATATTTCACCTTTTTTTGTGTGATACTTGGCCGAGGTAGTCTAAACTCCTTTGGTCGACCTAACATCTCACCATGATCTATATGTTCTTGGAGTGGAAGATGTCTGTGTTCTATTTCCTTTTGTATTCTTATTACCTAGTGTGGCATTAAGTCATTATGAGCTGACCTCCCATTTGCTTATGCAGTATTAACTGTGTAATGGCAGTAAGGAATGTCTTTGACTTCCACCACGTGGTGTCCATGAGGATTAGTGACATATCCTTTGTATTTATTTTGGGTATCTTCCACCTCAAAACAGGGCTTAAAAAGTAATCATTTAATTTTGTTGTTGATTTCATTGGAAATTAATGATTAGGTTGGTTTCAGCTGAATGTATATTCTTTTGGTCTTTTCTTGAGTCACTCATGAGTTTTTGTGCATCCTTGTGATTCATGTGACCTCACGTACATAATCTGGAAGTTTACTGTTGGTCCAGCCCTGCTTCTGTCCCCTCACATGCTACCTTCTGTTTCTTTCTGTGATAGTCTAGGAGCAGCAAGGAAATATGGATGGAGATGCTAAGTCTCCAGTGCCAGGCCCAGAAGGTTTCCTGTGGCACTTGTGTTGCGCTGATTGATCAGTGCATGTCATGAGGACAGATTCTGTCTGGATAGGAAGAGCAGCTAGGTGACATGCAGAGGAGTGAACACTCATGAGTGGAGGCACCTATGACTGCTTTTCTTGCCACTAGCACTGAACTCCTTGTGAGAACTCTGTAAACCCAGGGCACCTTTTGTACATTGTCTTATTCCTGTGGTAGACTTCGCACACATTGTAAGTTTTGTATGTTTCTTTTCTTAAAAACAATCTATATTTTTATTAATTCTTGGAGAACTTCAGGCAATGTATTTTGATCATCTTCCCCATTTCTCCCCAGAAGCTCCTTCCCAGATCCGCGCCCCCACCGTCCCACCTTGCAACTTCATGTCTTCTTTGTTTTTCTCCTTTGAAAATAACCTATCAAGTCCAATTTCTGCTGCCCGTGGACTCATGGGTGTGGAGTTATCCACAAAGATCCCTGAGCCTTGAGGGAGGAGTGTGATATAGACATCCACGTTAGGATTGATCACTTCACAGCCTCTTATTCTCTGCACGCTGACTACTTGAGGGTCTCTGTGTTAATTGCCATGTCCTGTAAGAAGCTTCTCTAATGAGGGCTGAGAGATGCTCTGATGTATGGGTATAGCAATAAGTCAGTAGGAGTCACTTTAATATTGCATCCTTCTAGCAGAACTTTGGTAGTATTTTCTCCCCTTGCACCTATCACCTGTCTAGCCACAAGTTCTTGGACTCTTTTATGGTGCCAAGTATGGGTTGTTTCTTGTGGAGCAGGCCGTAAATCCAATCAGAAAGTGGTTGGTTACTCCCATAACATTTCTACCACTGTTACATCAGTGGGTATCTAGTGCTAAATAGGCTATTGCTGTAGCTCACAGGCTTCAAGGCTGGGTGAGATTGACAGTTACTTTTTTCCTCTAGTAACATGTATAGCACTCAAAAGGAGGTAGCCCATTCCTCACATTGGGGTTTTTATTTGTTTGTATGGGTGTCTAGTTGAGGTATTATCCCCCATTATAGAGTAAGTCCATTATACTACTCTATTATGGATGTGTATATGTATATATTAGGAAGCTCCACAGTTCTTTCAAAAGGACTTTACTGTTATTTACCTCTCTCCATATTCCCCTCTCTACCTTCCCATTCCCATTGCATTTAAACCTTCCCCATTCTCCTTTTCCTCCTTTCTATCACTATAGTGTAGCTTTCTTTCCTGAAGAATCCCTCCTTCCCTATTGTCCCTTACTAGTTGTCTAACCTCTGTAGGTATTTGAAATGAGACAAACCTATCAAAGCTAACATCCACACATGAAAGAAAATCTATGATGTCTGTCTTTTGGGGTCTGGGTTACCTCATTTTCATTGTCTATCTATCCATTGATGGATGTTTCCATTTCCTGGCTATTCTGAATACAGAGCACAATGAACCTAGATGAGCAAATATCTCATCCGTAGTAAGATATAGAGTCCTTTGTGTGTATATGTATCCTGTATACATATATGCCTAGGATTGGTATCGCTGGATTTTTGTGGTAGCTCTCTTTCCAGCCTTCTGCAGAACCTCCACACTGAATCCATATTGGCAGCATCAGTTACATGAGTACTCCCACCAGCAGTGAATGAGTGTTCTCCCTTCCCTACAGCTTCTGCATTATATTCTGTCATTTGCTTTTTTAAAACTAGGCCATTCTGACTAGGCTGAGATGGAATCTCAAGGTAGTTTTAATTTGTGTTTCCCTGGTGGCTCAGGCCACTGAGATTTAAAAAAAAGTTTCTAAGCCATTTGTATTTCATCTTTTGAGAATATCTATTTTGTTCCACCCCAAATTTTTAATTGGAGTGTTTGTTTTCTTGATGTTTAGGTTTTTTTTTCTTTCTTTTTTTGTATATTCTAGATGCTAATCATCTGTTAGATATATAACTGGTAAAGATTTTTTTTCCCATTCCATAGGCTGCCTCTTTAACTGAATGATGGTATCCTTTGTTGTAAGGAGACTTTTAGTCTCCTGTGGTCCCATTTGTCAGTTGTTGGTGTTTATACCTGTGCCACTGAGGTCCTGTTCAGAGAGTTATTACCTGTGCCTGTAAGTTCAAGAATGCTTCCTAATACCTCTGTTAGATTCAGGGTATTAGGTCTTATATAAGGGGCCTTGATCCATTTGGAATTGAAGTTTTAATAGGAGGAAAGGTAAGTATCTAGTTTCATTCTTCTCCCTGAATCTGTCCAATTTGACTGGCACTATTTGTTGAAGATGCTATCTTTTCTCCAGATATTTTGGCTTCTTTGTAAAAAACCAGATGGGTGTAGGTGTATGGACTTACATCCAGGTCCCTAGCTTTCTTCTCTTGATCAGTGTGTTGGTATTTATGCTAGTACCATGTTTTTGTTTGTTTTTAATTACCAAAGCTCTGTAGTATAACTTGAAATTCATAATGATCATATCTCAATCAGTTTTTTTAAAAACTGTTTAGAATTTTTTGGCTATCTTTTTTAAAATTTTTCCGTATGAAATTAAATATTACTTTTAAATTCTCATGGAAGATGGAGATTTCATTGAATAATAAATTGGTTGTGCAGAATGGAGGTCTCCCTGCTTTGAGAGGTCATGCTCCTTCTGTAGAAGAGTGTGCATTTCCTGAATTTAGGTACAGCACAATAAACATCAGAGGCCCCTTGGTATACAACATATTCTGTCATCTTTTCAGTGGGACCTTGTGGGGTGAATCATCTTTTTTAAATTAAGAGGAAGCACCTTCCAGCACAGAGAAGAGAAAATAATATCCTCATTTAACTACCCTTATGGGCATCTTTTCTGAAATAGAAATGGTGTAAGCTGATAGCCAATGTAATTTATATTCAGTTACTTTGTATTAGTGAGCTATTGTTGGCTGACCTGAGTGTTTATGACCTTGTTTCAATGGGAGAATGGACTCTACATCTCTGGCAGCTTTTGAGAACTGCCTTTAAATGCTTAAGGAAATTTCCTTACATGTGACTATTATAAGCATCTGGTTTATGTTACTATCCATCAGAAACAAAATAAAACCAAAGACCTCATATTTACTGCAAGGCATTTAAGTTCCCTAGAAGCCCCCCTCCGCCCAGAACTACAAAATTCTTTGCCTATTAAAGAGGGAGGAAAAAACAACAGTGTTTTAAGAATGCAGGCATGCTGTGTCTAGTACAGTTATCTGTCCTCAGGAATGCTTTTAGGAAAATTCTAATGGTTTCACTTGTATATTAGATTTGTTTCATGGAGGGCTTTTCCCTCAGTGCTTAGAAGCTTAGCATCTACCTCAGGGGGCTGGGAAGTGAAAAAAGGTAAAAGGTCAGGATGGAGAGAAATGCATCCAAGTTTAGTAGCTGTGCATAACTCCTCCGTCTTTGCCATATACTGTACAGCTATTGTTAACCTTCATTACAAATCTTAATAATTCTACTTTTTTATTTCTTTCCTTACTTTGCTATCTTTACAGATATTTGAATATCTAGAATGGAAAAGCTATGTTTATAATACTTTAAGTAGTGTCTTTCAAATGCTGCTCCATATTCTGTCTTACTGTATGATTATGTGTCTTTATGAGTGACACTTTGCTACATAGCCTCACTGCAATTTGCACAGATTAGTTTTGTCTTTTTAAAAAAATGTGTCTATTACATTCATGACCTGTGCCCCTTTGTGTGTGCATTGCAGCCTGCTCAACTCTTTTGTCCTTTTCCATGTCCATGTTCACTCTATTATCTTGTTTATGTACCTTTGACTTTTATAATCACATGTGGATTGTATGTTTTTTTCTTGACCTATAGTCCTTGGCATTATGAGGGCTATAGTTCAATGTTAGTTTTAAAGTGAATATCTTGAACTATTATCAATTAGAAGCTTTTTAGCATCTTCTTGGTTCCTTTTGTTTGTTTGTCTGTTTTGAGACACAGTTTTTCTAGGTATCCCTGGCACTCACCATGTAGACCAGGCTAGTCTCAAACTCACAGAGATTTACCTGCCTCTGCCTCTTGAGTTCTGAGATTAAAGGTGTTTACCCCCACATCCAGATGCTTTTAGCATTTTAAAACTTCTACTAAGTGCTTATTTTGGGTTCCACAACATTTCCTTTAATGTGATAAGTGAACAACAATTCATACCAACTTTTTGTCCATTCATGTGTCTAAACATTTCCAAAGACTCTTAAAATTGATTACTTTGAAAACACAGGATAGAAGCAGAAAGACGGTATTATCAATCAGTATTAGCCTTAAGCCTAGAGTTAAGAAGTGTGTGGCAAACAAATGCATTTGTGCGATCAGCATGTGTTAGGGAACTTGGACTATAATGAGTGTTAGTATTTAATAATGCCAGTAAGTGTTTCTGTTTTTCTTTGTTCTCATCATGTTTTCCAACATGATTTTAAATGTGTGACCAACATTTAAAAATAAAAACAAATTATTAAATGTGATTTAGGGCTTCTATGGAGCAGCCAGCACTGTGTGACCAGTAACTCTGCTGACTCAGCAAAGAAAATGAGATCAAGCTGGACAGAAAGGCTGGGAACAGTGACATACACTTGTCATAAGACCAGCCAGGAGGAAGGTAGGAAGCTTATGAGTTCAGGGTCAGCTTACACTACATAGTGAGACTATGAAAAACAAATTTTATAAAAACCACCATGGAACACAAAGAATATCAGTTTGCATTACTTCTTGTTTAGAAGTAGCATTTTAGGGGCTGGGGAGATGATTCAGCTGGCCAAGTACCTGCTGGACAGACAGGAAGACAGGAGTCTGCTCTCTAGAACCCATGTTTAAAAATAGCCAGATATGGTGACTCACTCTTGTCATGCTAACTCAAGGGACACAGGGACAAGCAGGTCCCTGGGGCTGGCTGGCCAGCCTAGCCTAGGTCAGTGTCTTTCTTCCTGTCACAGGGGTGTGGCTCGTTCTGGTTTGAAGTCTACTTTGTCAGGGGTCAGAGCAGTGACATTTTCTTGTTTCCCTATTCTGTTTGCTTGGAATATCCTTTTCTTAAGAGATTGGAAGGGCTGGCCACCTTCATCTCAGGGTATCTGGGGGAAGCAAAATCCTTATCTGTCTAGAGCCAGGGGATTTAGAAGTTGTCCACCTGCAGTCGCTTTGGCCTGAGAAACTTTTACACAGTTCTGGGTGTATCGTTATATAAAATAGATAGGCAGACTAAATAGTGACTGATAAATATAAAATTAATTTTTTAAAGTATTTTTTACTGTTGGCTAAGAAGAAATCAAGTATCTTCGTTATTAGGTGGATTTCTGGTTTATTTTTATGTAAACAACTAAAATTGGTTGTTTATTTGATACTGCAGGATATGGCATCATCTTTGTTTTTCAGAGTTGACTGACAGTTTAACTCTGTAATCATTGGGCTGAGAACATTGCCTCACGTAAAAACATGCCACAAAAATTGCAGAAGCATATTCATGGTCACTCTAGAATTCTTGGAAAATCTGTTCTAATCTCAGGCCAAAAGTCATTAAATAATTTTATTGTGAAACTCAGAAACAGCAGTTTTTAAATTTTTTTTTTTTAAATCAAGCACTCCAATACAGTTCAGAGATGTACTAATTTAGCAATTAAATGCTGAGCAATGATGATAGGAAAATAAAACTTCTTGTTTTCCACCCTTAAACCGTAATGTTTCTGTAAGAAGAGAAGACTTTGTACGTTCAGTAAAAACATTGAAACTCAGACATGGAATAAGCTTGAATTTGAGTCCACGTATTTTATGAGGTAGTCATAGGAATTACATGGATGCAAGCATGTTGCATGTTCAGAACCAAGGCATGGTGTGACATAGGTGAGTGCTGCTAGAAATACTTGAAATTTCTATATGTTTGATTCTGAATTAGTCTTTTAATGTTGCATATTCAGAGACCTTTTAGTATAGCAGTGCCCTCTACACTCTGTTTGAAACTCTGTGGGGCTGTAGCCCACAGTTTAAGAAGCTGTGATCTCGAGGAAGAGAGGAAGGGTTTCCACTATGACTGCCAGAGATCCTACCCCTGGGAGAGGAGAAAAACCAGTGGGAAGGCCGCACCCCAAATCCTGCCTAGGACTGCTGTTGACCAAGAGAGCACCTCCTCCCTTGTACACACACCAGGCACTACACAGGGGGTGCCACTAAGGTCCTTGTGCTGCTGTGCAAGTGCAAGGAGCATGGAGAGTCACTCTGAGGAGCTCACACAGAAGGATGGCCTGATGCAGAGGATAGAGCTGACACCATGGAAAGCAGTCTGAAGCCAGTCCAGCCCTGAGTCACATGGAACATGGCTGAGGGGAGGATAACCATGGCAACAGTAAAAGCAAAAGTTAGCCGTTACCTCCTGACTGAATTGAACCAATTATGCTCTTAAGATTAACAGAAGAGAAGTCACGCTCATTTCCAGGCACAAAACCCTGTTTACTTCTTCCTCTACAATTCTACCCAAGATATCTTCCAGTTCAAGATTACTAAGAAGTCCTAAGAAGTTGGGAAAAAGCATACACACAGATGAGGCCAAAGAAACCAGGAGAACCACACTCAGATAGTACCTAGTTATTACAAGTATAAGACAGTTATTTAGAATAACTGTTTTTTCCTTCTTTTCCTCTTCCTTTTCTCTTCTTTCTTTCTTTTCTTTTCTTTCTTTCTTTCTTTTTTTTTTTTGCTTGGCACTGGTGGCACATAC
The DNA here is from genome assembly GCF_949786415.1 of Peromyscus eremicus. Lineage (NCBI taxonomy): Eukaryota > Metazoa > Chordata > Mammalia > Rodentia > Cricetidae > Peromyscus > Peromyscus eremicus. The sequence continues at coordinate 100,575,682 of NC_081417.1, forward strand.
TTTTAATCCCAGCACTTGGGAGGCAGTGGCAGGTGGATCTCTGTGAGTTCGAGGCCAGCCTGGTCTACAGAGCTAGTTCCAGAACAGCCAGGGCTACACACACAAAAACACCCTGTCTTGAAAAACAAAAAGAAAACAAAAAAAAAGAAAAGAAAAGAAAAGAAAGAATTAGATTTTCTATTTTTGATAGGTTAAAGTAGTGCTTCTCAGAATTCAGGTCATGACCCCTTTGGGGTTATATATCAGATATCCTGCATATTAGATATTTACATTGTGAATAATAACAGTGGCCAAATTATAATTATGAAGTAGCAACAAATTAATTTTTTGGTGAGGGCTTACCACAGCATGAGGAACTATATTAAATGGTAGCAGCATTCGGAAGGTTGAGAATCACTGGGTTAAAGACTCTAAAGGAAAAGGTATACAATATGTATGAGCAGAAAAGGAATTTTAGTGGAGACGTAATTATAAAGAATAAAATGAAAATGCTGGAAAGGAAAACATTGTAACAGAAATAAAAGAATCAGATGCTTGAAGATAGGTTAACAATTAGACACTATCAGGTATTTCAGTGCATAGGCAGTTCAAATCCCAGAATGAAAACAGGACAGAAAATACTTAGAGATGACAGGCACCGAATAACAGACCCATGATACTCAATAATAAAAATTAGGTTGAATACATTATATGTGCCCCCCCAATCCATACCCAAACTATAAGATAACAAATAACAACTTCAAAGGCAGTAAGGAATTATATATAAACTGAAGATAATGGAAGAAATTTCTTCTCAAAATTAGGCAGTACAGAAACAAAAGAAATAAACCTAGAATCCTAAAGTAGACGGGGAGGCATGCCAGAATGAAGGAAATAGAGTGAATCTGTGCAACACCTTATCACTTTCCATGTCCCTGCTTACATTTACATGGGTGTGGAAATGAGAATGAGGGCCATGTTGAACTGAACTGGCCACGGTGATGAGTGAACCATGAGTCTTACTGCCTGAGTTTGCCATAACTTCCGATGTTTGTTTGATCCTAGTTCATCATAGTAGTTCTGGTAGCTTATAATGTATGGTGATATTTTATTTGTACTGAAATGTGATTTTATTTGTATGTTAATAAATAAAGTTGCCTGGGGGTCAGAGCTAAAAGCAAGCCATAGCAAGAGCTGGGTGGTGGTGGTGCACACCTTTAATCCCGATCACATGACAGGCAGATCTCTGTGTGTTCAAGGATACAGCCAGCATGGAGACACACACCTTTAATCTCAATACCAACCATAGAAGACCTGGAGGTCTGTATAGACAGGCAGTGACAAGGAGGTCATGTGGTTGGGTTTACAACCAATGAGAAGGCAGAACAGAAAGCCAATAAAAAGATACACAGGAAGTAGGTCTCTTGCTGAGGGGAATAACAGCAGCAGCAGGAAGGGTATGAAGGAGGTTTTAAGTCTCAGCTCTTAGCTACTGCTCTGACCTCTTGGGCTTTTAACTATGCATTTGGCTCTGTGTTTCTTATTTAATAAAACTGTTACATCTACAATAAGGTAGAAATATGCTTGGTAATAAGGGTTGTTCAGAGAAACAGTGTGTGTGTGTGTGTGTATGTGTGTATGTTTGTGCGTGTGTATGTGTGTATGTGCATGCACATGTGCATTTTAACTGATTTACTTCAGGAATTGGCTTATGTTGTTTTAAGTTCTTATAAACTCCAAATTCATAGGACAATGACAAAGCTATCAAGTAGGACGTAGTGCTGCAGTCTTGTGATCGAATTTCTTCTTCTTTAGGAAAACATAAGTGTTGTCTTTTGAAAGCTTTTAACTGATTGTATGAAACACATCCATGTTACTGAAATGATCTTGACTTAAATCAACTGTATGTACATTCTAGCTATGTATACATAATCTTGTGATTGATAACAATGCATCCATCAACATCTACGTGCATAATTGAGTACTAGCCAAGTTGACACATTAGCCATCATATATAACTGATATATGGAAAGATTGATAATGGAATCATTACAAATGATGGAATGCAGCAGGGAACTACATCATGATTGTTTCTATCTGAAAGTAGCCATAAGAAGGACCCCATAATGAAGGAGCATATTAAATAAACTGATAATATAATTGGAGATGGAAACTAGTAATATTTTTGTGTCCTCATTTTCATATCAAGTATATTCTATGATTTTATAATAATTATTTAACATAAGCACTTGCCGGGTGGTGGTGACGCATGCCTTTAATCCCAGCACTCGGGAGGCAGAGCCAGGTGGATCTCTGTGAGTTCGAGGCCAGCCTGGTCTACAAAGTGAGATCCAGGACAGGCACCAAAACTACTCAGAGAAACCCTGTCTCAAAAAACCAAGAAAAAAAAGAACATAAGCACTTATATATGCTCTGTGTTCCTTCAGACCAAGCGTGTTGCATGGTCTTATTAACCTAGTTAGTACACCAGTACAAGGCATTGAAAGCACACAGTTCACTATGACTCCATTTGCAAGGGAAGAAGTTTTACTGTGAGATTTCATGACAGTTCTGGAAGGCATAGCACTACAGTCTTCGTGTGGTAATGGAGGGAAATTGAGATCAATGGTGGGTTGTGACTTTGTTTGAATGTGTACTATAATAGCATATTTATTTTAGAAAATAAGCTTTAAGGAATATGAATTTAAATTGTAAACAGAATTGTTGTCATAGAAAGTTATTATAAGTGTATGTTCTTCATAAAAGATCAGATGTTGCAATAATGGTGTTAAGAGCACTCTGTAACATGTATATAATTAAATAGGAAGTAATGTTCCCTATGGAAAATGGTGATATTTTTCTGTCCTGGTGATACATTAAGACTAAGATACATATTTATATGTCTCCTGAAAACTATTATTATGTTGATTATCTATTATAATTATGCTATTGAGAGCAAAATAATAATGTGAATTTTAAGGATTTATGTAAAAAGGATCTCAAAGGCCACTTATTATCTAGGGCCTATGATTTAAAATGTGGTTTCTTATTTGTAACGATGGTGAAGATCTTTCCCTAAAGACAAGTATATTCTGTAGCAAAACTCATTTGAAATATGGCAGATAGTATGTGTATAATTCTACAACATTGAAGATACACAAAGGGTGTTCAACATGGCAGTAGCAGCTTTTGCACAGTATTAGAGGTTTTTTTTTTTTCTTCCTCTACTTGAAATTTCAAATACCTCTGAACCTGTTTTGAACTTGTGCTAATTTGGAGATGTGTGCCCGATGTAGAGTCAAGATTATCTGCATGATTTACACTCACCTAATATAAAGCCAAATGTATTAACTTGCATTACTATAGTTAACTGCCTAAGATGATTGGCTTACAAAGAGAAAAGGATTATTTTGATTAGTGGTTCTGGAGGATACGGTTCTATATTTGGCTGGCCCAATGGCCTTGGGACTCTGGTAAGAGAGGTACTTGGTGATGGGAGACAATTGGCAGAGAAAACACTCACTTCATGAGCCAGGAAAACACACACACACACACACACACACACACACACACACACACACACACCCCTCCCAAACACATTCACACACTCTCCCATATACACTCACACACATACCTCCTTTAAAGATATGTGTAAAGACCCTTTAAGAATATTCTCATGGGCCCCACCTGGAAAGGTTTCACCACCTCTCCATACCCCTGCTCTGGGGAATAAGCCTTTAACACAGGTCTCTGGGGAGCAGTCAGCACCCAGCCAATCACAGGGACCAAAGTTATTCATTTCAGAAATAGAAAAGAGAAACATTTTGACTGATATTTTTTAACAAATTGAATTTTGCCTTTTAGATAGTAATTTTCTGTTTGTAGTAATATTTGATATGCGCTGCTTTACTTAGCTGTTGAAGAACAGTGTATACTGTGATACACACTGTGATAGAAACTGAGTCAAAGGAGACCACTGGATCTAAGATGAGAAGTAACATGTTCTTCAATGGGAGAAACTTGAAATGAGTCACAAGCAGTCGAAGAAGGGGAGGTAAGGGCCAGTGGCAGGAAGTAGCAGTGCTCATCACCATACTCGGGCTCAGGTGTGATTTCTAATACTGGACAGAGCCAGAACACCTTGGTGAAATAACTGGTCCCAGGGCTGGGGAAGCACACAGGCAAGAGTCCGAAGCATTTTGTAGGGATATAAAGTAAGAAAATGCTAAACATAATACAGCATGTGGTGGGAGTTTGCCAAAGGCACTGAGGACTCATCTCCAAGATCTCTCACAGGCCAGAGAGTGAATAATCTGAGCAATGAAAAATAAGCAAGACAGAATTGTTTCACAAGTTAATAGCCATGAGTCCATACTGATGTAAGCAGATTTTTGAATATATTCAGAAAGGGAGGAGGAACAACTTTCCTCTGCGGAAGTATAAATAATGCTTGCTGTCTGTCCTAAGGGGAGAGGATTTTCAGTGGCCTTTTCCTGAAGGTGAGCTGCTCAAGCAGACTTCCAGCTGAGAACGCAGTGTGGAAATGGAAGGAGAGGGAGGGAGAGTAACTTTCCAGTCAAGGAATGCTACAGATACTCCACAGTCAAGGTCAGTATCAGCAGAGGAATTAATACTGACAGGATTTGATAAAAGTGGTGCTCTACATACTGTAGGGGGCTTCCTCACCCAAGCCTAAACCCTAATAAAACTATAAAGTCATATCAAAGTCCAGTAGACAGACAACCTATAATACAACTTACTACTATTCCTCAAATGAAGGCTACTACAAACCAGAGTCTGGAAAGTGTCGCATCGAAGAGGAGTCTAAGGGTATCAGTCACACTAAATGTACTGTGCATGGTACCTTGGATGGAATCTTGAAGCAGACAGGAAATCACTAAATAAAGAAGGAGGGGATGTAAGTAGTCTATGCACTTCTTGTACCAATCTTGCTTCATGAATGGTATGTGTCATATTAATAAAAGGTGTTTGTAATTGGTGGACACATGTTTAGAAGCCCAGTGCCCGTGAGCCCTGTTTTAGACTGTCCTCAGTGGCCTATATGGTCTGTCTCATATGGCCCCTCTGCCTCCAGTTTTTTCTCAGCCACCTCCTCCTTAGCACTGTCCTGTCCACGCTGGCCTGGCTGCTGTGCTTGAAGAGCTCAGCCTGGTGCTTTCCCTTAGTTTCCCATTTCTATCTCACACAGGTCCTGTTCATTTCAATTTATGTTTGTTTGTTTTACAAACAATGCTTTATTAGAAAGATCTATTCCGATGATTCTGTTCATTCTGAATTCTCATAGTTTATAACTATTACCCTGTGTAATTTTTCTTTATAACATTCAGTATGTCTTGAAATAATAATGATAATAATAATTTACTTTTATGTCTACCCTCATATAAACGAGTTCATATGAGAATAGAGACTTTGTCAGCTGTGTTTATTGTTACATCTGTAGCCCCTAGACAGATGTGTGGCATGTGGGAGGTGAGTGCCAGGCAAATATCATAAGAATGCCTCAGTCCTTTTTCAAAAGGCCAACAGCGCATTGCTTTTTGGCTCTGTTACAAACGGCTGTCTTTGCTTATGCTGCAGTGCTGTGCAGCTGACTTATCTCTGTCCCTTGCAGTACCCAGCTCAGAGCCTGGTAGGAAGTTACTGCTTAGTAGCATTTATGGGTCACATACTTGTAGCTTCTTACATCTGTCCTTCAACTGCTTCCAGAATTCCCACTTAGAGGCCACAGGCACTGCATAAGAACTAAGTGTGGCTGGCTTTGCTTGGGGACTCCTCCCGGGCTGCCTTCCCTGCCACGATCGGAACACCACCATGTTGCAGTTTTTTCCGTATTTGTCCTGTTTGGCTTTGACCTCGGTTTTCCTGTGTCATATGTCCTGTTGAGAACTAGTGACTTTCCTACTGTTTTTTTTTTTTTTTTAACCAAGCCTCTGAGGTTGAAAATGTAGAAACTTTGCTGATGCTGTTTTATCATGTCTGATAATTGTAATGCAGAGACACTAAGTTCCTGCGTGCAGTTAAGCCCAAGGCAGGCGCTAGCGCCTGTCAACAGCTCAGCTTAGCAATGTATATACTGTGGCTTGCCTGAACAGTCAGCTTCCTTGGAATCAACACCCTCCTACTCCCTTTCCAACCACTCACACTTACCAGGAATAACTGGCAAAATGCCAGGTATGCGATACAAAGATTTTGAAGAACTCATAATACAAAGAAATGGTCCTCATATAATGGGGATCCATTACTCATCTAGCATATCCCATGGTCCCCAGGTCACTGAGTAGAACTTTCCTGAGTGAATTGTAAACGTGGAGATCGACAAGAAGTAACAGAAGTCTACATCGTGGCCCCTGGCTTCCTAAGCCTTGCTCCCAAAGTCTTGGCAAATAGTTTTCTATAAGCTCATGCTGTGGAAAAGGAAGCATGCTTTGTGCAGTGGAGTTCTTGGAGCCTTTTATAACCAACCAGAGTCCTGGGATGGTTACTTCAAGTTCATGATGTGTGTGTCCTGGCAAGTGCCCTGGACCAGCTTTTCTGTCCACTAACATTTATGTGTTTGTTTTCACTTTATTATGCCAAGGGGTTACTTGATTTTTGAGGGTTTTTTTTGGGGGGGGGTACTTTGAGTTTTTAAGGGAATAGTGACCAAATAATTTAGATTCTTTTGCACTTACTTTTCTACTTTTAAATGATTAGATAAGGACTAGAACTTCAGTAGCCTTAAAGCTGTGTCTTTTGTCTTTGATAATTGTAGGCCCTAGAAGCCTTAGAGAAAACTTCTACAAGTGGCCATGTGAACCAAGATCTCTGGATAAAGCTATTTCTGTGTTTTAAGACTACTTTTATGGCTGGGGTGTCACAACTAGGACACACACACACACACACACACACACACACACACACACACACACTACAGACTTCATTTAGGGTTGCTCCTGTGTACATGTGTTTATGTCTGAGCACTTGGGATTGGATAATCAAACAGGGAGATCCTTCCTTGAGAACACAGATTCTTCCTCTTTCAGTATCAGGACTGCCTATAACTCTTCATCTGGGGGAGGACCTTGTGAAATTTCCCCATCCATGTTGAACTAGTTTGTCATTATGCAGGCCATGTTTGGGCAACCATAGTGTTGAGATCTCGTGCATGCAACTTCCCTGTTATATCTAGATCACACTGTCTTGCAGCAGGTATTCTGGTTCTCTGGCTCTTTTAACCTTTCTGACCCATCTGAACCTTAGATGGAGGGCTTATACTGGAGACCCGAGACTCATACTGCTCTTTCTTCCTTAGAGTCACGATTCCTATGTAGCATACTCCGTTCAACAGATGCAGAGACTGGGAAGGTTTGGGACAACTTCATACATCTGGACACTGTATCTTGATCATACTCTCCCCCCAAATCATCACTCCCACTCCTCCCCAGACATTCTCCAACACACTTCCCCACTTTTTGTCTAGTCGATGCTTCCTGCTAGGAGAGCTTGCTGCCTGGTTTCCTCTGCCGAGTGTAGGTAGCCATGGCTGCAGTGAGCCCCTGGGGGCAATGTCCCGTCCACAAGACAGTATGTCACAGCACTCTGCCCCATCTTCTTGCTTGTACTTCCTTTCTGCCTCCTCTTCTAAGATGTCCCTCAGGCTTTAATTGCTCAGTTTGTCTCAGTGCCTGTCCCATTGTTACTTGGTAACTTTCTCCCAACGTTTGGACTTCTTCCCCTTTAGACGTAAACCACCCTCCTTTAAATTCCATCCACACCCTAAATTTGCTTGTATTTTGTTAATCAGAAAGCATTACTAGTTCTTCGTAAATTTGGCAGGTCATGGAAAATTGGACATGCGCTTGTTGTTTAGACACCTGTACTTAGAACATTACTTGGTGGCCTTTATTTTGGGAAGCAGAATCTGAGCTAGTCCACTTGTGATTAATTTTTGGCAGCATTTGTCATAATCTATGTCCATCTTGCCTCTTGTTGACTTTTGTCTCGAAAGCTGTGAAATGATAAAGTTCACTGGATCATATAGAACATGACTGATTTTTTAAAAAAATTAATTTAGTTTTCACTTTAATTTGTTGCCCTTGCTTATAACAAAAATTGGTAGAATTTGTGCTTAAGGCTTTTAAAATAACATGCTTTAGATTTTATTAACAACAAAAACTTGTGGTATTCTAATAATAATATGGAATATACATATTATTTCACTTTTTTGCTGTCCAACTTTCCTTCTTTCTGCTCTTTTATCTATTTAATCAGACCTTTGAAATTAAATATTTGATATGCTTTTCACAGTTGTAATTAAGAACCGAATACTACATACACTTATTTATTTGTTTATTTGTTTGTTTACATATATATATATATATATATATATATATATATATATATAGAGAGAGAGAGAGAGAGAGAGAGAGAGAGAGAGAGAGACGGGTGTGTGTGTGTGTGTGTGTGTGTGTGTGTGTGCGCGTGCGCGCGCGTGTGCACGCGCATGCACATATGTGTGTTTGTGCATGTGTAAGCCAGTGGACAACCATGGATGTTGCTACACAGGTGCAGTTAGGGTTTCTATTGCTGCAAAGAAACACTGTGACCAAAAGGCCAGTTGGGGAGGAAAGGGTTTATTCAACTTAGACTTTCATATTGCTATTCATCACTGAAAGAAGTCAAGAAAGGAACTCAAACAGGCCAGGCACCTGGAGGCAGGAATTTATGCAGAGGCCATGGATGGATACTTCTTACTGGCTTGCTTCCCCTGGCTTTCTTAGCCTGCTTTCTTATAGAACCCAAGACTACCAGTCCAGGGATTCACCATCCACAATGGGCTGGGCCCACCCCCATGGATCACTAATTGAGAGAATGCCTTGCAGCTGGATATTATGGAGGCATTTCTTCAACTGAGGCTCCTTCCTGTCTGATGACTCTAGCTTGTGTCAATTTGATACAAAACCAGCCAGTACAGGTGCCCTCTTCCTTGTTTGCGAGACAGGGTCTCTTGGTGGCCTGACATTATCCACTGGTCTCTGCCTTCCCAGTGCTGGGATTACAAACGTGCATCAGCATGCCTGACTTTTCCCCATGGATTCTGGAGATTATTATTCAGGTAGCCTCGCTTGTACAGGAATTACTTTACAACTGAGCCGTCTCACCAGCCTTGGCCTTATGTTCTTCAGGAATACATCTGAAAAGCTGCCTGTTTTGGGGATCAGAACAATCAGAAGAGTAGAACCCAATTTGACAGTAACTATTATAATCACAAATGCAGTCCGTTTCTAAGAAGTGTATCTAAGGTAGATTTGGTGTGACATAACCTCCGTGTTGAATTGTTAAGTACAGCATATTTTATGTACAGTATTTTTCTTTGCTGACTGGAAACACTCATTCATTCATTGAGGATGAAAAATCCTTGTAAGGAAATTTGGAGATAGAAGCAGAGCTTGGAATATTCCCAGGCTGGTGTTCACTGTGTACTTTTTATGCTAGGAAGAAAGCATTCTTTTCAACACCAAGATCACTAGGTCTGCCGTCCAGTAAGTATGGCCTGCCTGCAGCAGCTGCAAAGATTGCCTGCCATCCTGGCTCTTTCCTGTCAACTGAAATAGGAGAGCCCGGGCAAGGGAGAATAAAGCACATTTGAGAGTCTGAATGTTACGAGTCTGTGACAGCTAGAAAAGAAATTATCCACCAATGCTAAAGGTTGCTGTGTGACAATGAAGTGGGAAACGAGTTATTTTAAGGTATATCTCTGAAGCATTAAAATAACTGGGTTAAACAAAAAACTCACATTCACAGAGCCCAATAACATCTCTGAGTGGTTTTGGTGGAGAGTGGTGGGGAGCAGCTATACCTCTTGGTATTTTCTGCTTTTACAGCAACCACAGCTTTGGATATTGAAGAAAGGGGGTTACTATTACAAAGTCCTGTGAGATGGGTATGGAACGAAGAATAGAATGTATCAAGAGATAGTGACAGGGAAAGAGGAGCTGGAATGATGACTGCAGGGACCACAGAGGAATGATTAGACAGAGAGCTGCAGGGATGTCTTTCCATCCTCTATTCTGGTCCTCTGCTGGGTTTTATCTGGTTGATGAGATTTCAGTTTTTGATAGTGTTTCTTCGCTCAACGTCCTACCAAGTTGTTTTTATTTTCTCAGCCTGAAATGCTGTCTTCTACTTCCTTCAGATGACAGGCCCATGGCAAAGGATGTGGAAGGAACTGGGGACCCCCAGGAGCTGGCCTCTGCTTGATTCAAAATGATTAGCTGCCTGAGGTATCAGCAAATATTGGAGATTTTTATTTCCAAAAGGCTAGAAACCTAATCGCTCTCCTCTGTGCACGCAAGGAGTGATTGGATTCTTTTCCCCAAGTCAGTAAGGTTTTTGGTGTCATACAATCTCTGGGAAACAAAGCCATTGCTTAGATCTCAGTACACTCCTGCAGATGGCAACCATCAGCAGGCAACTGGGAGGTAGTGGACTCCCTGCATGCTTGCTCGGGGCCTTCTGACCTTCTCTATAAAAAGCTCTTTCTGTATTGATGCTCGAGGGGGGTGGTGGGTCGAATGGCAGTTACATAATGGCAGTCTCTTTCTGTCAGGGTGGCCTTTAGGCAGAGTGCTAGGGGTGGATTTTTTCTTGGCAGGAAAAAGCAAAGAAAAATCCATTTCAATTTTTTTAAATGAAAACAGGCAAAAAAAAGTTTTGATATTTCTGAAATAGGAGAACAGCATTTTATTGGAAGGAATTGGTGGGGAACATCAGGGTTACTTCTTTGACCTGTCTTTCATATGACAGAGGCTTTTTTGAAGCCAATAGATGTTGTGTTTTCACAAATATTTGGTGGACTGATGGGATGGCTCAGCAGGTAATGGTACTTGCTGGCCAAACCTTAGGAACTGAGTTGGAGCCCTGAAATCCATGGTGGGAGGACAGGACACAGTCCTCAAAATTGGCCTCTGTCCTCTACACAAAGGAACACATGCATACTCACCCTGTCCTATAGACCTACCTCCCTGCCCACCCCCACATAAAGACAGATGGAGGGATATGGGGGTGGGAGAGAGAAGAAGAGAGAACAGGAGAGGGAGGGGAAATAATAATAGATTAAAAATAAAAGATACTTGATATAACGTGAAGCAAATAGGAAGCAGGAAGAGAGGAAGAGACAGGCCTGCCAGTTGTGGAGCAGGCTGTGAAAAGTCTGAGATTTTCTGAAGTCATATTCTAATTAGGTGGCTTCCTTGGATCCTTCCTTTTTTTTTACCTGAAGTGAATGTCTTCTATCATTCCAAAGTCCCTTTAGTTGTGAAAATTAGGGGTAGTTTAAAAACCCAGGGCAAGCCCAAACAAATGACATCCCAAAGTGTGAGGAAGAGACCTTTAAAGAAGACATTATAATTCTAGGAATATGTTTGGTATACATTAGCACTTTTAAATTTTGTAATTACGTTTTCAAATTTGTATTTGTACCTTGAAGGAAATTTACTGTAATGAAAATAGTTGGATACAACCAAGCAGAAAGCATACTTGCATGTTTTATTGTAAGAAAACAAAACTCACTTTGCTCTTGAGTGCCTTCCTCCTCTCCTGTTTCGGAGCTTTTCTCAGCCTGCAGCATTGATGTGGATGCTTGGCTAGCAGGCCTGGCACAGGCCTTTGCACAGCATCTAGAAAATCCGCCCTTTTACCTCCCTCTGCTGCTTCAGGCTTGTACTTGCTAAGGAGGAATTTGGGGCAGACGGAATGCACAGAAGCTTCCTACCTCCTCTAGATCAGAGAGTTCATGTAAGGCCAATGCTGTGACTTTGACGTCCCAAGGTGAAATTTCCTCTTCAGGAATCAGGTCTCTCGAATCACGGTTCCTACGAGGCCATGTGGGATGTAAAATCTGGGATCTCAGGTTGGTCAGAGTCACTGCTAACAGCTGTGTACACATCTGCTCTCTTCCATATTCACAGCTGGCTTTACAGTGTTTACTTTGGGCTTTTCTTCAAATGAATTTATGTTATCTATGTCAGAGTAGTAGTTGGTCATGACTCTTGTGTTGAGAACATCACCTGAGGAGTGTGAGGTAATATTTTTTTATCTGAATTTAGGATTACTCTTTCAAGAGCATCGTTATAAATCTTCCACTGCACAGTTTCTGATGAAGACTTAGTCAAGGAAACCATATCAAACATCCTTATGTGTTTCTGAGCTTAAGATAGGCCAAATAAGCATTTCACCTGCCCTACAGTTCTGCATGCAGCCCAGGCCCGGCTCCAGGACTGGATTTCCTCTGTGTGTATGTGTGTGTGTGTGTGTGTGTGTGTGTGTGTGTGTGTGTGTGTGTGTGTGTATGTGTGTGTGTGTTCTTTTGCTGTACTGTAGCCCAGGCCCGGCTCCAGGACTGGATTTCCTGTGTGTGTGTGTGTGTGTGTGTGTATGTGTGTGTGTGTGTGTGTGTGTGTGTGTGTGTGTGTGTGTGTGTTTGCTGTGTTGCCCTTACACTGTTACTAAAATTGGGTTAGTGTTGAAATTTCTGAGTCTAGAATGGGCCGTTTAGAACACATGCTCACTCTCTACTCATCCTCCTTAGTTCTTATTTACCCTAGTCTTGCCTCATGGTGACCTTCTTTGGTTTTGTCAACTATAAGTATATTGGAGTAGGTACTTCCGCGGGGGATCTTATTAATTGTGGAAGAATTTAAAGACCAATATTGTGCACTAGGTAGAAAGAATCATGGGTGGCACACTGCAGACTTGGATTGCAAGCTTCATACAGATGGTGGCATGGGACTTTGGTCAACATTTAAGCCCCCACCCAGGCTTCAGTTGTTTTATCTAGACCGTGCTATCTCATTTTGAATTTCTGACTCGTGAATTAGCTCAGGCCGTATTGTCAATGATTGATGCTATCCTGTGTGTTTCTTTTCTCATTTTTTTTTTGAGACAAGGTCTGTTGTATAGTACAAACCCATTCTTTAGCCTCTGCCTCAGCCTCCCAAATGCTTGAATCATAAAATGATTACTTCTTTTAATATCAGCTTTGGACTCTATTAAAATAGAAGTGTAGCTGGATAGACATTTTGAATGTTTTAGTGAATGGGAGAGAAACAGATGAAAATCTGGAAAGTATTTGTCAATCTATATGGATATATTTAGTTAGATAATTTTAGTCTTTAGATAAACTAGGAAGATAGGAATTATCAAGAGATAAGGTTTCATCTGCTGAAGTTGATGAGTTATAAGCAAGTGTAAGAATATACCATAAAGTATAAGATAAACATATAAACAGAATGTTTCTACAGAGGTCATATAACAAACTTCTTTCTTTGTTTTTGTAAAAGGGAGGATGTTGGACTATATTTATTTTATCTCTCATTCTATGTAGGTCACAAGACAATAGAAGATGCTCCTGGCCTTGAGGGTCATTTAGTCACTTTTTAAATTATTATTCTTTAGTTGTTATTTTTTCTTCTAGTCTTTTTTTTCCTTTTTCCAAGGGTATAGTATATGCAAATTCTTTTTTGAAAAAAAGGTCAAATGCAGAAAGATGTGGGAAGGAAAAGTCAAAACTTTTTCTGAACTATTTCCATAAATATGAAGCTATGATTGAATCACTGTCAGTCATTCGTAAAGATACTATTAGGTTTTTGTATAAGCAGCATGAACTGTTTCATAACATCCAAGGTGAAGGAAATAAGCAGTTCCATCTTATATTTCCTCCAACTAAATTAAACTCCAGTGAAATACATCCTTGCTAGATTGACAGGAACTTCAGTATTGCCCTCCAGGGACACCTTCTTCTGTAACCTTCTTCCCTGCTCCCCTCCCCAACCACAGCCACCCAGTCTACACAGCCAAAAGATGAATTTCACCAAGATCTGCTTTCAAGCAGAGAAGAGCCTCATATCTACCTGTGTCCTGATGCTCTTTGGTATGTGCTGTGGGGTTCCGTTGTTGAACACTGATGGCCTTGCTGTCCAGCAGTATGCATCCCATACTCATGGGACTGTGACTTCTCGTGAGCCCGATATCCCAGCATAAATTATGTGGCTGTTTGAATATGGGCAGCTGAGTTAGATCAATGCCTCGTATGTTTTCTGTGTCACGTAATATGCCCCTGATGACCTGTGCCGTTACTTATTTAGTCAGCCATCAAATGGTAAACATTTAGATCATTTCCAGTGTTCGTCATGGTGTCTTTGTACATGTTCTCTGGATTTCTGTTCTCTAGAGACCCAGGAGTCATATTGATATATCAAAATCTAGACTTGTTAAATTTCAACTGCAAATTATATTTCAGAATAAAATATACGAGTTGATAGTGATGAAGTACCCTTCATGTCTCCTGTGTTGGTGATTTCTCTGTACGAAACAGCTTTGGCTATGACGCTCTTCAGACAGGAACTCATGACTACACACTTGATGCTGTTATCTCTAGAGAAATTGTGCTCTTCATTTTTGAGGATCCCTCTACTAGGGGTTTATTATTTTCTTGCTTTTCCCCCGAACCTCTGTATTGAATTAGTCTTGTTGACTCATTTGGATTCAGAGAAAAGCTAGTTAGCTCATGTTCTCCCGTGATCCTTGAAGGAATTGCCAGATTTTTCTTAGCCTTCCAACCATTTCTAATCATTTAGTTGTGTTTTCCATGTACATTTGATTCACTCTGTAGCATAAGTGTAAATTCAGCAAGATAAAAGTCACTAAAGTAAATTTTTAAAACCCATTTGTGAGCTGAAAACACACCAGAATTTCTTCACATTAAAATTAACATTTTTTTTGAGACAGGGTCTTTTGTAGTCTGAGGATGGGAGAGACTCCCTCTCCCTTGACCCTCCTCGTATTTGCCACATTCCTTATTGCCATAGATTAGACAGTACCAATTTCTGATATGTGTAACCATCTTTTGTTCTTTTTAAAAAAAATATTCATTTAAAATTTTGTATTTATGTGTATGTGTTTATGTCTGTGTGAGGATATATGCCTGTGAACACAGGTACTTGTAATAAGTTGAGGTGTCTGATCCTTTGGAGCTGGGATTACAGGCAGTTGTGTACACTCAACGTGGGTTCTAGGAACTGAACTCAGGTTCTGTGGGAAGAGCAGTGTGTACTCTCAAATGCAGAGCCATCTCTCCTGCCTCTTATCTTTTGTTCTTTGGCAAGATTCTTTTGTCATTCCGAGTTTTTCATGATTTTCCAGTATTGAACCTTACTCTTTAGAACTATTCCCCATGTTACATGCTTGTGATTGATTTGAAGAATCTCTTAGAATTTACAAGGATCTGAGCTAAAGTTCTGTTGGCAGCAAGGCCATGTGGCTTCTGATATTTTCAATTACAGTTTAAGTACTTCAACATGTGGTATAAAGAATGATAGCTTTGCATAAACAAACCACATGAAGCAGGTGAATGCACTGTCAAGGTCCATATTAAAGAGGTGGATGGAATGTTTGACTGACATTCATCAAGCTATGAGTTTTGTATCTACCCTTCAGCAAGTTATTTCATATTGGGCCTTAGCCTCAAATGCTAAAGACCTGGATTCAGATTATAACCTTCCATTGTTCTGTAAGTGGGCTCACAGATGAAGCGAGGGAGGCAATGAAAATACAGTCACATATTCATCAGAGAATACCAGTATCTGAAGGAATAATTAGCACATGGTAGGCGGATGCATACTCTGAGTCTTCCCAGGGGTTAAGACCAGAGACTTTGAAAAGCTCTTACTACACAAAACCTAGAAATCTTGGGCAAAAGATAACAGATATGTGTTCTCATGAATTGCAGAACTGGAAAGCAATATCAAGACCCTAAAGTGGACCGAAACCTAAATCCCTGTTATTCAGTGAGTGGTGAGGAAGAGACAAAAATGGGGATGGGATGAAAGAGAATGGGGTGAATTTACCATATAGGATTTTGGTTCTCTCTGATGGGAGAATTCGAAAGGAATCATCCTCTCATGGAGTTAGGATATTTGAATAGTAACTGTGTGTGCAGGTGTATGTGTAGGCTGGCTCATGTCGAGGGCAGAGGTTGACATCTGGTACCTTTCTCAATCACTCTCCACGTTATTATCTGAGATGGAGTCTCTCACTGTACCTGGAGCTTGTTGGCTCTGGTAGACTAGCTGCCAGCAAGCCCGAGTGATCTTCTGTCTCCACTTCCCCATCCCCAGGATTGTAGGCATACCCTCTATACCTGGGCTTTCCTCCTCCTCCTCCTCCTCCTCTTCCTCCTCCTCTTCCTCCTTCTCCTTTTAAAATTATCATTAATTTTTTGAGAATTTCATACATGCATACAATGTTTTATAACCATATTCACCCATACTTTTACCCCTAGCTCATCCCAGATCCACCCCTCACAACTTCATGTTATGTGTTTATTTTATAAGCTGCTGAATCAAATGTGTGTTGCTCATACACTCCTGGATATGAAGCATCTGCTGGAATGTGGTCAACCTACCAGGGGCCATACCCTTAAAAAAAAACTGGCTGTCCCTCTCCAAGGAGCTATCAGCTCCTCAACTAAGGGTGTGGGACCCATGAGCCTCTCTCCCCATCCATGCTAGAGTGTTGTCTGGCTTGATCGTGTACAGATCTTGTGCAGACAAACACAGCGCTTGTGAGCTCATGAGTGCAGCGGCCCTGTCACATCCTAAGATACTTTTTTCACTGCAGTCCTAGCTGATCTCTGATTCTCGATCTTTTCTGCTGTTTTTGATGGTGTCTGAGCCCTGGGAAAGTGAGGTGTGATATCCCGATGTCCCACTTGCATCTAAGCACTCCATAGACACTTTTCTTTACATTTTATCAGTTGTGAGTTTCTGTGATAACCACTATACAAAGAAATTTCCCTGATGAGATCTGAGAGCTGCACTAATCTGTGGGTAGAGAGATACAGATATAGAGGGCAGTTTGAGACTATGTCTATTTAGCAAAATAATCGTAGGCTCATTTCTGGGGCCTACAGGCTCCCTAGCCATGGGATCTTGGCCTGATTTAACGTTGCCAGACATGCATTTCTTCCTGTGGAGTGGGTCTTAAATCCAATTAGAACATGTATTTTTTAAACTCATAATATTTGTACAACTATTGCACCCATGGGCATTTCTTGCCATGCTGTGCCTTATGGTAGCTTGCAGTGTTGACAGCTAGCTGGGTCAGAGTGCGTGTGGTATTTCCCTCCCATGGCTTACATAACACCTTCTGGCACGATGAAAGCTACTTGCTTTTCCAAAACACTCTACGGACTGAATCATTTCTACAGCCCTAATAAAACTATTAATATATTTGTACATGTCCAGATTATGTAAATTAAAATGGACAGTAGTAATCATTTTCAACTGAAAAATAAACCATTACCTAAAATACAATAGAATTAAGACCAGAATAAATGGGGACTGTTTTCCTGGTAGCACTGTAACAAAGTTTTATAAACTGGGAGCCTTAAAGACATGAACAATGACAACACCAGTTGACAAGCTAGTGTGGATGAGAGAAGTCTCACAAGGTCCATTCCTAGATAAAGAGCCACTGGCAGCAAATGACTGTAAAAAGAAGACACATCATTCTCCCACATGGTGAACCCCCCCAACTCGTTATCCAATCCAAGTGGTCAGCTCTAAACACACATACAAATGTGCAACATTAGGTGAAATTAACAGGTTGAATTTATATATTCATTCATTACATGCATATACGTGTGTGTGTGTGTGTGTGTGTGTGTGTGTGTGTGTGTGCATTTGTATAACCGTAATAAAAGAAAAAGAGGTAATGAATGTAGGGGAGCAGGGTAGGGAAGGATGCAAATTCAGTCCATATATGAAATGTAGAGAATTAAATTATATTCTCTCACAGTTCCACAGGCCAGAAGTATGGAGCTGTGGTGCCCGCAGCTGTGCTAACCAACAGCTCAAGAGGAGAACCTGTTCAGAGACTTCCTCTTGACATTTTGTGTCCTTGGCCTCTAGGTTCATCACCCTGGCCCTTGCATTTTTGTCACATGTCATTTTTCGTCCCCATATCTGTTGTCCTCTTTAAATTTTTTGTTTAGATTTATTTATGTCAGGTGTATGAGTGCTTCGCATGTATGCATGTCTGTGCACCACATGTGTGCCTGGTGCCCATTGAGGTCATAGTAAGAAGGGGGCATCAGATCCCCTGGAACTGGAGTTGCAGACAGTTAGGAACTGCTCGTGGGTGCTGGGGATAATAATAATAATAATATAATCATAATAAGAAGAAACAATAAAATAAAATAAACACATCAGAGTAGGACAAAACAAAGAAACACAAAATAAGAGCTAAAGAAAAAACACAAGAAACACATAGAGATACTGAGACACACATGTTCATGCGTACAGAAAACCCATTAAAAACAAAGTCAGAAATCATAATATATAAGCAAAAGATTGTGTAAGACCAGAAACTAGAAGCATTTGGCTGGTTAAGCATTTGGCTGGTTAAGCTTTCAGGCTTTGGAGCAGCACAATTCAGCTGAGATTCTTTCTGGATGAGGACTCAGAGGCTTCCAGTCTGAGGAAACAGGACCAGCTGAGGAATTGGCAACGTGAGGTAGCTGTGGCTTGTTCTGCATCTGATCTTCCAGCATTCACCCCAATAACTGGCCTAGGTTTGATTTTATTAATAAGAACTTTTAAGATTCCTTCTACAGGGCAGAACCATACTTTGTGCCTCCTAGTGTGATAGAATCAGTTGTGTATAAACTTTTATTGGATTCTGGTTAAAAAAATATATGTATATATAGTAATTTATATAACAATTTTCTAAAAACAACTAAAATTACTGTAAATCTTTTATATCAGAAGTTACAGAGATAAAAGATAAGATGGTGGCATACCACCAGGAAACATTTAGATTGCCTGAGGTTTAGAATATTTTCTTATCGAATTGAAGAGTTCTCCAAGACTATTGGCCTGGTCCTTCAAAAAGTCAATGACAAGTTGTACTCCTAGCATTTGTGAGTCTGAGGCAGGAGGATCACAAGTTCCAGGTTAACTTGGGCTATAGAAGCAAAATATACAGCTGGGGTGGTGGGGGGTCAGTGTTGTGAGAAAAAACTAAAGTAAGAGTGCACATGTCAGGATTAAAGGATTTAAAGATGAGCACCCAGTGTTGTGTCTAAACTATCATTGGATTCTGCTTGAAAATTAATGTCATAAAGATGGGACAATTAGACAAATTTCCATATGGATCAAACATTACATGATAGTAGGAAGTTATTGACTTTAGGTGGGATATTGGAGTAGGTGCCGGTAGTAGATGGTTGAGGCGGTGTCCTTATTCTTAAGAGATATTTAGTTAAAAGTCTGGGTATAAAGTATTACAAAGTAATAATTTGCTTTCAAATGATTAAAGATATGTATGTGTAACTCTACATATATAAAAACAATGTGGAAATCAAGGTGATAGGTCTACAAGTGAAAATCTTTACACGGTTCTTTCTCACAACGAATATTAATGATATCTGAAGTTGGATTTGTCACAAACCTGTAATGATGACTTACTATCAAGAAAACTGTTCCCACAGTGTGTGGACTTAGGTATATGGTAACTATACAATTATCTCCATAATTTCTAATGGAGCCTTGTCTTAATTAGGGTTAGTATTATTGTGATGAAACACCATGGCCAAAAACAACCTAGGGAGGGAAGGGTTTGTTTGGCTTGCACTTCCTCATCACTCATCATCATCAAAGGAAGCCCAGACAGGAACTCAAACAGGGCAGGAACCTGGAGGCAGGAGCTGATGCAGAGGCCATAAGGGGATGCTGCTTACTGGCTTGACCTTCCTGACTTGCTCAGCCTGCTTTCTTATAGAACTCAGGACCACCAGGCCAGGGATAGCACCATCCACAATGGGCTGGTCCCTCTCCCATTAATCACTAATTAAGAAAATGCCCTGTAAGCTTGCCTATAGCCCAGTCTTATTCTTTAAATTGAGGTTCCCTACTCTATGATGATTTTAGATTGTGTCAAGTTGACATAAAACTATCCAGAACAGAACTGGAATGTAGTTCAGTGGCAGAGGATTTACCTAGCATTCATGAAGCTCTAGAATCAATCCTAATACCACTAAACAGAGAGAATATCATTGCTGATGGTTGACTAAGTTGTGTTCATTCCTTAAAATAAGTCCTGTTATCAGTAAATTAATGCTTCCTTAACCCTTTTCAACCCCACAAACAGATCATAACTTAACAGTGAAATATTCATGAGGTCAAGTGTGCATGACACGGTGTTATTCCTTAAGTTTCTTTTGAGGTACTTCGTTACCACCACATTCCAACAGAAAAAAAAAAGGTAGGTGTATGGAAACTAGAAAAGAGAGTATAAAATAAATCATGGCTATTACATGCTGTGATTGTAGAATTTTACAGACTCAAGTGAAAATCCACAATAAGCACATTTATTCTTAACACACAGGTATATTAACATCCAGAAATAACTTGGATATATGTAGACTGCAATCAGATGGAATAGTGGGAGGAAAGATCTCAGATGCAGTAGCATTTTAAAAATTAAAATTAGGAATGATTTAGGATGCCTTTCTTTGTTTTAAATATAAAAATACTATGTATAGAAGTCCTCAAGAACATTAGAAATATATAAGGATATCATGATTTTGTGGCTACAAAGACAGCATGACAAAGGGGTGATGTATTCCAGGCTGGCAATGGAATGTAATACTTTTTTGTTTTTAAATCAAGATTGTGCACATATAAGGAAGGCAAACACTGTATCGCCAAGTTATAAATTACATCCTTAAGCCTAAAAGTTACTCTTTATAATATGATAAGCTTATCATAAATTATATGAAATATAGTTAAATATAGCCATGGAAATATGTGAAAGGCTAATAGGGAAAAGAAGCTTTATTGTACTTCAAACACATTTTAATATCTTTTATATTTAAAACAGTAGTATTTCATGAGGAAAGAGATCACTGAACGGTGATAAGGACTCCATAGACCTAAAGGCATCTGGGAATTTAATGTAAGATATGAGTGGGTTTCAGTTCAGTCAAGACAAATCCAACAATTCAACAAGTGGCATTGAGACGACTGGGAAAGATTGGATCAATGGTTCACAGTTTATACTTATCTTTGTATAAGTTCCACATGGAGTAAGTCACAGTTTAAACATGGCTTCAAGTTCGACTTGTTTGAAATCAGAAAACACCAGAGGAAACTGGAAGAAGTTAAATAACTGATTTAGTGAAAGCTTTTCTAATTATGGCCCTAGAATTAGGAAGTAAGGAAGAAAGAACTTGTGTACGTGTTTTTAAAGGAAACCACACTACAATGCAGAAAACAAAACCCCCAATCCAGCACCAACAAACTGGACCTGGAAAAGTTGAAAGATGGAAAAGCAAGTAGAGAAACCTCATGTGCCCCCGTTTCTACCTCAGGACTGGGTTTGTTTATGGGGAAGGCTGGCCTTGCTGCCATTCATGCCATCTTATGTCTAAGGCAGTCTCGGTGTGCATGTGAATAGAGAGGGTCGTCTTTGCTTTAACGTTAAGATCCCTTTATCACATCTCTAAACACAGTGCTACCCCAATATCCATGCTCATTTTTGAAATATATGCAAATGAATCTTCTGGTATATAATATGTATGTTAAAACATAGATGAACATTCTGTAACTTTAGAATTTTTTAAAACTGGAAGGCTATGCTGTAGAAATTTCCCGTTCAACTAAATTTAGAAGTGCTTGCCTTACAGAGCTCCCCATGCTCTGAATCTGTCAATGCCTCTGTCAGCTGGGCTTGTTGCTTGATTATCCCTTCGTTAATCCTGGATCTTGCTCTGACCTGAATGAAGCCCATTGCTTTGTCCTGTCTATAGGACTGTGGCAGATGACATAGCGACCCCCACTAAATCCTTCAAGGTGTGCCTGCATCAGCCACTGCCTAGGACACTTCAGCTTTAAAGGAGACTGAACACAAATGAGATTGGATGTTACAGGCTGATGTCTCCAGCGTTATCTGAGGGATTTCTATTGCTCAGAGGGAAGAAAAACAAAACACATTAAAAAAATAACACAAACATATTTTAATGATTGCCTAAGTAAACCACTTTTTATAAGGAAACTTGGGATGTTTCTGAGATCAATTAATTGAGAGATTAATGCCCAGACTTTTATGTTATACTCTTTAATTAAATTTTTAAATGAGTATGACCAGACATTTAGATTAACATGTGGTAGGTAGTTTACCAAGATTCTTTTGAAAAATAATTTAATAAAAATATTCTAGAGATCTAGAGATAAAGCCTGATCAGAGCACACTGAGCAACATCAAAGTAGTTCTATTGACTATAAATAATAAGATTTCAAATGATATTTTAACAAAAGCTTAGAATTGAAACATATGAGAGTTTGCCCCCTTTGTTCTGGAGTGACGGTAATGAAGAGCATCCCTTGGCCACTAAGGTTTCCAGGTATCTGGACCCCGTGTCTGTGTCCTTGCTGTGGACCCATGCCTTAGAAGGCTATCTTCATTCTCTTAGAATGTGTGTTTTCATAAGCTGTGATGGGCATTTGCATAATGTGTGTGTGTGTGTGTGTGTATGGGTGTGTAATTTCAACCCTTTACGCACCTTGCCTGTTATCCTAGTTTCCATCATGAGCTTTCCAATCATCCACATTGCACCAGACTGTTGACCTGCCAGACCCAGCAGGAATAATTTGTATTTCCAACAACAATTCATAAATTGCTTTATTTTCCTCATCCTGGTAAAGACTTCTCATGATGATTTTTTCCATCATAAATTGAATACATTGAATCATTTTTGTATTCATAAGTATATGATAGACATTATCTTCATTATAATTTCTTTTGTATCAGTGGGTACTTCTATTTATGAAGGGTTTTCCCGCCTTCCAGCTTTGGCTGTGTGATGCCATGTACTTAGATCTTCCTTATATGTGCTTGTTGTCTTGATGTCTAAGACGAATCTTTTGTTAAAATGAATAAAAACATCTAAGAAACACTCCTCACATAGAGCCTCAATAGGAGTTAGGGAAGTCTACACTAAGTTTGCTGTATGGTTTTGCCTCCATAAAATAGTGACAAAAGGAAATTTAAGCAGAGGATATTCTAAGAGAATTATAAGATGCAGAGAAGGTTTAAGTGTACCTCTTCATTAAGCTCCTTATCTATAAGGTCCTGACAATGGTACACAACCAACCACTGCTTGACACATGTTGAAGACTAGAAACTTAGGAGAACAGCCTGATACCTCCAGGGAGATATGAGGGTGTTGCATGAATCTTAAAAGTTCTTATTAATAAAATCAAACCAGAGGCCAGTTATTGGGGTGAACTCTGGAAGGTCAGAGAGACAGAACAAGCCACAGCTAACCTCACCTGGCCAACTTCTCAGCTGATCTTGTTTCCTCAGACTGGAAGCCTCTGTGTCCTTATATCCGAATGGCTCTCAGCTGAACTGTGCTGCTCAAAACCTAAAAGCTTAACCAGCCAAATGCTTCTAGTTTCTGGTCCTCATGCCTTATATATCTTTCTGCTTTCTGCCACCATTCCCTGGGATTAAAGGCTCACTTTCTGGGATTAAAGGTATGAGTCACCATGCTTGGCTGTATCCTTGAACATATAGATTTCTGCCTCTGGAATGCTAGGATTAAAGGCATGTGCTACCACTGCCTATCCTCTATGTTTAATATTGTGGCTGTTCTGTCTCTGACCCCAGATAAGTTTATTAGCATGCACAATATTTCGGGGAACACAATGCCACATGATGCCATATGTCCGGTGCTCTGTCATCTTGACCAAGACCTTTGATTCTCTGGCACTTGTGAATACAATTTAAATGGATTTATAATGTCTCATTTTGGTCTCCAGCTAACTTGTGAAAATATGATGGGGGTATGTGAGGTGATACACACTTAGGAAATCACCTTAAGACCTGTTTGTATTGCTGGGCAGTGGTGGCGCACGCCTTTAATCCCAGCACTAGGGAGGCAGAGGCAGGTGGATCTTTGTGAGTTCGAGGCTAGCCTGGTCTACAGAGCGAGATCCAGGAAAGGCGCAAAGCTACACAGAGAAACCCTGTCTCAAAAAACCAAAAAAGAAAAAAAAAAAAAAAGACCTGTTTGAATGAAGACAGAATTTTGATTATCAGTAGCAAGTGCACAGGCTAATAGATTCTCAGAGGTAAGTAAATGGCTGGTGTCCCTGTTCAATGCTATCAGTAAGTGTCATTCTGATTGATTTGTATTCCATCCAAATACAATTGTAAAAAAAGACACATTTTCATACTTCACCTCTTGGAAGCATGCAGAGTTTGCATATGATGTTCCCAGCACATTATGCAGAGTGTGCGAAGTTAGTTGAGAAAACCCTCTTCTCTCTGATCTCTGTTAAGATTGGTCTGAGGGTCAGTGCTGCCCTTGGAGCCCTGGGATGGAATGGGGTGGTTTATCTAGGTTGGAGCCACCCTCGTTCACCTGGATTCTTTCTGTCAGGACCCTTGTGCTCTTCCTGGCCTCTGTGCCTGCCTTTTAGCACTCCTCTGGCTCTCTTTGATCCTTTTCTTTTACCCATCTTTCACTTATATTTCACTTTGGCTTTTGGGTTGAGTGCTGCTGAGTGTTTCCACATCCTAACTCATCATCATGGTCTATGCTTTATATTTGTGGTGTTAAAATATGCTTGGCCCTCTTTTCATGTCAAGGGATTCTTTCTTAGAGAAACTATACTTTAAATAATTCCCCATAAGTAGAACAATTCCAGTTGAACATATTCTAACTTGGGCTTTTAAAGCATATGAAGATTGAGGATTGAATCAAGAGACTTGGTTTTCCAAGTCCAGTAAACACATAGGAACCACCTATGCGTGCTTGCATATGCTTTTTGACTTCTGATCTTGATGTGTTTCCACCATGAGGTGGTGGCCAGGGCTCTGGCAGCTGTGCACCCTGATGACCCCTGTGTGGCTGAGATAGCACCCTTTAGTTTGCCTTAAACTTGCTGGAAGAAGGAGTGCTGCTTCTGAGATGCTTGAAGTGTGCTATTCAAAGACTGCATGGCGCCACTGAAGAAATTAGACTATGCTAATCTAACCCAATTACAAAATTCAGTTTTAAAGAAATTTGAAGTGTATTTGAGGTTCTTTCTTACCACAAATCTTAATTCTTACTGGAACTAAAAACAAAACTTGAATTTTAGGTGTTTCCTGTTTATATAAAAAGAATTTCATTCTCTGTACTGTTATATTTTCTTTCACTTTGATTCCTTTGTGGTAGACTGTTATTTTTCTCTGTGTATAGAGGTTGGTTTTCTTGCCTTCATACACTTTTGTTTATGAGTTTATTTCTTACTGTTATAACTCATGTGTATATGTATACATTTGTGTATGTTTGTGTGTTTCTATGTATATGTGTGTGTGTTTGTGTGTTTCTATGTATATGTGTGTGTATGTGTGTGTGTGTGTGTATGAGAGACATGCATGTGCATATGTCCTGATAACCATACCCAATGCCTTGCATATATGGGGCATTTACTCCACCACTAACCCACACTCCAGACCCATGATTCTTACCTATACAAAACATATTATTTATTTCTAATATAGATAAAATGTTTCTCCAATATTTTTTTCTTGCTAATTCAAAAGAAAAAAGAAAAATCTTGTGGTGTGTGTTGAAATGTTTTCCAGGGCTTGTTTATTTGAGGCCCAAGAAGGATGTGTGGGGGCCTGGAAGAAGCTGTTTTATTCGCTTGAGTTTCACAAGGAGAAAGCACAATCTGCCATGGTACAAATGAACTAATTGGTGACTAGAAAGCCAATAATGTCATCTGTGAATAGTGTTTGGGTAGCAGCAACACTCTCTGAAAAGCTAAACCACTTTGGACGTTTTGACATTTTCCTTTTCCAGGGATACCAATGAAGTTGGAAAGAATCATTTGTCAACTATCTCATACACACAGTTAGAAACCAATATTTAAAAAACATTTTACCAGCTTCCTAGTCCTAGCCATAAGAACCTGTTTCTCATGTAGCACTTTCATGAAACCAAAGATGTGTGATCTGTGCAAAGACAAGAACACAAGCATGTGATACTACTCCTCAACAGAGAGCAAGGCCTTGGGTAATAGCCTGTTTCTGGTACTGTGTTAATGGACCATTAGTGTATTTATCTCCACTGTGTTTAAAGGACCACCAGGCAGCATCATTAAGAGCTTTTGATTTATCTTTGGTATGTGGTACCTATCCAGAAAATTGTCCATTTCTTTCAGATTTTCCAATTTTTAGAGTACAGGTTTTTGAAGTATGACTGATGATACTCTGGATTCCTCATTGTCCATTGTTATGTCTCCCTTTTCATTTCTGATTTTGTTAATTTGGATGCTCTCTCTCTCTCTGTCTTTTGGTTAGTTTGGATAAGGGCTTGTCTATCTTGTTTTCTCAAAGAACCAACTCTTTGCTTCATTGATTCTTTATAGTGTTCTCTTTGTTTCTATTTTATTGATTTCAGTCCTTAATTTGATTATTTCCTGGCGTCTGTTCCTCCTGGGTGACTTTGCTTCTTCTTGTTCTAGAGCTTTCAGGTGTGCTGTCAAGTCACTAGTGTGAGATTTCTCCAACTTCTTTATGTGGGCATTTAGTGCCATGAATTTTCCTCTTAGCACTGCTTTCATAGTGTCCCATAAGTTTGGGTATGTAGTACATTCATTTTCATTGAATTCTAGGAAGTCTTTAATTTCTTTCTTTATTTCTTCCTTGACCCATTGGTGATTCAATTGAGCATTATTCAGTTTCCATGAGATTGTAGGCTTTCTGAAATTTTTGTTGTTGTTGAAATCTAACTTTAAGCCATGGTGGTCCAATAGGATACAGGAAGTTATTCTAATTTTTTTTGTATCTGTCGAGATTTGCTTTGTGGCTGAGTATGTGGTCGATTTTAGAGAAGGTTCCATGGGGTGCTGAGAAGAAGGAACATTCTTTTGTGTTAGGGTAGAATGTTCTGTAGATATTGATTAAGTCCATTTGAGTCATAACATCTGTTAGGTCCCTTATTTCTCTGTTAAGTTTCGAGCTGGCAGATCTGTCCAGTGGTGAGAGTGGGGTGTTGAAGTCTCCCACTATTAATGTGTGGGGTTTCATATGTGATTTAAGCTTTAGTAATGTTTCTTTTACATATGTGGGTGCCCTTGTATTTGGGCATAAATGTTCAGAATTGAAACTTCATCTTGGTGGATCTTCCCTCTGCTGAGTATGTATGTAATGTCCTTCTTGGTCACTTTTGATTGATTTTCATTTGAAGTCTATTTTGTTAGATATTAGGATAGCTACCCTACTAGAAATAGTGGGGATGATACCTGAACTGAACTGGCTTGCCACAGTGATTAGATCAGTGAATATCCTAATTGTTATCACAGAGCTTTACTCCAATGACTGATGGAGGCAGATGCAGAGATCCATAGTCAAACACCAGGCAGAGCTCCAGAAGTCCAGTTGGAAAGAGAGAGGAGGGATTCTATGAGCAAGTGCATCAGGATCATGATGGGGAAACCTGCAGAGATGACCAAACCAGACTAGTGGGAACTCATGAAAGTTAAATCAATGGCTGTGGAGCCTACATGGGACTGGACTAGGCCCTCTGCATGGCAAGACAATTGTGTAGCTTGATTTGCTTGGGGGGCCCCCTTGCGGTAGAATCAGAATCCATCCCTGGTACATGAGGGGGCTTTTTGGAGCCCACTACCTATGATGGTACACTTGTGCAGCCTTGAGGCAGGGGGAAGGACTTGGACTTGCCTCTACTGGATGTGCCTCCTCATAGGAGGCCTTGCCTTGTGGGGAGGAGTGGGGGATGGGTTGGCAGAGAGGCTGGGGGCAGGAGGGAAGAGGGAGATCTTTGATTGGTATGTAAAATGAATAAAAAAAATTCTTAGTAAAAAAACAGAGAAAAAGAGCTTTTGAGTGAACGTAGAGACTAACATGTAAATGTAAAGAATGCATCTGAGGAAAAGCAATTTTAGTATGACTATAAATCTGAGTCTGTGTATAGTGACCTGACCCGGGTGTTGGTCAGAGTATTGTTGTTGTTAAAACAGTACTGTGGAGAAAGGATTCACTGAGGCTCCTGGTTTCAGGCCATGCTCAGCTGGCTCATTTACTTTGGATCTTTTCAAAGCAGAGGACATGATGGGGCAGAACGGCTCACCTCATCGCAACTGAGAAGCAGAGAGAGGCCCAGAGAAGCCAAGGGCATGATGTACCCTTCAAAGGCACAACCCTCTGTGACCTACTTCTTTCAAATAGGCTTCACTTCTAACAGTGTCCGTGATCTTCCAGTAATGTCATCAAATTATGAATCTACCAACAGATTAATTAATTGATTAAGGCAGAGTCCTCAGGATAAACTTGCAATGATTGGATCCATGAATTGGAGAGCAGGGCTTCAATGTAGCCTTTTGAAGGGACACTTATAAATTGTACACATACACACACACACACACACACACACACACACACACACACGTACCATCGTACCATTATGGTAATTTTTAATTTTTTAAACAGTTTAACTGGCATTCATTAATTTAACAAATATTAATTTAACAAATATTTGAGCTTCTAATATGTTCTAGGTACTGTGGAAGGGCACTTGAGAAAAAAGAGGAATAAGACTATGTGTCTTGTTTTCAAATAGCTGACTGATGCATGAGGCAGACTGAAGTAAAAGCATTGGCAGTAGAGTGAAGACTTTGCTGAGGGTATTGTGTGGGCAGAATACTTTGGCACCTCAGAGGAAGAGTAAAGTTCCAGCACTTTAAAAGGTGGAGGCAGGAGGCTCAGAATTTCACAAGAAGAAACCATACAGGTTATGTGGCTGAGTCTCCATCTCTACCCAAAACTCTTCCAGCATACATCTCCCTTTCGAAGAATATATTTCCTGTTTTAGGCATTTTGGGGTGTAGTTACAACTATAGTGTATTTATGATGGCTGAGCTACTAATGTAGATGTCCCCTACTAATCGCCATCCACATTTCTCTAGTGCAGCTGTGAGCTGAGTCTAATTCCTACTCCACAGTAGCCCCACTTCAGTTTTAAGATCACGTTGCTTCCTTCCTTCCTACCTCAGCTTTCCAGATCTCTGTGAGGCTCAGTTTGTCTCATCGCTGGTTTGTGGTACATAGTAGAAGAAGTCTACCTTGCCTTCTTTAGGAGCCAAATGCACACCATATGTTAAGGAATCAGAAGAATCTGCTCTGTCTCTTCTGGAAACTCTCAGGATGAAGTATGGTGATTGTAACACTGAGAGAAGCATGCAGTGATTGCTGGGTACTACCTAGTTCTGAGGAGGTGAAATTAAAAAACTCAATATGCGATAATGCACTGTAGATGTGCTGGTGTGATTAGAGGTGCTAGTCAAAGATGTATCCACAGTTGGATATAACAATGTCTTAAATCATCTCAATTTACAATTCCTGTTCGAAACCTCTGGGTCCCACATATTTAATGAGTTTCAGTGCATGGTGGTGATCACAGGTGTGGAAATACACATTAAGTTCACTTTTCATGTGTTTTCTCTACCACTATTTAGACTCAGCTCTTGTAAAAGACAACTGAATTTCTCCGTGAACTCAAGTCTTGTAAGCAGGGCATTCTACATCTCTACTGATATTTTCATTGCTGAATACTTTGCAACTCCAGATGGCAGTGGTAAGACTTTAGCATTTGCCATATGGAGCATGCAGTAAACACGTTCAGCAGAAAGCAGAGGCAAAATCCAGAGCCATCCTTTTGCAGCACCCGATTAGGCTGCTCTCCACTCACAGGATGTTAGAGCATCTTACTGTGGTTTAGAAGCATCCCATTGATTTGCCAGCAGGAGAAGAAATGAAGAGGAGATGCTGTTTATTGATCTAACATGCTACTGAGGTCAGGCCTGAAGGATGTACTGCATGGCAGTATTTATTGCACTTACACAGGAGTTCCTAAGCCCCACTTTCAAGTATTCTCACCTAGTAGTCCAGGATAATGAGGTTTTAATTAGTTTCTGGAATTGGCTCAGGTGGTTCTGCTTTGAGAAACACTAGTGTGGGGAATGAGCAGCGTCCTTTCTGCCCATGACCTATATATTAATTCCTTCTATCCTTCCATCCTTCCTTCCACTGGCTTTGATGGGTCAAATTTATATCAAGAATTTAAATGGAGGTGTCAGAAGAATGAGACATACTGTTCTTATCCTAAAGAGTCTTTATTCTTGCTGTCTTATTTAGTAAGCACAGAGACACAGATGCACAAATAATACTTGAGGATTACATTTAAGTTCATTGAGTATACCGGGAACAGTCTAATCAACCTAGTCTTTAGAGTTGTGAAAATGAAGTGCCTTCTGCCACAGCCAGCAAATGTTGCTTTATCATCTCCCCACAGCCCCAGTATTTCTTCTTTCTAACTTGGTTTAAATAAGTGAAACTGTAACTTCTAAAACAGAAATTTCTGTATGCATGAGTCACCTATTTCTGGATTGTTCCTAGAAACAATTTCCAGGCCTAATTCTAACCATTGTTTTTGTGAGCTGCCAAGGTCAAGGCAGCTCATAAATATAAAGAAGAAAACAGCATCATAACGTTAGCTGTATATTTGGAAGTTTCAATGCCCTTGTGGTTGGTTATTCATATTTCAAGTACAGTGCCTTGTGAAGGTGAAGATTCCTTCCCACATTTGATTATTTATTCTGCTTTTAACTGGCAAGATTATGCATTTTTATGAGGCATGGAGAGATGTTTCACTCCGTTATAGGTTATATGCATCTTCTTTTGGTAAATAGAGTCCTTTACATTTCTATCTTGTTGTTACAGAGACTCTCATCTATCATTGAGTATCTTGTTCATAGAGCTAGTAACAATAAGTACGCACAGCCATAGTGAGAAAACTGTATTCATCAGTAGAAGGAGGTGGTTTTAATCTGCCTTCAATTTGAAGATTTAAATTGTTATACCATCTTCTGTCACATTCATACAAGAAGATTAGCTTGGTACTAAGCCAATGCTGCAGAGATTGCCCTGGAAGTGAATTGACTGTGTGCTCTTCTTCCTCTTTGGGAGCATGATGGAGAAAGGAAGTGAGGCGTTCATTCCTGGTTTGCATTGGACACATCAGCTACAGTGAGGTAGGGGTGTGGAAAGTCCACCTGCTCTTTGCTGGCTCTTCCTGCTCATTTGCAGGGGCTTGCAGTCTCTCTGCAGCCCTCTGATTGGGGGTGTACTTGGCTTCTAATTTTGATGTTGACCTTTAGACACATACACACTAACTCCCCTATCTGGTTCTGGTAACCAGCATTGACAAGGAAACATCTACATTTTTTATGGAGCTTGACATTTCAGCTTTTCTTTTAGAATTATAAAAGTCATATGTACTCACTATGAAATGTACAAACTCAAGGAAATTCTCTCACTGGAGATCATTTTGATACATTTGGTTCTCATCTGTTTTTCTTTGCTTTACCTTTGTAGTTTATTTGAGACAAAGTCTGACTGCACACCCCAATTCTATCTTTTTTACAGGTATTTTTGTAACTAGACTCATACAATTTCGGCGGTAATTTATTTGTAATTTATGATACAATAATATCATTTCCACCATTCCCTGGGCCTGGGTCCTAGACTGCATAAAAGCAGAAGCTAGCTGAGCAATACCCTTCACCTGCCTTTGCTTCCTGTGGTGAAACGTGACCAGGTGCCTGGAGTGCTTGTCATCATGACTCCCTTGCCATGATGGGATCTACCCTGGAATTGTGACTTAAAACAAACCCTTGCTTCCTGAAGTTGTTCTGGCTGGAAATTACTTTAGCAACGATACTACAGTTAACTAACACAATATATGAGGAATCTCCTGACATTGAGAAGGGGAAACCCTTGCCCAAGTTGATGTAACCAGGAAGTCAAAGGATTGTTACCCAGAAAATGTGAATTTTAGCCTGCCTGTCTCCTAACTCCTCTTGTTTTAAAGAAAAGGTCTTATTATATAGTCCTGGCTAGTTTAGAACTCACTATGTAAATGAGTCTTGCTTCAAATTCATATAGATCGGCTTGCCTCTGCTTCCCAAGGGCTGGGAATGAAGATGTGAGCCACCGTAGCCAGGTCCTTGTTTATGTAACATAGACTTAGTCTGTGCCTGACAAATAAAGACAAATGTTATTATTACTACTTCCTACTGAGTGAGCATTATTGCTCTTCATTTTTATAAAAATACTAGTTTTTTCTCATATGCGATGTCACTTTACCTCTTAAGGTTACCTGTCAATTTTCTCTGGTAAAGACCAACACTTAGACCAGTGTCCCATTAGCCAAAAGAAGACATTTCCTCACATGCTCAGGAGCATCCAGTTTATCTTGGAAGTGTTCATTACATACTTGTTACTATCTCTGGGTATGAAGTAAAACTGGTTTATAGATTTTCTGTTTAAAATGGCTCATTAGCATTCATCCACCCGGGGTCTCTTCTCTTCCCTGTCTGATACAGGCACCATTTATCATCACTGCTGTTCCTTATCAGTTAGCCCTTTTCTTTTGTCAGTACTTTATGTTTCTATCTGACAGTAACAAGCAGGATTGATTCCAGGATGAGGTATCAAATGCAGGTGAGAAATGTGCAACCAGGATGCTCAAAATGGAACCAGCGGCTGCTTATTACCCCAGCTTTACTGACACATCATGCCAGCTTTCTTGGATATCTTAATGTGACTTACCGGTGCCACATAATGCATTTTTTCTAGAATTACAAAGGAGAGCATTTCAGCACTTCTTGTGTTCACTGCTTAAAACAACAGCAGCAACAACAACAACAGCAAAACAAAACTTCATCTATATATTCAGTAAAACATTTAAGTGAATGAATTCTCAGGTGACATGGCCTTGGCCTTCAACTTTACCCGAATGGCATGTGTTTGTAAATTGATATTGAATAAATGCTTTTCTCCCTTTTCCATAAACCAGCCTTTTTTTTTGTTTTGTTTTGTTTTTTGTTTTTTGAGACAGGGTTTCTCTGTGTAGCTTTGCGCCTGTCCTGGAACTCACTCTGTGGCCTCGAACTCACAGAGATCTGTGTGGCTCTGCCTCCCGAGTGCTGGGATTAAAGGCACGCCACCACTGCCCAGCCCATAAATCAGCTTTAAACACAAAGTTGTTGTTGGCAGGTCAGGTTAAGGAATGTCTCTTAGTAGCCTGCTGAGATGAAAGAGCCTTGAATTTCTCATAAATTTCCAAACCATGTAAACAGATGATTTTCTGTATTATCCCCTTCATAAAATAGCAGGTTTCCAGTACCATCTTGGAACAAGTGACATAATGACAACTTATGTATTTATTATTTTACTCTTCATCTTGCTCCCCATATTCTAGCTGTCACCTCCCCATTCACCCTGCATTTGTTTTGAGTTTCTTGTTACCCACCAAGACTCTTTTCATATACCTTTTTTTCTGGATTTTTGTCTCTCTCTGAATAGAAATGCACATCTTCCCAACTTAGCACCTTGAACATGTTACCCTGCTGCCTTTTGGCCTGGGGTGTTTTTGATGAGGGGCCAGCCATCAATCTTTCTGCACGTAAAAGTCAATAAGTTGTATTTTATGGATTTCAAGAACTGATTTTTGGCCTTTAGCTTTTCACCTGTCTGGTGTGGTTCTTAGCACTTCCAGACTTGTGTGCCTCAAACGTCTAGAAATGCTCTCTGCCACCTTGAAAGTTTTCTCCATTAGTTCTTTGCCTATTCTTTGTGTTCCTTTCTCTCCTCATTTCTTGAGTTTTCAGAATGAACATATTCATTCAATAGTTTCATGTTTCCTAGGCCCTCCGGATTTTTCTCTAGTTTTTTTTTTTTTTTCTCCTCTTTTTTGGACTACTTAATCATCTGTCATCAGCTGCCCCAGTTCTTGTTTCTGCTCACGCTCATCATCACTTAGCCTTCTTTGAGGTTTTTTCTTTTGTTTTGTTTTTGTTATTGTACTTTTTTACTTAAGAATTTCCATTTGGTTTCCACAAGTTTTGTATATTTTTACTCATGGCCTCTGATTAGTAAAACATTATCATCATGCCTTATTTCCTTGAATTTATTTTGAATGGCAGCCTTTTAAGTCTTTTTCCAACATTTGGGCCATGCAGAGGAACTGCCTGCTGTCTAGTGATTGTTCATTGTTTGATTTTGTTTTGATTGTATATGTTGGTTTTTTTATGCAAGGTACATACAAGTTTTGGTTGAAAAAAAACCCTTTACACATACACTTGTATGCTTGTATATACATGTAACAATAAAGATTAAAGAAGAGATCATTGATTAGGGGTGGATGAGAGGAATTGGAACAAGGGAAGGGCAGAATAGGAGTGAGGTAGTGTGGAGGCCCAAATTACTCAGGGTCAGAGAATCTGAGCTTGCTTTCCCCAGCAGGGCTGCATAAGGGGATGATTCGACCACAGGCCTGGTTACCAGGTGTTTGGAAAGGGTCTGCACTTGGCTGTATCTAGCAAGGGGGAGGTCTTTTCCCTCACCCCTTGACATTGATATAAAAAGCCCTTTTGATTAAAGTTTTGGTGCTTTGGGTATTGACCCAGGTCCTCCACAAACTATCCTGTGTTTCTGTCTTTCTTCTTGTCAACTAGGCCTATCATTCTACCTGATATTTTCTTATCCCTCCCTCCTCAAGAGTACCCAGGGAAAGGTGGGGCAGGTCCCCTACAAGGTAGATATAGTGCTTTTATATGGAATTCTTAAAAGAAGAAAGAAACTATTATTAAGGAGAAAAGCAAGAAATCTTTTTAAAAACCCTTTGTATATAGATAATATTGTATCTCTAAGTACTGATTTCATCATCTGGAAGTTTATTGATATCATTTGTTTGATCATTTGTATGTATATTTAGCAATTGCTAGATGAACTCTTTTTTTCCCTACAGCATGTAGCCTGTGGTGTTACTTTGTTCTGTCTTTTATCTGTTTGGTCTGATTTATTTACTTGGAGTCACCTCCAGGTCTGCCTAAAGTGTTTTGATAAAATTGGTGTTTAAGCTCTCCTGGGAAGTTGGGTGTGTGTGTGCTTCACAGTGCATGGATTTCAGTTTGTCCTGAGCTCAGCAAATCTTCAGTGGCTTAGAGATGCCCTGTCTAGCCTTTCTTGGTGAGATCCAGTACAGATACATCTGGGTCTTCCAGACTGAAAGAAATGTGATTTTACTTAATTCCTCTAGTGAGGACCTCTCTGTTAGGTGAGCTTAATGTTCAGCTAGTATTTGGTTAGAAGAAGTTGCAGAAAAAATGCCATTGGGATAACAAAGCTTCTCATTTTGCTGACGAGTCTCTATAGCTTAGGATTTCTTCATCTTCTCCATTTGCTACTGTTCTGTGTTTCCTGGTGAGATGTGAACAAAGTGCATTCAATCCAGATAGAGTTCTAACGACAGACAAAATAATCATTGTACCCAAGTTTACTTGGGTTACCTATAGGAGTGAGGAATTACTTAAAAGAGCACAGATGACTCAAAGGTAGCTACATCATAGGAAAGCCACCCCAGTTTGAGTGACAAAGTACAAGAGCTGCATCCCTGGCATTTCCTGAACAAATTGCCAGGAACTTGACCAGAGGGAGAGTCATTTCTTCCCAACAGTTGTTACTGCTTATATAATGTTGGAGATGGTCTTATGAATCCTGTTAGTTTCAGGAACTTCCTGAGACTTGTTGGTTGTTTAAATTCCTGAGCCTTGATGAGCCTCCCTCAAGGATGGAATGCTTCAACTTCAAGAAGAAATGGCTATATTACTCTTCCACCCTATCTCTGGCTCTTATACTCTCTGCCTCTAGGATAGTCTCTGAGACTTGGAGGGTGTGATGTAGATGTCTAATTAGTTTTCTTCATCTATGGCTAGGTTTTGGGCCGCTATGCAACAGCAGAAGTAACTTGTTCTTAAGAACTTAGTGGGTTGTGAGTCCCTGTAGCATGATATCCCTTGTAAAAAGATTGTTTCCCTCTATGACCAACTGAGGCTGACAATAACAGTGATATATGGACATAAACCTCAATAAACATTTAGAAGGCAGTGTGATAGGAACATCACATTCACTGTCACCAAACAGTGACAGTAGCATAGTGACTGGGGCCAATGTCCTTTCCAGCCGTTGCCTTCTGCACTGTCATATAGTACCGTATGTGAGTTCCCTCCTGTGGAATGAGGCTTAAATCTAATCAGAAGGTAGTTGGCTGTACTTGTTGCCATTATTGAACCAGTGATACATTTTGCCTAGACTGTTGATATTGTCTTGTACAGGGTCCATAGATGAGTAGTGCTATTGGAAGTAATTCTCCCTTAGTGGTTTATATTCTGCCTTCTGGCTCTATGAAAGCCAGACATCAGTGAAGGAGCTTCTAGTTCTGCCCTAGCCTGATTTCTCCATGCCTTGCAGCCAAAACAGCCAGTATTTTCATTAAGAGGATCTTATTATTTATTCTGACATGAAGCCAACAGCAGTGGCAGGAACCTCCCTGACCAACAAACTAAAAGAGTGGCAACATACCCATGACACTGAGATTTTCACCCTTGTGTCTCCTAGTAGTACCATTTCCTCCTCATGCTAGGTGTCTTCCTTTAAATTCTTTAGTTATTCTTTTCTGGATTTTCAGCCTTTAAAAAAAAACAAATCTATAAGACATTGAAAATTTAGCATTACATAAAGAAACTTTCTTATAAAGGGTAAGCAATATCTCAGAAGGCCCACCACCATCTACTCCACGTAAGTTCCAGTTGGTTTTATGTGGCTAGGAGGACACTAAAACTGAAATGTTAGCATGGTATTCAAGGATCTTGTTACTTTTATTAAGTTTTTATGGAAAGAGATATATCGGGTACAGTGGCATGTGTGACCCATCTAGCCCTTTATAATATTCAAGCATTTTCCATGAGCTTTCTGGGCTCCCCATCCTAACATGCTGATGTGGGGCTGCTTTGCTGCAGCTCTATGGGCTGAGACTCAAGGGCTGTATTCTAGCCTGCCATACCTCTTGCCTGGGCCAGCACATCAGTTCTGACAGGTTCTGGACCAGACTGTAGTGTCAACCATTCCAGTAGGTACACTTGACTGCTGGTCAGTGGCTGGATGCAGTCTCCACTTTCTTATGGGTGAGAAACACACACTGCAGACTATGAGTCCATAACTGATTACATCCTGAGGGCTGAGATTAAAGGTGTGTCTAATTGTTGAACATCTTTCTCAATTCTGTGTAAACAATCCTATCTGGCCTGGTGAACTATGAATCAGATACCATCTCTCATATCCAGTTCTTGAAGTAATACCCAACCTTCCTAAATCCCCCAGTCCCTGGTGTTTATGAGGACTTCAGCATGATGATATAAAATAAAGTCACAATTACTGTGTTTCTACCTATGTAGAATTCTGATAGAGCTAAGTATTGGAGAAAGTATGGAGACTCAAATTTCGTGAAGTTGACTTGTCACTATAAATGCTAGAACTACCCTGGATGGTAGTACAGCAATAACTGGGCAGATTGAAGATTATGTTTTGTCTTATTTTTATTTCTTGATTGCTGTGATAAAATACTATGACAAAACAACTTTGCAGAGAAACCTTTATCTAGCTCACAGTTCCAGGTTATACCCCATCACTGGGAGGAAGTCACAGTTACAAAAGCACGGGACAACAGTCACAGTGTATCTGTAGCCAACAAGCAAACAGCTATACATACTCCAGCTGAATAATAAATGCTCATGCTTATCTCTTTCTCTTCTTTTCCATTAGACCAAGACTTAGCCATAAAACGGTGCACTCACATTTATGGTGGATCTTCCTACCTCAGTTAATCCAGTAAAGAAAATCCCTGGGCTCACAGGATGGTCCAGGAGGTCAAAGGAAGTTCATCCCATGCTCACGTGGTGGATGGAGGAAACTACAAGTTGTTCTCTGATCTCCATACATGAGCCACTGTGGTACATACCCTCCCAAACTAATAAGTAAATAGATGGATTAATTAAGTAAATGCTCAATTAATTGAAAATTTAAGAAGAGAATCAATTATAGGCAATTCCACAGGCCCACCTAACTTAGACAGCCCATCATTGAGAGTCCTTTTCATACTATTCTACATCTTGCCAAATTGACAACTGAAATTAGACATCATGCATGCACATAACCTACTACAGGAATTTTATTTCAGGTCCAGTATTCTAGAGAAAACTTACATGGAACAGGAACACAAAGGGATGTTTATTGCTGAGATTTTATAATCGTGGAAAATATAAAACAACCTTGTATATGCTGGTGAGGATGTGGAGAAGCACATTTTGTGTAGCAGATAAAATGAATGATTGATCTCTGTGTAAATTAACATATGTAAGTTTGATGTGTATAAGTTCAGGAAGATACAGACTAAATGGTACTATTTGGATTAGTTAACAAACAATAACTGAATGTTTGCTGTTGATAGTACAGGAATCAGAAGTCTATTTGGTGTGGGCCAAGTCTAATTCATGGCCATTTTTGAAAAGTCACAAGAAAATGATTGCATTGTTAAACTACTGTCAAGAAAACAAGAACATGTGACACAGAATAAACCTGACCTTTAGTCCTAAAATATTTGTATTTTCCCCTTTACTTAAAAACTCTAAGTCCTTGATGTGTAGATGGCCGGCATGTCGGTACACACACCCTATTCCTGGGTCTCACAAGCAGCTCCAGCATTCCAGCTGCAACCTCTGTGTGCCAGCTTATCTCATGTACTTCCTGGGTTTATTCTGAATTCTCAGGAGTTAGAAAACCTCAAGGTGACCTTCCAACAAAGGGAACATAGATCAGACAGATGGTTGCATAGTGTTTGGATCATCTAAGGGGCTATATTGAGCAATTCTCTACTTGGTTCCCCATAGGAACCTTATAGGACAGAGTCTCATTGCCCAAGAACCCACCCCTTCAACGTGGCTTTGTCTTACCCCTGCTCCTCTCTTTCTGCTCCTCTCTGAGCATTAAGATGATATACTCCATCCATATCTCAGGCTCTGGTTTGGAGAACTCCAGAACAAGATAAGGAACATACCCCACCCCCCTACTACTACCCCATAGGACAGCAAGGAGGAGGGGATACTTGTCACATTTTATTCTTTTACTTAGAAACATCTGCAGCAAGTGTGGCTAACTATTAATTGTTTTCATAGCTAGGTGTACATTTTTGAGCTTGAAATAATGTGCTGGATTTCTGTGAGAAGTTACCTTGCTTCTTCATTCTCTCTTGGAAACCTGATACTGGTGATGCAGAAAATCTGCTTTCTACATGGGCATGCTCATCAGATCTCAACTAAAATTAATTTGTTGTAAGAATAAAGGAACGTTTCTGGACTTAACAAGGAAGAGAAGGTGCCCACAGCAGTCATGTCTAAGGAGATCTTCCTCCTCCTTGTTTTACCTGGAGTAGAGCTGTCTCCCCAACAGTGTCTGGGCATCTAAAACCTTTCACCGTACTAAAGAGATTTTCTTGAATTTGATGACAGGTTAAACATGCTATCTGAGTTAAAAAATTATCATTAAGAGTGAATTGGCTATTTTATTCAAAAGAAACACGAAACTTTAAAATAATTTATTAGAAAATTTTCTTCAGGTCTTGGATAATTTAGTGCCATGGAGGACTTTATGTGCTTGCTATAAGAGAGGGAACAGAAGCAACAAAGAGAAAATAACAGGGAAAAAGAAAAAGCAGCCGAATGTTTTTAAAGAATGTGTTCACCAACCTTACTGGGAGAACAGGATGTTTTTATTAACAATCTTGGGGCTTGAGGCATGTGGGACTGTTTCCAGGGAGAAGCCTTATGTTCTTTTCTGCATGCCAGCCTTGTGACAGTCACGACTGTGGTCTCACAAATCGAAGGAAAATGCCTTGTGTAGGCCTCAGAGCAGCGGCGGCGGACCCTCTTCCTGATGCACAATCCCTCTGTGATACAGGACCCTCCTGTGGCCCGGTGGCTTTGCATTAAGAATATCTAGAGTGATACTTTCAGCATATAATTTCAATCATGTTTCTCCTTGCTGTAGACTGAGAACTCCACATTTAAATGTGGGAGTTCCAACGCAATGTGATCTTGATTGGAGGTGAGATCTTCAGCTTGGAATTAGGTTTAGATGAGATCTTGAGGGTAGAGCCTATGCCACATGAGGATGCAATGGGATGACAACTACCTTCAAGTCAGCTGACTAGCCCTCAAAAAGCGTCACTGTACTACTACCTTAATTTTAGTCTTCTAGCCTTCAGAACTGGAGAGATAAATTTCTATTGTTTTTATCATTTAGAGAATGATTTTTTTATTTTGAGTAATAACAAAGCTAATGTACTCTCTCATTGCTCATAGGAAAAAAGGATTTTATTTGGACCACAGGAGTTTGCAGTTCTTGGGGATCTGACACCCTCACACCAGTGCACATAAAAATAAAGTTAAATTATTAAAATAAATAAATGAAGGGCAAGGCACCAACTGCCCTGACTAATGGCTGCTTTAAGTGGTTTTAAGTGGGCCAACTGTGGCTTTTATCCTGATTTCTTGCATTTCATTCCATCCTATACTTAGGAACACTCAAGCCTGTCTGCTACACTTTGTATTGATTAGGTTAGGATACAGAATAGCGAGTTTGTTATGGCAGTTTCAAACTGTTGTGCTGTTTTACCTTGTTTTCACCCAGGCCTGCTTCTCTCACCCCGTGTTGGTCCTACCTCCTTGCCCACCCTCAATCCTCTTGTAAGGTCATACTGTTAGTGCGGCCAGGGCAGCCACTGATTAAAATTACCCTATTTTCTGTACACAACCTCTGGTGCTCAAGTTTTGCCACTGATAGAAGGGATCTAGTGGGAAAGAGAGGGCAGAAATTCCAGTGTTTATTTGTAGAGCATTGATATCAGGGTGAGATAAATAGAAAAAGGAAGATGAAGGAAGAAGCCTCAGAATAAATTCGTGCCTTTTTATTTTTATTTTTATTTTTATTTTTATTTTTATTTTTATTTTTATTTTTATTTTTATTTTTATTTTTCATTTTATACACTGAAGACTACTTTCATGCCTGGTCTACCTGGATCATGAGAACCCAGTGAGCAAGATCAAAATCAGTGCCTTTCAGAAACACCAAAGGAGCATTTGAACAAACCATCATGTTAAAAAATATACAACCTAACAAGTACTGAACCAGGCTAGATGACCTAGTAACCATGCTATTCAGGTAGCACACAGGGAGGGACTTAGAAATTTGATATTGAAAGTCAGTACCATGGAAGTATTATCAATCAATTCTTGTTGGTAACCAAGAAATGTTTACCAGTAAAATTTCAATATAAATAGATCTGGAAAACAAGTTAATATTTTTACATAATTTCACATACAATTTGCATATAGGTTAAGCAACCCAGATAGAATCTTTACTAGAAAGAGAAGTTTCATTGGACATGAGGTCAGGGAACCTGGGATTCAGTGCTAGCAAAATCTGTGGCACTTGCCCGGTCCCGCGGGCCAGGTTATTTGATGAGACCTGAGGAGGCACCTCCTGAAAGATCAATGGGGGCGAGAGAGAAAGGAGACCAGGCGCGTAAAGGAAGACAGAGTCAGTCTGAGTTGCGTCAAGGTCTCGTTTATTGACTGGGTGTTGAGGCTTATAAACAGGGCTTCAGGCAGGGAGGGGGAACAGGGGAAGCACGGAGAGAAGGATGGAAAATTCCTAAGGGAGGGTGAGGTCACTTTGGTCCCAGGCCCCTGCAGCTGGCTGATTAGCAGGTACTCCAGGAAGTTGTACAGCCCATGGTTAGGCCAGGAACTTCCTGCCTTTGTAAGGCTTGATAAAGTAAGGACGCCGCTGTCCGGAATCGGTCCCCAACAGGCACAAATATCTGTGGCATATTAATCTGACCTCTGTTGTAGTTTTTCCATTGGGTAGGTTAAACTAAAGGTGATTTTTTTAAGAATTATTTATTTACTTAGGATGCCTTGTCTGAAAGAAAGGAAAGGAATGGTACCATGTCATTTTCCCTTTAGACTCCGTGTGGTGTTTTCTCTTCCCTCTCTTTCTCGTCTATGGACTCTTGCTGTATTGTAAAAAGCATGGCAGTACGGAGAACCGTGTCCCTTGCCTTTCTCTAGAGCAGTGGTTCTCAACCTTCCTAATGCTGCAGTTCCTTACAGTTCCTCGTGTTGTGGTGACCCCATCTGTTAAATGGTTTTTGTTGCCACTTCTTAACTGTAATTTTTCTACTGTTATGAATCTTTTTTTTTAATTTTTATTTTGCAATACAATTCAGTTCTACATATCAGCCACAGATTCCCTTGTTCTCCCCCCTCCCCTCCCTCACCTTCCCCCCAGCCCGCCCCCCATTCCAATCTCCTCCAGGGCAAAGCCTTCCCCACAGACTGAGATCAACCTGGTGGACTCAGTCCAGGTAGGTCCAGTCCCCTCCTCCCAGGCCGAGCCAAGGGACCCTGCATAGGCCCCAGGTTTCAAACAGCCGACTCATGCAGTGAGCACAGGACCCGGTGCCACTGCCTGGATGCCTCCCAAACAGATCAGGCCAATCAACTGTCTCACCCACTCAGAGGGCCTGATCCAGTTGGTGACCCCTCAGCCATTGGTTCATATTTCATGTGTTTTTGTTTGTTTGGCTAAATCTTACTGTAAATAGTTGACATATAGGATATCTGATACGCAGCCCCTGTGAAAGGGTCATTTGAACCCCCAAAGGAGTTGTGACCTAGGGGTTGAGAAGCACTGCTTAAGAGAAACAGATCCAAGTGGATACACAGAGATGGTAGGGGAGGGAGTTCTATTTCAGTAAATTGGCTCATGCAGTGTGGGTACTGTTGGAGATGTGGGGCAGGCTGGGACTCTGGTAGAAGCTATGACAATGATCTTGAAGTTTTTTCTCCGCCAGAATAACTTTGGTTTTGTTCT
Source organism: Peromyscus eremicus (assembly GCF_949786415.1). Lineage (NCBI taxonomy): Eukaryota > Metazoa > Chordata > Mammalia > Rodentia > Cricetidae > Peromyscus > Peromyscus eremicus. The sequence continues at coordinate 100,618,630 of NC_081417.1, forward strand.
AAAAGTTTTTCATATGATTGGATGAAACCTGACCACATTGTTAAGGATAATTTCCTTTACTCAGACTCTATAATGGTAGGTTCCTAACATCCCTTCCTTAGTGATTGTTTAGTATTTAGGTACTGTAACCCAGCTGATTAGCTCAGAGACAGGCATTGTAATTTTAGTTGTAAGTTGTCATACAATTCTCTCTTTTCCAAGTCCACATACTCTGGCCCCATTTATAGATGAAGAACAGGGTTCTGGAAAATTTGTATTTGAAAAAACTAATTCATAGAAAGGCAACTGTCTCTTATTAACTAAAGCCCAGATGGATACCCTCCTTGCCTTGTGTATGGAGTCATCAGGCATCGTGTTCTAGGTCATTTGTTAAGCAGATCTAACACTTCATTATTAACACCATGCCTTTGTCCTTCTGAGTCCTGTTTCTTTAATTGAGTGAATTTTTGACACAGTTTTCAACAGAGTTTGAAAAAAAAAAACCCTACAGTTAATACTTTTCTCTTAAGTCTTATGAGACTGGTTTTTGGTAGCACTATGATTCACAAAATAAAAAAATGGAAAACAATAAAATTTTTCTGCTATCATGGAAATGGCACCTTCCTCTGGTAAACTGCCCTCTTGAATTTCTCTTTATCCAATGAAGAACATTGTGGGAGGGGCTGAAAAAGGTGCTTCGTAAAATATTCTCGTATGGTGCCCACTTAACAGTTTTCATTACTTGCTAATGAAACTGTAGAAGTCATACTTACAAAGTTCCTTCCTAGTGAGGGTCATTCTACAGGAAACATAAGAGATAAGTTCACCAGCTTCCTTAGAAGAGTATCTGGAAGTAATTAGCCTGTCATCTAAGGGAGATTTCTGCTTTGAGGAAATGGGGATGAGAACCACAGCAGAAAGAGTGCATTATACTCAGTGGGTCTTGACCTCTTTGGGTCAAAAGACCTTCTAACAGAGTTTGCCTAAGACCATTGGAAAGCACGGGTAGTTACATTATGATTCATAGCAGCAGCACAATTGCACTTATAAAGTAGCAATGAAAATAATCTTATGGTTGAGGGTCACCACAACATGAGGAACTGTATTAAAGGGTCATAGCATTAGGAAGGTTGAGAACCCCTGCTACAGATTGATGCCTGCATTTTCTGCATAGTATTTGACAAGAAAGAAAATAGGACTGGCAGACCCTGGAGAAAGACCAAGTACTTAGCCTTACCCAAGCTACTTTCAAGGGTTTCAGCTGTTGATACTAAAAAAAAAAAAAAAACAAAAAAAAAACTAGTTTTTATGCTGTTGCATTTTTTAAGCAAACTTTATAAGAGAATTCCAGTGTTCTACTTAGTACTCAGAAACAGTCAGAATTTGCTTAACCTAGAAGATACATAAAACTACTTTTACTTATAAATAAGAAAAAATTTAAATGTCTGGATGGCAAAGATCAATGTATATTTTTTGAAATCCATTTTTTGAAGCATCATGGCATTTAAGCATTCCAGTTTAAGGACTGAGAAAAGCTGGTGTGAGACTCATATTCCATAAAGGGAATCTACCCTGTCTTCCACCCATGGAGTGGCACCATCTGGAACAGTCCAGATCTGCACAGAGAAGTCCAGTGTCAGGAAGGAGCTGCTGTAAGATTAACCTTTTGACACAAGGTCAACTGTTGCATTCAGAGCTTCTGTTTGTTGCAATGAGTGTCATTAAAGACGTTCGTGAGGATTAGAGGATGCACTTCCTGTGTCTGGTCTGACACCACAGAACGGGAGAACAGAACAGCTTGCTATGGGGTAACTACAACAGCTCCTTTTTGAAGAGCTTGAACCTTAATTTTATCAAAATGTGAATAAAAGCTGAAAGTTCTACCTTCTGTGTGTGTAAGGATTTTTGGTAAGTCATAATAACCCTCAAACAGGTTGTCATTCTCAGGCAGGGTGGCTTCGCTAGCATGTGATCAGCCAGGATTTGGTACAAGGCCTGCCTAGAGAAGATTCAGTATTTTAAGAATAATTTTTTTTAAACTTGCAATGTTCTCTTCCACATATAGTATGGTTTAATTGTAAAGTGATCTAGCACTGAGTGATGTTGGTCCCACTTCTCAGGTGAAGAAATTGAGGCAGAAATGCTATGCATTTACCCCTCTTACAACCGAGAGGTCACTTTGTAAGTACTGAAATTTACGTCTCTTGGATAGTTTGAGAAATCATTGTCTCAAGTGATTGGAGAAGGAAAGAGAAGTGAAGAGTGATGTAATTCTATTTTAATTAAAAATATAAAATAAATACAACCTATATTCAACAAAAATTACTATACATACATAGTAGTTGTTTGAATTTTCTGATTTTTAAAATATTTTCCTTATAGAGACAAAATATATCTCTCTAACTCATAGAGGTTCAAAGCCAAGGCTAATGCACATGTGTTTTCCATTAGTAATTCTCATTAGGGTAATCTTTCCCTTGTCTCTCATCATTATGTTTGTTACTGAAGTGTCAGACATTTTTTAAGTAAAACACATGCAATCTGAGTTCTCCATTTCTACAATAGAGTTCAGCAGGGCAAAAGTCCTTTGCAATTTTGCTGGTGAAATAGTTCCAGGTACTCTGATGAGTCTCATTAAGAGTTCCAAAGAAGTCTGAAAACTTCCTGCTAGGTTAACAGTAAGTGATGATGAAGAAGTTAGGTGTGTAAGTGGACTTCTTAAACAATATATAGGACTTGAAGAGCAGAAAAGGAAATAGGTAGAGTTATAAAGGAGAAGAAATAAACACAGCATGTCTGGTATATGGAAAGGAACTTGGCTTTGTATGATAGTCAGTGGAATGTTGTTTTTGCCTAAATCTCAATTGTTCAGTTTTACCAATAAAGACTTAGGAGCCAGATGCTAGGGTGAAAGCCTGCTAGCTCAGAGAGGCAGAGAAAGCACTCAGCTGACCTTCCTTTTCCGCTAACATTCCAGAAAGTAAACTTTCTCTTACACTGTCTCAAACAAAACTCCTCAAACTGAATATCCCTCCCTCCTACTTCCTGTGCATCTCTCTATCCATCCTACTGACTCCATCTTACTCTCTATGGTTACTTCCTCTCAACTGGTTGCTTAGTCTGCCTTTTAACCTATGTTTGACTTTATTTAATCCTGTTTACAATACTCAAGTAGAAAACTCTTGGATTAAAGATGTGTGCTAGGGCTGAGCCACGTCACAACTAGAAACAGGTTTTTCCAGTAAATAACACAATCTCGAGGTTCACAGTGTGATCAAATATTCTGCAATGCAGGGAGATAAAGTTGAGCAAAAACGGAAGTAAAGAGAGAAGTTAGGACCTAAATAAGAGGTCTAAGAGTCTGTAGACCGATGTGGTTTTTGATGGGGATACATAGCTGGCTCTTAGATGTTTGGTAAATGAAGTATAGTGCTGGCCAGGATCAGAGCTGCATAAAGAGGAGGGAGCCTGGAGGTGACAGATGGCTGGAGGGCTGATGAGTCATTGCTGCAAAGCAGGTCAGCATCCTTTGGACCAGGGACAGTAGTTATTTATTGAAGATGTCTCTTGTTGCTGATTCTCCTTTACTTTATACATATTTAGCAGACAGACAACAGCTTGAGACTGTGCAGTCAGAATTAAGAATGAGATGTAAACTATACCTGATTGTTGTTATTGAAAAGCTGTACTTCCAGAAAGACTACCAAGAGTGATCAATCCTCTTTGCCTCTCTCATATTCACTGCAGAATTCACATTGCTGTTCACTTTGGCAAATCTTTACCCAGTTTTTCTTAGGGAATATGGTTGAGAGTATGAGAGAGGAGGGTACAGTAATTGGTTTGAATTCTTTTTTAATTTTAAAAGATTACTAGTTGGATTGGAACACAGTGCATAAGGGAAGTGTAGTGACAGAGACAACTAAAAGCATAAGCTCTCCAAATTAGCCTTCATCATTGACCATGTAGACTCAAAAGATCCATTTCTCTTACCTTGAGTCTTATTTGTGAGATGTTAAGATTTAGTAGCACTTCTTCAAACAAAAGGATATATTTGCTACACTCCTACAGAGTCAATTGTTATTTAAGTAGCCCGATATTTACCTCTGTGTGTGTGTGTGTGTGTGTGTGTGTGTGTGTGTGTGTGTGTGTGTATCCTTTGTGACCTGGAAAAATATCAAAGCGAATAAGTGGAAGTTATTTTGAGTTCTACTTCTCTCTCAGGAATCTAACTTGATAAGGAAGTTATATATCAACTAGCCAGTTAGTACTTCATCAGTATGAACGTGCTAGCTTCATCCTCTCTATGTGGTAAACCATTTCAAAGAAGCTTAAATGTCAGATTTGGTAGAAAAAAGTAATAATATTTTTGCTCTGGTTTAGTTGTGTTTCCTTTCTTCTCCACCCACTCTTGGGCATGCTTTGTAAATAAAATATCTGAAGCCAGTAGACTAGGGGTGCAGTCAGTATGAATTAGTTACTAATCACTAGTATGACTCCAGTGTCCCATTTGATATCTAGAGTCAGCTACTGTGATACTTAGTGATTGATGGATACAGAAAGAAGGGAAATAAAAATAGTTCTGAGTTATACAATATGTTGTTGAATGTATGATACAAATTCTTGTGATTTGCATGAAGACCATGTATTTTTTAAAGAGTTGATTAAAACTGGATTATCTCCTCAGTATCAGAATTCTCTAATTCTCTCATTTAATACACATGAAGGCATTTCTTAGCTACAAGCTTTTGGTGTCCATTTTGCAAGCAAATGAGGACCTGTGACCTCAGTTACAGGTCACATGAGGGGGTCTAACTGTAATGATCCTCTGACAACATGAGACTTTAGACATGGTGATTTTTTCTAACACTGGAGACAGTTGTGTAGAATGGAGATGGCAATTTATAGTTGTCCAACAAATATTTCTTTATTGTCTAGGTCTTAAAATAGATTAGAGTTTGCTTGCCCAAAAATAGTGGTCAGCTATGTATTTTAAGCATAAGACAGAAGAAGAGCTGAAGTAGGAGCTAAATTACTGTCACTGAGCAAAAGTGACAGTGACACAAATTTATTGGTATTTTCATTAATCTTTCTGTTCCAAGCATTGACCCTTATCTAGCTATGATTGCATCAAAGAGGATTTTGGCTTCTCAAAGTGTGGACTGAAAGTTAAATAAACTGATGCGAGTAACAAGAGTGCTAGGAGCAGATGCACACTTCACTGGGGAGTAGAGTCTGTTGCATAAATTGTAGGTATAGATGTGGGTTCCTATTATACCACATAATTTTCATGACACCTCTGTGTACCTCATCTGTGCATGTTCTATCCCACTCTGTGTTACATCTGTTGCTGCTGATGTGGTAAACAGCGGCATCTCACCTGTAGTAATCTCTTCTGGTAGTCTCTTCTGGATGTTTTCCAGAACACTGAGAAAGGCAGAGAGAAAGAAAGGGTAAGAAATGCACCTCGCCGGGCGGTGGTGGCGCACGCCTTTAATCCCAGCACTCGGGAGGCAGAGCCAGGCGGATCTCTGTGAGTTCGAGGCCAGCCTGGGCTACCAAGTGAGTTCCAGGAGAGGTGCAAAGCTACACAGAGAAACCCTGTCTCGAAAAACCAAAAAAAAAAAAAAAAAAAAAAAAAAAAGAAATGCACCTCAAGGACCAGCAAGAGACTAAAGTACTTTTAGGTCCAGGAGTTGGATTTAGGGCTCCAGAAGCCCCTTCAAGAAACATGAGCCAAGCTCACTGAGAAAACTCACATTGCTTGTAAAGATTGCTACAGGCAGACCACAGTGGGAACCTCGGTAAGCGCTCTCAGCCAAGGTGGCACACGCCTTTAATCCCAGCACTTGGGAGGCAGATCTCTGTGGTTTCAAGGCCAGCATGGTCTACAGAGTGAGATCCAGGACAGGCATCAAAACTACACAGAGAAACTCTGTCTTGAAAAACTAAAACAAAAACAAAAACAAAAAAAAAACAAAAACAAACAAACAAACAAAAACTGCTTTCAGCCAAAAAACTCTTAAAGGAAGTTAGAATTCATGCTTCATTATCTGTGTGTGTGTGGACTTCATATAATACAGTGATGTCTTGGAGAAAAACATTTATCCATCTTTACAGTTAGGGTATTTGAAAAAATTTCGTGATCCTGTCTTTGATGAAATCATTTTTTTCTGTGCTCTTGTCATACATTTTTATTGTCCTTAATTGGAATCATTATTTCAGAAAAGACTAGTATATCCATTTTTATTAACATGAATTTTTTATGTGAACTATGATAATTTTCACATGTTAATTGATAAATATAAGATGTATAGTACTGGGAAATGATTGTTAATTGATAAATATAAGATGTATAGTACTGGAAAATGATTGAGTAGAAAGGAAATCCCTCAACATTGCTTGATATAGCTCATCACCTGCTTGTGAGGATATAAACAGGGGGAGTAGAAAGCAAGTCCTTTTATCTGGAATCGTCTGGACTCATTTCTTCTTAATAGTTAAATGGATGCTTGTGATTATCTGTTCAATAGCCCATTGAGGACCAGGTTAAACAAGTAGCAATTTTCTACCTAGGAGCATTTCAGATCCATTATCGGAGGAAAATGATTACGGTGTGAGGCTGCTGTTCCTTAGGGTTCACAGAGAAAAATGTTAGCAATTAGGTAGTTGTGAAATGATTTGTGTGATAGAAGGAGCACTGGGGTTGAAATCAGAAGATGCAGGTTTGGATTTCTGCTCCAGTACCCACCAGCTGCATGACCTGTAAGATGTTGCCTAGCCACTCTAAGCTAATACTTTGCTGCTAGGAAAATGGAACTGCCTACCACAGTCAGAGAAGGGTCCAAGGCTGTGTTAGGCGCTGTGTCTGAAAGTGCTTGGAACTTGTCACACACTTTTGGGAAGGAACGAAACTATTTCTAATGATCCCCTCTGTCATTTTTCTCTGCAGAAAGTGAGCGAGAAGGTTGGAGGAGCTGAAGGCACCAAGCTAGACGATGACTTCAAAGAGATGGAACGGGTGAGTCTTCACTTCTTAGCCTTCCCTTGGCATGAAGTTGTGCCCTGGAAGAGGGGGATGTGAAGCTGTTCTTTACTAGAGTCTCCAAATGTTCTGTTTCTGTTTCTTAAAAAAAAAATGCTCCTTTCACTGCCTGTTTTGAACTAGAAACTGGGAAGCATGCTGCCTGTCTTCCGCATATCCATCCAGAGAACAGGGCCACGGTGAAGAGGAACCACCGGTGTGGTACTTTTCCTGAGAGGTTTCTCATCACTTTTCCTAACCAGGGTGGTGGGATGTAGAGCTGTGGTGGAATGTGGGTGAGGTGGAAAGGAAAGGGGGGAAATGGTGAATGATGTCTCAAAGCTCAGAAGGGACTTTGAGTCTCTCTCTGACTCCAGAGGACTTTCCTATGAGGATGGTTCCTGCCAGAGGCAGGTCAGAAGAGTGGGGAGAGAGGAGTTTGGGAGTCCAGTTGACCTGGCCTAAACTCTGCTTCCACCACTTATTATAAAAGTCCAGGTTTTTCTTGGAATTTCTGTTTTTCATATGGCAGTAATACATGAGAATACTAATGCTCACTTAAGAATGTTTATTATTGACTAAAAAGATAAGTAAATCATTTAGCATTCTGTCTGAAACATTATAGGTTCTCAACAAGTGAGTTTAGAGTTTGTGAATTAGTCTCTTTTTCTCCTGAGATATTAGATGTATTTTTTCTTTCACTTTGAGGTTGTTCATGTCAAGAGATGTTTAGACCTAAGAGGATGAGTGATTGTTGAAATGTACAAAGAATACTGTGGGTAGGTATTAAAGGGTTATCCTTGTGCTTAAAGAGGATGTAGTAAGTCCACGATACACAGAGTATTATTATTATATTATTAATGATAATTACATTAATACATTATTAATTATAATTATGCATTATTAATATTTTGCCTCTGCACACTATTATAACAAAATATTTTTTCTTTATATTCTGCTTTGAGTCTCTAAGAAGATTTTCATGGGCCTAATATTTTTTAGTAGTCTATGTCATTTCCAGTAGGCTGCGTTGCTACATTTCTGATGAGTAAAACAGACTGTTCCTTAGTGCTTCCTATCTTTTCAATTTTCCTCCTAATGGGTTCATGGATAAACTAAAAATTACTCACTTCAGGCGTCTGTGACATAGGATAGAGATAAGATTCCGGAGTGTGTGGTGTTCACAGTCTAGAGGGGAGGACAGAGGAGAGAGGTAATGATGCTGTACCTGGCTAACTGAGCTGGGAGCGGGAGACTTTGGTGACCTCCTGGTGGAATCGTGGAGACTGAACAAGCATTGAGAACCTAGTTTCTTTCAAGTAAAGGAAGGAACACAGAAGCAAACAGGAGAGAACAGTGCAGCGTCTGCAAAGATGAGGCCCAAATGCCCAGCTCTTGTCAAGTGCAACTGGCCAGCTTTGGCCTGGCCAGCCCCTCTTCCTCAGTTCCTTGCCTTAGCTTTGCTAATGACTGCCCATTGTTGATGTCCTACATCAGTGTTCTGAGTCTTGTCCAAAAGCCTGAGAACTTGACCTCTCATACCCAGTACCTGGCTGCTACTTTCCCCAACTGAAGTCAAAGTCTGTCCTTATTTCCCATCTCCTCTTAATCTTCAACCAAAGCTGATAAACACCGACTTTCATGGTGGTAGACAGAGCAGCCTACCCATCCCTTACCAACATCCATGTCTCTAGACAGACATACATCCTCCGGATGACAGCTCTGTTTTGTCCTGAGAAACCCACAGATGTGCTCATTTGCACCAGCCTCTGGGTACTTGCTCTGCCCTCCTTAGCCTCTCTCTCCCTTCACTCCTCCTGAGAGCACTTCAGTATGCCTCAGGGCTAACTACCACAGCCTTACAGAAGCTTGGGCAAGTAGTTAGGGATTCGAAATGTACAGGTGTCAGGAGTGAGTCTTACATTGCACATCTGCCCTGACTAAAGCTGCTAAATGAGGGGGCTGACTGTAAAGCTAAGACAAGCCAGCTCTTTGTGTCTTAAATAAAACTAAAAAGCAAAGGGAATTTGGAGAATGGAGTTTAATCACTGAGCAACTAATTAGACCTTTGGAGACTTATTTTGCTACGAAATCCTTGCCAGTCTTACAAACTAATTAAAATGAGAGCATCTTGCCAAGCATTTTACTTTAGGCAAATATCCACAGACTTCCCTCCGAGTCTGAAGATGAAGTGTAAGATTTATGTTCCTTATTTCATCAAAAGTCTCTGGAGTGTTTGTTTCAAATCTAGATTCCCCTGCTTGTGATTGAAGAACCTACCCGTGTTCCTGCATTTGGGTTTTTCTCTAAGTAAATTCAGATATTTGGATTTCCGTACAGTGTAGAATGTATTGGGAGGTAAACTATTTCTACAGTCATTGAAGAGCACTTGCGGGGGACTTCAAATCTTAACAAGTTAGCTACTCACAAAAATCTTTTAGCTCAGTGTTTCCAAGCCTACCAAAGAATCAGCATCTAACCTTTCACGGTTGGGTTTCTGTTTAGCAAATGTTTGAGGTGGATCCAGAAAGCTTTATTTAGTTGGACTCTCAGAGGTGCAATTAGTCAACAATATGAAATAAATTAGAGGTCTGCAGCAAGCAGCACTCCCGGGAGAGAGGTGGCTGTTCCTAGAAGTTCTCTCTAATCTCAGCCTACTTTGCTCTGCCACCAGGATGCAGCGCCACCCCAGCCTGGCTCGCTCGCCCTTCAGCCTCCTCTTCCCTAGCTGATGTTGGAGGCCTCTGGCGGTGTTTTCTCCACGGGAGCTTTGCCCTTAATCTTGGCTCTCTTTCTCTTAAGTACCTTGCGTGGCGTTGGATTTCATTTTAACGGTACATGTTTTCCTTACTTACCAGTTTCATTAAATATAGGCTGAATTCCTTTCTGCAATCCAGACATTTGGAAAATTTCTTCTTTATAAAGTTGCAGCTTTTTGTTGTTGATGGCTGTTAATAGAAGTTCTAGAATTTGCCAGGCGGTGGTGGTGCACGCCTTTAATCCCAGCACTCGGGAGGCAGAGCCAGGTGGATCTTTGTGAGTTCAAGGCCAGCCTGGTCTACAGAGCGAGATCCAGCAAAGGTGCAAAGCTACAAAGAAACCCTGTCTCGAAAAACTAAAACTAAAAAAAAAAAAAAAAAAAAAAAGATCTAGAATTTGAGGAACTTCTGATTCCTTCTCAAATTTTTATCAGTTGCTATGGTTATACAGAGTGGAGGAAGGGTTCAATGAGTTGGTATGTAGTTTTAGTCATTAATTCACTTAGAGAATATGTAAATACCTCCATGTGCCAGACATTGTGCTGGGAACTAGAAACATGGAGGTACATCAGGCCCAATCTGTCAAGGAGCTTTCAATTTGAGTGGGAAAAAAAGGGGAGTATAAATAGATACCAAATAAGACATAGTACTTAGTGTCCTGGAAAGATTTCCACAAAAGACACCAGAGAAACTCCAAACACAGGTTTCATAGAGCAACAGAAACTTCTAGAAGACAGACTACTGAGCTGAATCTTCAATTCTTCTCTTGTACTTAGTATGAGTACCATGCAAGACTCCCAGTCAATGGGCATAGAGTTTTTCTGTAGCCTAAAAAGCATCTTGGGAAATTCATTGTTTAAATCACAAAAGGCTCTGGGGCTAGAAACATGAAAATAAACCCTTTAAATAAAAATACAGTTCCTGAAGGGAAGCCTGAAGTTTTAAGAAAGACAAGATCTTGGGAGAGAAAAGAAAAGTTGCCATCCACTTGAGTGTGAGAGGGTGAGGATTATTGGCAAAGTCCAATGTGGAGAAAGCTGGTAGATGGTGTCCATGGTCATTACCCTCATACTTTAGTTACTACAGGAAGAGATGTTTAGTCTCATCCATCCCTAGTGAGAGAACTAGGATTCATGAGCAGAAACCACCTGGCTCACTTTAAGAGAGAACCTCTGTTTACCAAAGCTGTTTTTGTAAAAGCCATAGAAATCATCAAATTCCCTACCTGCTCACGTGGAAACACAGGCTAAGCCTACAGTTCCCAGCTCTCAGGGGAGGCATGCTAGTCATTGCTTGAGTTTTGTAGCAAGTAATTTGGATACCGCTGTTGGATACCAGTGATATGTCTCAAATGGGAGAGAAGAGAGGAACAGCATTGCAGCCGGTATACTCAGAATACCTTCTCTGAGTAGACTTGGGGTTCACCATGATACTGGGGGTTTCCTTCACAGAATAGTAGTGAAGGAGACATGGGTCACTGGCCTAAGACATTCACTTGCTGGTGTAAGCTAGATGAAGGGCTTGAGTCACAAACCAGATGAGCTTCAAAGATGTCCTTCAGCTCTGCCTGAACTTCTTTGGAGACAGGCTTCCTCAGTTACGTGTGTGGAATGTATGGCAAAGTATACTCGGTATGGGGTGATGCCTAAGAAGATTAACAAAATTAAAATTAATATATTAGAGTAACCAGAGCCTAAACCATCCTTCGTTTTTAAAATGATATCTGTCAGCCTTTCTGAATATATGGTTTCTGCTTTGAAGCAGGCAGTTCGGAGATGACTGTTAATTCTCCCAGAGTCAGTAGGGAGCTATTAAAAGTACCACTCTGGGATCAGCCTGTCTTTCTGCCAGACAGGCTTTTCCAGGATGCTGCTTTCATCATGTCCCTGTGACTTACTTATTTAGCTGTTCTCTTTCAGTGCTTCAAGTGAGAGTGTGTATATTCTTAACTATAATAAACTATAATAACTTAATAATAAAATTAAAAACTTGAAAATATGTTGGTGTTTTATATGGCATTTTAAGTTCTTTGACATAACTACTGGGAATTTTTCCTTATCTAAGTGGGCATTTAATTCATGTCATTATTATTGATTGCCAAACCCATAGACTACCTGTGCCACATATAATGTGTTCTGCTTCTGGCATCTGACAATACGAAATAATGTCTTTCATACTTCCATTGCTCTGTAAAAGATTCCATAGTTTCCGTGTTTTTTAAGTTCAGAAAATACTGATTTATTTTCTACAGGGGAGAATGTTATTATATATTCATACATCTGTATATGAAACAATAATCCCATTATGTCAATTCACTGTCTTTTATTGTTCTGGTATCTGATATTCCAAGACTGGAAATAAGGACCTCATTCATAGATTAAACATGACATGCTCCAAGCTCGCACCTTAGCTCAGGGATCAGCACATTCTCTTGGTACGTCTCTGAAACTTTTTGGGCTGCAGGTCTTTGCCCTCTGTCTTGTAAGTCCTTTCTAGGGTTATTGAAGCACAAAAAGGATCCATTGGCAATGCCTGTGTCAATGAGTATAGCTATGTTAAAAGAAATGAAACAAAATTTAGAGGAAACTGAAATTAGACATTTTTATGAATATTATGTACAATAAAATAGAAATATTAATTTATTTTTTAATCCTTTAAGGTATGAAGGTATGTTTAGGGTATATTTCCAAACCTATACACAGGGAAGGGATACTTAAGAAGATTAGCAAAATTAGAATGGATTCATCAGTAATCAGAGCCTAATTCCTTCCTCATTTTTCAAATTATTTATTAGACTTTCTGAATACATATGATATCTGCTTTAAAGCAAGGCAGTTTGGAGACAGGTTGTTAACTCTCAGGCCACACAGAAGGATGTCTTTGAAGCTCACCCTCCCTGGAGGCTTGCTGACATAGTTTTGACCATTGGCCATAGTCTGGCCACCCCTTATTTAACTTGAAAATGCTGTTTCTCTGTTTGTGGAGTATAGGAGCAGGCATTCCAAAGCCACAGTATACATGTCGGGTTCAAGGGATGAGCTCCAGTGTCTGGCCTCAGCTTCCACATTGTTTGAGACACTGTCTCTACTTACAGCTGTGTGCCAGACTAGCTGGTCTGTGAATTCCCTGTCTTAACTTCCATCTGCCAGTAGGGCAAATAGGGATCAAAAAGCTTGTGCTACTGTATCTGATGGGTTGTGGAGATCCACACTCAGACCTTCAGGCTTATGTGCCAAAGACTTTACCCACTGAGCCATCTCCCTGTCCCAAGGGAGCCATTTCTTCATTTGGCTCTTTCCCTGGACTCAGTTATGCATTTCAAGACTGGTTAATGGAAAAAGAATCTAAAGTATTGGGAGTTGTTAAAACCTTGGCATTAAGAAGATAGAAGTAAACAGACCGGAATCTGTGAAGGATACATGCCTATGATTCTGGCTTAAAAGGAAAGCCATGTATTACACAAGGGCTTACAGTCCCTAAATAGGAGTCCATGTTGTATACATTCACAGTTCATTTCCTGTTAACAACCTTCCCCAGTGCTAGAAACAACAACAAAATTCACTGATGCAACAAATACTTGAGAGCAACAAGTTAATTTTTTTGATTCTCAGTTTTTCTGAAGTTTCATGCCAAGGTTAGCCGGCTCATTGCTTTGGGCTTAAAGTGATGCAGAACATTATGACAACAGCAGCATGTGGCTTAAGGTGGCTGTTCAATCATGATGGTTCAGATGCAGAGATAAGAAATGGAGAGGCCAGGGACAAATACAACCATCAAAGGCATACCTTTAGCAGTTCTGTTTTTCAAAGCAGGCCTCACTTTCCAACTCTCAGAGGTCAGTTGTGAACCCATCAGTGAATTAATCCATCTGTCATAGCAGAGTCCTCATGACTCAGTTCCCTTGCACTGAGCGGCTCCACTTGCTAGGGAACCAAGTCTTCAGTATGTGAACATTCTGGGGAGATGCTTCATATCCAAAGCTATATACTGTACTTTCCCAATCAAAGCAAGATTAACTGAAAATGGAGTCTTGGGAGCTCCCCCAAATAGAAGATACTGTAATTAAGAATACATCAAAAGTCATTTTCAGATTGGGAAATTTGGACAATGTAAAAACAAACAGGTATACATCATAAGCTCAAAATTAAATTGTGCTATTCTTCCATGGAATTAAGCTCTCGTTAGTTTTAATAAATGATATATCTTTGTGCCTATGTTACCAGATTTAGTATTAAGAGATTATATGGCTGGACAGTGCCCATTGAGGTGTATGAAGGCTTTCCCAGCAGGAGCCTGACAGGATGTAGTAAGGATTGTCACCACTTTTGCTGTTGATTTGTCTGTGTCTGATACAATCCATTTAGCCAGAATCCTGAGGATAAGGGATAGAAGGTAGAAATTAGTCACCCTTCTCCTGGAAGATGTCTTTAGAACAGTGAGTAGTCACTAGACAATTCACTTCCAGTTCTCTTTCTTAGAAACCTCCATTTGTGGCCTCGGGGAAGGACTTTTCTTTCATTATCATGTCATTGTTTATGTGAGCTTGGGAAGTTCATTTTCCTACTCTGCATCTTTAAGTTGTACGTTTTAAAGGTCAGGGATTGGGCTACTGTACTACTGAGTTCTTGCTCTTGTGTCCATTATCTCTATCAGGTGGTAGCCCAGCAGAATCCAATAAAAAGTAAAGGGCCAGTAAAATAATTTGCTAAAGGTTATTCCATGTTGTTCTTGTATCCTGAAAAGAAACCATAGAAATAACCATATTGGATAAAATTCTTTTCAAAAAATGATAAGTGCCTAAAATAAATTCTGTACTGAAAGTGTAAGGTTTAATGTGAATGTACACAGCTTCTGTTCCAAATGCCTGTTCTAACTGGATAGAAGTTCATGGAGTTGTATAGACTTGTGTCTTGTTAATTTTGGTGTGTGATATGTTTATGCCAATTTTTATGATAAAGTTTATAAAATTAAAATGAATTTCAAGTGAAGATTATATTATGCTCCTATCAAATAGTTTAATGGAGCTTGTTTTGTATTGATAACAGAAGTACTGAAGCGTCTGCATTAGTGAGCACGGAGTCTGAAAAATCTGTGTTGTCAACTTCTTAGGAGACTTTGGTCAGACCATTTGGAACACGAACAAAAATATTTATATATATATATATATATATATATATATATATATATATATATATATATCCATTCTGTTTTAATGTAGAATTCTACTCTGGGGACCAAACACAGTACTCTTAATATTTTTATTTCTAAGGTCTCTGGCGATCTGGGACTACTGGTTTGATCCCTATGAGCCTATGAATGGCTTCCCATGACTTCCTTGCTAACCCACCTATGGACAGTGTACAGCAGGCACTGTTGCTGCAGCTTCTGTTGAGAAGACAGAAGAGTTGGGCATAAGGGGCCTCGCAAGTCAGTATGATAGTGTCACCTCTGTGGGGCCAGGTCCAGATATTTACTGTAAATGAAAGTCCCATCGACATCTAAAGTGTTGAGGACTTTCATAGCTAACCAGAGGATGGGGTGGCAGTTCTTTGCTCCTGATCCTGTTGGGTTGCTCTCTCAGGTCCCTAACCCCAATTATGGATGGCACAAAGTCCCTTCCAGGCCTGCTGTGGCGTCTTCTGGAATTGGGGAGAAATAGCACTTCATGTCTTCTTGCGGCAACCTTTCATTTTCAGGGAAAAAGAGCAGCCTGGAGCAAGCTTCTGATTCCCCTTGTCTGTTTTCTCCTTCATGTAACGATGCTTAAATCTCTTTGATTATTGAGAAAGAGATGGGGGAAGTTACAACCATGTCAGCCTCCTAGCAGAAGATGACACCACAGTACCAGATGGACATCGGGTGGTTCAAGTCTCAAGTCTTCCCATGCTTTCTTTCTTAGAAACCTTGACCTTTGGACTCCACTTCTTCTGCCATGGCCCCAGAGGACACCGGATACATTTGGCATCTAATTCCTCACTCCCAGTCTGTCTTAGAGTCAACAGAAGATCTGTGTTTGTCCTCTCAGGTTCTCTGCCCTTTCACCGTGTTTGTGCATTTGGATAAAACTGCCAGGCCCTCCTTTGGCAGTGCTCCACTCCAGGGAGCTGGCACTCCCTTAGCACTAATCATCCAAGCCTTGGGGGTCTTCAAATTTGGAGTCAGTCAAAAGGACAGTGGTCCAGGGTTCCCCAGCAGGCTCATGCCTCCAAAAGAGAGGACTTGTAAAATTTATTTTACACCATTACCATTCCAGAGTCACAGGGAAAATCATGTGTTTTGCTCATCCTCATAATCAAAACTGCATGCTGTATTATGACTTTGGTGGGATAAGAAGTTATTAAATATTGAAAAACCAAACAAGATAAGGCATTTTAATAGATACAGTATAGAAGAGAAGGAGGCTTACTCTATAAAAAGCAGGTTTCACCAATACAGTTACTGTGGAGATTCGTTAGGATCCCTTGTGGTCCTATAAAAAGTGACAAAACAAAATATTATCAATGGCAGGGGAATTGGTTTATTCCTGTTAGTCATCTGTGCTATGCACCAATGCCCTTCACAGCCTAATAAGAAAAGTAAGAAGCTGTATCTTATGATGTTTTCCTGACCTGGCTGTGTGGAGAGGGTAGGGGGGTGGACTGCTGGGGGAAGTGCTGACCATTCCCAGTGGTCTGAGCCAGGATTTTTAGTGTCAGAATTTGGTATTTATAACTAGCTAAATGTTCAGGACCAATTAGAGGTATTTACTGAGGACATTTATATTCTGAAGATGAGGCCAGAATGTACATAGACAGTATAAGCAGAATTGAAGACATACTCTTTTTAAATTATTATTATTGTTGTTGTTATTTTCTTTATTGTCCCCCCACCATGTACACGATATATATGTGGGAGTGTATAAGCCACAGTATGGGTATGGAGGTTAGAAGACAGCTTGTGGACTTACTTCTCTCCTTCTACTTTTACGTGGATTCCAGGAATTAAACTCAGATCTCCAGGCTGGCTAATCCACTCTATCACTTGAGCCCCCTGAGTGTCCCAGCATTATTTGTTATGGACAAGAAACCAGTTGCCAAGTCTGGCCCATGTATGGCATCTAGTAAAATCTTGAAGGGAAAATGTTACTAACAAACTCTGTATTAGTTTTGCTGAAAGGGAAAGAAGTATACTTTGAAGCAAATTTTGGGAAAATACCAGTTTCCTTCTTGGGTGGATAGGCTTTTTAACAGACAGTGCTCAACAGGAAGTCATCCTCTTCTCTAGCTGCTCCTCATAGTGTCTCACCTGCTCCCGCAGGACTTGTCACTGCGTGCTTGCCCCATTGGGGTCCTGTGTGAGCTTCAGAAAACTCTGGGCTCTAAAGCAAATGATGGTGCCATTTATCATATTTATATTTCCATTTCAGAAAGTGGATGTCACCAGCAGGGCTGTGATGGAAATAATGACTAAAACGATTGAATACCTTCAACCCAATCCAGGTAAGTGTTGTCTTGTACAGTTGGCATTCCCTCAGGTTAGCCTCTCACTGATCGGCAAGTTAGATTTGGTAGGTTTCTCCTTCCTGTGAGGGAGGGGCCATTTTAAAGCTCACATTGAAATGTCTGCAAGATCATGTGGTATTTTATCCAACTGTGGCATCTTTAACAGTGAGTATATGCAGCTTGGGTGACAGACACATCATGTCAGAGTAGCTACACGGTCTTTTCAGCTGATCTTTAATTTTTCAAGAAATGGTAAGAAAATGAACATGAGATGGGTTGTGATGACTTCCAAAAGATAAGAAAAGGGGGAAGCCAGGTATTTTTGTGAAGTACAGATGGTTTATGCTCATACAGCATGGAGGGCTGCACCTTCCCCTCTTCTCCAGGCACATCACAGGCCATCATTAGTTCCCGAGAACCTCTTGCACTAGATCTGAGACAGGAATTGTAGTAGAGATAACGGAGTGTCCCTAGAAGAGAGAACCAGGCATGACTGCTGCTGTCTCTGTTGGTCCTAGGTAGAGCAGAGCATACCAGCCTCCATCACAGGTCTTCTGACATTGTACAGGCTTCAGGTCTTGACCCCAGCTACAACTTGAAGCAAGGCTGAATGTGCTTCTTGAGGGAAATATGAAGATTTGCAAAGCTCGTGGCTCTTGAGTCTAGTTTCTTTGGGAATTTCACTTAAGATGCTAGCTCTCTGGGCATCCTTGAGATCCAGGCAACTATTTCAGTCTCAGTGGGTTCCAGTGCAGGGTCTCAGTGACAGAGGGTAATGAGAGGGTGGCAGGAGGAAGCAGACAAGTGCTGTGCTGCTGATGCTGCAGACTCTGTCCTCACACTTGGCTGCTGACTGCAGCCGGCTTTCCATCTCTCCTTACTATGGCAGCTCAGTGGTTGTTTCAAAAGTGAATCAGTGATGTTGAAATATATTCTCTCTATTTTTCCTTAGGCCATATTAGAGATGAGATGATGTGGTAGGGAGAAATATAGAAAAAAAAATATGATAGAGTACAGAAATGAGTTTAACTGCTGGTAGACCAGGTAAGTTTTCAAGCTGACTTGTAAGCCATGTAATGACTAGCGAGAAACCAAGTTTCATGTCGTTTCTAGCGTTTCTATTCCACAGAGATATAAAGATCTCATAGACGCACACACATTTATTCGAACAACTGTACTAGGTCAAGTCTCAAAAAGAGAACAGCTCACCTTACTGTGCTTTACCACAGCAATGGCTTTATAGAAGCAAGAAATGTTCCTGTTACCTTTGTGAAGACCCTGAAAGTACCCCATGCTTCCTTCATAGTCATGTGTGAATTGTGTTGGTAACTAACTGTTGTGGGGCCTCGTGTCAGGAACGAGAGGAGAAATACGGTCTTTGTTAAGTCCTACTGCAGCTTTGGTACAGTACCAGTAACATGCAGTCTCATCTTTAAACGTAGCTCATTTGATTTTCTGACCATGTCATCTATTCATATATTATATTTTGATCATATTCAGCCAGTTCCTCTCTCATTTTTCCCTCCTCACACTGATACTTCCTACTTTCCAACCAGTCCCTCTCTTACTTCCGAGTCTTTTTGTGTGTGATCCAGTGAGTGTCATTCGAATTGCTTACAAACATGGGTGAGGGTTATTTGCAGCAGCATGGGCAATTTATGAGTGGCCTATACCATGGATGATGACTCCTTCCTGCCCAAAAGCCATTAACTGCCTGTGAATCCTCAGGGAGGGGTGGGGCCTGATGAGTTCCTCCCCATCCATGATGGAATGTGCACAGGCCTAATCTTGTTTAGAGAATCACACTTCCTGCGAATTGAATGACATCATGCAATACTCCTCTCTTCCTCTAATTCTTATATTCTTTCTATTTTCTCTACCACAGTGTTCCCTAAGTATTAGAGGGTATGAGTAGATGTCTCATTTTGTGCTGAGAACTCCATATCTTATTCTCTCAAACTCTACCATTTATGAGTATCTGCAGTAGCTACTATCTACTACAGAAGAAACTTCTCTGACCAAAGCTGATGGTAGCAACAATCTGTGGGCAGAAATGAAATATTTAGAAAAAACTTTGAGGGACCACATGTCCATTTAGCAAAGTAACTGCTTTGGGCTAGGCCCTAAGGCCCATGTCCTCCCCATCGTGGGCTTTTTGGACTAAATTGGAAGTAGGCATGTATTTTCTCCCATGAATTGAGCCTTAAATTTAATCAGGAAGGGGTTGGGTACCCACATAAGAGACATGCCACCATTGCACCAAGAAACACATCTTGCTTGGCTGTTGCTAATGTAGCATGCAGGGTCCACAGCTGAGTAAGACAGTTGGCAGTTCTCCTCTAGCAGCCTGAAAAGAACCTTCTGGTAATATGAGGACTAGCTGGCAGGGAGGAAGCTTCCCGCTCAGTTCAGCTCCATTTCTCTAGGTCCTCCTATCTGAGAGTATGGTATCCTCAACAAATGGTCTTACAATCTAGATTAGGTGGGCAACCGAGAGCAGTGGCAATCACTTGTATTATTGAGGCCTGCATCAATAGCCTCCATGACCAAATATGAGTTCATAGGGAGATATCGGACCTCTGACACTAGGATTATTGTTTAATAAACTATAGCTTCTGGGAACAGCTTTATCCACCAACACAGGGCACTGCTTTCACACTTTTTTGTTTTCTTTTTTCTTTTTTTAATTATAGTTTTAATTAGCTTACATAGGAGCAAGTTGCCTTATGGCATTTTAATACATCCTTACTTTCTACCCTCCCACCCCCTCCTCTCACATTTCCCTGCCCCCATCTCTGCTTGTGTTTCTTACCCTTACTGTTTCTTCCTTTACTTTCAGATTACCTCAGTCTACTAACTGGCCTCTGCGAAAGCTTCAGTTTCACCCCTCTCATGGCCCATTTCCAGCTTCTTGGCCTGTACAGAAACTCACTCCCTCATAAGCATACATACAAAGTTCAAAGCTAAGATACGCATGTGAGAGAGAACATGCACTGTTTGTCTTTCTGAACCTGGGTTGCCATACTTAATCTGTTTTGTTTTACAGTTCTAACCATTTTCCTATAAATCACGTAATTCCATTGTTTCACAGCTTAGTAAATTTCATTGTGCATCACATTTTCATTTGAAGCATGGCTCTGTTTATTCTATTTCCTTGCTATTGTGAGTAGAGCAACAGTGAACAGGAAGGCAGGCATGTCCACAGTAGGATGTAGAGTCCTCTGTGTTTATGCTCAGGAGTGGTACTGCTGGATGGTATGGAGGTTCTATTTTCAGGGTTTTTTTTTTTTAAGATTTATTTGTTTGTTTGTTTGTTTATGTATTCATTCATTTATTATGTATACAGTGCTCGGTCTGAATGGCCAGAAGAGGGCACCAGATCACATTAAAGATGGTTGCGAGCCATCATGTGGGTGCTGGGATTGAACTCAGAACCTCTGGAAGAGCAGCCAGTGCTCTTAACCGCTGAGCCATCTCTCCAACCCCCTATTTTCAGGTTTTTGAGAACTCTCTGCCCTTATTTCCATAGTATTTGCACTAGTTCACACTCCTACTGGGAATGAACAGGGCTCCCATCCCAATCTCCACATTCTGGCCAGCATGTGCGGTCATTTGGTTTATCAGGATAATGGCTGTTCTGACTGGAGTGAGATGGACTCTCAAAGGAGTTTTACTTTTCATTTCTCTGATGACTAACACTTTTTATGTAGATTTTGAACACTTTCAAAAATATTTATTTGTCATTTGTAACTTCTTCAGAGAGCGCTCCTTTCAGTGCCATAGCTGTGTTTTCTATTGGAGTGTTTGTTTTCTTGCTGTGTGGTTTTTCAGTTCTTTGTAATCTGGACATTAATCCTCTGTTAAATGTAGAGCTGTCGAAGATTGCGTCCCATCCTGTAGGCAGACTCTTTCTAACCGTTTCCTAACTTCATGAGGTCCTGTTTAATCAGCTGTTGGCCTTATTTCCTTAGCATTTAGGTCCTGTCTGAGACCTTACTTATCCCAGCATGATGACATGTTTGTAGGTCTTCCTTCTTCTTTAACCTCTAGCAGTTTCAGGCATTTCAATATTACCTTAAGGGCTTCCTTCTATTTGGGGTTGATTTTTGGAGAGGTGAAAGATAAGATCTAGATAATTTTTCTACATGGAGATACCCAGTTTCCCAGCACCATTTGTTAAAGAGGCCGCCTTTTCTCCAGTGAGAATTCTTGGTGTCTTTGTGAAAAATTGAGTAGCTATAATTGTTGGGGTTCATAGCTGAATGTTCTATTGCATTCTATTTATGTCTTTTGCACCACTGTTTTCTATCCATGGCTCTGTAATATAATTTGATATGAGGTATAGTGAAGCCACTAGCCTTACTGGTTTTTTTTCTTAGGATTACTTTGGATGTCTGTGCTTCCAGATGAATTTTAATGATTTTTTTCTTTCTATTTCTGTGACGAATGGCATTAGAATTTTGGTGGGGATTATGCTGAATATATAGATTGTGTTTGGTAAGATAGCCATTTTTGTAATGTTGATTCTTCCAATATGAGCGTGGGGCATATTTGCATATTCAAGTGTCTCCTTCAATTTCTTTCCAGTGTTTTAATGTTTGAGAAGTCTTTCACTGTTTTGGTTAGGGTCATTCTATTTTTGTGTATATGGCATTTGTCAATCATGGTTTCCCCAATTTCTTCCTCAGCATCTTTAATATTGTTATATGGAGAGGCTACTGACTTTTTAATATTAATTTTGTATCTTGCCAGGATGCTGAAAGTGTTGGTCAATTTTAAGAGTTTTCTAGTGGAGTCTTTAGAGTATGATGTATTGGCTTCCATCATCTACAAACATGGATACTTTTCTTCTTCCTTCCCTGTATGCTTTCTTTTCAGTTGCTTCTCTTGTCTTACTGCTCTTGCTAAGCCTCCCAGTACTATACTGAATGAATGTAGAAAAAGTGGACAGCCTTGTTTTGTTCCTGATTTTAGTGGAACTGTTTTTAGTTTTTCCCCATGTAATGTAACGTTGGCTATAGTTTTGTCATATATTGCCTTTATTGTATACAGATATATCCCCTCTGTCCCCAGTTTCTTTGTAACTTTATCATGAAGGAATATTGGATCTTGTCAAAAGCCTTTTCGGCATCTATTGAGATGATCCTGTGATTTCTATCCTTAAGACTGTTTATATAATTTATTACATTTATTGATTTTTTATATGTTGAATTGATGACAGTGAATGATATTTTTGTGTGTTCTTGAATTCCGTTACTAGTTTTCAAATATTACATTTATTCCTCCCATCCCACCCCGTGTGTGTGTGTGTGTGTGTGTGTGTGTGTGTGTGTGTGTGTGTGTGTATGTATGTATGTTTATCTGGTTAAAGTATCAGGATAAGATTGACTTTATACTGACTTTGTAAAAAATAAATAAATAAATATAGATAGATAGATAGATAGATAGATAGATAGATAGATAGTGTTGCTTCTTTTTCTGTCTTATGGAATAATTTGAAAAGCATTGTGGTAGTTTTCCTTTGAAAGTCTGGTTAAATTCACCATTGTATCCATCTAGGCCTAGACCTTTTTTAGCTGGATATTTTTTCATTCCTACTTCTCTCTTGTTTGTTACACTACTAGATATGTTGAAATTATTTAGCTCATCTTGATTTAACTTTGGAAGGTCATGTGTGTCCAGAAATTCATGTATTTTGTTTAGCTTCTAATCTCATGAAATACATGTTATAGGGTCTGTTCTAATAACTTTATGAATTTCATTGGTATCTGTAATAATTTTTTCTTTTACAGTGATTTTCCTAATATAAAAATAAAGTGCAATCCATTCATAGTGTAAATGTATTAAAAGCACATTGTGGGGCTGGTGAGATGGCTCAGTGATTAAGTAATCACCATGCAAGCCTGATAACCTGGTTTAGAATTGCCCGAACACACATAAGTCCAGATGCAGTATCATACTCCTAGAACTGCGGCATGCCCTTATCAGGCATTGGGGAGCAGAGGCAGAGAAATCCCAAGAAACTCGAGGGCTACCTTGCCTGGTATATGAAGAAGCAAATAAGAGAAATGCTGTCTTAAATCTCAAACAAGATGAAAAACATAAACTAACACCTCTGCCCTCCACATATTGTAGAACACCTGTGCCTGTACTCATACACTCACAAAGAACATACAAATCATACACATTGTGATGGTTTGAAATAAAATGGACCCCAAAGGGAGTGGCACTGTTAGGAGGTGTGACTTTGTTGGAGTAGGTATGGCATTGTTGGAGGAAGTATGTCACTGGGGAGGTGGGCTTTCAGGTCTCATATATGCTCAAGATACTGTCCAGTATCTCAGTTCACTTCCTGTTGCCTTTAGATCAAGATGTAAGGACTCTCATCTCCAGCACCGTGTCTGCCTGCATGCTGCCTTGCTTCCTACCATGACTATAATGGACTAAATCTCTGAACTGTAAGCAAGCCACCCCAATTAAATGTTTTCTTTTATAAGAGTTGCCATGATCATGGTGTCTCTTCACAATAGAAACCCTACCTATGATACACATATATATTACAGATACACACACACACACACACACACACACACACCATCATGCAGATTCTCAGTAAAGACCCATCACTAATTATTTTTACTAATTTTAAGGAAAATATGCTATGTCGCAGGTAGATATGTTGAGTTGAACATTATCTCTGCACAAATTCATGTCTACCCAGAGTTCATAATGTGAACTGACTTGAAAATACTGTTTTTGGAGGCATTTTCAAGTGAATTCACCCTAAATTTAGGAGTGGGCCCTGAACCAAGTACTAGTTTCCTTAACAGAAAAGAAGAAGACATTGGGAAACACAGGAACACGACCAAGTGAAGAATAAACAGACATTGGAATTGTGCTGTCCCAAGCCAGAGAGTACAGGAGCTACACCATGCAGAAGGGGCAAGGGTCTCCCATAAAGCTTCCCCAGGGAGCCAACCCTCTCAACAGTTTGAGTACAGATCTCTGGCATCCTGCGGTGAGAGAATAAATCCCACTGTTAGAAGCCAGTCAATTTTGTGGCAAATTGAAATAGTAGTGCTAGAAAGTGATATTGCTAGGTAGGCTTGCTTTCCCCCGGGAAAACAAAACGAAGACTAGGCCAAGGTGTTTAAGAAATGACCAGGTATCTTAGTTACTGTTCTATTGCTCTGAAGATACAAGTCTGAAGTTGACCAAGGTAACTCTTATAAAAGATAGCATTTAATTGGGAGCTTGCTTATAGTTTTAGAGGGTTAGTCCATGATCATACTGGCAGGAGGCAGACAGGCATGGCATTAGAGCAGTAGCTGAGTGCTTTATGTCTTGATCTGAGACAACAGAGAGAGAGAGAGAGAGAGAGAGAGAGAGAGAGAGAGAGAGAGAGAGAGAGAGAGAGAGAGGGAGACTGGGTTTGGCTTGGACTTTGAAACCTCAAAGCTCACCCCTAATGACCCACTTCCTCCAATAAGACCACACCTACTCCAACAAATCCGCATCTCCTAATCCTTCTAGTCTTTCTCAAGCAGTTCTACTTCCTGGTAATGGAGAACAGCCAAATATATGAGCCTGTAGGGTCCATTCTTATTCAAACCACCACACCAGGTTACATACTTAGGGTACATAAATCCAGAATGGAAACCCAGGTCTAATTGGCTCCCAAGCCCATGGCCATTTATGCATGATGTTCCCTCTGAGAAGGATGCTGTACTTCATTTGGGTACAGGAGGTCCTTTGCTTTCAGTGTATGTAGCATGGAAATTCAGAAAAGAAATAGATTGTAGGATTGAGACTTTTTGTTTTTTTGATGATAGATCAAAAGAGGTAATCAAAGCAAATAAAAATTTTTAGAAATAACACATCCTAATAGAGTACTAAATGTGTTGATTACTTATTATTGTAGTTATTTTATGACTCTGAGAATTGAATGGACAAATGCCACCTAGAAAAAAAACTTAAGGCCATCATCAGGCATATTCAAATTTTCTCCAGAAAAGCAGTTATTTATGGGTAGGTCACATAAAAATGCAAATAAATGTCACACTAAAGAATTTAGAACCAACATAATAATCCTATATAATTTAAACAATTCATATTGATAATTTATGACAGATAGGGTTTGCTTTCTCTCTGAATTTCTTGTCCTGGAACCAGGCATCACATGGAGTTCCTAGAAGGTGGCTGGTTGTCATTATGCTGGTTATTCAAAACCATCTGGTTGTCCTTGGGAAAGAGACACAGGAGTTCAGCCAATACCCAGAGGTACTTAGTGCTTTGGCATAGCAGAACAGGGCGAATCCCCAAAGTTGTCTACATCTGTTCCCTACTCTGCCTCATGGGAACTAAAGCTGGATTAACTAGTAAAGCAGTATTAACTAGTAGGGCTGGATTAACCAGTCAGGAGGCTGAATGTTGGTACTGAATGTATGAGATCTGGCTTGAGTTAGGCAAGGATCCTAATTGGGGCCAAGGAACAGATTCTTATAGATAAGACAATGGAATTGTGGGAAGTTACACTTTGAGGATATTTAAAGAGTACCCCTGTTAGAGTGCCAGCTGAGGTGCTGATTTTACATCTTACAGTTCGAGACTCTCAAAACATTTATATTCTTTAGACTCAATTCTTATCAGAAAGGTTATGAAGGAGATTTTATTTGATTTCAGGAATTTGTGTGCGTGCCTTATGAAGGTCCATCTTCATCCCTGACCTCCTCCAGAGTGGCATTTTAAAATGGCAAATCTGTTCATATTATGTTATATAAAACCTTGAATTGTTTTTCATGCTTTTAGGATTAAACTGGTTTATAAGGCCTCCCTGCCTGGCTGCACTGCCCAGTCCCCTCCATCCTGCCCAGCTGGTAGCTCTTTCAGGTCCTGTACCCATATTACTCCTGCTGCATTCTCTGGGCTCATCCCTGGCACAGGCAGCCAGTCGGCTCTTGGCAACAGCGACGTGAGTTATGAAGCATGGCTGGCTGATGTATTACAGCTTCTCCACAAAGGACAGAAGGAAGAAGTCTTCATTTTCCTTGGATTATCACCCCCTCAGATGCACACGGCCTGTCTTACATGCATATTCTCCTAATGTAAATATCAATTCTAGAATGTGTGTGGCCAAAACAAGTTTGATAAAGATTTGATATATAGCTCCTTGGTTTGTGTATTGCAGGGATTTCTTTACTGTCAATAAGGAAATGAACAATTAGATTCCCATCAAGATAGCTTTAATTATCTTAATCTCCTGAAAACTCACTTCTTAACGATACATTGGAGGTTTCCTGTCTTCTATCTAGTGAACAGCTGTGGCCAGATTACAGCATGAGGTCTTTCTAGGCTTGCCATATTATCTCTGCCAGAGACTTGTTCAGTTTTCATGGAGCAATTGCTCTGACCCAAATGTTATAATACAATATAAATTTCCAAGCTACTCAGGGGAGGAAACAGCTCACACATGGGAATTATTATGCGTAGCAGGCACTTGCTGTTCCTCAGAGGAGTGTTCCCTGAAGCATGTGTGGTGTTTATGCAGCAGGCTTGAAATCCGAGGTATGAAATTGGGGGTATTGGATTTCTGTTGAGAGTTTGAATAATTTCATTTCTCACTTATGGAATATTACCTGTGGAAGTAAAAGCATGCCGCATTAATTTTTAAATATTTCATTAATCCCTGGGATAATTTTATATTAAAACTGTATTTCTTCCCACGGGCTGTTAGTTTAGTATCTCCTTCCAAAGGTGAATACATACCATGATAATCAGGTATTTGAAGGTATTGGAACGTTAATTATCTGCCATTTGTCATCCATTTAACCAAATGCTTGGTTGGACACCACATTTATTTCCTGTTGGGCAGGAGGACCTGGTTCTTTGTCATCATGTATCTTTTAGGGCCCTTAGAATCAATCCTAGGGCATCTTTGTCCTCTGTATCTCCACATATACGTACGAGGGAATATATAACATCGAGCCTTCACTTAATGAATAAGGGATGTGTATTTACTCATAGACAGAGATTTTATTTTCTAAATCTTGACACTGAGAAGTGATTCCCCTATACAATTATGAGAAAATGTTGAATTTCAGAGGGATAGGTCTTTTGAGAATAAATACAATAAAGAAAGAAATATGTCTGGAGATGGACAGTATATTATATTTATTGAAAAGACTAGAGGGCTTTCCTAATTTTAAAAATCATTGGGAAAAATATTGAGAGTTAATAGGTTTCTAATTGTCTAGTCATCCTTTCTGCTAACTAATGGACCCTAACTGACCTAGATAACAAACTTCATTAATGTAGACAAGTTTGGGAATTTTCTCTGTTACAAAAATGTTTATGTAGTAAGTGTGTCCTGCATGGAGTTTCCCAACCATCACTTGTGGGTTGTTGGACCATTCGCTACTATTGATTGCACAGCAAAGGTAGATTGGGAGCACCTGTTACTGTTTTTTTTTAAGCTTATGATGAAGCATCCTTAACACTGACAAGATAAAAGACCACCCATCCTGCGCTGAGGCTGCAGATTTTTCTGTGTTTGGAAACATGATTGTGAAAGATACTTAGCAGCATGCCTGTCACTTCTCAGGTGTTCAGGACCTGTTGCTCAGCTTCCCTCCCCAGGACCCTGCAGTTCATCCAGAGAACATCTCAGGTGCATAACCCCACCTGTCCTGAGGCAGGGTCTGAGGAAAGTCCATCTCAGACCTTCCCCCACCAGTGTCATAGAACCAACTGCTACTCTTTCCTCTAAAAATCCACAGAAGAAGCAAAGACTCCTAATGTTAGTCAAGTGATGGTTGTGTAATTTTCAAATTGTACAAACTATTTTATGCTCTTGGGGTGCAATTGCTTGCTTTCCCAGGGCATGCTGTGAGATCTTTATTGGCTCCTTGCACATCCCATCCTGAGGTGGGAAATATTTGTTGTCCGTGTCACGAGTTCTTACAGCTGCTGAGTGTACCATGGCACAGTGTCTTAAAATACCGCCCTGCTGCTTCCCACTCAGGGCCTAGAAGAGCACTGTCACCTCAGAGAGTGGTGTTACATAAATACAGTTATTTGGGTTGAAAGTAGCATGTTCCAGTACTTTAGTCACCTGCTTATACAAGAAGCAAGCGGACCGTCTTCTCTTTTCCTCAGTTCTTCACAGTATTTAACCACTAAAGGAGCTGCCTACAGCCCAGGGGCTTTGCCTAAGCCTTGGTTGTTGTCTGTGTCTTTGTGGTTATGCAGTCACCATCAGTGTGCAAACTGAGAGGGGCACCTCAGAGTTCCGGGAGCATCAGAGGGTGAAAGTTCAGAGTCATAGGTGTGCTGCAATTCTGCCATATAGTTGATGTACACTGCCATCACGAAATATGTCCAAACCTCCTATTCATTACGTATATTTGATCAAAAGTGTGAAACCCAGATGTATTTGTGTGATTTGCAGATTTATACTCAGGTTTCCATGGTAATCCTTGTACTAGACTTTACAAATTTAATTAAAATAATTCAAAATTAAGGGGCTGGAGAGATGTCTCAGTGGTTAAGAGTGCATACTGCTCTTACAGAAGACACCAAGTTGTGGCTCACAAGGGTAACTCCAGTTCAGGAGATCCGATGCCCTCTTCTGGCAGCCAAGGGTACGAAGCACACATGTGGTGCATTGACTTAGTACAGGTGAAATGCTCATACACATAACAATGAAAACGAATAAAACTCTAAATAATATCAATTTAAAATTAAAGATTTCATGGTGATAGAATACAGATGACTTAAAATTAATCATCTTAACTAAATTTAAGCATACTTTTACTTCAGTTCAGTCACCACCGTGGTCTACCCCCATAACCCTTTATATGTGTGAAAATGAATATATTCCCATTGAATAATAATTTCCCCATTCTCTGACAACTGTCTTTCTATATTCTTGTGTTGTAACTTCATGTACTCTTAATATCCCATGTGACTGGACTCATGTAGCTTCTTCTTGTTTGTTACTAGCTCATTTTGCTTATGATAGCTTCCAGGCTTATTCATGGTATAGCATATATAAGATGCTCTGCCTTTTTGAAGATGGCTATTCCACAGGAGACAGAAAAGGTTTGTGCTCTAGGAGTAGATTCCATTTGGTCCTGGTGTATAATCCTTTGGATAGCTGCTGGGCTGGGCCTACAAGAATTTTGTTGATAATTTTTACATTAGATTTCATGAGGAATAGTGTGATCTGTAGCATTCTGGTGTTTGTCTGGATTTTGGATTCTCACGGCATGAATTGTGTAGCACTTCTTCTTGAGTTTTGTAGAAACACGCCTGATGGATTGCTGCCAGTTCCTTAAAGGTGACATCTTCCTAAGACCATCATGTTTCTCTGCTTCTCTGTGAGATAAAAAACCTCTCTGATGGAAAGAATTAAAAAGATGCTATATGTGAACTGTGTATAGTAGCTACTTCTAAATGATAGCCACAGGATGAAATGTGTTTCTGATAGTCAGCTTTTAAAAGATACTTCAAAGATCTTTCCATGTCTGTAGACCAGACTGTAGCATTGATGAATAACCCTACAATCTGTCAGCACTGTCTTGCTAAAGATCTCTCCCCTCTTGGGCAATGATGCCTGGCTTTTCGGAGGTAGAGCTGGAGAAGAAATGAGTCCCTACAAGCTATGGAAACTCCTAAAAAACTTATTCCACATCGTTCTTCTTCCCTAATAGATGGCTAAGTCTATCATGTTTCTCTTAACAATCAGTACACGGAGATGTGTCTCAGGAAATGATGGCCACCTGCTCTGCCCTAGAGTATCTCTTATATTCTTAAACATGGTCCAAGGGCAGAGCTCTTTGTCCTTGCTGAGGCAGATGCCTTGTCAATATATTTTTAGTTGGTATCACAGTGGATGAAAGGAAATCAGTCTTGAGAACAAGCACAAACCTGGCTATAACTTCTAAATATTTTCTTATTTTTTTTATTTTAAAAAGTGTGTTTATTCCCGGTATGCTGCTCTTTCAGAGTCAAGGACAATATATCCTTATTGCAAAGTATTCTCAGAGTTTTCACAATTATGGTATTTTAAACATACTACTAACAGTCTTCATATTCTATAAATTAATAGCTATTTTCAGAATAAAATGAACTAAGTTTAGTAGTGCTTATAACAAACTATATCCTACAGGAATATGCAATGGAAAAATTTAAATTGGGTCTCCTGGTAGGGAACAGGCCCTCATGGAATCACAGGTGGACACTTATCCACTTTTGCATTGAGAGCGTGTTGTCCATTGAGGGAGTGTTCAGAAGGCCTAGACAGAGTACACTATATATGTGAACTCACTTGTAGACATTTTTCCCTTCTTAATAACCCTTCTTGATCTCCTTCGTAAATGTTCTACTATATGCACACATACATGTCTTTAGTTATATACATGTATGCATTATAGGCTAGGATGCGCATATCAGGGACAACATGCTTTCCACCCCTTCAAGATTGGGTGACCTCAATTTGTATTATACATTCTAAATACATCCATTTTCCTAAAAAGTTTTTTCTTTAGAGCTAAATTGTATTCTATTTTGTATCTGTACTGGGTTTTCATTTTCCATTCATCTGTTGATGGACAGCTAGGTTGTTTCCATTTCCTAGCTATAGTGAATAGAACAGCAAAAAGCATGGGGTGCATGTATCTCTGCAGTGGGATGTGGAGTTCTTTGAGTATATGTTCAGGAGTGAAATGGCTGGGTTGTATAGAAGTCCCACTTTAAATTTTTTGGAGAAAACTCCAAATGGTTTTCTGCATTGGCTCTTCAGTAAAACTGACTAGTTTATCTGTTTACATCTGTGTTGTCCACTGACACATGTCTGGGGGAAATATACAAAGAAGTGGAGTTCTAGAACTGTGTTCAGATGTAGCAAATATTGCCATATTCGTATGTAAATCTGCCCTCCCCCCAGGACAGTCCCTGAGAGTTCTGCCTGCTCACCCTGAGTTCCTGGGGCGTCTGTTTCATGGGCTTAGCTCATTGCTGCAGGTCCTCAGAGGGGATTGTCTCACTCTGCCTTTTAAGTTCATTTCCCAGAATCCCAGCTCAGGTACCACTTCACAAGCCTCCCAGCCTTGCTGTTCTTGGGCGTGTGTGCTCTTCCCTGGGGTATAAATGCCCTACAGTGTGGACAGCTTCCTGCCTCATGTCAGTGAGGAGGCTGTCTGACTGTGCAGATGATAAGCTTCTTAAGAGAACATCTCACTAGCACAGTTGCCTTCACACAGTAGGTGCTTAACAAATACTGCGTCATTTGTCATTTCAAGGGAATCCTTTAAGGTATTTTATTTTTGATAAATAACCAATCTAGCAGTGAAATTCCAAACGTTACTGTGCAGGAGATACATAAATCTTTCCAGTGTGACCTCTGTCATGACTGATTGACTGATTAATTTTGTATGTGAGAGATAGGGTGTTGCTCTGTGCCCAGGCTGCCCTAGATCTCTGTGTAGTCAGCTGGCCTCCAACTCACCCAGCCTGCAGGCTTCAGCCTCTAGAGTGATTCTCAACCTTCCTAATGATGAGACCCTTTGATACAGTTCCTCATTTCAGGGAGACCTTCAACCATAAAATTATTTTTGTTCTCACTTCATAACTGTAATTTTGCTACTGTTTATGAATCATAATGTAAATATTTTTGGAGCTAGAAGTTTGTCATGGGATCACAGGTTAAGAACAACTGCCCTTGTATGTCCAACTACTGAGCTACCACTTTAAATTCATTTGTGTTCTGTTTATCTAGGACTCATAATTCAGCTTCAGGACTCACTTCTTTGTTGGGGGAAATGAGAGTTTGTTTCTGGATTCACAGAGATTGCCCAGTTTTTGTCATTAAGCTGATTTTCATAGCATGGCTCAAAAATGGTGCTTCCTAGGGAAGACTGCCTTGTGGACAGAGCAGGAAGAGGGTGGGATTCTACCCTACTGTGTTTAGGAAGGAAGTCCTAAGGACTGTGAGGTCTGGCAACTGTAGACCCTAATGTGCATGAGGGAAATGCCAGCCAGGCCACCCACAGCGCTCCTGATCTCCAGTCAGCTGCCCATCAGACCAAGCCCTGCAGGGAGTGGAGTCTCTCTTCCCCCTGCTCCATTTCTGAGCACAGAGGGAAGCTAGGGTGCACTTGAAAAGGAAAGCCTTCTCTGAATGGAGCAGTCCTAGGAACTTTGGGAACTTTTCAGTGAAATGGTTTAACCCACAGTGGGAAGAAGACGCCTCTGTCCCTGCCTCTCACCCCTCCACCCAATGAATGTCTGCTTTCCTGGTGTCCCTGTATCTCTCTGTCTTCCCCTCTCAAATCTTGCAAACCCTTGCTTTGGACCAGTCCTCACTTGGCACGTGGAGATGTTCAGGGAAAAGGACTCTATGAAGTAATAGTTCCCTGCAAGACCGTGGCGTGTCCTGAGAGCATGGCAGCACTCCCATGTCAGAAGAGCCTGGACAGGGAAGAGAGGAGGAAGAGCACTGTTATCTAATGCAGGCTTATGACCTGTGCTTGACCGACCACCGTTTGCTGTTTATCACTGAATGTTGACAACAGCTTTCTGAAAGAGATCCTCTTTAGGATACATAGCTAGAAAGATATACAACCTGGCTTTGACCTTTGTCTGAAAGAGCTCAAAGCTGATACACTACTTCCCATGAAAGAAGGCAACACTTGCTAATGATTTGACTTCCTATTGCCTTGTTTGGATTAAGAAATAAAACATTTAAGACTATGGAAGTGTGACTGTCGAGCATTCCCTGCTCGTTTCTGCTTCGGTAGACAGGCAGCATTAGGATGGCTGAGCAGTCGAAGGGACACTGCTTTTCACCAGAGAACTGTGGGCAGAGCCAGCCTGGTGCTGCATTGCTCACTCAGAGCCAAGCCTGGGTTTCCCTTCAGCTGTGCCCAGAATTAGAAAGCTCAGCAGGAGGCTAGAGGCTGTGGAGAGCTCACCCTGGGAGTTGGTAACAATCCAGACTCCCCCTTTGTATTCTTTAAAAGGTAGAGAGATCATGAGTTAGGAAAGTTGCCCCCTGTGCTGGGGAGGGGGGGAGCGTTTGGGGGGTTGAGTCAACCTTTTGTGGTCATCCTAATTTTTTGTTCTGATCTTGCAGTTTACCCAGATAATCACCTCACACAGATCCACCAAGTCTTTTCCTTTGATGCTGTTTTCTGATCCCATTTTACATGTCAATCTTCCTTAACTTTTCTCTCCATGGCCAATTGCCTTTTAAGCCAGTGAACACATTTTTGTTTTGTTTTGTTTTAATGTTTAATCTGTTACTCCTTCGCTGATGATGTCATCAGTTTTATGGCAACACATATGATGCTTCAGTTCATGGTTGCTCCTGTTAGTTATTTGTGGCGCTGTGCTCTTACCCTGCAAGGAAATGTCACGAAACACGACAGAATCCTCTAATAAGAGTTTTATTAAAGATAAAAGGGACAGAGAATGCTCAGGCCTGTAGGAAACAAGTGTGTGTGGAAGAAGCAAAAGCCGGGAACATGGCGCCAGCTTTTAAAGACTGGGTGGCGTACATGCGTACACAGGTAACCCTCCTCGCCTGCGCAGATCACATGGCTACGCTGCGTGCTCTTACGTAACCATGCAACATCACGGATTCTGGTCACGCGAGACGCCCTGACCCGGAAATGGCTATCCTGACCTGGAACTGGCTAGGCGGAAGTGTTCCCCGGGCATATGCAAACACGCCTGACCGTGGGGTCGTGTTGTGAACCCTTCAGCTCCAACAGTTCTTTTTTTTTTTTTTTTTTTGGTTTTTTGAGACAGGGTTTCTCTGTGTAGCTTTGCACCTTTCCTGGAACTCATTCTGTTGCCCAGGCTGGCCTCAAACTCACAGAGATCTGCCTGGCTCTGCCTCCCAAGTGCTGGGATTAAAGGCATGCGCCACCACCACCCAGTGCTCCAACAGTTCTTGAATGCTCTCTGTATATATTTAAACAAATGTATTGGCTCAAACTGATATTTAAGACCCAGGATGCCTCTGGGTGATCCTTCCCACCTCCCTCACTGGCTAGTCAGTTAACTTGTCTTGTTTTTTATTATTAAATTTTTCTTCATTTATTTTACATACCAACCACAGTTTCCCCTCTATCCTCTCATCCAGTTTCTTCCCCCCACCTCCCATCAATCCTCCCCATCCACTCCCCCTCCATTCAGAAAGGGGCAGGCCTCCCATGGGAGTCAACAAAGCATGTCATATCACATTGAGGCAGGTCCAAGCTCCATCCCCACCCACACGCCCCTGCATCAAGGCTGGGCAAAGCATCCACGCATAAGGAATAGGTTCCAAAAAGCCAGCTCGTTCTCCAGGGACAGGTCCTGATCCCACCGTTAGGGGCCTTACAAACAGACTAAGTTACCCTGATATCCAAACCACATAAAGATCCAACAAAGAAAGAGAATTACTGACCAATTTCCCTCATGAACATTGATGCAAAAATACTCAATAAAATACCGGCAAACGGAATCCAAAATAGATCAAAAAAGTCATCCATCATGATCAAGTAGGCTTCATCCCAAAGATGCAGGGATGGATGGTTCAGCATATGAAAATCTGTTAATGTAATCCATCATATAAACAAACTGAAAAAAAACAACAACATATGTTGATCTCATTAGATGCTGAAAAAGTCTTTGACAAAATCCAACACCCCTTCATGATAAAGGTCCTGGAGAGATCAGGAATACAAGGAACATACCTAAACATAATAAAGGCAAAATACATCAAGCCAACAGCCAACATCAAATTAAATGGAAACTCAAAGTGATTCCGCTAAAAATCAGGAACAAGACAAGGCTGTCCACTCTCTTCATATCTATTCAATTTAGTCCTCAAAGTTTTAGCTAGAGCTTGACAACAAAAGGAGATCAAGGGATACACATTGGAAAGGAAGAAGTCAAACTTTCACTATTTGCAGATGATATGACAGTATACATAAGTGACCCCAAAAATTCTTCCAGGGAACTCCTAAAGCTGATAATCACCTTCAGTATCCCTCCTATACACAAATGATAAATGGGCTGAGAAAAAAATCAGAGAAACAACACCCTTTATAATAGTCACAAATAATATAAAATATCTTGGGGTAACTCTAACCAAACAAGTGAAAGACCTGTATGACAAGAACTTTAAGTCTTTGAAGAAAGAAATTGAAGAAGATATCAGAAGATGGAAAGATCTTCCATGCTCATAGATCGGTAGAATTAACATAGTTTTTTTTTTTTTGTTTTTTGTTTTTTTTTGTTTTTTGTTTTTTTTAAAGTGAACACATTATAGTCACACTTTTCGGTTGGAAGGCCCTTAAGGTTAGACATGGCTAGTCTTGTTAGATCTCTATTTATCCACCACAACTACTAGATAATGGCTAAACTATTCTCTTGGGGAATGAGGTTGGGGGCTGGGAATTAGTTTTAATTAATTTCTTTTTTTCATAAGAGTAATAATTTATGAAGATGTTATTTAAAATTACACACAAAGTACTATATTAAAAAAAAATTCCAGCTGCCCCCAAGGTTGAAATCCCTTCCCCTCATTTCTGCTCCTGAAAAGCAACATTTTAAAGACTCTTGACTGGTTGTTTGGTTGGTTGGTTTTTACCTCTGGTCATGAATTAATAGTCCTGCACTGAGCCCTCTTCCTTTTTCCAGTTTTAGCTGTCTTCTTGCCGACTCCCATTTAAGATAAAAATGATCTGCTCCTTCCCTGCCCTCTCATTATTGTGTCTGTCCCTATGACTTTCTCAGTGTGTTTGTGTCATATTGTTTGTTAGATCCCACGGGGGAATGTGGGGAGCAATACCCCCAGCATTAACCTGTGCTGTGCTGGAGCTGCATATGCTGTGCTGGAGCTGCATATGCTGTGCTGGAGCTGCATCCATGGTGCAGCTGTAGTGGCTCCTGACACAGGACTTCTTGAGATCTTTTGCTGTCATGTTTTGTTTGTTTCCTTGCATTGCATTCCAGTTTTCTAGATTTCATTCCTATCCCCATTCTTGATTTATATTTTCCTTTAGTGGAATACTTCTTTAGTTAGCTTGGGGAAGAAAAAGAGTTGCAACCTTGATGGTGTCATTTGAAAATGTCACCATTGGACCTTTTTATTTCATTGATAACCCTTATAGGTTATATTCTGTAATAAATTTCAATTAATTGCTCCATTTTTTCTAATGTCTCTTTTCTCCTATGGTGTGTAGCCCATCTTTTCCTGTCTGAAGTTGGGGTCCTACAGTTGTTAGCATGGTGGTTTAGCAGTCTGGTGATAGTTTTCAAGGACACAGCCGTTTTATCAATTCCAGATTCTTAAGAATGCAATGAGTCCACAAATGAATTTAAAAGACAGTCTCTTCAAACATGTGGATGTATAAGTTTTCAGAGTATTTGAAGAAATAAAATCTTACAGCTTTCTTCCTTTTCCTGGAGATGTAGAGTATATCAAGATGTTCTTAAGTACTTAGTAAAATACTAAAGGCTCTATCTAATTTCATAGCATTCAAAAAAGTTTTGAAAGTCAACCACAATATATCAAACTGTTTAACATTATTTATGAAAGCAGATCTTAATAAACCCAAATCATAGTCATAAATCAATAACCAATGTTCAGAAAAGGTGTTCATTATGGACAAGGTGTGATTGAAGGGGTGTGGCAGCCTCTTAGGATGTTACTACTGTGGTTCTCTGGTGTCTACCTCCCTTCTCTCCTTCTGTTCCCCTGTCCTTATTTTCTAGGGTCTGCTCTTTCCCTCTTGTGTATGCTGTCGCTGCTACTTCTCTGTGTCCTGCAGTCTGGTGTCTGGTCCTAGCATTGACATAGTACTCACCAGTGGCCACTGTCTGACTGACTCTTACTGTGCCATGAGTGCTGTGCAGCAAAAGCTCTCTCCTGGATCTCAGCCTTGGCTGCCGGTAGAAAAGGCCAATGAATGGCTGATTATGAAGCACGCCAGCTTCCTCAGATTTAACATGTATTATATACTTTTCTACACAAGCTCGAGGTGAATAAAAGGAAAATTTCGTGGTTTTTGTGGTCACCACCAGCTTTGCATGTGGTATTAGTGCCACTTGCTGCTGCATACTGTATGGCTCAAAGCTCAATGTTGCTTTCTTCCTACGGACATTTTCCTTTGCACTGCCCCACCCTGTGGGCCTTGTTTCTGTGTCTCACTGTAGACTTCCATCCTGGCATTTAATATAAGCACTTCACTCTAATTGCTCTTATAACAGACTTTGCCTTCTGTTCATTATAAACTTTGTGACTATGGATAACTTTTCTCATTTCTACTCTGTGCTTTGGAAGCCTGAAGTTTAAATAAAAGCCCTGTTTCAGCTGTATGTTTAAGATCAAATGTTAGTCCCCAAATGCTAGAAGTACTTTTACTTTCAACTGTGATTTCCTTGGGGGTTTTCATGCAGCTATTATTATGGACTCAGCCCTAGGTTAATGTGTAATCAACTCTGATAATGAGTGAGACACTTAGTCAGTCAAATCATATACTTCAATACTATGTTACTAAAATGACTCCCTCCACTAAAACTGGGACTACTTTCTAGACACCGTCCTGTAAAAACAAAAATAGAAGAGGAATGGAGATGTAATCTTTGAGAAACAAAACCAATCTTCAGCTGAAATGTGTAACAGAAGTAATTGGATATTTTAATGAATATAGTATTTTATTCTTAGTTGAGAAATGACTTTGAAAATTGTTTTAATTTTGTACATGTTGTAAGGGAAACAGCCGAGGTCCACACTTCTGAAGTTCACCTTATCTTAATCCACAGACTTCTAGAGCTGAGATATGAAACAGGAATAAAACTTGGGGATGAGCATATAGCCCAGGTATCAGAATGCTGTCTTATCGTCTGCCAAGTTCCCAGAGTCACTGCAGTGAGAAGGATGGAAAGATGTGGGGACAGCATCTGAGCCGATGGAGCTGCCTCAAGACCTGTGTTTTGCCTTGCTGTGCAATTCTACTTGGATTTTAAGGGAAAGATTAGAATTGATGCATCTTTGGTTGCCCACATAGTATATGCAAAGACTGTGAGCCCAGGGAAGGTGCAGCTTTAGGAGCTGAGTGGGTGTGTGGGCTGGTTGGAGACTTGGTTCTCCAGTCAGCCCTGTTCCTATTATGTAGTGTTGTTTGCTTCTAAAGACTGTTCTCTCTTTGTCTTTAGCTTCCAGAGCTAAGCTCAGCATGATCAACACCATGTCAAAAATCCGCGGCCAGGAGAAGGGGCCAGGCTATCCTCAGGCGGAAGCACTGTTGGCAGAGGCCATGCTCAAGTTCGGCAGGGAGCTGGGCGATGATTGCAACTTTGGTAAAAAGCCTTTGTCACACTGTAGCTCTCCACGGAGGTTACAGTGCTGGGAAAAAGCAACTCTAGAGATCATTGGTCAGCTATTTTATATTTTAATTCTCAGTTGTAGCTAGTATACATGGGGGCTAAAATGTAAACTTAGGATTGCTAATATCTGAAGTTATTTGTCTAAGGGCTTTGTCCTTTTTCTCTAATGGGACCCCAGCCTTGACAACTGTTTTGGCAGACACCCCCAGATGCCTTGGCACTTTACTGGGTGTATCTGGCACGAGCTGGGTATAGAGACAGAGTGAGCAGTCACAGTCAGCATGATTTGCCACCCTGCCACCTGGACTTTCTCTGATTAATCCGCTGCTCGTTTGTATGTGGTCCCTGATTCTACTGCCCCAGGGAAAATATCCTTTATTCCATCTCCCGTCTCCTCTGGCTCTCGGGACTCTAAACACCTTCTGCCTCAACTCCCTATTGATATGGGACCTTTCTGAACCCTCGCTCTCCATTCTTGGTATCTGTTTCTGCTAAAAAGCATTGAGCTGCAACTGATCTCATATTACTGAGAAGTAGTACTTATTACAGAGGACAGAGAGCCTTCCAAAATACTTCTCAGAGTAAAGTGTTACATCCTTGCTAAGGAGGGATATTCTTCCTTATGAAGGGCTGTGGAACCTAGTTTTCCGAATGGTCTGTGGTAGATAGAAAAGCTACTATTTCTTGAGAGCACCAGGGGCTCCCTCTCTGTCTCTGCAGTCTTCATAGGACAGAGAAAATCCCTACGTTGTCACCTTGAAGGCTGCTATTGCAAAGCCCCTTCCTCTTTGTTCTTCATGGTGTAATACCTTCATTTTCCCCTCTCAGGTCCAGCTCTTGGTGAGGTAGGGGAAGCCATGAGGGAGCTCTCGGAGGTGAAGGACTCTTTGGACATGGAAGTGAAGCAGAACTTCATTGACCCCCTTCAGAATCTCCATGACAAGGATCTAAGGGAGATTCAGGTCTGTGCAGTTATTCTTCCCATAGACATGCAAATTGTCGTTTGTTCAGTCAGCCCTTACTGGGTTACACAGCAGTGAGCACATGAATTCCCAAGAGCCCCACAAGACAAAAGGAATCAGAAACCAAAGGCCCTTCCATCCCCTGTCACAACCGCGGCTCTGCAAAACTTCCTTTTTAAATAGTCTTTTTTTTTTTTTTTTTTTTTTTTTTTTTTGGTTTTTTGAGACAGGGTTTCTCTGTGTTTCTTTGCGCCTTTCCTGGAACTCGCTTTGTAGACCAGGCTGGCCTCGAACTCACAGAGATACACCTGGCTTTGCCTCCCAAATGCTGGGATTAAAGCTGTGTGCCACCACTGCCCGGTTTAAATAGTCTTGACACCATTTTTTTCTACAGAAAGATGTCCTTTATCTGGGAATTTGTACATTTGTTTGTATGAATGATGGGCTAGGCTGATGTGACCTCGAAATATTAATTGCACTTTGTGTTAACTTAAGTAAGTAGCTACTATATCACTCTTATACACACTTTTATATTCTCATGGTTGTTGTTGGAATCAAAAAGAACTAACCACTCTTTCTAAAACATACAGAACAGTTGAGCTATTTCTGGTAAATTCAACTGGCTTTGCCTCTGACTGGCTGTGAGTTCAAATGCTTTTTAGGAATACTCCTGCCTGAAGAAAACACATGTAGTCAGGATAAGAGCATGAGCTGAGGGTAGGAGGTGTGGCCAGAGGGAAGGCTATAGAGCCTTTACCTATACCCCATCTTCCCAGTCCTTTACTACTGTGTTATCATCTTCTTCCTCCACTAAAGAACAAGGGAAAAATCATTCTTTTCCCTATTCATCATGGAATACTATGGCTATTAAGGAAAAAAAAATACTATTGATCTTTAAGAAACAAACAAACAAACAAACAAACCCTCCTTAACCTAGTCCCTAGAGAGGCTGGGAACCTTATTGCAGATAATGCGGGCAGGGATTAAAATAGGTTTTGGGGAGGGCATTTGATGAAATCTCTTCCAGTGTCCCTTGCAGTTTGTATTTGTGACTGAGTTGTGTCACCTGTCCATGGAAAATTTAGCCTAGTTTAAAGCTAAGTCATCTGTCCCCTAAAAGCTGCCTCTGTGAAATGGGGCGCCTGTTGAGATGTGGATTACTAGACTCAGCCCTGGATATTCT
Source organism: Peromyscus eremicus (assembly GCF_949786415.1). NCBI lineage: Eukaryota > Metazoa > Chordata > Mammalia > Rodentia > Cricetidae > Peromyscus > Peromyscus eremicus. The sequence continues at coordinate 100,659,396 of NC_081417.1, forward strand.
GACTCAGGTAATCAGGGATCTGTATTCTTAATAGACACTTTAGGCGATTCTAGTAAACTAGATTAGTCTAAAAAGAAGAATTTCTCCTACCTTTACCTCAGAGAAAGGGGCTTTCCTCTGCTTCTTCTGAGCTTCCATTTCTCTTGAGGAAGGTGACTTGGGGCTTCTTGTGCATACCTTTTCCTGAGGAGGAGTGTGGGGGATGCATACTCACATCCCCTTCTTGTCATTTGGAGGGAGAGGTGTAGTTTAACTTGGCTTTAGCTTGGAAATGCCAAATCAAATCTTGCCATGATTGATTTCTCATTCTGAATTGTCACGGTGGCACTGCACAGTGAGCCCTTTGAAACATTACCTTTGCTGATGCATGTGTCTTTATCTGTCTGGTGACATGTAGTTTCAAATACAGCCAGGCTTAGTTTGGAAGCGACTAGGAATATAAGAGAAATGAAGTGCAAGCAGGCCTTTTCCATAATATGCCCCTTTGAAACATATTCTTGCCCTTGACTTTTTCAGCATCACCTGAAAAAGCTGGAAGGCCGACGCTTGGACTTTGATTATAAGAAGAAACGACAAGGCAAGATTCCAGACGAAGAACTTCGCCAAGCGCTGGAGAAATTCGATGAATCTAAAGAAATCGCTGAGTCGAGCATGTTCAATCTCTTGGAGATGGATGTAAGCTGCTCTCCTCTAGTTTTCATTTGGCTTTATCATGTAGGCACAGTACTGGTGGGTTGAAAGATACGTTGTGTAACATGCTACTCTCTGGTTATACTACATGATCAAAACACATAGATGACTGCTTCTTTTGAATGATTGGTCATAAAGTAGACATAGAAATGCTAAGTTCCTTCTTTATCCTTGTAGTTTGATTTAACTAGAACTTTGTGTATTAGTGGATTTTAAAGTATTACCAATGGTACAGAGATAAAGAATGCCTGTGATAACCCATGTATAAATCCAGCATCTTACAAACTGCAGTGTAAATACAGAGCATATTGACTTGCAGTTAAGAATGATAACTAAAGTATATTCAGAATTTTGTATCCAAAATTATAAGATGGCTAATGTGTGGAAGTGAGTTTGACATTTTCATTGAAAAAGATAGACAAAATGAAATTGATGATTAGCATAGGCGCTATGTTCAGGGCATGGTTGGGATGTTTTATAATTGTTTCTGCATCTCCAGAATACTAAATTATCACTCATGGCTTTGTACATTAAATTCTGCTGAGTTCTTTCAGTTGTAAAGCCACCTGAACAGTCCTTTTGTCCTTATTTCACACATTTAGAGATCTGAAAAGCCAGCTTTCCTGTTGTGGTTCATATCCAACTTCCAACCCATCAATTTGACTGAGATGTTTGCAGAATTTTACATACTTTTCACTTGCATTGGCAAGGGATCTTCAGAGAAAACCACAGGCTATAGATACAGGTGGTGTAGATGGAGTATGCTTAGCTGGAGATCAGGTAGGAAACAGAAATTACCTATTAGGGAGATGATTGAGGCACAGATGTCCCACATATACCTCCTGAAAACTGGGGAACCAGAGAAGTTGGAAGCATGGCTCAAGCCAATTGTAAAGGTCTAAGAATGAGTGGTAGTGATGGGCTAATTCCTTCTGTGGCCAGAGGCTAGAGAACCTAACAGAGGTGGAGAATAAATCTCAAGGATGGAAAGCTGCAGCTCTGATGTCCACAAAGGCAAGAGAAGCTGAATCTCTGGCCCCAGGAGAGAGGAGACTCAATCTCTTTCTTTTGCAATTTGCTTTATTTAGACCCTCAATGGACTGGACAATGTCTACCATGTTGGATATGCACAGCTCATCCTCCTTCAGTCCTCTGATTCAAATGCAAATCTAGTCTGGAAGTATCTCCACAGACTTGCCCAAGAGATAATGCTTTGCTAGCTTTTTGAGAATTCTTTAAATTAGCTATGTTGTCATCCAAAATTAGCTACCACATTACCTAATTGGCTTACCTCCTAAGAGGCAGGGAAGGCATGTTGAACATATGTAGTCCTCATCATCCAAAGACAGTGTGGGTTTGTCTACAGATGACTTTTGTCCTAACCACTCAAGTACAATACTGTAGGAAACTTGAATCAGTGTGTGTCCTTGTGCCCTGGGCCCTCCTCCTACACCCTCAAACTCATAGGACCATGTTCATTGCCCTTCTTGACTTCGAGGGTACTGTTCAGCTAGTTCACAGCATAAGAACCCAAAAGTAGGGCCGATTAGAACATTTGATAAGCTAAGAGGTCAAAAGATTGATTCCATCCCATGGGACCTGAAGTGAGGAATCAATTTTCCTCTTTTTCATTACCAGCAGTTATTAGAATATAAAATGATGCTTGGATTTCATGTTGGCTGCTGCAGGCAAGAAGCAAAGAGCCCTCTCGTTACTGACTCTTTCTTCTATAGGACCTCAAGGAAGCAGCTATATCCTATGCAGAAAGTGTAGAGTTAAGCACCAAACTGTTTAATGAAAGCAATGAGACCTTCTCAAGGATACTCGTTGCTTCTCCTTAGGCACTGCAGGCAGGGTCCTAAACATAAGGATGCTTTCATATCCTAAATCAACTTAGAACTTGAAGAACCATGTGTGCGATCACAGCAGGCTGTGCAGTCATTGGCATCCCCAACAGCTGTGCTACATATTGTACACTGCCTCAAGACAGTGACCTGTAACTGAAGCACGGTCTCCCCATCCTTGTACAGATTGAGCAGGTGAGCCAGCTCTCTGCACTTGTGCAAGCCCAGCTGGAATACCACAAACAAGCAGTGCAGATCCTGCAGCAGGTCACTGTCAGACTGGAGGAAAGGTAAGTTACAACTTCCCCGGGTTTCTCGCCTGCTAGAAAATGATGTGCACAGACATTGAAATAAAAGAATGCATTTGGAGACGAGCTTCTGCTCCCACCCAGCTGATCCAACACAGGCACGTTGTGGACCAATGGCTTGATTTTATTTTGCACTGTGCCTTGTCTTACTTTCTTCTGACTCTAATCCTGTGTTTATGAGATACGGATATATAAATTGTATATTTGTTTCCATGGATGGTACACCAGAATTCTGTTGATGATGGTGGCTGTGATTTGCTGAGCAATATTCTATATGGCTACCATACATATGAACACTTTGAAAGAGCTCTGTGGACCTAACAGATGAGCAATACTGTGAGGCTCGGAGGTGACATAATGACCAGGAGTCTCACACAGTGGTGCAGGTGGGGCACACAGTCAAACCTAACCTGTTTGGAAGCCTATGTCTTTTCATTCTTGTTTTTTCTTGAACGATAACACAGCTGTCCACTTTCAGAAAGGACTGCTTCCATGTGCCCAGTCAGTCTCCTTAAATCTGTCTCATGACAAGCTGTAGTAGTTTTCTATCAGAACAGGGCTCTTTGTTGTGAGGTATAGCCTGAATGAATATGTACTATGACCCTGTACTATAACAAGGTGTGCCTTGACGAACATCAGATTGAATTATATTCTCATAAAGGAAAGGGATGTAATACCCATCACCTCTAGAACAACATATCCTAGCATACTGAGTGTACTGAAGACTGTCAGTGGTCTAACATGTGATTCCATGGCTGAGTAGGATTTGTGGTGCCACTGGGAACTGTGAGAGGACATTATACTACATGTTACTAGCCTAAGAAAATATCAGAATCTGGAGTGTGGTTTCTATAGCTTAGGAATCCCTTTTGCATCACGATAACATCAAAAGAATGTTGAAGTGAACCATTGTAAGGCAGGGCCTTATTAATTATGCTTTATTTAGCCAGGTGACCTTATTATTAACCAGGGACATTACTATTCTTGCTTTATTTAGCTAGATAAAGGAGGGTTGTCTTTGCTAAATAAATATATCAAAGAATTACATAGCAGTCTTTATTTTTAAGATCAGGGCTGCAATAAACCTTCCTGGGTGCTCAGTGGCGGAATGTCCAGTGATGGCTTGGTCACATGCTGCATCCTGAAAACATCGCCTGTCTTGCATTGTTTTGCTCTAGCTGGTCTTCCCTCTCCTTAGAATCTTCCTTCTTCGATTTGTGCTTTTTTGTATAAATCTTCAATGCACCTTTGTGGAAGTGTGTGTAACACTGATGTTTCTATAATGGGAAGGCTTAAAACCAACACATCAGAACACTACAGCAACACATAGCCTCTCACATCTGTTGAAAATGAAGGGAATGTTTTCTTCTTCTTTTTTTTAATCTCACACATGTTTGAAATCAGTATAATTCTAGAGTTGTCATACTCCCTAGTCTTCCCCACCTTAAAATAAAATATACTTGCCATTTTGAATATCTAAAGCTGGAAAAGATTTAGTGATGGGCAGAGTCCACTGACTGGCCCTCCTTTTTCCTATCTTCTTTATTCCAACCCCACTCTGATCTCTGTCTGCTCATTCTCATCTGTCTATGACCATTCCTCCTACCCTACCTCCATACTTTCTCATGTTCTCCTATAGACCTGTGATCACCTTCCTTAAACCATTTTTCAACTTCTGAATGGATAAGTGAACTCTCCACACCTCTAACCTCTGCCCCATGTACTTTGAGCTCTTTGTGGAAACCTGTGTGCCAACATTGCTATCTATAGTGGTCACTGGTACCTGCTCTCCCCTATACAGCATAAGCTGCTTTGGGGCAACAACTGTGTCTTGTGCACTTTTATGTTCCTGGCCCCTAACATGGTGCATATTAGCATAAATTACTCTGAATGCGGGAGTGGGAGCTTGAGAGGAAGGATGAAGACAGTGAGGACAGGAGGAAAGAGAAACTTCTCCAAGAACATATTGCATGCACATGGGAGACCAAGGGTTCTTAGGACAGTTTCCACTAGGTCATAGCAGACTTCTAAGTGAGCCAAGCAGCTCCTGGATTTTATTGCCTTTCTATTCACTTTTTAACTGGCTATATAATTCTCCATCACCTCTTTTCTTTGTGATATAGAATAAGACAAGCTTCATCTCAGCCGAGAAGAGAATATCAGCCCAAACCACGAATGAGCCTAGAGTTTGCCACTGGAGACAGTACTCAGCCCAACGGGGGTCTCTCCCACACAGGCACACCCAAACCTGGAGGTAAGCAGCTGAAGGCTATAGGTCCCTTTTCCTGAGACTTGGGCACACCCATAGATGATGGCGAGAACATTCAGAGCATTCAGTTTTCCCTGCACAAAACTGCACCGCAATCCGCTCCTCATGAGAGGGTTGTCAGGTAGGAGCTCTGCTTGGGGATTACTGCCCTTGCCCCATTGTCCCACTTCCTTTTCCTTCTCTCTCAAACTTTCTCTGCTTCCTGTTTTCTCTCATGCTCTAGTACACAAGGGCCACCACTACCCTTTAGTGGTTCTTTTTTTTTTTTTTTTTAATGGTTTTTAGAGACAAGGTTTCTCTGTGTAGCCTTAGCTGTCCTGGATCTCACTTTGTAGATCATGCTGGCCATGAACTCAACAGAGATCTACCTGACTTTGCCTCCCAATTGCTGGGATTAAAGGCTTGTGTCACCACTGCCCAGCAAAGACTTCATTGTTCTTTGCCCTCCTTTGTGGTGGGAAATCATACCATAATTTCTCCTGCCTTTTCCTTCTGCTGTGAGTCTGCTGAGGTGGGACAAATGCCCGTGGGCTCTCTGTGCATACGTACATCCCCTATCACCCATGGACAGCAGCTCCAGGAAGTATATGTTTGATTACATCTGCAGATGGATAGATTACAAACCTCAACACCTACTGTGTTTTCCTTTTACTGTCTACTGTAGATCAGTTCATTTCGTGAACTGTGGTCAGCATGATGAAAGCTACATTTTTTCCCCTCTGGAATATTGATTGTGCTACTAGTTCAGTCTCTCCACTGCCGTGGTCATTCTCAACTACCCACATACAAATTAGACCCAGGTTTTCTCTGCAGGCATTTCCAACTTTGAAACTGTCTAGGTTAAAAGGGAGGGGGGAGTCCATCTGGCACTGGATATGGATGTTAAGGATGAGCAGCTTTATCCCCTTTCTCCTGTATCTTTAGTAGTTGATTTACTGCAGTAGAAAAGTTCTTATAACATGCTGTCATGGTATGAGAAAGAAGGTGAAGGCTGAGTCTCTGTCCACAACTCAGAGTACCCAGTGTTGCCCAGTGTGGGGCCCAGACAGCAGTGGTCCTGGAGTTCATCATGTGAGTTATCTAGGACTGCACGTCTCCTTGCCCAGAAACAAAACACACATTTAATTTTCCATTCAGTGACTTCTCTTAAAAAAAAAAAAAATTAATTGTATTGTTTCCCTTTCTAGCTAGTGTGGGGCCCATAAGCACTTTTCTATATTCATATTTATGTGCATGCTGTATTACCATGTTTACTTATAAGTACATCCCTTTTAAGATACAGTCCATTTTTTATTAATTTATGCAATATGTATTACGTTATTCTTATAGGCTGTGATTCTTACACAGTACTCATGTGTGTGTATTACACACCAATTTACCAAAAATAGAGTATGATTTTTAACACTTTGGTCATTTAATGACACAATCATTTAAAGCAAATTTCGTTAACTATAACTTTGGATGAAGAAGCAAATAAAACATTTGAGCCAGGTCACACAGGGAAAGAACTCTGGGCTTAGTGCTTTATGCTGTTGGTTTTTGCCATATTACAGAAATTCACAAGACTCTTGGGTTATTAATTTTAAAGAATGAGAACTGACCTGTGATTCTGAGGTTTTAGAATATTGTCTGTGTAACTAATTATATTATTTTGAATGTGAAAAATTTAAAAGTATTAAGATGAATGGATTTTGTCATGTCTGTACCTAACCTTCATTTTAATTATAAACTCCTAAGCCATTGCTTTCCCCATCTCTTAGCATTGTCAGGAAGATAAACCTAATGAACTATGTTACAATTACCACAAAAATAAACGTAACCATTTTTCATACTGGAAATAGCAACCAAGAATGTTGGATGACTCATAAAGCTCTCAGGGAACGTAGGAAAACTGGTAGGAGACAAAGATGCTCTTGTAGTGGATGCTGGAGGAAGATGATCAAAGGGGAGATGAGTGACTGGGAAAGGGGAACAGAAAGCTGGGTGGGTGGATCAGGCAGTACGTGCAGCTGGTTCAATACCCTGTGACGTTTTATGTTCTCTCTGCCTCTGATTCTCAGGTGTCCAAATGGATCAGCCCTGCTGCCGAGCCCTGTATGACTTTGAACCTGAAAATGAAGGGGAACTGGGTTTTAAAGAGGGTGATGTCATCACACTCACTAATCAAATTGATGAGAACTGGTATGAGGGGATGCTTCATGGCCAGTCTGGCTTTTTCCCCATCAACTATGTAGAAATTCTGGTTGCTCTGCCCCATTAGGGCCTTATGCTGGCTGGCTCACCTCCTTCTGACCCAGATAGTTAAGTTTAACCACTGCTTTGGTAATGCTGCTTCCAACACATCATGAATGCAGGCCGCAGTGGATGAGTCATCCAGCCCACACATGTCCTGCGTTGACCTGTGTGCTCCTACAGGAGACCCGGTGATAGATCGTATCTTCCAAGGCCAGTGGGCCTGGCACATGCTTTAAAACACCCTGAGACTAGCCAGTGGTCACAGAACTGCTCTTTACACAGTTCTCAGGAGGGTGTGGTTTCTGATAATATATCTGTGAGCCACATCACAGCGAAACTCTCCTCACTGAAGATATTGTCTCTCACCCAGGGGCCATCTCAAGCTCTCGAGTTCTCCATGTTCAGAGGAGAAAGTCCTCTCTGTTGCACTTTCCCTTCCTAAATATGTGAGTCACAGAAATGTTGGCGAAAACATCCCCCACCAGCAAATTGTCTGCTGGTCTAAACAAGTTGGGCTTTTGATGCCATCAACAGAAGTATTAATTGTCCAAAGCACTTTTGTTCTCCTACATCTATCTATCTATCTATCTATCTATCTATCTATCTATCTATCTATCTATCTATCTATCTAATCTCTATCTATCTATCATCTATCTACCTATATACCTACCTAATCTCTATCTATCTGTCTATCTATCTATCTATCTATCTACCTACCTACCTACCTACCTACCTACCTACCTACCTAATATCTATCTATCTATCTATCTATCTATCTATCTATCTATCTACCTACCTAATCTCTATCTATCTATCTATCTATCTATCTATCTATCTATCTATTTATCTATCTATCTACCTACCTACCTATTATCTATCTATCTATCTATCTATCTATCTATCTATCTATCTATCGTCTATCTATCATCTATCTCCTACTTCTGAGACATGCCAGTTTTCTTCCCTCCCTGCTGCTAAAGCACTAGGGAGAGTGGTTCCCATTTATTTCTGAGTGAGTTGGTGAGCATTCTGTATATTGTCTGAAGAGAGAAAATTCTCCAGGATGAATTGGGAAGAAATCTGGTCTCCAAGCTCAGATTCCTTGATGTACAGAAGCTGTGTATATACGTGGCCCATTTCTGAAGGATACAGGAAAGGGGAACAGCTGTCTTCCTTTCTCCGTTTATTTACCCAGGAATCAGTTCATTTCCTGAGTCCCTTTGCCACAAAGACATAGGAGAGAGACATTAGTAAGCATTTCCCACATCTTCATAGAACAAGACATAGTGACCGTTGCTCCCGCCCACTTTTATCTTGTTTGTGTTCCTTGAACATCATTTGTGTATATTCTGCCCTCAATGAGGACCAAATAAAGATGATTTTGTGCTTAGCAGTTTAAGGTATGTGGCTGCATATAAAAACTCCCTCCCACTTTAGTCATTACTTTAACCCTTCAATCACCCTCTTCATTTAGTGTGTACAGTGCTGTGCAAGCTGATCAGTGTTGGGTTGTTTTTGTTTTGTTTTGTTTTTTGGGTTTTTTCCCCTTCAGTCATGGAAGCCCCATTAGGCACCCAGAGTTCTCTTTATCTATCTGTACAGGCTCTTTCAGAGGTTTAATGTGCTGCTTCCGGTGTGCCACTTGCGGTAGTGGATCATGTGGAGTGAAAGGCAAATCTTCCTGCTTAATGTATAAACTCACCATGGAAGCGTTGCTGTTTCCAATAAATATTGCTGAAGATGAAACAGAGGGTTCTGCCTCTTCCTTCTTTGTCAGTTCCTTGGTCTGACAGTGGGTGGACTAAGACTTCTTGGATCTCCATTGCCTTCGAATGCAGCCAATCCGGACTTTGTCCCAACCTCATCTCCAACTTGTTGCATACAGGAGAAGTTCCAGACAAAAGAGGTGAGCTAGTTTAGGCACTGGTAGCAGTAGTTCCAGGAAGGAGAAGAACTTGGGGGCGAGGGTAAGTAAGAGAAGAAAGTTACGTGATTTAACAAATGGTGATGTTCACAGGAGAGGAAATAAAATGTGTTAGCCAGACTTTTGGCTTTTTTTGTTTTTAATATTTCTTTATTTTTAATTTCATATATGTGTATAGCAAAATATCATTTCTACCTCCTCTTTCCTCCTTCAACTCCTCAAATATCCCCCCCAACACACCTTTCGACCAACTTCAAGTCTTTAAATCCAGTAGTGTTGACCGTGTGTGTGGGTATGAGGCCATGCACTGGAGCATGGGAAACCTACCAGTGGCCACACCTTCCAAAGAGAAGGATTCTCCTTCTCCATCAGCTATCAACTGCTAATAGCTCCTCAGTAAGAGGTGAGGCCTAGAGATCACTAACCCATCTATGTGGGATTGGGGTTGGCTTGATCTTCTGCAAGTTACCAGAGCAATCAGTTCATGATTGAGATAATCCTATCATGTATTTTACAGCTCTTCCCCCACGTCCTTTTGCTCAAATATTCTCTTTGGCTCCACTTCCATGATGTTTCCTGATGGTAGATGTGTTAAATATATGTCACATTTAGGGCTAAGCACATAGTCTCTTATTCTTAGCACGTTGGTCATTTGTGATCTCTGTATTGACTACTGTCAACTACAGCCCAGGTCTATGGGTATAAACATAAATATTTAGAAGATACTCTGACAGCATGAACATTGAGCAAAGTAAAATAATAGGTTCTAACTTAGGGCCTGTTACCTCAGCAGCCATGTTTTTTTTTTAAACCACAATTAAGAGTACAAAGCATGAAATTCCCTCCTGTAGAAAAGGCCTCAGATCTAATTAGAAAGTGATTAGCTACCCAATGACACTGATACCACCATTGCACCATAGGCACATCTTGCCTGTAGATTGGTATTGCATCATTCAGGGTCCAGCACTATATAAGACCATTGATGTCCTTTCTCCTCTGGAAGGCTGAATAGTATCTTCTGGCACTGTGAAAACTCGTCAGTAGGGAGGAACTCTGCATGCCAATTTGAGATGGATTTTTCTATGTATTGCAGCAAAAAATGTGTTGTATCTTCAGCAATAGAGTCTTACCATGAAGATATGGTGAGCAGCCAAGGGCAATGAATAGTCTGAGCTGTTTTAGAGACCTCTCGGGCCTTCCTAACCAATATCTTGAATGGAGCAATCCCATGCCTTGTACTGCTTATTTTATTTAATGAGCCACACCTTTTGGGAGTAACAGTGTCCATTCATGCAGGGTCATTCCCCTGTTCCCAGTACCACTTAATCCTTTAACCCTCAATATCCTCCCTCTTTTATTTCACATGTGTTCTACTATTTTCCCCTATATTCTACTATATTTTAGAGGCTGGGATGTGCTCTAGTAGGCTTCTATATGACATATCATGCCCTCTTTCTTTGGGTAAGTCCTCTCTTTCATCCTCCAATTTCTCACATACTTTCATGTTCCTCCTTGGATAGGCAAGCCTTTCTGCCCCCAGTATTCTACCTCACTACTTTTATTTTACCTGTAATATTTCCCTGTACTTTGCTTCTAAATCTATGACAAAAAGTGTTTAATCTATGCACACGAAATTGCTAAAAATTGTTTTATTTATCAGACTCCACTTGTTTATTCGTTGGGTATGTGTGAGTGTACATACTCATGTGTGTGCAAGTGTGTGGAGACCAGAGGCCTGTGTTGAATTTCATCTTAAACTGGTCTCCACTTGATTTTATTTTTTAAGATGGTATATCCCACTGCCCAGAACTCATCAGTTTGGCTAGGCTGTCTGAGAGTCAGGCTAGTAGGGAGTTCCAGGGATCTGCCTGTCTCCTCCTTCCCAGCACTGAGATTAGGGGTGTGTGCCACAGTGTCTGCCTCTTTAATGTGAGTGCTTGGAATCTGAACTTAGCTTGAAATATGCAGTTTATACATCTATAGGAAAAGGTGAGCTGGCTGGGGAGATAGTTCAGTTGGTGGAGGTTTGCCATGTAAACCTCCTGAGTTCTACTTCTAGCACCCAGGGAAGATGTCAGTGTGATGACACATGCTTGTAATCCCAGCACTGGGGAGGTGGAAAGTGAAGATAGACAGATTCTTGGAGCTGACTAGCCAGCTAGCTTCAGGTCCCAGTGAGAGACCTGTTTCAAAAAATAAGGTGGACAGATTTTGAGGAACAACCTCTGAGGTTACCTCTGGTCTCTATATGTATGTCCACACATGTCCATGAACACATATGTGCAGCCCCCTTCCCCCAAACACAAAGATGATGCCCAAAGAATGACACAAGATTAACCCCTGAGGTGCCATCATACCTACACAGACATGAACACAAACATTTCAGAAAATGACAATTGTAACATATTAACTCATTTAAATATAGGATACAGATAAAACACTGTAATTTAAACTTGATCTATGGCACAGATAAACAAACTTGTTTCAAGTCATACCTGCTGAATAAGATCACAGTAACACCTTTATATGCTCCCATGCAAATGTGTTCTTTTAGATCTACCAGGAAAAGGCAGTGCTCCTATTTTTATTTTTGGAAGTAATTATTTGAATGTTTCTACTTTTTAAATATATTCTTAAAAATATTCCATCACTCTAGAAAACCATAGAGTGGCCAGGTGGTGGTGGATATGCCTTTAATCCCAGCACTTGGGAGGCAGAGGCAGGCAGATCTCTGTGAGTTTGAGGCCAGCCTGGTCTACAGAGAGAGTTCCAGGACAGGCACCAAAACTGCACAGAGAAACCCTGTCTTGAAAAACAAAAAAAAACAAAACAAAAAAAAAAAACCAAAAAAAAAAAAAAAAGAAAACAATAGAGTTAAAACTAAGATAGATCTTAGTAAATACTTTCATCTCCAAAGCCAGCATTGGGCACACAGTTTTGTACAAGACCCACGGGTTAATTCTTTGGTCAGGAGACAACAGGGATGTAAAGATGTAAATACCTTCTTAATTTTATAGCATGAAAGTGTGGACCACAGCATGTGTCCAACTAATGCCAAAGAGCTGTGAATTCTTTTTGCAATGAACCTTTGCAAATAATTTCGTGGTGAGGCTAATAATATAAAGATACTATTTACCGCACACAGAAGAAGATAAAGTTAATAATCCAAGTTACAAAAAAAATAATAATAACCCATGCTTTACATTGGGAGGGGAAATGGCAGCAATACTGTAACAGTGTCTCATATGAGATTTCATATTCACCACAGTTGATCAAAACTTAAAGTGTGGTTTTACACACCTTTAATTACTTTGTGGCATCTTACAGACTCTTGACAATTTTTTAGACACCAAGTTAGCTGAAAATATCTACTAGTAGCAAAGAGCCATCAACAGCACTACACAGCGACAAAGCCAAATGTCAGGAAGGAGAGTGCATGGCCTACACACAACAGGAGAGCTCCCCCAGGCATGCTCCCCCAAGCAGGCATCCCTTCAGCATTAAGAGATGCAGCCATGGGAAAGTACCTATGGAACGCTTTTGTAGCCCAAAGGGGGCGCTAACAGCAAGCCTCTGCACCAAACAGTAATCTCACTGTGAGTCAGTGTCAACCGATCAGAAAGAAAAACCGGCCGGGCGGTGGTGGCGCACGCCTTTAATCCCAGCACTCGGGAGGCAGAGCCAGGCGGATCTCTGTGAGTTCGAGGCCAGCCTGGGCTACCAAGTGAGTCCCAGGAAAGGCGCAAAGCTACACAGAGAAACCCTGTCTCGAAAAACCAAAAAAAAAAAAAAAAAGAAAAAAAGAAAAACCTGTTGTTCCATTATCTTCCAGTTACATTTTTTTTGGGGGGGCTCACACATCAACTAAACCATTCAGAAGACTGAGGGAAATGCAGGCATCTTTTGCAGACCTGAGACTCCCACTTGAGTCCCACCCTGGCAGCTGCTTCCCTGTGCCCAAGAGAGTTTGAGTCAGTCAGTTATTGTTCTGCCTAGTTTTTATGTCAACTGGGTACAGGCTACAGTCATTTGGGAAGAGGAAAAAATCAATTGAGAAAATGCCTCCATAAGATTGGCCTGGAAGCCAGCATGTGGGGCAATTTCTTGATTAGTGATAGATGTGGGCAGTGCCTCCACAACAGGTGGTCTTGGGGTATATAAGAAAGAGGGCGGAGTAAGTTAGTAAACAGCACTCCTTCATGACCTCTGCATCAGTTCCTGCCTCTAGGCTCCTGCCTTGAGCTCCTTCCCTGATTTCCCTGCATGGTGAACCATAAGCTGTAAGATGAAATAAGATAAGTTATAAGATGAAATGGGCTGTAAGATGAAATCTAGCCTTTCTTCCCCAAGTTGATTTTGGTTGTGATGTTTTATCATAGCAACAGAAACCACAGCTGAGATAAACATTGTAGCCCTTTCCCAAGAGACTCCTAGATTCTGGCAAGTTTGGGAAGCACTAGATTATATACAAATATTTGAAATTAGCAGGGTACTATTTACTGGCATTTTCTTATCATTTTACTTTGTCTTCTCAAAACAGTTATGTCTATGGATTGATTCAGTATGATTTTACACATGTATTTTGACCTTCACCCAAAGTGATACCACAAACCTAAGACATACTGGCGACAGACATGTGCTGAGTATCTGCCTATCTGGACTTCCCACCTTGCAGTCATTTGTTGATGCTTTCCTGATTATTCTGTGTCTTGTGATGGAACCAGAGAAAGGAATGGCTACAGTAGGGCCACACTTCCCATACAGGACTCCTGTCAGAACGCTTGGTTTTCTGATTTGGACCGATGGAGCGCACAATTCATAGTAGTATCCCAAGAGTACATGCTACCAGGGTGCAAACAGAAGTCTTAAGCCTTTCCTAATCTTGCATCCCAATGACAGAGATTCTGATGCTGTCACCTAGAGGCCAGCTAGGATCTGCATGTTATAAAAGCATCCTGTTCAATCCCATACTCACATGCCAGTGGTCAACAAGGCTACACTCTAAGTAAACTTGTTCATCCTGGGAAATTGTTTGATGATAGAAGAAAAGTTGTAACATGTTGGCAACCAAGGGGGGAAGAAAGAACCAATTTCATCTGATCCTGTCATGCAAGTGTCTCCGGTGGGATGGCAGAAAAGCATTGCAGAGTGCACAGGTCAGTTCCTGACACCAGAAGTGATAGCCTTGTCTCTTGTAGAAACATCAGAGAGCAGAACTTATATAGGAGCCAGCAAGAGGAGGAGGAAGGTAGCTTGTGAATTTGATGAAACCTGGGCAGATTGAAACACTATATATACCCAGGCCCCAAAACTACAGTGTCCTCTGACCACTATTCAGTCTTCACATCCCTCCCACACCCTTTTTCGGTTCTTTTTCCTGAGTAGTTTTGTGGGGCCTACATTGCCCTCTGGTGGTTAAAATACACATATTAATTAATCCATTAAAAAGCTTGACAAATATCTCCAATAATTGTATGGTTTTGCTGTAGTAGCAGAGTTTAAAAATCTCCCTTCTCTTTGGTGTACTGCTCAAAATATCACTCCTTTCTTTAATTAGTTGTTTCTGGTAGGGCTTAGTGTCAAGCTGATATCTAGTAAAATATGTAATCTTCAGGAAGAAAACCATGTCTCTGCTCTTCTAATAAAGAATCACCATTGTGGGTCAGTTGGTGTAATTATTCAGTCATTCATAGTGACTGCATATTGATTACATTAGAATTATCCTACTCTGAACTGGCTCATTATCTGTGTCCTTTGTTTTCTGGACCTCAGATGAAAAGCTTTTAACCTTGAACCTCCAAGAAATTCTGCCTTCAGGGACAATCATAAAAGTTACATTCAGCATATGTCTTAGTTACTTTTCTACTTCTGTGACAAAGCAACATGACCAAGGTAACTTCTAGAAGAAAGAGTTTATTGTGATTTATAGTCTCAGAGGCTGAGTCCATGACCATCATGATGGGGACCATGGTGGCAGGCAGGTAGGTATGGTGCTGGAGCAGTAGCTGAGAGCTTATGTCTGGATCAGCAAGTAGGAGGCAGAGAGAGCTAGGTGAAAAATGGTGTGGGCTTTTGAAACCTCAACCCCCAGTGATACAGCTCCTCCAAGGTCACACCCCCGATTCCTTTCTGAACAATCCCACCACCTGGGGACCAAGTGCTCAAACATTTGAACCTCTGGGAGCCGTTCTCATTCAAACCACAGCAGCATAAGCAGTATACTACGGAGTCCTTTAAAAGCCGTTTTACTGAGGTGTACTTTATGTACAATGAGTTTGTGTGTGAGTACAGTCAGCCCTTCCTGAGGCCTCCATCTCCAGGACACTTGAAGGGAGCAATGCCTTAAAGTACAAAATGCGAGGCATTTTAGGTAAAGGAAAAACAATACTGGTACAACCCGGCCTCCATCTGGAGAGCTATCCCGTATTGCCCTCTATGGCTCTCAGGCCTTCCTTATGAACTCTGTGCAGCGTGGCTCCAGCATCCTCCCTTTGTCCACAGCAGAGGAGTCCTGCAGAATAGAGGACTGTCTCCAGGTTCTCGAATGTATGTCACGAGACAGTCCTCCCCAGGGTCACAGGTATTTTCCAGTTCACACTGGTATTTCTCACACCTAGCCTCAGTTCAATGCTTTTGAGACCTGTCCACTGACATTCATTTTCCCTCAGTTTCTGCCAGAATGACCAGACTCTTCCTCGAGCAGTTGCTGTGTCCCTCTGCCCTGGCTATACTAATTAACGCACAGCAAGCACGTTAGCACCCTGGAGGCTGACAAAGGTGCCATCTGCTGGCCAGGGTCTTCAACCAAGGAGAGGTTGGCGTCTCCCAAAGAAGTTGGGGAAGAATTTGCCCCTGCTCTGGGTGGGCTGATTCAGAAGAATCCAACACTTCAAACTTTTGAGGCTTGACTGCCTAGCCAGCTCCATCATAATTTCCTGTGCTTTGCTGTGTGAGAACTCGATTTATTTGACAGCCTTGTCTCTTTGGCAGATTCCGAGGCTCTTAAAGACCTCCCTAGAGACTCCTTGTTTTCACAGCTAATGGTACGCTGATCTGTAGTCATAATTTTCTGTTTTCAGGAGGTTCAAATCCTTAAAGTAGTCAATGCCACAGTCTTTATAACTGCCATTATTCTAAAGTGTCTGAGACCCGTGCCTGGCTGTTCACCTTCTGCCTGCACCTAACCCTAACCCTATGGGAAAAATTACTAATTATGATGCTTTGCTGCCCCCACCCCCAGTGAACAGCAATTTTACTTCCTTCTAACTGGGGATGGGGAAATAGCCTATATCAAAATACCAGTCAGGACACAGGCTTTTCAGGGTCATTTATAGTTTTTGTAGCCTGATACACCCAAAGACAGTGCCTGATTCAAGGGCTTTCATATAGGCAGATTATTCTGAGATGGTGACCCCAAAAAGCAGATCATTAGTACAGGGAAGCAGCCAATTCAAAGACACATTATTGAGGTGTTCTGCTTTGCCAACTGGTGCTCGATCCTACTGGAGTCCCTGAGAACTCCTCACATGGAAATGAGAGGGAAGCACTGTCTATTGGTCCCTGTACCTCCACTTCCGAGGATGGATGGGTAGGAGAGTGAGGTAAGCAGCCTTAGGTCAAGGCAAGACAATGCCTGTCTGTGTCCATACAGCCCAATGGACCATCCAAGAGGAGTTTGAAGCGATGGCCTAAACACACTCCCCATCATACAACACAGCTTCTCAATCCATTTCTTCCCAGCCTTTGTAATTCTTGTTATATTCAAGAGGTCTTGTTATATTCAAGGGAGGCTTATCTGGTGCAACAGGGGAAAGCCGTTTACCTAGAGGAGGCATATTCTCATGGCATCCTCTGAGCTCGCTCTTCTTCCTGTGCACTTTCTGCATCGCCTTTGGGTACTTTGGAAGGACCACAGATGTTTCTTGAGCCCGTGGATTATATTCCTCTTCCAGCCTTGATTAAAGGTGTTTTATCTGCCCATCTGTTTTGTTTCCATTCATTTTATTTTGTATCATGTTGTGAGGAAGTGGGGAATTACTGTCTTCCACTGCCATATCCGAACCCAAGTTCCTACTCTGCTTAAAACAGTTCTTTTAAACTATTTTGTTAATCCGTAGAGAATTTCGTACATTGTAGTTTGATTCCCACTCTTACGCTCAAGTGACAGTAGGCTACTCTGGTGGATTGAATGAGAATGGCCCCACAGGCATGTATTATTTGACTGTTTGGTCCCCAGTTGGTAGAACTGTGGGAAAGATTAGGAGGTGTGGCCTTGTTGGAGAAGGTGTGTCACAGGAAGGGGTCTTCGAGGTGTTAAAAGCCCAGGTCATTCTCAGTTAGTTTGCTCTCTACCTCCTGCTTGTGGAACAGAAATAAGTTCTCAGTTCCTGTTCCAGCACGTGCTTGCCTGCATGGTACCATGTTTCCTGCCATGATGATCATGGGCTGACCCTCTGGAACTGTAAGCCCCAACAAGCTCTTTCTTCTGTAAGTTGCTTTGGACTTGGTACTTAGTCATAGCTGTGGCAAAGGAACTCAGATGTGTGCTGAATGTAGTAGGAGGGGGAAGTTTTGGAGTTTGACCATCAGCCCCTAAATTGTAAGTGGAGTACCAGATACAAAAAGAGTTGCTGTGTTTCAGGTCAAGCTCGTTGATGGCTCGTTTCTCCGCATTCCCCTACAGTCTAAGCTCAGCTGGCTTCTGGTTTCTCAGAATGTTTGCCCTTTACAATTTTGTCTTAGTTTATATTTAATGTTTGTATCTTGTTCCTCTTATGTTTGGCTGTTGTCCTCTGTCTTAATTCTGTTGCTGTGAAGAGACATCATGACCAAGGCAACACTTATAAAAGGAAGCATTTAGTTGGGGGGGGGTGGCTTACTGTTTCAGAGGATTAGTCCATTATCATCAGGATGGGGAGCCTGGCAGCATGCAGGCAGGCATGGTGCTGGAGCAGTATCTGAGACCTTTACATTCTGATCCACAAGCAGAGAGAGAGAGAGAGAGAGAGAGAGAGAGAGAGAGAGAGAGAGAGGGAGAGGGAGGGAGAGAGGGAGAGGGAGAGGGAGGGAGGGGGAGGGAGGGAGGGAGGGAGAGGGAGAGGGAGGGAGGGGGAGGGAGGGAGGGAGGGAGAGGGAGAGGGAGGGAGGGGGAGGGAGGGAGGGAGGGAGAGAGGGAAGGAGGGAGGGAGGGAGGGAGGGAGGGAGGGAGGGAGGGAGGGAGGGAGGGGACACCTGGGCTTATCATGGGCTTTTGAAACCCTACTGACATACCTCCTCTATCAAGACCACATCTCTTAATCCTTCTAATGATATCAAAAGAGAGCCACTCCCTGGTGACCAAGCATTCAACTATATGAGCCTATGGGGACCATTTGTATTCAAACCATTACAGCCTCACTTCAAGGATGAGAAGTTTTCTGAAACCTTAGAATTCCAGCTTTAGCACCAATGTTGCCTTTCCAAGCCCCTGGGCTTCCCAGAGCCATATCTATGTGATATCAGAATTATGGCATATTTATGGTTCATGTAACTGAGAGTAAAACACAAGCTTTCACTTTATGTAAATGCATGAGGGATTTGAGAGTAGAATCCAGGAATAGTAGGGTAGGAAGAGACTGAAAACTAGCAAGTTATCAGGGGAAGAACATAGCTGAAGCTCAAATCCTGGGAAAGTTATAGGTCTCTCTGTTACCAGTAAGAAGCACAGAGTGTCAATAACTTCCTTTTATTTGTTGAATGGGGGTTGATATGTCTCTTAAGGCTCACTTTATCAGTTTCCTCTCCATGTATTTCTCTTGCAATTTGGTGATGACATAAGATTGTTTATTTTATATAACATCACCTAGACTGGATTTTGTTCATTGCATCCCCATGGTGTTGTTATGTGTGTTCTTACATTCTGCTTGTTTCTAGTCTTTTGATAGATCTAGAGCAGTGCTTTGAGTTTTTACTAAGACAACCAACTAGTGTGGTCTTAACTGGGATAATACTGAAGCTTTGATAACTTATCTTTCTGTAATTTTGGTAACCATTGGGATATATTCCTTATGTCCATTAACTTATCAATAATTGCAGAGTAATAGTATTCAGATTTTATCATTCTTTTTTAAAATTTTTGTACTATAATACTTCTGTAGGGAAATTTCTTTTTATTTGTGACTTGTTTCTCACTGATACAGTTTGTTTAGAAAAGGCAGGGTGAAATCCTTTTTATACGCTTATTTATTTTTAAATATAATATTTCAATTAATTCTTTTAGAATTTCATTCACATATACAGTATGGTTAAAGCATTGCTCTTGGTCTATCATTTTGGTCATAATCATGCCTAACTTCTCCTACATCCATACCTCTCTCCTTGAAACTTTGTGCCCTCTTTTTGTTGCTGTGTTTAATAACCTGCCAAATTTAATTTGTGCTGCCCATCTACTCATGGACGAGGGGCCATCAACTAGAGTGTTGGTGACCTACCAAGTATCTTACCTGTAAGGAAAATTGATTCTCCCTCCCCCAAGAAGCCTTGCAGTTGTCAATAGCTCCTAAGTTAGTAGTGTGGGCTCATGATCTACCCCACCAACCCTATGATAGAGCATTGACTGGCTGGATCTTATACAGATCTTGTGCAGGCAATCACAGATAGTGTAAGTTCATGAGTACAGAGGTCCTGTTATGTCTAGAAGACATTGTTTTGCTCTGGTCCTCCCTTACCTATGGCTTTTGCAATCTTTCTGTCCTGTCTTCCATGATGGTCTTAGGGGAAGGGGCTATAATATATATGTCTCATTTGTGTCTGAGTACTGTTGGGCCTGTTGACAGTCAGCTGGGTAGCTGGGTAGAGGCATGTGGAGTGAACAGACAATGAAGAAGACAGAAAAGAGTCAAGAGGTCTGCCAGCCAATACTGGACAGCCCCGAGTTTATTTCACAGCTGGCTTATATACAGTTTTGAAGGACAGAGGTAAAACAATGCACAGCACAGGCATTCAGCCACTATCTATCCTGCCTTGCATCAAGGAACAGGCAGTTTCATTTGCTATCTCAGTGTACCTCTGGAAGGCATCAGTAGCCTGCGTCTAGCTAAATAGTATGTTCCCTCTTATGGGCTAATCAGGACTTTCTCACAGCCCTTCAAGGAGACTCTGTGGGCTAATCAGAACTTTCTCATAGCCTTGGAGCAAACAAGCTTGAACTCTATTGACTCAGAATAGACTTCAGATTCAAACTGGGAAACTGAGTCAGTTGTGGGCTCCCACAGAGTACTCCACAGACATTTGTTCCTACACTTTGACCAGTTGTGAGTTTCTGTATTAACCACAGTCTACTGCACAAAAATACTTCTCTCATAAGACCTAAGAGTTGCACTAATCTGTGAGTCTGAAGATACAAATTTAGAGGAGAGTTTGATACTATATGTCCATTTAGCTAAACAATAGTAGTATGTTCACCTCTGGAGCTTGTGAACTCTCCAGTCATGGGTTCTTGGCCAGATTTACATGACCAGGAATGTGTGTCTACCTGTAGAAAGGGCCTTAAATCTACTCAGACAGTGGTTACCCCTATAACATGTGTGCTGCTATTGCACCTATATCTTGTCAGTCTGGTTATTACTGTAGCTCACACAGTTCACAGCTGGGTAAGGCTGTTGATGACTTCTCCACAGCAATCTACATAGAACCTTCTAGTACTATGAAAGCTATCCAGCAGTACGGAAACTTCCTGGTCAGTACCAACTTGATTTCTCCATTTCCTGTGACCAAAATGTATGGTGCCTTCAGCAACATGGTCTTTCCGTCAAGTTCTGATGGGTAACCAATAGAAATGACAATAGCCTGTTTTGTTTTGTAGGTGTCTGGGACACATCTAAACAAAACTCAAGGAGAGATGTCCCCCACCTAGCATTGAACTTCTTACTTAGAAACCTATGTATCTTGGAGGAGTATTATCCCCTATGTAGTAGGTTTTATCCCCCATGTAGTAGCTTTTTAAAACACCCCTAATGCTAGTAGCTATCCCTCTCCGAATCCCTCCTTTGTCTTATGCCTTTTATCTTGATATGTTTTTTCTGTTTGCCCATCTTCAAAATAGTTATTAATTAACCTTTGCAGTGGTGATCAAAATGCCTTCTAAAATGATTATGAACTGATGTTTCTCAATGTTTCTTCACAATAGCCCTCATTCTTTGAGCAAGAGACAGACTCCTAAGGCCATAAACTAGGTGCTAGGGGTGTGATTTTATTTTCTAAAGTAAGAGTGCTAAATTATTCAATTATTAGCCGATATATAACTTACCAACTCTGACCATTACTAATTCTATAGAAAAAAATATAGATTTTTAGAAATTTTCGAATCTGTTTTACTGCCAGGCTTGATTCATGCTTCAATGGGTCATGGTAGATTAGCCTGACTCTGGAACGGAAAACAGGGCCACAGCAGTGCCTGTGACAGGGAAAAAGACATCCAGAAGGCTCTATCAGTGGACAGCTCAATTATTTGGAGGGGGCAAGGGACATTTATATCCTAGGGAGAATGGATTCCTGTGGTGGTATGTCATTGGCTGGGGCAAGATCATCTAGGATGTTTCATTTGCATACCTGGGGGCCAAGGGTGTGGGAGCCCGTTCTCGGGTTCCTCGTGGCTTTACCCAGCAGGTCTGCATAGAGGATGATCAGGACCACGGGCCTGAGTGCAGGTGTCTGAGATGGTCTGCACTTGGCTGTGCTGGGGGAGGAGGTCTTTTGCTCCACCCCTTGGCGTCTCTATAAAAACCCTGGGGCAGAGACAATCGGGGCCCATTGGAAAAGGTTCCAGGCCCTCCCGAGGCTATCCTTTATTTTCTATCTGTTTATCTCTGCAAGATTCTCCGCAATAAATCCTTCTATCTATTATTTCCTGCTGCTTGCACTCAAGAAAACTCTGGGGAACTGTGAGGGTGGTGGGTAAACGCCCCACACAAAGGGAGGAACCTTATAAGGTTGTAAGAAGTTCAGCTGGGAATGTTTTGGGAGCCAGAAAAGCAGCAACCAGTTCCTCCTTGATAATTTGTGTTGGTCCGTGCGTTGGTGCTCTGGGGAAGCCTCACTGCTGGGATCTGCCTGGGCAAGGTGGAGGAGCAGCCAAAACCCCTGCTGCTCTCAGGATGGGCAAACCTGGGAGTTTAGGCATGCTTTGACCCCTTCTTAGCATCAGGCCAGCCCCTCACTTGACAATATGTTCATGTTTAAGTTGTTTTATGGTGTCTCCCCTTCCCCCATTACCTTTGGAGGTCTTTGGGGACTTCTCACAGATCCAGCCTCTTACTCTCCAGAGCCTCTGAGGCTGAGTTCTAACTAAAGGCCTGTGGGTGTATTGATCCCATGAGCTATGCTAGTGAACAGCAAAAGCAAGCTGTGCTTTCAAACATAAAGTGAAGTCACTGGGCCAGATGCTTCGAATTTCAGGCATGGATTTGTGGGAACAAGCTGTTTCTCACATGGGTAGACACATGTAATGGGCCTCAGGGGGACTCGGGGCAAGAATTTATTTATTTAACGATGGTTAAACATTCACTCAAGCAGTGTAGGATGCCAGTTAGTGGGAAGGCGTATAGCATAAGCCAAAAAGGCCCTCTCCTCCACTCTGTGTGCTTTCTGCATAGGTGAGCTATGCAGGAGCCTCCACTTTAGTCTCAGTGTGTTTGACCTGATTTCAGCTAGTTGTTAATCACAATGTTCAGCTTCACTGTGCTCTGTTTCCCTGATGCAATTATTTTCACTGTGGAGCTCTTCCAGGTCTGGCGTGCCCTATTCTGCTCTCAAGTTCTCCTTCCCTAGATATTTTGAGAGATTATCAAGCCTTTTCTTTCAAGATGGCTTAACATAGCCACCTTTTCTCTAACGTAGTCCAATCTGTGGTGTAGGTCAACTAAACAGCACAGGAATCGTCATTTGGGAGATGTCTAGGCCTTGCGTTCAGCACTGGCCACTGCCCACACATCTAAAAAGATCATTAACTGCCAAGGCTGAGTCACTTTCTTCTTGAAAGGTGCGGTGAATCTTCAGAAAGGACATCTGATTTGCAGAGCTAGCTGCCTGCTAGGTGAGAATGACAGAGGACAAATGCACTTTAGGACTGTCCTCAGAGGAGATGATGAATATGGAATAAGCAATCCAAATGATGATTGGTCCCTGGAATTGTATAGCACTGAATTATTGCCAGCTAATGCAAAAGCAATACAGAGCTTAAGTGCCAAGGTCATGTTTCAAAGTCTCTCTAACTAGCACAATCATGAGAAAGCATGCTATGCTCCTTCATTTTCACTGGAGAGGTGGTCTATGAACATTTACCTGTGAAAAAACACTGGAACATGTAACTTTCCCCTTTAGTCATGTAGAAAAGTGAGACTATTTGAAATAAAAATGATACAATTTGGCTACCATATGTAGAAAGGGATGATTTGCTGGGTATTAAGGGGAGGTCGATGGTGGACAGAGGACGAGAATTCCACCCGTAAAGGTGTCCATTGCTCTCTGGGATGCATGCACTGATGCCAACTCCCCAGGCCTAAAGGCTCCCAGTCTTTCCTAAAGAATGAGGGGGCTCTGTGGTAACTCTGTGGTGACAGCTGGGGTGTCCTTCAGATATTTTGACACTGTGGTAGAACCTCACATAACCCACTAGAAGTCAAGTGCTCCAATATTGACTGGAATTAAATTTCCATTAGAAATTTGGGTTTCTGTTCCTGTCAAAGGAGCTGTGATTTTGAATTGGTTTGCAAGGTTGGTGTCTTCATTCCCCAGAGAATCCAGAGCCCCCTCAGGGACCTTACCTGACTTCCTCTTGTGTCTGCCATTATCCTTTCTGCTAATTCTTTCTCTTCAACATGCAAATAAGATTATATTTCACAAATTTTGAAAAACACCCACCTCTGGGTTCCATGCATTCCCGAATTGTCTGTCAGTCTGTCTCCTTCCTTCCGTAGGCATCATCATGACAGAAAAGTTAAGTCATATCCATTTCATCCATTGGGCTGAATTCTGACTTCTATACCCAGTGTGTGTACTGGGCAGCCATAGAGTGACAATGGCAGAAGTCACCACAGTGTCCTTTTCTTGTTGTTTTTCTACCTCAGCTGGTATGAGAAGCCAGTTTTTTGTTTGTTTGTTTGATTTGGTTGTTGCTTTTTGTTTTTTTTTCCTTCTGTAAGCTTCATTTTGCCACTGTAGACAATTCTCTCCCCTTGCTGCTTCCTCTCTGTGGCTTTTCTCCCTGTCTGTCTGTGAGGGATGGCCATCAGAAGGCTCTTCTCTGGCCCCCTTTTCTTATTATCCTTTCTACACATATGCTTCCTACAAATGCCTTTCTTGCTTTCAATTCCCTGGTATGTGTGAGTATATTTAAACTGTCTTAGGTCAATCTGAGCTCCAGATAGACACCCAGCTGTCTGATGGATGTCACATCTTGGCACCACATACCCAGGGAACCCAACCGAATCCATAATTTCCATCCTTGATTTAGTTCTCTTAAAATCTACAAATCAAGAAATGGCCCATCAACTTACGTCATTACTGAACCCCCAATTAGAGATTCATTTCTGATGTCTCACTTCATTTTGTATACTAGCTTCCCTTGTGAGTGAGCAATGCCTGTGTATTTTGCTTTCTAATTTTCTAAAAATGTATATGTAAATATGTCCACCCCATTTTGTTCCTAGTAGTTAAGAGGGCAGACCCAAATTTCTGCCTTTTCCCCTATATTTATTTACACCTGAAAATAACCTGATTATTTTAATCTCTTTCAAACTATTCTCTGTTTAATTGAAACTGAACATTTCTGAAATGTTCTGTGTGTGTGTGTGTGTGTGTGTGTGTGTGTGTGTGTGTGTGTGTGTGTGTTGTAGTTTTCCTAAGAACTGTCCACTGGCTCCTCAGGCCATCTGTCCTAGTTTTGCTTCTCTGTTATGACAAAACGCTCATCAAAAGCAACTTTGGAGGAAAGAGTTTATTTCATCTTACACTTCTAGCTAAAATCCATCACTGAAGGAAGTCAGGGCAGGAGCTCAAGGCAGGACTTTGTAGTCAGGGACTGAAGCAGAGACCACAAAGTATGCTGCTTACTGGCTTGCTCCCTCTGGCTGCTCAGCTACCTTTCTCATATAGCCCTGACCCTTCTGTCCAGGGATGGGACCTTCCCTATCCGTGAGCAATCAAGAAAATGTCCCACAGACATACCCACAGGCCATTGCGATAAAGGCAATTCCTCAGTGGTGATTCACTTTCCAAGATAATCTAGGTTTGTGTCAAGGTGACAGGAACTAACTAGTACACCACAGAATGTGAATGTGTCAGTGTATACACACACACACACACACACACACACACACACACACAAACACACACATGCACATGCATGCATGCAATGATTGGCTATAAATAACAGAATATCTAATCAAGAGTGATGTAGATCACAAGGTTTATATTTTCTTTCAAAACAAGAAATCCAGAGATAGCTGGACTTGGGTAATTCAACAACCCTGTAATGTCACCCAGGGCTTCCATCCCCGTAGCACTGGTGAGGTCTTCCTTCACAGTCACCAGGTGACTATCAAGGCAACATCTTCACACAAGTTAGATGAGCAGGTTGAAAGTGCTGCTCTCTTCACGGGTGTCTCCTTTGTGTGTGCATCCTGGAAGAAACTGTATCCCAGCCTTCCCTCTGGCAAATCCCTTCCGTATAAGTCACTGGTCAGGACTGGGACACATGATCATCTCTAACCACAAAGTCCTTTGGAAAATGAGTATCTGGTACTTTCATCCACTGAGAAGAAGGGGAATCATCAAGAGAAAACAGTTTGAAGATTGGTGGATGGAAACAACCACAAATAATCACCCCAACTTTCAAGTGTAGCCATGTTCTCTTTCTCCTCCACACCTGTTCATCTTTGGCTTCATCTCTTGGAATGTATCTCCCATGTGCACATTGTTCTCTCCATGGAGCCATCTTGTCTTCTAGGTTACATCATTTATCCTGTTCTCCATGCTTCCACTTTTCTCTCCCCCGATCCTAATCCCTTGGAAACAGACTGGATATGCACTGCTATTAGAGCCATGGCCAAGGTTCTTTGGAGGAACTGTGTGATCGGGAATGTTGGCTTGGCACAAATTAGAGTCACCTGAGCTGGGAGCCATACCTGAAGCACTATTCTGATTGCCATAATTGATGTAGGGAGACCCACCCTGAGTGTGGGCAACACTGGTAGCATCCCAGCCCAGATCCAAAGGCCGTGGTAGAAGGAAGATGACTCACCCTTTGCTCTGGACCTTCCTTCCTGGCACATGAGTTGACTTACCCTGCTGCTGCCATGGCTTCCTTTTCTGACAGCAGAAGCAGTGTTTCCAGGCTTCCATTGTTGACAAGGATGAGCAGCTCTCCAGGAACTTTCTAGATTGTTGGTGCCAGATTGGAATGCTGAGGCACACAACCTCCTGGACTCAGCAACTCCCTCAGGTTGTTGCCTGTGAGAGACAGACATTGTGAGACTACTCAATTACTGAGGCACCAGCCTCAGAGACAGTGACTATGGGGTTCTCAGCCTCTCAGGTAGGATTCAGCTGCTGCTATTTTAAAGTAAGTTGATTTAGTAAATTCTTTATGTATCCTTATCCTATCAGTTTTGTTCCTCCAGAGAACCCCAATTAATACAAATAGAAATACTTTATAGCAATTTCATTAGTCGTTTAAAGAAAAGATGGTTTCTTTGTGATCCATCATTGTCCTTCCCTGGCTTTGTTAGGTACCTTGGCCAGCAGAGGGCACTGCGGTCTTTGGCTGAGCGTCCTTCAGAGATAGTTTGATGTCTGTAGCATTAAAGTTACCTTTACTTTTTGTTTTCCATGAAATAAGTGGTTTTGAGTTTCTTAACCAGCCATCTGAAATCATACACTGTTTATTTGAAGCTATATTTTTTCCGGGTTAGTGGCGGCCATACAGAGTGAAGACACAGCCTGCACAAGCCTTCTGGAATTCACTGCTAAATGACAGACACCAAATTCCCCTCCTTAGGCAGAACGGTACAGCCACTGAGTTCCCTAGAGCAGCTCAAGTGGTCTAAGGAGGATAAGGTGGCAGAGTGAAAATGTCCTACCTCATGACATGCTCCAAAGCCTGCTCCATCTCCTCATTCCGTGAGATCTTACAGGATAGGTTGGTTGGGTTAATCAGGGATTCTGTGAGGGTAGATGTGTTAGGCCAATAGGTCTGAGTTAGGAAATAAAGATAATGGGTCAATTCTTTGATTAGTATTTGCCAACCTAGTATGTGCCTGGAATTGTTCTAGGAGCTGAGACTAACAGTTAAACAGAACACATTCAATTCTTGCCTTCATGGGATATATAATCCAGATTGTGAGACATGCAAATCAACAAATGTATAACCAATAACCATATAATATCAGGAAAAAGCATCTTATGGGAAAACAAAATAAGGCATAGTAAAGATTGTTGTTTGGGGTTCATGCTGTATCCCATAAGTGGTGGAACAGTCTAGACTTGGCAACTACAAAGAGACCCTGACATGGGCGAGTGCCAGCATACTCAAAGGGCTGTAATGAGGCATCAGGAGCCAAAGCAGGGAGTGAGGCATGGGCTAATAGGTCTGGCAAGCAATGGGGTTTTTGCCTCAGAGTGAGGGAATCCTTTGAGCAGGGGAGTGGCCATATTTAATTTACTTTTCAAAAACTAACTGCCTAGAGGGGTAGGGTAAGCCCATGCCATCTAGGAGGCTATTTCTGAATCCCCATGAGTGGTATCACTGGGGAGATCACAATGGCAGTTGGAAGTGTCACACAGTCTCTAGTTGGGGGGTTTTGAAGGACAGTTGATATGATTTGTGATGGATGGATCTTCTAAGGATGTGAGAGAAAGAGGGCTGTAAATCCAGAGTCCCGTTTCTTTCTCATTACCCTCCTCTTCATCCTCTCTCTTTCTGTTCCTCCTCTTCCTCTTCTTCCTCCGTTCTGTCTATTGTCTTCTGAGATAATTTTGTATAGTGCAGGCTGACCAGGAACTCACTATGTAACTTAGGTGGACGGCTTTGAACTTCTCATCCCTATTTCCATCTCTCTGGTGCTGGAATCACAGGTGTGTGCCGCCAGAGTGGGGTTTTTTTTCTATTTTGAGGGTGTAATCTAAGCAGAGGCTGAACTACTCATCAACCTTAACCCCCCTTTTGTACCTCAATGCCAATGAGCACAAAACAGCTGTTGTCAACACCAGGATCTCTGATTTTAAATACCACAATGGGGGCTTCTTACATCATCCTGTGGCTGACAGCACTGTGAGGTTTGGGTGATCTACAAGGCCCTATACAAACACCGGGAGAGGGTCCTGCTGGCTTCACCCCTGTTTCAACAAGAATGGCAGTTTTATTAAGTTAGCAGAAGCAAGCCACTTTAAAATATCTGTTTGTATAACCTAAGAAAAAAACAACACTCTCTCTCCTCTGAAAAAAATGCAACAAACCCCCAGGGTGGCATTTGTCACTTAAGACAAGTTAACAACACCCCATCTCTGATCATGGCCTTGCTAATTGTCCCATAACTGTAATTCCAAAAGTGGCCACCAAGCGGCGCCCACACATCTGAATCTGAGGTGAGGCTTCCTCAGGCTCAGCCCTGAAAAAAAAAAAAAAAAAAAAATGGGAACCCAAGGCAATATCCGATGGCTTCTTGCTATTTGCATACAGGAACCTTTTGTGATAGTTATACCTCACAGCTCAGGAAGGATATTTGCAGAGGGATTCATCATGCAAAAGCCCATTTTTCTACTGGTCACCTCTGCTGCTCAGTGCTTCCCTGCTTTGGGCCCCTCCTCCTCCTGACTCCATTTCTACAAGGTCATTCTCACCACAGGCTTGCCTTTTCCCTCTTTCCCAGTCCTTTTCTTCCGCCAACACTCTCAGTGATCTTTATAAATTATGGCTTTTATCACTCTCCCCCTCAAATGTATTCTCCCCTTCGTTTATACAGTAAAGCCCGCCCCGCGTCCCTGGGAACCTCGGCCCAGATCCGCTTTTGCATTGCTGTCTCCCGCCCCTCGGCCCACTTTTCGGCCTGTGTTAAGACTTTGGATATGGGTGGGTTGCTTTAGCAAGGGTGCAGCTTTGCCTTGCTCTGTGCTGCCCATTTGCCTGGCGTGTTCTTCCCTTTCCGTCTGAGCTCAGAGCACATGCCTCTAAAAGCAGACATCCATGCTAGTCCTTCGAGTGCTACCATAGTGCCCGTTCAGTTCAAGCCTCCTGTGTCTCTACATGGCATGGACTCCAGTGTCCAGGGTGCTATTTGTTAGGGGACTATGTGTTGGTGAGTCTTGTAAGCCTTTTCCATTTATAATAATATGCACGAATTATAAGCAAACTAATACGCATAAATTATGCATATAATAATATGCGTATCTGCTTAAGGGCTCATTTTTTTACTTGTATCCTATAGCTTTGGCTGTGCGGGTACTCGTGTGCTGCTAGAGAGAAGCTGTGAGGTTCTGTGAGAGTTCCTGTAAGAGTTCCGAGCAGGAACAACTGGATGAGGTTTTGAGGAATGCTTCACTCTACAAACCCTGGGCTGGGCTGCAATTTTCCCCAGATGGTAAACCAAATCACCCACCTCCCATCAAGGGCATATCTGACTTCCTGGCGTTAACTGTGGGTTTCACATGTTTTGGATAGCAAGAAGGAACATAATTCAATTACCAATGTGCTATAAAGTTTTACTTACATATGTGCTAAATAAATAGCTCAGTTATTGTCTTCCCTTCCTTGTCTCCCTTGTGCGATTTAAAATAGTTTACTAGTTCCGGTATAAAAACAGAGAGCGTGAGGAACATTTTGCTCTTGCTCTGAGAGGTTTCGAGAGTTACTGGAGTTTCTGTCCACAGTTGTAGTGAGGAACATCACAACCATAGGGAATTATTGTGTGGATCCTGCTTTCTGTTCACTACTGATCAGGATTCAGAGGGATGGCATGTCTGCAGACATCTGCTTGGCTCTGTATTTGCAGGACAAAGTGGCTAACCCTAAGTGCTACCAGGGATCGTTGGGGGTCAGGAAATACTCTTGTCACAAGAGAATGACAGGGTAAGAAAATGGAGAGTGTGAGATGGGAGATAGATTTTACAAATCTCCAAGGAGGAAACACACACATTCCAATTCCTGGATTACAGCAGAAACAGTGTCAGGAGACCCAGAATAATGCCTGCCTGGAACACTCCTGATGGACAGAAGCACCCTGCTGGGAACCAGGCTGAGGGGCAGGATGGGGTGGGGGGAGTAATTCTTAACATAAAACTAGGTGGCACCATTCAGGTGTTTTCCAAACAAACCCCAGGGAACATGGACCTTAATTTTTCAAGATAGGGAACAAAAGATGAGTAGGGACGTACTCCTGTCTTGGAGCCTTGTAAGGAGTGTCACACACTACCAGGAAAGAAAATCTTTCCATGCACTCCAGTGTGGGAACAGTGGAAGAGTCGGCAGCAGGTCTCAAAGGAGCCTCCCAGTGGGCAAGCAAAGCAACACCTTAAAGATACCCAAGGCACCTGGGTGGCCACTTTGTGAAAATCCAAGTCTTCACACTGGGGGTGAAGAGAGCTGGGCCAGCTGGGGTTCTACTTGTTTTATTGAGTGTCCAAGAAAAGCTGAAGTTGGGCTTCCTCTTTAAGGGTTATGGAAGCATAGGAAATGCAGGAAAACAGAACAGGAGAAGCCTCTTCCAGGCTGCTCTCCCAGGCTGGTGTGTGCTGCATTGGGGGAGGGTGGCAGAAGTATCACCTTAGCATGATTACCAGGCCACACTGTGCTTTGCTGTGTATGTACCTGCCTCTCTCTCTGGCCATGCTGCGAACTGTATGGAGAGGGAAGAACATACGACTCTTTTTTGTTTTTCTGTACACCTCAAATTCACCTCCCCTGTCTCACAGTTTCTATGTTCTCAGGCTCTGGAAATAGGTGTGCCTTGAGGAGTGTGAAGAGCTGGGCATCCCCTTGTGTGCAGCCATGCTTGTCCACTTCCGTATAGATGAAGTTACCTCTGTTCTGGTGGTGGTTGTTCTTGTTTTGCTTTGTTTTATTGTAAGCTCTTCAGTGCCACCCCCTTCCCATATCACCATCAATGAACTAGTTCTGAGAGGCAATAAATTTCAGACAGGCACAAGTACAGAAAACATCCATTCAGAAACACGGCACCTTGGAGTTGGTTCACACGGTCAGCTTTAGAGTTCATTCATGTAGATGAGAACTAAAGAAAGAGAATTTCAGTGACATCTTCATAATGAGCAGCAAATGGTGTTTCTCCTGGGTATCTTGGAGATAATTTGTGCTTACTGGTAAGATGTGGAGAACTTCTGCATAGACCTCTGACTGCAAAAATCAACAGAAAAAGAAAAATAAACCACTTTCATTTCTAGGATAATTAGCAATTAGTTGACAACCTCTTCTGATTCCCTAATGATGAGAACACATCACCGTGCTGCAGCTGCTTTAGCATGTGTTAGGGTGGGATTGTTTTGGTCCACGGCTGTTTCTCAGCACTTTACAATTGCCCCATTATGCTAAGCTGCTTTAAAAATAACTGGATTTAAATGCTTTAATTTTACTCATTAAGGTTTCTATAAGGTCTGCAAGTCTTCAACATCCAAGCTTCTTTAAGACACTGTAGACCTTGAATCAGCAGAGAGAAGTTTCTAGGTGTTCACATGGCTACACACTGTAGACTCCATCTCGGCCCAGCCTTGGAAGAACAGAACAGGGCCAGAAAATTAGTACAGGGCCTGTGCTATGCTGTATTGACATCATATGTGGCCAGCTCTAGCCTCAGGTCCAGCTCCTGACAAGTGGAGACTTCCTGGGGTTCTCTTCCTAGGGGCACCCTGAATCTTGGGCGTAGAAAGCTTATCCTTAAGGGGAGGAGAGGATCCAAGACAAGTATTTTGAGAAGACAGGCCCGAAATGAAATGGAGGAAGCTTCTGGGCACAAGGTCCTCATTCATGTGAAGAAGCCTAGTGAGTCAGGCTGCAACCCAGGAACCCCCCAGGGCTGCCAGAGCAGCAGAGGCTAATGGAGGCAAAACAGAGAGGAAGCCTATAATCAAAACCAGGGCACTCTGTGACTTCCAATAAGACTTTTCACAGCATGGACAGCATTGCCCTTGGACTGACTTTTATGTAACTGGAAGAAATAATTTATATCATCTAATCAATTATTTCCATGGGAAGTTCTGTGCTCAGAAGACTTTTTTCTTTTTGAGTAAATACACTTTTATAGTAATAAACTAATTATCTTTTTTTTTAAGTTCAAGGACAAGTTTATTACTGTTTAAAGGGAAAACTCCAAAATAGACATGTAGTCAATCTCAGCAGCTGCCTGGAGGAAGGAGACAGAGAAGGGAAGGGGAAAAGCCAGGCCATTTGAGTCATACCAGCACAAATAACCACTGGGTGGACAAGCAGCCACATGGCGAGGGGAAGAGGAAGAAAGGCCAAAGTGACAGGAAAGAACAAACTCAAACTCTAGCCAGCAACTGGAAGGAAAATACAGGAGAAAACACA
Source organism: Peromyscus eremicus (assembly GCF_949786415.1). Taxonomy (NCBI): domain Eukaryota; kingdom Metazoa; phylum Chordata; class Mammalia; order Rodentia; family Cricetidae; genus Peromyscus; species Peromyscus eremicus. The sequence goes on from NC_081417.1 coordinate 100,692,235, forward strand.
AAATGGAAAAGTTAAACCCTTCTGAGTCTTGATCCCATCCAAACCTCCCTGGGGTAACTCATGGCCACTGTGCTAGGGGTTGAAATTCTGAGAGGAAAAGTACGTTCTCTCTCCGTAAAGGGTTAATTATTTCTCCTATCTCTTTAGCATGGCTTAAGGGAAACTACCTGGGGGTGGGGGGTGGGCATCATTCCTTGGCTAGGTGTTTGACCAGCCAGGCTGGATTAACTCTTAAGGGAGGAAGTAATGACATGTCTCCACCCAAAGGTAGATCCCATTCTTCTGGCCAAGAGGCAACAGCTTTTCCTTATGAGCCTTCACAACTACTGTACCATTCCCCCACCTCCCAAATGAGTAACCTTAAACTCACTTAGGATGCAGGCCAGGGATCAGAGTGCCCAAACACTTCTGACATTGCTGGCTTCTAGCCAGAACAAGTCCAAGGACATTTTCAGTTTAAGGCTAAGGATATAAAATATGGAGCTTGCCGAAAGATCTTCCACAGTTACTGAAGCAGTAACTGTATGTTAAACATGGCTTATTCTGTGGCCACCTGAACCTGGGTAGTCACTGGAAATCCCTGGGGAGCACTTTCCTCAGATGCCAGGACCCTCCACAGCTGGCTTCAGAACTGCTCTGTGCCAGGCTTCTTTACCAAGCAGGCACTGTGTTCGAGTGCCTCATGCTGTCTTAGGTCTAACTAGACTAAAAGGAGGGCGGATAATGTGTGATGTAGCTCTATATGCTGTGAATGTGTTGCTCTGATTGATTGATAAATAAAATACTGATTGTCCAGTAGCCAGGCAGGGAGTATAGGCAGGATAAGCAGACAAGGAAAATTCTGGGAAGAGGAAGGCTGAGTCAGGAGTCGTCAGCCAGACACAGAGGAAGCAAAATATGAAGGCAGAACTGAGAAAAGGTACCAAGCCACACGGCTAAACGTAGATAAGAATTATGGGTTATTTAAATGTAAGAGCTAGTCAGTAATGAGCCTGAGCAAATGGCCAAGCAGTTATAATTAATATAAGCTTCTGAGTGATTATTTTATAAGTGGCAGCAGGACTGCCAGGCCTGAGGAACGCGGGACCTGCCAGGACCGGGCAGGATGGAGAAATTTCCAGCAACAGCTTAGTAAAGAACAAGGACCTAAATTTTGATCCGCAGCACTCATCTAAAAAGCCAGGCAAGGTGGAGCACACTTGTAACCAAGGCTTGCTGGTGAGCTTGGGGTTCAGTGAGGGACTCTGACTCAAGAAGTAAGGGTGAGAGAGCTATTGAGGAAGACATCCAACATTGATTGCTGACCTCCACATGAGTACAGGTGCGTGTACACACACACACACACGCACACGCACGCACGCACGCGCACACGCACACGCACGCACGCACACACACGCGCGCGCGCACACACACACGCACAGGCACACACACACACACACACACACACGCACGCACGCGCGCGCACACACGCGCACGCACACACACGCACACGCGCGCGCACACACACATACACACACGCACACACACACGCACGCACACACACACGCGCGCGCGCGCACACACGCACACAGAGAGAGAGAGAGAGAGAGAGAGAGAGAGAGAGAGAGAGAGAGGTATCTCTTGTTCTTAGGCATCTTTTGAAGTACAGGTCTGGAATAGATTCCTTATGTTTTCAAGGGCTCAGTGTACTCACAAACAGTTGCTTGGTCTGTATTTGTGTCTTTTAAAAATTGTTTTTAAAATTTTTAGTCAATATACAAGAAAAATAATGAGTTTTATTATGACATTTTCAAACATGTTCTCACTCCTGTTGCTTACTTGGGCCTTCCTCTGCTCCCACAGTTCTCCGTTGGCTCCCCCATGGTTCCCCTTACATGCAATGTCTGTCTGTTGTTCCCTTGTTACTCTACTACCCCTGTCTTTAGATCCCATTCTCTCTCTACATTTGTCTTAGGGTTTCTATTGCTGTGAAGAGACACCATGACCACAGCAACTCTTATAAAGGAAAACATTTAATTGAGGCTGGTTTACAGGTTCAGAGGTTTAGTCTATTATCATCATGGTGGGAAGCAATGCGGTATGAAGGCAGAAATGGTACTGGAGAAGGAGCCAAGAGTTCTACATCTGGATCTGCAGGCAGCAAGGAGAGAGAGACAGAGAGAGAGAGAGAGAGAGAGAGAGAGAGAGAGAGAGAGAGAGAGAGAGAGAGGTGAGGGGGGCCTGGCTTGAGCTTCTGAAACCTCAAAGTCACCACCAGCGACACACTTCCCCCAACAAGGCCAAACCTACTCCAACAAGGCCACACCCCTTAATAGTGCTGCTACCTATGAGCCTATGGGAGCTACTTTCATTCAAATCACCACAACATGGATCCTTCAATTTTTCATCTCTTATGCATTTGCTTCCTTAAAACAAAGCAGCTCAGAAGCCAGATTCTAAGCCTAAGTCTTTCTATGTTAAGTAACTAACTTTGGTCCTACTTAGGACCTTATCTGTTGCTGAAGAGAATATGCATTAACTATGTCCACTGTTTTCAGTCGCTGTGTAAAATTAGCTCATGCCACAGCTATCTTCAAATTTAGTTGTCATAAACAAACAGTAGAATTTCAGCAATCTTCTATATACACTGAGAACCACCTCAGAGAATATTATAATTTTCCTTCAACTATCAAACATGACTTGGAAGTCAGAAGAGGAAGGTAAGCCATCCTTTATTCATACCCATTCTTTCATCTGTCCCTTATTCTGGGCTCAACCATTCTTCTTTTGATATTCCTTTCCATTTAGAGCAATTCTTCCATCCATTCTTTTAGAGTAGGTCTTCTAATGGCAAAGTGAGTTATTTTTCCTTCCACCTACGGTGTCTGTACTTTTGTTGTTCATTCCTGGAAGATATTTTCTTTCTAGGTACAATACTAGCTATGTATTTGACAACGGCTTTCAGCACTAGGAAACCGTGGATCACTTCCCTCTGGTTTCTGTGATTTTGACTGGAAATCTGTTATCATTTGAACTAATTTTGTGCAGGGGGTAGGCAGGGCTTTTCTTGCCCTGCTTTCAAGACATTTTCTTTGTCCATAGCTTATAGAGCCCTGACTACTGATGTGTGCTGCATGAGATTCTGTGGGATTACTGCATTTGGGACTCAGTTTCTTGGGTTTGTGATTGTGTGACTTCGGCCCACTCTGGCAGTTTTCTTTTTTCTTTCTGAAATTTATCTAAACCCTTTTTTGTCCTGACTTCTTTCTCCTATCTTTTTTGAGACTTTCATGACAATGGGTGCGGCTCTTTATTATAGTCCACCAGGCCCCCAAGGTTTAGTCCTTTCTCAGGCTGTTTTCACTGTTGTTAAGATTCTTGCGACTCCACATCCTTCCTTTATTTTTTCTTTTCTCTCTATTCTGCTGTCGTATCCATTCACTACATTTTCAGTTTCAGTGATTGTATTTTGGGTTGTAAAGTTCCGGCACAGATTACATTTACTTGCTGAAGCTTTCCGCTTTGCTGACTCTGCATTTTTCATTTGTTTCTGTCGTGTTGGTATTTTTTTTCTGGAAGCATTTTTACAACTGCTGTTCTGAAGTTCTTGTCAAGTGGTTCTGCCATTGGTGCCATCTTGATGTTGGCAACTCTTCCTTGTCCTTCACACTCAAGTCAAGATTTTCCTGGCTCTTGATGTGACAAAATGATTCTCCTTTGAAACCTGAATATTTTGGTTATAATTTTATGAAATTCTGAGTCATATTGTGCAGGCTTCTTGACACTGTTCCAGTGGGAAAAGGAAGTTGCTTTCAGTTAGGGCATGAAGTCCAGGATGCCCAGTTGGCCTACACTGACAACCAGCAGAAGCAGGTTCCTCTTCATTATTGATGATTAAGGTCAAAGGTCAGGATCTCCACTCTGCCTCAAGATTACCACAGTTCTGTGCTGTCAATCCTCAGGGTTCCTATTCTTCCTTTTGCTTTCTACCTAACAATTTTCTTAACACACATGCACGCATGCACGCATGCACGCACGCACACACCAGGAAATATTGTCATGTTCAACAGAAAATGGAGGGAGGAGTATATTTGCTTTGTTATTACAGATTTAGAAATATTAGAAATTATATTATATTTAGGGTTGGAAAAAACCCCAAAACTTAACCTGCAAAGTCTTTTGAAATGTAGCTAAAACAGTAGAGAAAAATGTATAGCCAAAAATCTTAGGAACGAGGGTTTACAAGAAGTAAACTAAATCTCTACCTTAGGAATCCAGAAAAAAAAAACATTAATGAATTAAAGGTAAATGAAGTGGAAAGAAGGGAACAATACAACATGAACACAATAAATGAACCAGAGAACAAAGGAACAGAAGACTTCAATGAAAGCAACAGCTTGTCCTTCAGCAAGAACAACAAAATGTTAATTATTAAACTAGATTGATTAAAAAAGATGGACAAGGCCTGGAGAGATGGGTTGGTCAGTAAAGTGCTTGCCTCATAAGACTGAGGACCTGAGTTCAGATTCCTACCATCCACATAGGAAGCCAGGTATGAAGATGTGTACTTATCATACCAGCACTAGGGAGACAGAAGCAGGGGGACCCCTAGGGTTACTGACCTATGTAGTGAGTTACGGACCAAATATGAGACTCTGTCTCCAAACATATGGTAGAGAGTGATAGGGGAAGACACTTGACATCAACATCTGGCCTCCAAATGCACATCGCACATGCTTACATACACATGCATAAACAAATAATACAAAAAATACGAAGCAAAGGAAAATGGACAGATGGAGCAAAGTATCAAATCGGTCAATTGGGATAAAGTTGATAAAGTATTTGTCTTGAAATGAACGTGCTTTTAATGTAACTGGTGTAGGGGGGAACATCGTAAGTATTATGTACTGGCGTGAATGCTCATGTATGATTATGTATAGAACAAATGCAAAATATCATACCCCAATGAACCAACCCAATGTAGGGTTCAGAAAATGCTCAAACACACACCTACACCTCCAATGTCTGTCTGTTACCCCTTCCACAAATTGTATCACAAGCTAGTCCCGTCTGTGTTAAACTTCTCCATTCTGTCTCAGATGACTCTGTTTCAATAGCCTCCCAGTGACACACAAACACTGACTCTACTGGGTCTTTTTCGAGTCTGAGTATCACATTTGCTGTAGTTTTTATTGATCTCTTAACCACTTATCATATATAAAATGTTTTTTAACATATGTAACTGACAAAATTTTTTAATTTGTACTCCTAATTCCATTTCCTCTTTAAATTTTGTGGTTTATTTTGCACAATTTGACAGAGCCCAGTGATTGTAAATAATGCATATCTAGTAAAATAGAAAGGCAGACTGACTGTATTTTTTCAGGTGGTCAAATTTGTGTTCCTCCCATGCCTGACACTGCTCAGGTAGCCAAGAACCTGAGAGAGGATAGGCCATGGACCCAGGGGAAACCAAATATTGCTGTTCTGCTAAAAGAACATTGCAATAAAATGACTCTTGATGACATTCTGGTGTATCCCTAGATCAGCGTTTTGCTCAGCCATCATCAGAGAAGCTTCCTCTTGCAGTCATGGGGACAAATACAGGATCCCAAACCGGACAATGTTCAGAGAGTGAGAGACTTGGAACATTTAGTCTTAAATGGGATGTTTCCATCAAATCCCTCCGCTCGGGGCTTAGGGAGCCATGCGGAAGAGGAAGCAACAAGATTGTAATAAGAGTCAGAGGTGATGGATGATTCCAAGGAACTAGGGTCTTCCAGACACAACAGGACTGACACAATGTGAATTTCAGAGACTGTGGCAGCATGCACAAGACCTGCACAGGGTATGCATGCTGAGAGGGGGAAATGGGCATGGGCTCCCACCCCTAACCAAGAAGCTGTCTGCAAATGACATAGACTTGCAAAGGAAAAAAATAGTTGTCTCCAGTGGAATCTTACTTAATGGTGGGTCCCATACCTAACAGTAGATGGCCAAGACAAAATGAACTTAATGGTGTTTTTGTAGCCTTTTTGTCTCATATTGTTTTGTTTGGGCATTTTGTTTTGTTTTGTTTTATTGATCTTTTGCATTATATTATGTTTTCCAATTTTATGTGGATGTGGATATGTATATAATAGAAAGAGAGTTTCTTGTATGTTTCTTTTTCCTTCTGTTTGACTGTTTTTTTTTTGAGAGGGGGGCATGGAGTTGGGTGGGTAGGAAGATGGGAAAGATCTGAGAGGAGGGGAGAATAATATGATCAGAATATATTTTCTGAAAAAAAATTTTCAACAAAAAATTGTGTTCCTGACAGTATAACCAGGCATCATGTGCCTCCCCATGTTTCAACATGAGTCACGCAGAATTACATATGAAGAGTTTTCCCAGAAGTCTTAAATATGGTTCTTAAGCCTTGAGATCCAACCTTCCAAGTAAAGAGAAAATTGAGATAAATGTTGTAGTCATCCACACATAGGTGCACACACACAAACACACACATGTGCATACACACACCTGCACACATGTGCACACACACAACAGCTAGGCAAGAGATGAGAAAATACAAAAAAGCGAACATGACAGGACACTGTGAATTTTCATTATGCTCTCATTTTGTATGTTTGTCATTTTTATACTGTTATGATTAAAAAAATAATGTGTTGGAATCTAACACATTAGAGTGCATTTCTAACATCCAACAGTTAGAGGGATTTCATTGCTTTTATAGAAACTTCAAGACTTCAGGAGTCTACTATGACTCAGGGTCCATTTATCTTGCTTGTATGAATGGAAATAGCCCATTTTCACTGTCCTTGTTTTCTGTTATAGAAAGCGTTCTTAGGCACCTGTGGCCATCTTTGGGATTCCTTGCATTCCTCTGAGATATGAGACTCCCATTGTATGCCCTCTCTGGCCTCATAAGGGAAACCGAGCATAACTTAGATTTTTTTTTTCCTTTGAGAAAAGTAACAATGATATCAAAGAAAATTTTGTAAAAAGTAAATAGGGTTTTGCTTAATAGTCAGGAAGAGAAAAGATGATGTGTTAGACATTTGGACACAGGGGAAAAGAGCCAAAGACTAGCATAGATGAATAGCCGAAGGGGAAAGGCAGAGCCTGGAAAATGATTCTAAGATGTATATGCCCAAATCCTGCCTTCCATGCAAAAGTGGGCACAGCTCTCCCAACAACTTGACAACTTGGAGCTGTTGAAGCCATGCCAAGGCTGAGAGCAATGGGCTCCTGAGCCTCCAGACACAGAAACAGCATATAAGCCTGCTGTTGCCGTGATAGCAGAGAGAGATTGGGGGGGGGGGGGAGTCCAGGAGAATTCAGGGGCACCGAGGAGTGATTACAGGCCTTTTAAATTTTGTTATTTTCTTTTCTAGCCTTTTCTTCTCCTTTAACTTTTCACTGGAAGAGGTGATTAACTGTTACACATCCAGAAATAGTTTAAGCTAAACATAGCAAAGCTGGCAGGCGTAGCTATAAAAGAGAACTTGGGTGTGGGAATGCTGCCTCTTAGTTGTAATCCTTCCCTTGGCTAAAGCAATGTCAATGCTATGAACTCAGACAAAGGTCAACCTTGGGAATCAAGTGAAATAGCTGATGATTTTATTTAGCAGGAAAACTTCATTTTCATGGATAAACAACTTGTTTGCGGTAAGAGGGACATTACCTTTAATAATAACAATTTTTGAAGGTAAAGAGAGCCATTACTATCATCCTCAAGAAGATTGTGTTCCAAGTCCTGATTTTATGAATGAGAATTACATGAGTGAGTTGCTTAAAGTCACACAGCTAGTTGGTATGTATATGATACCCAGTTCAGTCCCTTTCCCACTAGGGTGCGAGGACTCTTCTACTCTAAGTATCTTTTCCTATTAGATACTGGCCCAACATGAAGACAAAGAACACGATTAAAAGCCAGAGTTTGAGATGTCCTAGCTGAAACCTTGTGAAACTGGTTGGTTTCTTAGCAATCAGGAAAAGCTTGAGAGGGAACACACTCAGCAGAACAACCAGAGTCTACTGGGGACGGGGGTTGGGCTTTCTGTGCTGTGGGGAGTGTGACCTAAGGAGATTCCCAGAGATCATCGTGGCGTGTCACAGGCATTTGATATCTGAATGCATATGTGGGCATATGCTCAGAACCAGCACTTACTGGCTACAGGCATTATGGAATTATACTAGAAAATGTTAAATTATAGGACATGTACATTGGGAAGGATACACTGGACCCATACTGAATATAAGTAGAAAAATCAAAACCTCCTACCTGTAGTTTTCCTCCAGTCCACCCTGTATGGGATGCTGTGGATTTTTTTGCAAGTAGATAGCCCCCAAGAAATTCTCATTTTAATTTTTAAAAACATATTTTGAAATACTTTCAAACTTAGAGGTTTCAAAAATCCCCACATGCTTTTAACTGAGATTCCCCAAATGTTAACAATCCTCTGCCTCCCTCAGTCGCCGGCAACTACATTTACCATAAGGCTTCTTTATGGCTAAGTTCTTTAGCACATATTTCATGAAACAAGGGCATGACTTTATGTAATGATTGTACTGTTATCAAAATGAAGAAATTAGTATTCATACAGTTATTATTCTGGTACAGTCTACAGACAAATTCAGATCTTGCCAAGTGTCACACTAATGTGCTTTAAATATTTTTCTGGTACAGACTCCAGTCCAGTATAGCAGGATGCAGCTAATCTTATTTCTTCTTGTGGAAAACACTTTGACTATCTAAAAATCCTGTCTGTCATCAAACTTTGCTTCTTAGTTTTGCATTGATTGGCGGTTGTTGCCTAAAATGACTGTTACTATACTTGGTGCCAAGGTGACTTTTTCCTTAGTCCATGTCTCTATATTTGCCTGACTTACTTTTATATATTAGTTGGATTTCTTTGTCACTTGTTTATGTAAGTATGTAGGTGTAGACCAATGGATTCTTGTTGAATGTTAGGGGTTATGGTCTGTAACATGCAAACTTACTTTGAGGCCCATGTTGTCCCAGGTTAAGCTGCTTACAGCTGGCACCCTTCTCTTTAGCAGGACCCTACATTCTGTTAGCAAATGTCTACCTTCTGGGCCAGCAAACTGTTCCAGGCTCATCCTGTGCTTTGCCAGCTCTGCTGCTGGTATCAGCCCAGCCCTTCTAAGAACCCTGAATTCTTTTAGTGGAGAATAGTAGTTAAAATCCAGAATTTGGGTGCTAAGATTTTTGTTTGTATTAAAAATCCCCACATGTCCCAGTTAGAAGCACTGCCCTTTAAATTTCATTTCAAGGAAACTTTCTGGGCGTTTCTGTGAGCTAGGCCGCAGCATCCACTCTCCCAACCTCAGCCCAGTCCAGCGTGTTGCCGGCGTCTTCGTGGAGACCGCATCTTCATCCTTTTCCCCACCTTTTAGTGTCAACTCTTTCCCCAATGGCTGGAAGTAGATGTGCTAGTTTTCACAGCCTTCCTTTGTGCTAGTGCTTATAGCAACCATGGATTAAAATCCAGACTGGGAAATTACAACCCGTGGTCCCCAGTATCAGTTGTTGGTGACAGAAGCAGTTTAAGGAAGGACGGGTTTGTTGTGGCTCGTAGTTCAAGGGCACATTCCATCATGGCGGAGGAGCCATGGTGACAGCAAGAGGAGGCAACTGAACACATTGTGTCTACCATCTGGAAGTAGAGGGAGATGAATTCTGGTGTTCAGTTCAACTTCGTCTTATCCAGTCCCAGACCCTATGCCATGTGATTGTGCCACCCACATTCAGGTCTTCCCTTTCTCAGTTAAACCTTTCTGGAAACATCCTTGTGGACACTACATGTCAGCAGTGAGGAGAGACGCAGCTCTACACTGTCACCCTCATGAGGCAAGGACTTCTCATCTTTTATGAACTTTAGTGAGGGCAAACTGGGATTTTTAACTTTAATGCTGAAGAAAATTTTGGTATAATGAGGAATAATAATATATTATATTCAGTATAATAATAATAGTTGGAGATTTTACTAAGGATATTTTAGTATAAGCTTAAGCACAAGGGTGGAGGAAATGAGATATTCAAGAAGTGAATAAACACATATTTGAGAGCCTGGGGTATAGATTTCTCTGACATTCCTAGAAAAATCATCAGCTTACAGGTGAGAGAGAGGAAAAGGACCAATGCAGCTGTTAATCACCTGGAATTCTTGCTTCTCTGCTGGTAAGGGGCTTCAACTCCATCCCTGTGTGAGGGTCTCCTCTCCATTCTTAGATCTTCCAAATTTCCTCTGTCTCCTTATCCTGCCTCCTACCCAGAGCTTTATTATCATGGTGATTACAAATCCAGTCAAGCCAACAATGAATATTGAATGTGGCACTTCTTGAATGTACTTATGGGGAGAATGGAATAAGGCATGTAAAATCATGTATCTGAAAAGTACACATATCAACCAGAACTAAACATTATCTTTTTTTTTTTTAAATATGAGTGCAAGAAGGGAGAAACGAGACTGATAGATGTGAGTAAAGCCCACTGCCTCCAAGTTTGCACCTGTATTCATGGCTCGTTCCCTAGTCTCAGCCGCTTGCAGGAGCGCAAAGAGGGCTAATCAGAGCTGACACAGGACTTGATGGTCCTGACATGCTAGAAAGTTCTGTGTCTTGCATACTGTTCCCACTGTTGCACCAGCCCATATAGTAGCTGTATGTGCTGGAAAGGGGTGCCTAGATGGTCTCAGACTTGTAAGTAATTAGTTGGTCATTTGCGTTCCCAGTTCTTTAATCTGAATTAGTCACATGACTGTAGTAAACCACAACGGGGTTAGGAAGTGCCTAGGATGGAGGGAGCATAGGAAAGTTTTGCCAACATGATTGATGCCAATTCAATGTCTTATAGTTCCTAACTCTTAGGATTAGTAGTATTTTATCATGTTAGTGATACATAAAATAATGATTTTTACCCCATGTAGCCTCTTAGATACTGTGAAATCTGGTAGCTTTAATGGGAAGCTTGAGAACAGTGTCAGGGTTTCTTCCTTCAAGAAGCGGTGAAAATCAAAGTTGGTTGTCATTAAAAAACTCTCTCGCCGGGCGGTGGTGGTGCACGCCTTTAATCCCAGCACTCGGGAGGCAGAGCCAGGCAGATCTCTGTGAGTTCAAGGCCAGCCTGGACTACCAAGTGAGTTCCAGGAAAGGCGCAAAGCTACACAGAGAAACCCTGTCTCGAAACCCCCCCCCCCAAAAAAAACTCTCTTTCTGTGTGTGTGTGTGTGTGTGTGTGTGTGTGTGTGTGTGTGTATGTCTGTGTCTGTGTGTGTATTGGGGAGCTATATCCATAATTACTGTCACACCCTCTCTCTTTCATCCGTATCCTTCAGAGCCTGAAGTTTCTGTGAACATTTGAGTCCTGGTGGTCCCCGTGGCTCTTACTCTGGTAGCTACTTTCTCTAGGAACCTGGTCATGTCCATGTCCTGTAGAACTAACTTGTTCTACCCAGGAGAGTTAATTATCTAATTCAAGCAAGAACTATAGTTAGGCCAGTGCCCAGGGTCCAGACCCTATCAATTTTCATGTCATCCTGAGCCATGGAAATGTTCTATGTCAGATCCCATGACTGCTGCACCCCAGTGGTACTGGAACTTGAGTCCAATGTCAGCTACAGTTGGCTGAACTGTCCCTGAAATTCCAGCCCTTGACGACACAGCCTGGCTTCCTCCAGTTGCAAACATCATCATTAGCCAGCTAGAGTCCTTACCTGAGTACTCATGATGCTGCTGGGATCACTGCCTCTCCCTTTCCAAGTGGTTAATGCACTTCTAGTGGAAAGAGCACAAATGAGAGAAGGGCTTTTCTTGCCTGTGGAACATTAAACCCCATGCAAGGCTTAGCACTTGCTCTATAAACAAACCACTCGCTCTCCCTCCAGACTTACCTCACACACTCTGTCCTTGTACATTACAGTCCAGCCACACCAAGTGATCTGCAACCACTTACTATCAACACACCAGGCTCTCTCATACCACAGGCCTTTACATGATCTTATCTTTAGGCATGTCTCATCTTCTGTGTATTGTTTTGACTAGCCAATTCTTACACTTTCTTCACTGTCAGGCCTAAAGCTACTTCTTCTCTTGTATTTGCCCCATCTTTTCTTTTTTTCTTTTTTCTTTTCTTTTCTTTTCTTTTCTTCTCTTCTTCCTTCCTTCCTTCCTTCCTTCCTTCCTTCCTTCCCTTCTTGCTTGTTTTCTTTCTTTCTTTCTTTCTTTCTTTCTTTCTTTCTTTCTTTCTTTCTTTCTTTCTTTCTTTCTTTCTTTCTTTCTTGTTCACTCTGACCCTCCAAATCCCACTGAAGTTCAACTATACCCTTGAGACTCTAGGGAGTGCATCATGTTACAACTGTGTTTGTATGTGTTTTCACTATGAGCTCAAAAGCACAGGTCATGTTTATTCATGTTGGCTATCTGGTTCTAGCTCAGACTATGATGTAAGATAAAAAGCTTAATAAGTGTCGGATGAATACAGTTCCATATTGTGATGAAGAAACTACAGTGTAAAACCACCAGGCATATTCGGCTGAAGGGTCCTCTTCCTAGAAGACGGGAAGCTTCAGACCTTGATACAAAACCACCAAGAGGAGAAGACTGGCCATCCTCTTCAGTCTTCCTTAAGCATGACGATCAGGAGGAAAGCATCAGTGACCTCAGGGAGAAGAGGCTGGGCTTCTCCTTGCAACCAGCTCATGCTAAGCATGGATTTATTCTAACCATCAGGCAAGCTGAGATTCAGTGCAGTGCACCAACACTACATTCCCACATGCCCACCAGACACCTTTTAAAAAGCTCCAGCCTGGAATTCCTCAAAGCTGAATTCACCATTGCCCTCCTGACCTCCAGATTTCCTTCTTGTACTATCTCATACCCAGCAGTGTGAGCAGAAACCTGGGATAGTCATGATTACCATCTACATCACTTCCCATATCCCATCCACCATCAAGGCTAGGGTCTTTTGCGTGAGCAGATTGGGATTTTGCTGATTGCATGCCTCTGAATCCTGTCTTCTCTCCGCTCTGGTACTCCTGTCTTAATTCAGGCCATGGCTTTCTCCCAGGCTTCACACTGATCCCATGCCCCTAGTCTCCACACAAGGATGTATGGTAGTTATTTTACTTTCCTAAGAGGTGTTACAGTCCTCTCAGTTTAGACAGTATAAAATCTTATTGCCTTAGCATGAATTAGAATTATCTTCATAGTCTGGTCCCTTCCTTGATGCCAGACTTTATCTGTTAAGATATTTTACATGGCAGGTGGCAGAAAACTCTGATATAAAAGTCCACAACCTCCAAACTGGCAGACTCACCTCTAGAGTGTGCCCAAGATACCCCCTTAGAGCACAACAGGAAGCTATTAGAACTTCTTACTTCTAAAGAAGAAAAGAACATTTACTAACCTTTAATAGGACAATCACATGAGATGTGATGCAATTATACTGACAATACTGATCTCTTGGTGGGTCACCCAGCCCTTCCACCACAGGAGGGCAATTCTATTGCCTGAATGAGGGATCCCAGAAGAAGTGAGCATGCAGTTCAAGTGCGTCTGTGTCAGAGAATTCATAAAACATTCTCTGTGCTTCTTTGGACTTCTGAAGGGAAAGAAATTGGTGAGTCTATATTAAGATAATTTTTTTTACATGAAAACATTTTAATATATTTATTTATTTGGAGGGAGTGCATGCCAATGCACACATGTGGAGGTGAGAAACAACTTTTAGGAATACTATGTCCTGGCCCTGCTTTTACTTTTTTTTTTTTTTAAAAAGTGTGTCCTATAAACTCTAAGTAAACATTGATTAGTTTACATTTTAGACAATTTCCTCTAAGCTTTATATTAATGGAACAAAACAGAATATGATCTTATCTAGATTTTTGAGTATGGACATGTGTTTGTGGGTGTGCCCATATGTGCATTCACACATTTGCATGTACATTTGGAGGCCAGAGGACACTGGGTGTCATTCTTCTCAACAGCTAGTGGTTCACTGGTAAGAATAGGCTCTCTGACCAGTGAGTATGAAGGATCCACCTGCCTCTGCCTCCTCAGTGCCAGGATTACAGGTGTACACCACCACACCTGGCTTTTGCTTGTGGTTTGGGGTTATCGAACTTAGGTCCTCACACTTGTGAGATCAGCATGTTATTGACTAAGCTGTCTCCCCTGTCCTGCTTTGTTTTGTTCACATGGTCTATTTGAAGTGTGTGAACTCATATATGTTTGAATTCCCCAAGGGGTAGCCTAGTCATTTTCCAATGCATTAGTACTGCTTTCTACTTCCAGGCAATGGTACATCAAAGTTCAAGTTACTTCATATCTCATCAGCATTTGATGTCATTCTTTGTAATTTTAGTCCTTCTAGTTACTAAGTTTAAAACTGAAATTTTCTGATGACTAATGATGGTGAGCACCTTTCATATATGAATTAGACATTTAATATGTCTCCCTTTGGAACAGATCTTAAGTGTTTAGTTCATTAAAATGGTTTTTTTAGTTAGAAGTATGGTGAAGCACACATGAAATCTCAGCATCTGGGAGATAGAAGAAGATAGACCAGGAGCAGAGCTTGGCTACAGAAGACCCTGTCTCAGACCAGCAAACTTTGGTAGCATTTGCCACCAGCTTGTGAAATCCTGGTATAGTTGTACTTATGGCAGAGATGTTCTGTTATAGCCCGTTATTTCCCTTTTCATTCCATAAATGGTGCTGTGAGGGGAACAGAAGCTATGACACTTTTGATGAAGTGAAATCTATATGATTTTCCTTGTGGGCTTAGTACTTAAATATGCCTGATGGTGAAGCTTCTCTCCGATGCTTTATTCCAGTATGGAGTGGGAGTAGAAAAGGCCTATACCCATTCAGTATCCCTATGAATTCATTTTGACTTCACCATGGTGGGTAAGTTCTGGGGACTTCCCGGCAGCTAGATCATTTTCTGGGAACCTATTCTCTTTAACTTCATCGATATTTTTTACTACTGCTCTATCCTGTCTGAAAATATCCAACTCTAATAGAATTTTCCCCAGTTTGGATAAATTTCTGTTACTGAAATTTTGATGACTTCACTTCTTTTGTTGGGGAATAAGAAAACAGAAACCTACTCTTTTGTTTCAAAAAATCATATATGTTTGTATTCCTTTAGCAGAAAGATGGGGAAACCATGTCCCTACCCAGTCTACAGCCTGTTTTCTCACCAATAGCAAGTGAAGAAATGATTGGCTTTATGTCTTTAAAGGCTTAGAGAAAACAAGATGTTTTGTGAAAAGTTGCATAGTGTATTTAATCCATGCTATCCAGCAAATTTACATTTAGAATTCTATATTTCCTCATTAGCCAGACTTTTTATATGTCCCTCTTTATTTTTGGTAGTGTAGTTGAATTTTCTATTTTCATATAGCTACTCTATCTTTTCTTTGTAAAAATAATAAGTGCATAGTGAGTCTTCCATATCCATTTAGGGCTGAGTGTTTCAAGATCTTTCATCCCCAGTGTGATATTTGTTGGTGGGACTCTGTATTTGTTTCCATCTGCTGAAGAAGGAAGCTGTAGCTGGAGAGTTTTCTCCCCGGGTCCTGCCAAGCCCTGGCAGTCCAACAGCCCACTTATAAAACTAACACACAGACACTTATATTATTTAAACTGTTTGGCCTAATGGCTCAGGCTTCTATCTATCTAGTTCTTACATCTTAAATTTAATCAATTTTTATAAATCTATACCTTGCCACGTGGCTCATGGCTTACCGGCATCTTCACATGCTGCTTGTCATGGCGGTGGCTGGCAGTGTCTCTCTCCTTCTTCCTGTTCTCTCAGTTCTCTTCTCTGTTAGTCCCACCTATACTTCCTGCCTGGCCACTGGCCAATCAGTGTTTTATTTATTGACCAATCAGAGCACATACAGACCATCCCACAGCAGGAAGCTTCTCTGATGATGGCTGGACAAAGAACTGATCATATTTGTCTTTATGTTGGGCATTTTCTTAATTGGTGATTGATTTGTGAGTGACCAGCCCATTGGTACTGGTGGTAGTCCTGGGTTCTATAAGAAAGCAGGCTGAGCAAGCCATGGGAAGCAAGCCAGTAGACAGCATGCCTCCATGGCCTCTGCATCAGTTTCTGCCTCCAGGATCATGCTCTGCTTGGGTCCTGACTTTCTTTGATGATGAACAGTGATATGGAAGAGTAATAAACTCTTTTCTTTCCTTGCCAGCTTGCTTCGGCCATTGTGTTTCATCACAGCAATAGCAACCCTAACTAAGACAAGACCATGCAAATTAAAGAAATTTAAGAGTCCTGTGTTCAGTGTGTAAAGTGCCTACTGTGCAGGTCTGCTGATCTGAACTTGATCCCTGGGATGAATTCCCATGTAAGAGTAACCACAGTTGTTCAGGAGACTTCCTAAACATTATAGGCTATTACTATTGCTGTTGATTGCCTCTGGGAGGTAGAAGGTAAGGCTCTGTTGCTGGTGACTCCACACATTTTAGATGCAGGGCCTAGAGGTCCCTGAGCTAGAAGTGACCTGAAAGCAAGTCCTACTAAGTTATTATGCCTGTGAACTACAACAAGGACATAGCACATAACACTAAGGTTGCAGTAATGAAACACGCACAAAGCAGTAACCAACACTCTCTAGCTGGACCCAAGGAACCACTCAACAAGAGGGAAATCATGCTTAGGAATAAAAACCTAATCAACTACACAGGTCTAATGAAGTTATGGATTTTGGAGAAGAACCTACAACCACAACTATGCAAAACCAGCCCAATACCTAACTACATTCTAAATATTTGTCCTTATAGCCACAGTAAGTATAGCCCTCACCCCTTATCAAGGAAACTTTCTTTGTAAGAGATGCAGATCATTATGGAAAACCACAACCAATCAACATGGAGAGTTGTAGAGCTCAGTTCTGATGAATACATCTAAAACATAACTCTGGCACCTAAGGCTCAAGAATAATTCTGGAAGGGGGGCAGAAAGATTATAGGAGTCAGAGGATTAAGGTGTTTGCTTTGAGATTGTGTTTCCTAGAAATGTCAGCAGCTTCACTCATAAAGTCTCATGGATAAGACTGCCCAAACATGAGCCTAACAAAAACAACTGCAATAAATATGCTAAGGTGGATGGGGAAGGCTCACTAGGCCTTAAAGAACTGGGTAGGTAACTAAGGAATGCCAAGAGCAGGAAAAATAGTCTTTGGGGCCATCCTGCTCTAGATTAGAATTGTAGTTTGTTTGGTCACATGCTTATAATGATAAGGTTACTGGAGACCTGTGATCCTCACTTTTATTTTCTATAAAAGGATCTTCTGATATGATGGTAGATTTTCTAAAATCCAAGTGTCAGTGTTGTAGAAGCAATGTAGTTGTAGAGCATCTCCCTGGAATGTGCAAGGTTAGGTTCAGTCCCAGCACCACATTTCAAAGAATCTAACACACCTAAGGAAATAGAATTCAAAATCCAAATGTCTAAAACTGAAGCACTGCCCCCAGTGAGACAGCAGGTAACTGCCATACCTGCCTATGACCTGTCCCTGGGGCACGGCTGAGACAAGACCCTTTAATACCCAAGATGTGTATGTGTAGGCTCTCTTGGCTCCTCATGATCCTGGATGCTGGATCCTGGATGTTATTGCAGACCAAGTCAGAGTTCTTTGGAGAACCATGCTGGACTACACCTCAACTATCCAAGATCCTGTAACAACCCTTTATTGGTTGTAAGTTACCCTTGAAATGTTATGTTAAAATCATCCTGTCTATCAAAAATAAATACTCTAAATTTATATTTTAAGAAAGTGTGTATGGAGGGATCTGACCTAAAGAAAGCAAAGGGTAGGAAATCATAAGGATTAGAACAGATATTTGTGAAATTAAAAACAAACAAAAATAGATAAAATAAATGAGAGCAGAAGTCAATTCTTTGAAAAGGTCATGCAATGGTTTGAGTCTTCCCTTTGAAACTCATGTGTTGAAAGCTTAATATCCACTGCAGCAGTGCCGTGAGGTGGGGACTTCCGGAGGTGAATAGGTCCTGGGAGGGAGTCACATCAATTATTAAAACCATTAACATGAATGTGAGTAATTGACAGAAGGGGCTTTGAGTCTCTTCTCCTGTGTTTCTTGTGCTCTGTTTTGCCACATGTTACCTTCACTGTGTTATGATGTAGGAAGAATGACTCTAAACCAAATGAGCCTTTATGATTTATAATTTACTGATGTCTAGTATGGTAGAGCCCAAGGATGCTGCTCAGCATGCTGTAATATGGGGCCACCTTTTACAATAAAATGATCGTATATAAATATCAATAGTATTGGAAATGATAAACATGTTCTAGGCTGATTAAAAAAAAGAAGATAGACGATATAGCTATCAAGATCAGGAAAGCAAACAAAACATTGTCAACAGTCCTTCATACAGTAAGAGGATTATAAAGATATGTATACTACAAATAGACTGATATTAACCAATTTGACAAGTTGGATGACACAAGAAGAATCACAGAATGAAAGTATCTGGAGAAGAAATAGAAAATCTGGATATGACAGTTGTAAGTAAAGCATTTGCTTACTATTGGGAAATAACCCCTCATGGACAAGCTGAGTTTTCAGAGCACACCCAGCTGGACTCTTAGGATGAAATGTATCATGTAAGCTCCTGTGTTGATGATGCTTTGGTCTCCAGATAGTGGGACTCTTTTTGGAGATGGTGGGGTCTGGGTGAAGGAAAGTGACTTGGGGTGTATCTGTGAAGAGCACATCTTAGCCCTGACCTCCAGTTACTACTCTCTGTTTCCCAGTGTTTGTGAGATGAGCAACTTCTATCCCATGCTCCTGCTGCTGTGACAGTCTGCCTCATCTCATCCCCAGAGTAATGGTTCCAGCCAAGCTTGGATGAAACCACAGAAATGCCAAGCCAAAGAAATATTTCCTCTTAGGATGTTCTCTCTGGTGTTTGGTCAGAGTAAGGAACACTAACATAGTCTTCCACACAGCATGGTAAGACCACTCTAACATCCATGAAGCCAATATTACCTCCAAGCCCCAAACTGTAGTGGGTAGCTGTTCCAGCTTTGACCTTGAAGCACTGCCATGAGTGAGACAGCAGGTAACTGCCACACCTGTCTAGGACCTGCCCCTGGGGCATGGCTGAGATGAGACCCTTTAAGACCCAAGATGTGCAGGCTCGCTTGGCTCCTCGTGATCCTGGATGCTGGATTGCAAACCAAGTCAGAGTTCTTTGGAGAACCATGCTGGACTACACCTCATCTCTCCCAGATCCTGTAACAACTCCTTATTGGTTGTAAGTTACCCTTGAAATAAACCTCTTTTAATTACCAAATAAACTACTTGGAATTGCCTTGTTAATTGCCGCTACTCCTATAGTTATGTTAGTTAGATTCTCCAGACTTACAGAAACATATGTCAGATGGATAGGTAATCTTCAAACTTACAGAAACATATGTCAGATGGATAGGTAAACTTCATAGACCTAGAGAATATGGCATTTAAATGTTTTGATAACTTAGAATTCCGTTGACGTGAGACAAGATTGCTCCTGGCAGCACCAATCTGATTCTGAGAGAATGTTGGGCTTCTGAGACATTTCTATTTGGAAGTTTGTCTTCTTCTTGGCCTACTGGGCAAAGAACTGCCCTTGCCTCGACTGCTGACAGTACAAATACTGTCCTTTCTGAACGAGCGGGACACAAGGAAAAGCGACTATTGAACTCTGCCAAGACAGGGTAAGATAGTCTTTCAAAACACCTGCTTCTGAAAATGGTCTGACAGATACTCTAGGCCTGTAGCCAATTTGAATGCATCAACAATACTGAGAAACTTTAGGTGACTGTTCAGGCTACCAGCTGTCTCTGTCTACTCTCACAAGATTTCTGAATGTTGCTTGCATCCTTCTCTGTTTCTCAGGCATTATTATATTCCTTCTCAGGTCTCTGATGGGATTGAAGACTAACAGTTGTAGTTACAATCTTCTTGTATCTTAGCTAGAACATATTAAGTATTAGATTCAGGTTCTTCAGGATAGTACACCTTTTGGAAGGATCTTTGTTACATGCCATTTACCTATGCTCCAGATTCCTCTGGATTTTAGTATTTGTTTCTTGTTTGGTGTTGTTCTTGTTGGTTGTAGTTCCATCTTATCTAGGTCATTACCCCTTATTCTTTCTGGACAATATTTGATAATCATTTCTATTGGGAGATGTAGTGGGTAGCTGTTCCAGCTTTGACCTTGAAGCACTGTCCTCAGTGAGACAGCAGGTAACTGCCACACCTGCTTATGACCTGCCCCTGGAGTATGGCTGAAGCAAGACCCTTTAAGACCTGAGGTACATATGTGCAGGCTCTCTTGGCTCCTCGTGATCCTGGATGCTGGATTGCAGACCAAGTCAGAGTTCTTTGGAAAACCATGCTAGACTACACCTCATCTCTCCCAGATCTTGTAACAACCCTTTATTGGTTGTAAGTTACCCTTGAAATAAACCACTTTTAATTACCAGATAAACTACATGGAATTGCCTTGTTAATTGCTGCTATACCAAACAGGCAAAGGTACCACAAGAAAACGGCAAACCAATATTCCTCCTTAATCTAGGTTCAGACTCCCCAAAGTATTAGCCCAACAACATATAAAAAGAATTATGCACTCTGTCAAAGTAAGATTTTGCCCAGTAATAATGGTGGTTTAGAATCTAAAAATTAGTCATTGTAATGAATGTCATATTAATATGGTAATATAAATAAAACAAAAACACATGGCTATATTAATGGCTGAACAAAACTTATTTTTACAAAATATAGTGTTCATGATGGAAACAACCTGCCAATAAACTAAAATAGAAGATAATTTTCACAACTTAATAAAGGGACCCTGTGAAAAATCTGCAGGTAGCATCATGTTTTTTTGTGTTTTTTTTTTTTTTTTTTTTTTTTTTTTTGGCCAAAGACTGTTTTCTCCTTTAAATTAGGAGAACAATTATATATTGTTTGCTATCATTTATATAACATGTCCTGGAAGTAAACCTATAAAACCAGAATGTGGACTCATGTCAGTGGTATTGTGGGAATAAAAAATAGACTGCAACAGGTTGGCACAGAGGTGATTCTGACATCATGTGATGAGTTCAAATAGCTTCCATATATTTAGTAAAAATTTTTGAATTGTGTAACTAATAGGGGTTTTTACAGCATTAAATTGCATTTAAAAAAGCTCCTTAAATGTCATTATATGTGCAGAGTGGTATGTGCATGTGTGTCCCCCCACCCAGTGTGTGTGAATGCACACATATGTGTGTTGCATGTGTGTTACTCGTGAGAATTTATGAAGGCTTGGGTCTTGGCCCTGGCTTGATCTAAAGATGAACAGTTACTAAAGCTGGTAAGATGTGACTATGTGCCCCTGTGGTCCCCATGCCAATGTCCTTTTCCTGGGAGGAAATGTACTTTTGTGTTTATTTCACTAGGAACTTGGGAATAATAAAGTTGGAAGACATGTGGGCAAGAAAGGGCTTTTAGATGTCTGTATGTGTGGATTATGTCTTCATGAATATAGATACAAGCTTGAGCTGGAGGCAACTGTGCTTGGGTGAGAAGGGTGTTGCTATATGTATGTCCAGGATATATCTGGCATGCCTATAAACACACTTAACAAACACCACATTTCTCACTTGTCTGTCATAGAGTAATGTCAACATCAGCATCAACTTTCAGGAAGACTGCCATGTATCCGATGGATATTTTAGTCTATGAAAGCCAAACAAAAATAGTATTCATATAAAAGTCAAAACACAGTAACCTCCCTGCTAATCCCTGGCCTGTATTTCTGGCTGTGAGGACATGGGGCCGGGATTGGTGCTCTTCCTCTCTTCACAGCTCACTGCTCTCTGCCTAATGCTTCTCTCCAGACTGGCTCCCAACAGACACACTAGAGTGATGACCGGCCCACACACTGTGGTTAGAAATGAAGTATTATAGCCCAAGTTTCCAGAAACAAGATCATTTGGAAAGTTTATATTTGACAATCAAGGCAATAAAGATGAGAGCAGGTGCTACAAGTTAATCAAAACTAGATCTCCATTCATTAGTAAATTTATTTATCAAGACGTTACAGGACAGACACTGCCACCTCCATTTCCTAATGTGACAACTGAAGCTCAGAAGGGAAATGTTCGGGGTCATATAGAAAACTGGACAAGAACCAGAAATGGATTCGTTAATGTAGTGGAATTCTTTCTGTAGCCATCGTACCTCTCCGTCTCACCATCCAACTCTTTCTCAGGTCCATCTCTCTACTGTACCACCATTTAAGGACCTCACAGCTTTACTATGGCAGGGAAATCTCTTCCACTGAGATGCCCATCTATATTTGAGTGACTCATATACCTTAAACCTAGTCTTAGAACAATTATAGAAACGAGTTAAAAATTACATGGCTGCTTAAATCTGCTTAAATAAAAAAAAGGTATCATATTCCTCTGCCTCTTGGTCCTTCTCCCTCACCTAGGCAGCTCCTGCTCTTGAAGATTGTCTATGTTCCATGCCACATCTTCCTCCTACTCTGCTCTCTCTCCTTTGTATATGTCCCAAATTATCACAACTCCCTCTTCAAATGTGGCATTTGGAACTCAGAGCACATTGGAACTTAGCGTCATCTTCACATCTCTTGTTAATGACACCTAAATTTTCTTTAGCTCATGCTTGGCTACATAATTTGGATATTTTCCTTCGGATATCACTGTTTATTTCTATGATTAAATAAATTTGACTTTGAAATCATAGCTATACATGTGTTGAGAGCTTCAAGAAATACTTGTTGGGTGATCTGTATTCAATTTATCTAATTACAGATCACCTCCATATCTATTTCCACTTAAATCTGATAATGACTTTTTCCTCTTGATCTCAGAATCCAGAATCGGTAAAAGGTTTTTACAGATCCTTGCACCAAACAACAACAACAACAACAACAACAACAACAACAACCCCCCCCACCCCCCAAAAAAAAACCCCAAAATCATTTCCTTTAGAGGTAAAAGAAATAAACAGACCATTCCCGTGTGATAGTATGGGTTGGCCACATGTGCTAAAAAAATCAATACTATACTTGACCCTCATCACATTTGACCAGGGGAGATGGTGAGGAACTTGCCCACTCTAAATTTAGCCATTGACTTGGGTTAATGACTAAAATTACTGGTCAGGTTCTCTCCACCCCTGGCCTGCTATTCCGATCAGTTGTTTATTTGTAGTAGGAAGAGATCATCTTGCAAAGTAAGCCAAAAGAAGATAGATTTGGCTCTGCACTGACTCCAACATTGAGGCATCATGATTTTTAAGATCTTGAGGACTCAAATTAGCTCTGGATGCTTCACTGCCCCTTGAGCAGAAGGCTTGTCTAAGCATTAATACTGATGGAAGTATAAATTGTTCCTGCCGGTCTATTTTCAGCTAGCTTGTAAAGTTGGGTTTTAAAGCTCCACAAAATGTTTTAGGGCAGAAAAATGCCCTCTTCTGATTTTTTTTTTTTAAGGCACTTAAGCAATAAGAACTCTCTGATGCCCTTAAATCTCAAGACCATTTTCCCAGCCAGACTCTTCTATTGTAATTCTACCTGATAGTAACTTAATCGGAGCTGGGGTTATTGCTCCAGGACCGAAGCAGAAGGTGATTCAGCAGGATGAAATCCGAGCCTGCCTGGCATGCCTGAATTTTAACACACATCTAACGCGCATATTTAGCTGTCACCAGGAGATCTGACAGTTTATGGGAGAGGTGCTATGTATAAAGGACTAGCAGTGGGCATTTCCGGCACACACCCACTTAGAACATGTTGTGATCTGAGCTGCCCTGTTCCCAGAGCCAGACTTACAGAATGGAAAGGTGTTTTAACCACTCTAATAAAAACCAACAAGTCATCAGTGTAAGCCATGGCTGTGGTTTTCTTTAGGGGACACCCTACAAAGACACTTATGCAGGTAAAAACAAGTATCTATGAAACACGTTTGTTGATCAAAAACATTTTCTTATTTGAGCTTAAAATAGTTCAAGGAATGTTTGACTCCAGTTACATCAGAGATCCCAGAACTTAAGTTGCCTAACACTGGGTTATCTTTATTTGTTGGGCTATATCTGGGCTCAGCACTGGATGGGAAATCTCCTGCTATCTTCAAATTCTTAACAAGCACCAAATACACAAGCACTGCACTTCACAGATATCCTCTAACACCAGCACCATTAGCTTCTTTTGAGAGATGGGGGAATGAAGCTAGACAGGACAAGGATGTCCACCCTGTCCACAGCAAGTGAACAGAACATAAGAAGTGGCACAGTAGTCAGTGGATCCCAAGGTCTCTGTTTGTAAAATCTATGTCCTTTACTTTTGGTTTCTATGGCTTCCATTGGACCATCTCAGGTCTATATCTGCCTCTTGCCCTGCCCCGCCATGACCATCCTAAAGATTCTTGTGTCACCACTAATGAAATAGATTCTTGAGTTTTACATATAGCCCTAACATTTTCCTGGGAAGGGAAAGACTTTGTCAGGAGACAGACATATACTCAGTTATCATCTGGACATGCTGTTCCCACTTAGCAGCCTGCCTGACCTTTACATGATTCCAGTCCCTGCTCACCATCTGACCATAGACACCTAAGAGACACCCTGTAAGCACAGACCATCTGAGCCCATAAACCCCAGAATCACAGGAAAGAAAATGAAGTTTTTGTCTTAAGTCACAAAGTGCTGGGAAATTTGTTGTACTGTAATAGACAATCAGGCTACTTTTAAACTAGAGAATAGACTGCTTTTTTGATAGACAACAGACTACTTTTTAAAACTAGCATTCTATTTGACTCAACATCTCTTAGTAACAAGAAACTAATGTAGAAATACTGCTAATATGCAACACAAAATGTAAAAGCAGGTTTCTAATCCTGACGTGACCTTGAGCTACGTAACTGTGTGGTTATTGAACTGAAGGCAGCAATGAACCCATCAGGAACAACCCAGGCTTTTCCTCCTATGCTGACATGTAACAAAGAGAACAGGCCCATGGTGGAGAGAAATAGGAAGGGATGGTCAAAATTAAAGGCTTGTGTAGTTCATTGCCTGTCAGTTGTGCTTTTGACATCTCTGGTGTGCCTTTGAATTGGACTTTTCAGTTTTCACTGGAACTGCTGAAGACCAAGTCCCACCACTATGCCCCACTGTAGAAACAGGGTAACCATATGGGCTACTAGATGGCCAAAACAAGTCAGATCTCATTCTTACAAGTGCTTCCTGTGAACATATTTCCATTGTGCCTAGGACTGTCCATGAATTATCTAACTGGATCCTCATTCAAACACTCAAAGGAACTCTAACTTCTTTCCCTATTAAAGGCAGGGAAACTGGAGGGATATGAATAGCCAGGACTTGAACTCCAGCGTGGTTCCAACATCTGTTTTTTCATTCATTAGAATCACTGACAAGCAGTGGACCAAGATGGCAGCACTATAGTGCCAACACAACATGAAGAAGGTCTTTGCTGCTTCTCTTTAAAGTGAAACCAGTTTTTGACTTCTCTCTAGGTTTTCCTTCAGTCAAGGAAGATACTTTATCTCCTAGTGTGATAGGAAAATTGACCTGAATGTCATATTTGGCCTCTTGGCTGTGGCTTCCTCCTTGCCACACAACTGCTGATTCATAGGGTTATGCTCTGGCCTTAATGGCCTGATCTTGAGGCCCAGTTTTTGAAAACCAAAAACACTTGCTCTTCAGACTTGCCTGGGCTGGGCACTTGAATGATATTGTGAAGCTGAAAACTGGGTCTTCCCATGGAGTACTGTGAGTTTAGGCAAGAAGGTGACAAGAAATGGAAGAGGAATATAAAAGCCAACCACAACTCAATGTCATGAGTGTGCCCCTTCTATCTGCAAGACCTCCAGAGTCCTACTCCCTTTCCTGTGAAGGGGTCTCTGGTCATAGCCTGCCCTTTTTCCCTGGGCCCCTACTTGTAATCCCTCCCTTTTTACTGCTCTTATCGTCTCAACATTTACTCGTCTCTGTGCTTTCTTTATCAAAACAAATGCATGAACACATTCTTCTCCCTGCCTCATTAGATGCTCCCTTTCCTCCTCTCCTCAATAAGTTTCTTGAAAGAACGTATCATCCACCACTCATGCCTTACTCTTCCATGCATTTCTGGCCTCATCTTACTTGACCTGGAGGCAAGTTTGGTGAGGTCCTCCCTCCCTCCTCTGGTGTCCTCTAACTCCTTGTGTCAGTTCTCAGCACCCCCATGGAGCACCTCAGCCTCCCCCTGCTGCCTTTGTCTGGGGTACAATGTGGCTGTCTTTCCTACTTGCTATTACCTTCAAGTGACTTTACCCCCTAGAGTTCCTTTTGTTGCCCCTCTTCCAGCCCTCTGGAATTCCTTCTTTCATGGAACCAGTTCTTTGACACAGGCCTCCTTTGCTTTTTGATCACAAGTGAGCTTGCTGGTGGTGTGTGGCAGATGCAAGGACTTGTTGGGCAGTGCCATACCCTCTTTTTGCCTTTCAACACTAGTCCGTTAGCTGACATGGGTATTCGCTGCACCACAGGGGAGCGGGACTCTCCTTGTCCTAAACACACTTTTTCCAAGCCACTGATTCCTGAAGGAGAGTCTCTTGGGTTGTTCTGTCCTTAGGTCTTTAGTGGTAACAATCCTGCCTTCTGCTTTCTGCAACCCAGAGTTTTGCTATCTAACAAGCTGAGGATATTTTGTGGAGGGATGCTGAAGGTTAAACTTGGGCATGCTATAATTTGGGAGTTTATTTGATCAGGCAGGGATTCATGAATGGGACAGTTTACAAATGGCAGTAGGTTGGGGTGCCTCTAGATGAGCAAGGGGGTGGCTTTCACAGGGAGAACTGTGGTCAGGATGTATTATATGAGAGAAGAATCTATTTTCAATTTAAAAAAAAGGAAATTTCAGGAAGAATTGTGATGTTTTGCTGGGAGTAGAGAAGGCAGGGCACTGTCTCAATTAGGCCTTTCAGGGGACACACCTGGGACTAGACTGCATCTAAGTGGTGGCCTCCTCTGTGTGGGATGTTACCTTGTTCCTGCTGCCTGGCACACTTCTGCCTCCCTCCTTACTTTCTGTGCATCTCTGCTTCAAGTGCCTTCTTTTCTGATGCCTTTTATTACCCCGCCTTCTTGCTTTGCTGTCCATCACTCACTTCCATTCTTCCTGGCACTTAGGACCATTTGCCCTATGGAAGATTCATTTATTTGCCCTTAATGAATTGTGGGCCCCTCTTTAATGACTCTGGCTGTCATACCATCCTGTGACATTTCAGTGGACTTGTGATTCTTCATTGGAATTAGGCCCCAGGTAGGTGAGTGAGCATTGATGTTGCTTTGGTCACTATCTATTGCCTCAGACAGGGCCTGGCTGCCTTACCATGCATTAGGAGAATGAATGACTGAGTGAATGAATGAATGAGTGCTACGTCTTCCCCTGAGAATAGGCCACCCGAGGCAGTAGATTTTAAACTGCCCTAGAGAAGCCAAGGCGTGAGGATGGGATTCGCCCCAGATTCTTCTCACTTTCCACCCTCTATTATCACACAGCTCTACCTATTTAGTATCTCTGAACTTAATCTGTCTCTGCCTCACTCCCAGTTCAGACCCACATCATATTTCACAAGATGCAGCCACACCTTCATGCTAATTTTCCTTAACTATTTCTTCTCCTTCTACTCATCCACCCCTCTGTTGTACCCAAATCTTCCCCATTACCCAGAATAAGCACAGCCTTTTTTTGCATGCCATGTCCAGCTCATGAGAATTAGATGGGGACCCTATTAGTCAGCCTAGTGCACCATGATCGCTTCGTGTTTGCTCTACGGTTGATTCTGCAGTTGGTAAATACCTTACTAAAGTAATTTTTCTAAAAAACAATGTTGTTATTTCCAATTTGAGCTTTAGGGAAATGTGTTTGCAACATGGATTTGTTAACTTTATGCTTTGTGTTCATTTTCTCTACAGTTCTTTCTGGGGAGCAAATGAGAATCGCTTAGTACTTCTAATATTGTTCAACCCAAACAGAGAGACAAACACATATATCAGCAGCAGCCAAAGTAGCAGAATATTGAGAGTACCAAACACTGTGAACAAGAGTGATGTGAGTGTAAGTGACACAATTCAGTTTTTAAAGCTCAGACCTACTTCAGAGTTACTTAGTTCAATATTATTTAGAAAGGATAGGGAACTAATTTTTAACAGCACATATTTTATTTGAGCTGCAATAAAAATAAATTTGAGGAAAACATAAATCATGAAAGTAGACAGTTAATGGCAGTAATCTCTGGGCTCTGAACAAAATACACCATGGACAAATTGAATGCTGGCAACTCTGTTAAAAGTAAATGATGTTGCTTTTATTCCCAAACAAGAATTGATCCTCCTCATTTCTTCATTGTTAAAATTCAGAAGAAAAAAAAACCCCTATTTTGCAGTCTAAGTAATTTACATCTTTACATCCCAAGTGCTTAGCAGAGTACCCAACACAGAGGAGCTCACACAAGTTGTTGCTGAATTAAGTAGAGGGGAAATGTGAATGCTCTCCACTCAGCGTGCTGTGATTTGTGGAGATATGATTGCTTGCTTCCCCACAGTGTCCAGCCAAACTCCTCTGCAAGATAAACTTTACCCTCTTCTTGCTGGTTTTATGTGAGTGGTTCTTGTTACCCAAACTTTATTTTTATAATTCTATAGTAGTCAACCAAAGTTTCAGAAACTGAGTGCTTTTAATACCCAGGTTGCTTGCAAGGTACTTCAACCCACCAGGGTTTTGTGGGAATGTGGGCAGAGGTGTCACTGGAGGATGAGCAAGCTGGCAGCCAGGGCCTGCGGTCTCTCCCAAGACCCTGGAGGAGAAGCAGGCCATTCAGCTCTCCCTTACCTTCAGTGCTCACTGAGACCCCAACATGGCAGCTACAACTTAAGCAAAGGCCTCTCCTCTTTATCTGTTCTTTCAGCTTCTTCAATATTGACAATACTCTGATATAAGAATTACCTCCCGAACCATAATTACATCTGAGATGACAAGCACATCGAAATCTAAGAGTACATCACTGTGAGGTACTCATTCAGGATGCCAAAGCCGAAGACACACACACACACACATACACACACACTCCTCTGACTGAAGAAGCAGTGGGTACAGGAGAAAGGAGGGTTTGTTGTATATCATGGCATTAAGGTCACGGCTGTGAAGCATGCCTGAAAATTTTAGAATGAGAAAAAGGGGTTTTCAGGGCAGGGTCCCAGGAGCATATTATTTGTCTGGCTATGAGACAGACCAGACCAATTAGCTTCCCAGTATCTGGCCTCTTTATAGTTGGTGTGTGTGTGTGTGTGTGTGTGTGTGTGTGTGTGTGTGTGTTTGTGTATGTTTACTCTTTGCTCTTTAGGGGTCTGCCACCCAAATAAATACACAGAAATTAATTCTTACTTATGAATGCCCGGCCTTAGCTTGGCTTATTTCTAGCCAGCTTTTCTTAAATTATCCCATCTACCTTTTACCTCTGGGCTTTTACCTTTCTCTTTTCCATGTCTTTCTTTACTTCTTACTCCATTGCTGGCTGTGTGGCTGTGTGGCTGGCCCCTGGGGTCCTCTCTCCTCCTTTTTTTTGCCCCTCCCTCTTCTTGTTCTTCTCTTGAGTTTGTTTCCTCACCTCTAGGAGCTTTTTACTTGAACTCAGATTCCACCCATGCAAATCCTTTCAGATGCTTCAAAAATCAGGACATTTCAGAAATACAGAGGAGCTTGGACCGGCAGGACATGCTGGGTAACAAAACACATAGCTCTTGCTTCTTCTTCACTGACTTTCTTCTGTACTTACACAAGGCCCCATGTCCTCTTTCCCATACGTAATTACAGCGCTTCATTATCGTTATCTGTTTGTTGGTCTCTCTCACCCACTAGACTGGAAGCTCCCATTGATGACTTGTGGGAGCTTATGAATTGGGAGATTAGCACATGGTAAGAAGAGGGAAGATGATGCTTTAAAACACAAGTGCATGTACTTTTCACAAACACATTCATTTCAGTCACATAAATCAAAAGAAAACTCCAAGAATTTTATAAAGGAGAGAAAAACCTAAATAAGTTTAAAATGATCTACTTTCCTAATAAAACATTTTTAAACGTATAACTGCCTCTAAGTATGTGGCTTTGAAAGTATTATTTTGTGTTTGTGTGTTAACTTGTCTTTAAAACTACAGCAAGCAGGAGATTACATTTTGAAAGATCATTCTATCATGTTCAGGCATTTCATTTGGGGCCTTTGAAAGTTGAAGTGTGTTCCTGGTGCAGGTGTGGGGCCTGTGGGGCAGCCCTCTCTCTGGGATACCTTCCAGAATCCCTACTTCCCAGGCTGAGGTTGATGACACTTAGGAACGGAAGTTGTTGTGCATACTCCAAGGCCTATTTAATCTTTGGCCTAGTTACTGAATTTGCCAAAGAGGAGGCCAATAAGTTCCAGGTGTGATGCCGAGGCCTGTGATGTGGAACATTTCTGTTGGGAGGTTGGCTCACACCTGCCTACAAACAGATCCAATAGCATCACCTGCCTAGAAGCTGGGGAGGAAACTCTGCTCACTTGCTTTATTTCAGGGTCCCACATCTCGAGAATCAAGAATGCATTTGGTGATGTTCCTTCCACAATGAAAAGATTCAGTGCTGTTCAGACTGTGCAAGAAAAGCATTAAGAAATGACCCTTCCAGAGGTTAGATCTCAAAGCTGATTTCTATTGTAAAAAGTATTTTCCCCTTTTCACTAGTTCAGAACAGACATCTGTGTTGATGAAGCTGGCCTTGCCCCTTATTCATGATGTGGTTCCTTTTGCCCAAATGGGTGATTTGTCCTCAGGGAGAATGATGTAACAGTTTCTTTCTCGAAGAAGGAGCATAAAGCAAACCCGTGCTGAGTTTCACGTACTGTAAAACCCTCTGTTTAATGCTTTCCAGCATTGAATGCTCATCTTATACACCCTTGAAATGTTCCCAATTACAGAGTTCCTTTTGCCAACCCCTGGGAAAACCAATTTTACTATTAGTTATACAGACTTGTGGATCCATGTTTTCATTCTCAACCAAGAATCATGGCAAATTCTCAGCAGCTGATGTATATATGGGGACTAGCATCGTTCATTCCTTCTAAAGCTCCCTGTAGTACCAGATGTAATACAAAATTCGTGGGGGCAAGAAGGCAGCCCAACTCTCTAAGTGCCTGTGGCTCACTTTGTTCACCCCCCTTCTCTTGCCAGACCCTCAGTCCCTGTGGCTTCAACAGAGGTCTATGACCTCAGACTTGAACTTTGGGGAGATTGTCCCCACCCAGATATAAAGAAAATCTATGAGGAGAACATGAGGATTTGATTAGAAAATATGTTCAGGAGTTTGGCGGCTGTGTACCAAGAAATGTACTCTCATTCTTACGTAGTGTGAAGCCAGTGAACAATTTAGGGTTGATTAAGAAATGGAATTCTGTAATGTGGGATATGAACTCTTTTCAAATGGAAATAGAGAAAGTGCTTTAATTGTCGCATGTGTCTGACTTAAAAATTGATACGTTTAAAAGATCACAATAATCAGGCACTGATCTTTTATTGATGTTGAGATAATTTTAAAAGCTATAGCCACATTGGAGCTTAAAAAATACTTTCCATATTACTATGAAGGTGCAATAATAAACCGCATTCTTTTTGTTGTGCTTAGTTTGGGCATCAAATTTTCTTTAAAAAAATCTCTAAGATCTTTATATGCTTCCAAGAAAGTAACTCTCAATGTTGAGAATGAGAAGTGTAAAGCATCATGGCCATGTTTATAAGAGAAGATCTTCCCTTTTAGAGATAAAGCTTGTTTTAGTCCATTCTTGCTGCTATAACAAAGTACACCAGGCTGGCAATGGATAGGTAATGGCAATTTGTTTCTCACAGTTCTGGAAGCTGGGATGTCTATGATGAAGGAGTTAGCAAATCCATGCCAGAAAAAGGCTCAGTTCATACTCACAAGATGAGCCCAAGCTCTCACATCCTTTAGAGAGGGGCTGAACCCTCCCATAGGAGGCCAAAGGTCAGAACAAGACTCCCCATGCTCTTTATAAGGAACCCACCTGTCCATACATGCTACTCCCTTACAGCTAGTCATTTCTTAATATTGTCACCATGAGAATTAGGTTACAGCATCAATTGTAGAGGGACCTAAGCATTCAGACTATGGCAAGGAAAAAAAGAGCAAAGATGTCCAATTCTAATAATAATTTAAGAAAGAATGAAAATGAATCCTCCTTTACTGGGAGGGTTCCTCCAAAGGCTTCTATATGTAGGTAACAAATCTGCTTCCTCCAGCTTCCCCCCTTTGTCTATTGCAATTCTAAATTCTAGAGTTGCCTGGCAAGTCTTTCTTTACCAGTTGCTGTTTTTCACTTGCAAAATTAGTGTGTTAACCAGGGACACAGGAGGTGGGGCCTGAAGAGAGTCTCTGCCCTAAAGATTTACCAGACAATGAACATGTTCCAGGACAGAGAACTCTGCCACCCAGCACATGAAGAAAAGCCTTTTGAAAACTAGGAAGGCTTTTCTTCAAAATGGATGGTATTCTTGGAAAAAAGACAGATTCCTCAACAAATGGTACCAGTCAAACTGGATGGCTGGATGGAAGAATCCAAATAGATCCATATTTTACCACCCTGCACAAAAGAATTCCAAGTGAGTAAAGGACTTGAACATAAAACCAAATACCATGAATCTAATAGAAAAGAAAATGGGGAGTAGCCTTGATCTCATTGGCACAGTAGATGACTTTCTGAACAGAACACTATTAGCATGGCTACTAAGATCAATAATTAATAAACGCGACCTCATGAAACTGAAAAGCTTCTGTAAAGCAAAGGACACTGACATTCTGGTAAAGTGGCAGCCTACAGAATGGGAAAAGATTTTATCAACTACACAACCAATAGAGGGCTAATATACAAAATACATAAAGAACTCAAAAATCAGATATCAAGGAAACAAATAACCCAATTAAAAAATATCTAAACAGAGAATTCTCAAAAGAGGAGACTCAAATGGCTGAGAAGCACTTGAAGAAATGTTTAACATCCCTAGTCATCAGGAAAACGCAAATCAAAACTATTTTGAGATTTTATCTTATACCAGTCAGAATGGCTAAGATCAATAAAACAAGTGACAGCTCATGCTAGGGAATATGTGGAGTAAGAGAAACACTCATCCATTGCTGGTGGGAGTGCATGTACAGACACTATGGAAATCAGTGTGACGGTTCCTCAGGAAGCAGGGAAT
Source organism: Peromyscus eremicus (assembly GCF_949786415.1). NCBI lineage: Eukaryota > Metazoa > Chordata > Mammalia > Rodentia > Cricetidae > Peromyscus > Peromyscus eremicus. The sequence continues at coordinate 100,725,601 of NC_081417.1, forward strand.
CAATCTACCTCAAGATCCAGCTCTACCACTCTTCAGCACATACACAAAGGATGATTTATCTTACCACACAGATACTTGTTCAACCATGTTCAATGCTGCTCTATTCATAATAGTCAGAAATTGGAAACAACCTAGATGTCTGTCAATGGATGAATAGATAAGGAAAATGTGATACATTTACACATGGAATGTTACTCCACTGTTAAAAAATGAAATCATGAAATTCACAGGTAAATGAATGGAACTAGAAAAAATCATCCTGAGTGAGGTAACTCAGAAAGACAAAAATTATATATATTCACTTGTATGTGGATGTTAACTGTTAAGCCAAAGATAAGCAAGCTACAATCCATAGAACCATAAAGGTTAGATATAGAGTAAGGTACTAGTGGGGAGGAATATATCTCCCTAGGAAGGAGAAATAGAATAGATAGTTATGGGTAGATGTGTAGGGGAAACTGAAATGGAAGGATCAGGTAGGGAGGGAGAAAGAAGAGGTGGATAAGGAAGGGAATATGTAATTAAGGAATATGGGATGAGGGACAGCTAAAATTAAGGGTTATATGGAAACCAAAATGTAGTAGAAACTTCCTAAAATATACACATATGTAAGACAATCTAAGTAAAATCGCTAAATAATGAAGGAGACAGAGCCCCAGCTAGGTAAATGAAGCTTCAGTACTAGGAACTGAGTTGTTGGCCAATCCATGGGAACCCCCAAACAACCTAGCTGTTGCTGACTATAGGTTGTACTCCACAAACTGATAGCAAGGCCCTATTGCTGAAGACAACACTTACACAACTCATGGTGCCCACATGGAGCTTTCACTCATGTGTGATAGCATCTCTGGTACAGGAAGGTATTCTGCATGCTCCCAAAGAAGAAATATAAATGTCAACCCAGCTACCAAACCTTTGATCTACAATAGTGTCTTGCCAGCAAGATACTCCAGTACAGTAGTGGCATAAAGCTGGTAGGAGTAACCAACCAGTATCTGCTTTGGTTTAAGGCCCACCCCATGAAATGGAACCCATATCCAACATTACTTATGTGACCAGGAACCTGAGACTACATAATGCAGGGACGTAGGGGGAAACCAAATACTACTGTTCTACAAAAGGAACACAGCAATAAAATGACTCCTAATGATACTCTACTCTACTCAACTCATCAATCAATGCTTTGCTCCGCCATCATCAGAGAAGCTTCCTCCTGCAGCAGATGGGTACACATACAGAGACCCATAGCCAAGCAATATGCAGAGAGTAAGAAACCTTGGAATATTCAGACTTAAAAAACGAAGTCTCCATCAAATTCTTCCTCTCAGGGCTCAGGCAACACTTCAGAAGAGAAGGTATAAACTGTGTAAGAGCCAGAGGGGATAGAGGATACCAAAGAAATAAAGCCTTCTATACACAACAGGACTGATGCACATATGATCTTACAGAGATTGAGGTAGCATGCACAAGGCCTTCATAGGTCTGCTCTAGATGAGGTCCTTGAGCTGAAAGGGGAAATGAACACATGCCCCCATTCCTAACTCAGAATATATCTCCAATTGATAACCACTTGCAAATGAAAAACTAGTTTTCTCCTAAGGCAGTGGTTTTCAACATGTGGGTCACAGCCCCCACAGGGGTCACATATCAGATATTTACATTATGATTCATAACAGTAGCAAAATTACAGTTATGAAGTAACAATGAAATAATTTTATAGTTGGGGGTTACCATAACCACAACTTGAGGAGCTATATTGAAGGTTCACAACATTAGGAAGGTTGAGAACCACTGTCCTAAGGAGTTTCACCGGGGAAACAAACTAGTCTTAAATGTAGGTCACATGTCCAGCAGTAGATGGCCAACAGAAAACGAACTCAGTGGCATCTTTGGAGGTTCCTTGTCTCATAATGTAATAACAAGGATATTTTTAAAAAAAAATATTATTTTTAATTTTACTTTTTACTTTTTTTTATTTGCTTATTTATTTTTTTACCCTAAAAGTTTTATATATATATATATATATATATATATATATATATATATATACAGTTTGTATTTTATAGTATTCCAGAGTGTGCAAATGTGTGCATCTCTGCACTGTATCTGTTTCTTGGGCTCATTTCCTTCTGTTTGTTTTGTCCTATTCTAACTTTTTTGTTGTTAATCTCATCACACTATATTTTATTTTATTATTATCCCTTAGATGACTGTTTGTTTACTAGTAAGAGACAAAAAAGGGGTGAATCCAGTTGGGACGGGAGGTGGGGTGGAACTGGGAGGAGTAGAGAGAAAAAAACATAACCAGAATATATTGTATGAGAGAAATCTACTTTTAGTAAAAGAAAATAAATGGATCATGTTAATGTCACTTCAGTGAAGCTATCAGTTCCATCAGTGTGTCCCTAGGTTTGTTTTGGTAGAGGTGGTGGGTAGTAGGACCTGAAGGTCAGTGCATAATAATTCGCTAGATACAATATATAGGCTCCTACTTCAAGATCAAATGTATTTAAGCGAGCTAGCATTTGGTGACTCATTAACTTCTTTAGATGGACTCTAAGTCTAAATGACAGAATATGACCAATTTGCTGAAAGCTGCTGACAGGCTGAGGACACAAGGTGAAAAGAAGGAGCATATAGGTAGCACTGAGCTAAGAGAGGAAAATGATCAGAGATGAACAGAACATAGATAGCCTCCATGCAATAGTTTCCTCAAAGGCGTTGGAACTAACTCCTGATTCCTGACACATAACCAAGCCACTTTAATATTGATGTTCAGATAAGGCTTGATGTCAATGGAAAGATATATTTTAATATTGCCACCTTTGACAACAATTGTTTAAATTATTGAGAATTAAAGACTCTTGCAACTTGACCTTCTCATGAATATCAGGGTAAAAACAGTGAGAATTATATTTTGGGAGGCTGCCAATGCTTATGTCACAACTACACACAGTGTGTGTAACACATATATCAGATTCTTTTGGAATGACATGCAGCATACATGTAATCTAATAAAATACCAAGGCGTAAGTGAGCAAAGATTTTTGTTTGTTTGTTTATAGCATGTAAAATTGACTTTAGCAGCATATTCCTCTCTGATAGTATTTGTAACTTCTACTTATGTTAAAGCTTTGTGTACTTGTAAGATGTGTAAAAAGCTTCTCCTACTTGAGTGGAATTAACAAGACCACTTGTTTGGGAATTGTGATATACTGCAGTGTAGGAATGCAAAAAATGCCCCAAGCACTGAATCTAGAAGATGCACCATTGGGGACATAAGCTTGCTTTGAACAATTTTAGATTTCATTTGCTTAAGAGATGCCCTCTTTAAATGGCCCAATAGCTAATATACAGTAAAAAACTTGAGTGGAATTAACAAGACCACTTGTTTGGGAATTGTGATATACTGCAGTGTAGGAATGCAAAAAATGCCCCAAGCACTGAATCTAGAAGATGCACCATCGGGGACATAAGCTTGCTTTGAACAATTTTAGATTTCATTTGCTTAAGAGATGCCCTCTTTAAATGGCCCAATAGCTAATATACAGTAAAAAAAAAAAAAAGTGCTTTCAGATTTTTATGCACATTGGACAAGCCATTTTGTATGCATCATGTTCCTATGCCTTTAAGTCTCTAGAAAAACCTAGAAGTTGTTTGGCTTTATGCTGTGCCAATGTACTCTAGTTGATCAGAAAGATTTTCTGAAGTTCAGATCTGAAATTGACTTTTAAAATGTCTACCTCTTTGTTAACATATTTTCTATCTTTCTTTTCTCTCTGTTTCTCCTGCTTTCTTTACCCCCTTCAGCTTCTGTCTAAATGAGAATCTGTCTGGTTATAAAATCCCACTGGTCATAAATCCTCCAGTTGGCCTGCTTGGACATCCTGCTTACTCCCTTCTCCGATATTTCAGACCCTTCCTCAACATTCTCTTGTTCTGCACAAGATTTGGCATACTGGGGAAGAAATTGCTCTATTTTGGAGGTTAACTGAGAGTAGTCTTCCAGAAAATAACTCACTCTCAACCTCTTCATCATCTGCAGTGGACCTTTCCAAAAACAAAAGCAATTGTCCTTAACCTTCAGGTACGTGTTCTAAATTGACCTCTCAGCTTTAAAATTCTGTGTTGATGTGCTAAAACAGTACATTTGAGTTGTCAACCGGTAGCTTTCCTTCAACTTCCCTTTAGTTATTTGTGTGTGTGTGTGTGTGTGTGTGTGTGTGTGTGGTGTGTGTGTGTGTGCATGTATGTATTCCTTTCCCTTGTTTCCATTCAACAAATAGCAGAATGTCCTGGCTCTGTGCAGTGACTTAACTGCAGTGTTCCCAAACACTTATGTTTAGGGAGCTTGGTTCCTAGCTGATAGACTTTTGGGGAGTGATAAGCTTATGAAGGTTCTGACTTAGTCAATGGATTAAATATATGATGGAGTCATGTGATGGCATTATTGTGAGATGATGTGTTATAGAATATTATTTTAAGGTGTGGTACTTTTGTTTATGCTGCATTTGTTTAACTCTGTGAAGCTGTGTTCCTGTGCCTGTCTAAAAACACATGATGGTCTAAGAAAGAACTGAACAGCCAATAGCAAGGCAGGAGAAAGGATACGTGGGGCTGGAAGGCAGAGAGGATAAATAGAAGGAGAAATCTGGAGAAGGGGGAGTTTTAGGAATGAGAGAGAAAGGAGGAGGATATCAGGGGTCAGTCACCCAGCCACCCAGCTACACAATCAGCCACGGAGTAAAAGTGAGAGTAAGATTTATAGAAGAGAGTGGGAAAAGTCCAGAGCAAAAGACAGATGGGTTAATCTAAAGTTAAGAAAGCTAGCTAGAAACAAGACAAGCTAAGGCTGGGCATTTATAATTAAGAATAAACTTCCATGTGTGATTTATTTGGGAGCTGGGTGACAAGCCCCTCAAAAGAGTAAAAAAAAAAAAAACAAAACCCAAACAACAGTGATGGCAAGTGAGAGGTAGGGTCTAGTTAGAAGAAGTAGGCCACTGAAGATGTACCTGGAAGATGCACTTGTCCTGGACTCTGTCTGTTCATTCTCTTATTGCTTTCCTGTTGTCACATGGAGAGCCACATATGCAACACACACTCTACCGTAATGCGCCTGTCTTATCTTAAGTTTCAAAGTAACGGGGCTGGATGCCCATGGGATGAAACTTCTGAAGTGTAAGCCAAATGAACCATTCTGTCTTTTATATTAATTATCACAGCAATGGGAAAACTAACCTGGATATTTGCATACTCCTAAATCTAAGCACACTGAAAAGATTATTCTATGTGTTCCTAAGGAAACTTCCTGGAAAAAAAACAAAAAACAAAAACCGTACCTTGGGAGTCTTGGTAACTTCGCTGACGTCTTCTTCAAGGCAAAGTGGTTTTCTTCCTCCCAGTGTCTGTAGGTTGGAAAGTATCCCTAAGAATTGGGATGGGACTGGAGACCGGATATTATACCAGAGATGTGACATTTCCTAATGAATATTCAAGGCTGGAAGCAAGAGAGGACTCAGGCCTTATATTATTGTTGGCTTGTAATTAGCTACTCATTATTATATAGCGTTTTGGGGATTGCCCATGGCTTGGAGCAGAGTTTGACAGAATTATGAAGATAACAGAGGGGAACTGCTCTTGTTGCATTTAGCCAAGAAAGGCAATTGTCAGTCTCATTGGGAGCTGTGTGCCTCAAATGAGGAATGGAAGAAGAAAACCCACCAGACTGAAGGGATCCTATTGAGTTATGAAAAGGCTATTATTGCCTTTGCTTAGGTATAATGAAGTTCAAATATCTATGTAATTTATAAAGAAGAATGTAGACAGACTTTTCTTTGGGCCGCCAGCTCACAAAAAATGACACAGAGACTTATTATTAATTATGAAAGCTCAACTTATAGCTTAGGCTTGTCTCACTAGCTCCTATAAATTAACCCATTTATATTAATCTATGTTTTGCCTCATGGCTTTTTACCTCTCTTCTATCTTGTACCTCCTGTTTCCTCTCTGTGTCCTCTGGCATCCTTTCCACACCTAGATTTATATTCTCTTCTTTTCTCTCTTCCTGGAAGTCCCACCTAACTCTTCCTGCTTAGCTATCGGCCATTCAGTTCTTTATAAACAAGTCAGAAGATGCCTTGGCAAAGCTACATCTTCACAGTATACAAAGATAAATAAACAAGAAGTTTATTTCTCATAGTGATGGAGACTGGGAAGGTCAAGATCAAGGTGCCAGGGTTTAGTTTCTACTGCAGGCACTCCTTCCAAAGTTATACCTTGTTGCTGTGTTCTCACATGGCACAATAATAGAAAAACATGTAATAGAATAATAGAAAAAATGGTTACCATTGCACGAGACCTCTTGTAATGAGATATATATCCACTCATGACTGGAATTTTTATGACAATATTATAACTGATTGTATTAGTAAAACAGAATAATAATAAAGCAACAACCACAACAACAACAATAGTAAATGACAGAGGCAAACAACATAGTGGGCCAAACACCATTACTTTAGAGGTAACCTATGACATTAGTTTAGATCTGGGATACGCTCAATAGGCCTATGTGCTGAAGACTTTGTTCTTAGCAGCCACTGTCGGGAAAGGCTAGAATCATTAGGAAGCAAGTCCTAGGAACAGGAAATTAAGCAATAGTGGGTACACTCTTAAAGCTGATACTGGGATCCTGGTTCCTTCCCATTTGTCTCTTTACTTCTCATGAAGTGAGTAGGCTTCCTCTACCACATGCACCTGCTATATATTGTGTCACCGCAAGCCCAAAGCAACAAGGCAAGAGGACCCTGTATAGAAACCACAAACCAAAGCCTTTACTTCCGTTTAAAGTCAAACATTCTGGGTATTTTTTTTTCACCATCTGTGAAAGGCCAAATAAACCATCTGTGCTAATAATAGTGGGCCTCATTCTAGACATGTATTTGTATATAATCAAAGATTAAAGAAGGGAAAAGGGGTAACTTTATTAAAATGGATTCAATGATGAATTCTATACTTAGGTAAAAAGATTATATTTAATTTTACTTGACTTAAGTAATATAGAAGAGTCATAGTTGATCAAAACAATGGAATTGTTGTAAGTCATGTCGTTTATGTTTACTTTTTGTTTTTTGACACAAGAGACTCATTCTGTAGCCCAAGATGGTCTTGGGTTTACTGTGTAACCATGGCTTACCTTAACCTCTTGTCAATCCTCCTGCTTCAGCTTCCCGAGTGTTAGACTACAAATGTCAGTCATCATGGCCAGTTCATAATTGTCTCTTTACCTCCAAAAGTAGTAGTTTATATAAGATTCCTAGAAAATTAAGGAAGAAAAATATCAAGAGATTGAAATCATTACAGCTTTCTCCCAACACCTTTTGACTTTACAAGGAATAAACAGATTCTTTATGGAGAAAATGGGATTAACATTTTTGTATTTTCTCCAGTCCAGTTTCCCCAAGCTCTGTACTTAAAGTCCCTTCTCCATAGTTAGACTTGATTGTATTGCCTACTTTAGCCAATGAATTATGATTGGACATGATGTTTGCCTCTTATGAGTAAGAAGTTTTAATATATGTGTACGTGTATATGTGTGTGTGCACACATGTGCATACTTTGACTTGGGATTAAGGGGTTTCATTTTCCACAGTTGAAATAGCATTCTATAAAGAGGGGCTGTTTATAAGTCTGGATGTGACAAGGAATGAACTTGTGGAGATGAGCCTAACATTGCTATGGCTGATTCTCTACCTTAGCTAATGTGACAAGATACAAAAATATTTGTTATTGTAATCTAGTAGGATATTGGTTTTATTTGCTATAGAATCAAAATATAATATATTTAATGTCAGGCTGGTAAAAAAATTACTCCAATTTTTAGTCTGAGTTTTAATTTAAGTGGATTTAGTCCCTAGTACCAATTATTTATATTGGCCTTTCCAGTCCTGAATGATTCACATTTCATCTTCAAGTAGGTTTTTCTAAAAATACTTTGTTTTAAGAATTTTCAAGTGTGGGTACCCTTGTATTTGGGGCATAGATGTTCAGAATTGAGACTTCATCTTCATGGAGTTTTCCTGTGATGAATATGAAGTGTTCTCTCCATCTCTTTTGATTAATTTTACTTTGAAATTTATTTTGTTAGATATTAGTATAGCTACACCACTTTGCTTCTTATGTCCATTTGGTTGGAAATTTTTTTTCCCCAACCCTTTACTTTGAGGTAATGCCTGTCTTTGAGTTGAGGTGTATTTCTTGTATACAGCAGAAGGATGGATCCTGTTTTCATATCCACTCTGTTAGCCTGTGTCTTTTTATAATATTGAGTTCATCAATATTAAGGGATATTAATGACCAGTGATTGATAATTCCTGTTATTTTTTGGTTTGTTGTTGTTATTGGCAGTGTGTGCATTTCTCTTCTTTGGATTTTGCTGGTGTGAGATTATCTAATGCCTATGTTTCCATGGGTGCAGCTAATTTCCTTGGGTTGGAGTTTAGTATTTTCTGTAGGGCTGGACACGTAGACAGGTATTGTTTAAATCTGGCTTTGTCGTGGTATATCTTGTTTTCTTCATCTATGGTGATTGAAAGTTTTGCTGGGTATTACTAATGCTTAAATACACATCAAACCCCACACATTAATAGTGGGAAACTTAAACACCCCACTCTCACTAATAGACAGGTCTGCCAGACAGAAACTTAACAGAAAATTAAAGGAACTAACAGATGTTATGACTCAAATGGACTTAACAGACATCTACAGAACATTTCGCCCAAACACAAAAGAGTAAACCTTCTTCTCAGCACCTCATGGAACATTCTCTTAACCTGACCACATACCAAGGCACAAAGGAGATCTCAACAGGTACAAAAAAAATTGTAATAACCCCCTGTATCTCATAGGATCACCATGGGTTAAAGTTAAGATTCAACAACAACACATACTACAGAAAGCCTACAAACTCATGGAAACTGAACAACTCTCAAATGAATTGCCACCAGGTCAAGGAAGAAATAAAGAAAGAAATGAAAGACTTCCTAGATTTTAGTGAAAATGAATGAACAACATATCCAAAATTATGGGACACTTTGAAAGCAGTGCTAAGAAGAAAGTCCATAGCACTAAATGCCTGCATTAAGAATTTGATAGGGTTTTTTTTGTACAAGTTACTTTTGCTTTTTCCTGAATAGTTAATGTATATATTTCTTAAGTTTCGCTGCTTAAGGTTCAGAGAAGAAATGAGACTACATCTCTACATGGGTTGTAAAAGATCAGCTTATTCAGATTTTTTTCTATTTTTAATTTTTCATCTCTCTCATTCTGGTTTGTTTACTGAATTCTCTACTTAAGGAATATCAAATTATTAATATAGTGGGTCATTTTAAAAAATAGAAAGTTTCAGTAAACATAGCCAAAATGACCACTGTATCTATGGTAAAGTATCCAGTTAAGGAGTGTCAAGTGCATCCACATAGCCATGTGGATCCACATGCATCCATGTGCAGCCATGACCATTATCCATCTGCAGAAGTTCCCATCTTGTAAAATTGAGACTATATACCCTTGAAGCAATTCTTTATTCATCCCTCTACCCATACCCATAAAATAACTTTCTGTTTCATATCTTTGAATTTGATCTGCTAGGTAATGCATTTCTGTAAAATCATAAAGCATTTGTTACTTGGTGACTGGTTTATTTCACCTAACCTAATGCTTTCAGTGTTAGTGCATATCACAATGTATTAAATGGTATAGTGTTTATATACCATGTTTTGTTTGTGCAGTCATCTGTCATTAGGCATCTAGTCTCCACCTTTTTTCCACTTGAACAACTCTACTACAAATGCAGGTGTGGTGCAAATGTCCGAGACTCAGCTTTCAACTCTTTCATATACATACATAGACGTGTGTGTGTATATTGACATTTACATATACATATGTGTGTGTGTGTGTCCTAAAGTTGATATATATGTCTCCTAAAGTAGATTTAGCTAAATAAAATAGTAATTCTATGTTTCCTTTTTTATTTGGTTGTTTGAGAAGGCTACCCTGGAACTCACATAGACCAGGCTGGTCTTAAACACAAATATCTGCCTGCCTTCACCTCCAGAGTGCTATGATAAAAGGCATGTGCCACCACCTCTGGCATGTATTAATTTTTGAGGATCTGGTGTGATATGTTCCTACCAACTTTGCATTCCTTCCAGTAGTTCACAAAATTCCATTTCTTCATAGCCTCCTCAATCCTTGTTTTCTGTTCTTTAGTAATAGTGACCCTAATATACCAAGTGAACTCTATTTTGATCCATTTTCTATTATACACATTTCTTCTCTGGGTGCTATAGACAATGTTATTCTCACCAACATTTACAAGGCTTTCTTTCAGATTAAAGAATCCAGTCATTTCTATTTGTCATTTGTGTTTTGTTATTTATCTGATATAGCATGTTACTTTTTAGTAATTCTCTCTCTCTCTCTCTTTTTTATTTTTCACTGTGCATCTACTCAGCTCCCACTGTGGTTTTATTATTTTCATTTGTAGAATTTAGATATTTAAAAACGTTATATCTCCAAGTGTTTCTGAGAAGCTTCATTCTTTTTTATGGGAGGGATTTTATTAGACTAGATCCTGTACCTTTTGGCTATTTTCTTTCTTTGTTCCATTCTTTGAAATCTTTCTATGAATGTTAGTGTTTGCTGATACTTAGTGTACAATGTAGGTGGCACTAACATGCCTCCTCTTTCCGTGAGAGAAGAGCCTTCCCTCTAGTCTTCTCTAAGCTTACTTTTGCTCCTCTCTCAAATGAAGTTTGAGGAATAAATTTAGATTTTGGTCTTCTCTTCCATAGCCTGAAGGAATTGTATCCTGAAGCGGGATCTATCATTTGATTTTTTTTTTTTTCGAGACAGGGTTTCTCTGTGTAGCTTTGTACCTTTCCTGGAACTCTTTCTGTAGCCCAGGCTGGCCTCGAATTCACAGAGATCCGCCTGCCTCTGCCTCCCGAGTGCTGGGGTTAAAGGCGTGCGCCACCACCGCCTGGCTCATTGAATTTTTGACCCACGGAGAGGCCTCGCCTTCTTGCTTAACCTGCAAGGAGAGGCAAAGTATGTGCATCTTTGTTGAAAGGGAATAATTAGATCTCCTGACAGCTAAGCCAACCTTACGTTTCCAATTTCTGTGAAGTTCAGATGACTCATCAGAGCTCCACCAACAGATTACAAGAGGCCTAAGTTTTTCACTAGAGTGCTGACCACCCTGGGTTGCTGTGCATCTGGAGATGTCTGTTTTCCTGAGACCTGCAATCCTATTCAGGGATGAATTGAGGAGAAGCTGGACCAAGAGAAAATTTTGCGTACTGATATCCACTCGTTAAAAAGTGGGGAAGCTGTTTCGCTGGTGCAGGAAGAAAGGGGCTTCAGGAGCTTCGGGCTGTGGGTTCTGCTTCATGAAGGGTGGAGTGAGTTTAAGCCACAGTGTCTGCTGGCTTTTCTTCTGTTTGCCACCCACCTGCGTTCTCATTCTTTTACATCTTCTTACTGCTTTTACCCCACTGTTCCTTAGCTTTTCCAGTTCTGCCTCACCCCAGGTCCAGCTCTGCAGAACTTGCACACCGTAGAAGGCAATGCAGAACTAGATCTTGAAAACATCATTGTATTACTTACATCTAAGTCATAATACATGCACTTTCTTTACCTTTTAATTTTAAATTATTATTGAGGGGGCAAACAGCACAGCACATTTGTGGAGATCAGAGGACAGCTCCATGGGGTTGCTTCTCTTTTTCCACCTTCTGTGAGGTCTAAGGATCAAAGTCAGATTGTTAGGCTCACACAGCAAGTGCCTTTACATTCTGAGGCATTTAGTTTGCCCTTTTATCAATTATTTTACCCATGTGGCAGGCCTTGTCTTAGTCTCTTACATAATTTATGAAGATTGGCTATGGATGACTTATAAGTAATAATATAAGGAATGTTTTAGACTCATGTTCTGTTCAAACAGAACCCATTAAATAAAACTAAAACATTACTAATGCCAATGAGCACCAAAATTTCCAGTCATCCAGGAGGAATGTTGTAAATCTTTTTTGAAATATGAAGAACATAATCATACCCTACCTGGCTGAGTGCTCCAACAGTAGGGTTTGTTTTACATTATCTGCCATGTGAATTATTGACATCTCTTGGTGTGATAAATAAATAACTAAACTTTAAGCATTCTGGGAAAGGTCCCAGAGTCATTGAAATTCACAGATAACTGTGGGAAAGTGAATAATGCTAGGTCCCATGTGGCCTGGTTCACTGGCCTTGGCTAGAGCTGGCCAGGTTGGTGCCCATCAGATCCTGCCTTCAGGGTGGCTTTCAGAATTCCTTTTCATAGCTGTGATGGACCTTGGCTTCCAGAGTCTCTCTGGCGATATCTGTCAGTTTTCCCTTTGATTGGAGATTCTCCCAAGAACTCAGGTTTCACTCCATCTCACCTCTTAGCAATGGAAGCTAAGGCCAGGATGAGTTCAGGCCAGGAAGAAGGGCTGTGGGTCTTCAGCTATGCCCCAATTCTGTGAGCTACTTGCTAGTCTTTGTAGGTACCTCTGAGGCCCTGGTCATGTTTCCTTGGTCTGTTCAGGTGCACACATAATTTTATGTCTAAGACTCTTTCTTTTAAAGTGTATTTTTCTACCAAGCAGGTACCATTAACACAGTCATGTTAATGGTTCCAATAACAATATTCATATCTTCTTGGTATCATTAGTAAACAAGTATCTACAAGAGGTAACTTTTTAGGCAAATATGTTTTATTTTATTTGGGAGCATAGATGTGGGATAAAGCCTGAAATTGGGAGCTGTTGTATAATTGTAATAATTATTATTGTAATAAAGGTACACAATAAGTAGAATTATGTATGAATTAATTTAAAATAATACATATAAACTACATAGCATAGTTCCTAACACATAGTATGGGATGCATAAGCAAGGATTTCGGAAGCTACTATAATAGATATGTGTTTGTGTTAAAGCTACTGATTAACCACCTGTCAAAGTAACCAACATAAAGTGTGCATTGTGGTGGGGGTGTTTTTAAACCTACTGCATTTTCTTGTATTTTTTTTAGTAATGTGTAGAAAAGAAATAGAACGTTATGTATGCTATATTGCATGTTACACACCATAGTACATATTATAGCATGTGAAATATGCTATAGTACATACTATATTATCTAATTGTGTTATATATTTATATTTAACATATAAAATACATCATATACAAATGAAAACAAAATTCATGTACTAAATCTCTTAAAATATTGCAGTTGTTTAAAGAAGCATTGACTATATGCCAGGAATTACACATAGCATCTTGCCAATGTGATCTATTTAATTCTACATCAACTCTACCAGTTAGATTTCCTGTTATTTCTGAATAAGTAGCTCTCTTTCTGTGTCTCTGTTTCTATTTCTATCTCTGTCTGTCTCTTTCTCTCTTGTCTATTTATGTGTATGTGCATGCACACGCAGGAGCTCATGCTGTGCTTTGAATATGAACTGTCTCCCAATAGCTTATGTTTTGAATGTTTGTTACCCAGCTGGTATCATTATTTGGGGAATGAGTAGAGACTCTGGGCAGTAGGGCCATCTGGAGGAAATGTGTCTTTAAAGGTAACTTCTGGTTTCTAGTCCCCTTCTTGCCCTCTGTTTCCTGATGCCATAAGGGAACATCTTCCTCCTCCATGTTGCTCTGTTGTCATGATGCTCTGCCTCATCAGGAGACCAGAATCAGCAGAGCTAAAGACTATGGTCTGACATCTCTGTACTGTGAGCTAAAACAAACCTTTTCTTAAGCTGTTTATGTCAGCTCTTGAGTCACAGTGATGATAAAGCTTCCTAACACACTGTGTGTGGAAGGGCCTTCCCTGTATTCACAGAGCTTCTAAATGAAAAGCTCTTTGTGCCCAAGTGTGTAGGAATTTAATACTAGTGTTATGATTCTCTAAGTGCTATTCTTTCATTTGCTAGCTGCTTATTTGTTGGGCAATTCTCCAGACTGCACTTTAGAGACTCTCTATCCCTTTAAGGAGATTTGAGGTTGACTGTTTCCCCAAAGGTTGTCTTCTTTATCTCCCACCAACTCTATAAGGAAACTAACTACTAATGTCCCCATTTTGGAATTTGGGAGGGAGCCGAGGCTTTGGGACACTAAATCATACAGTTATCAAGTGATGGAAGTGGAGCTGACCATGGGCCTGATTTCAAACTCTTCCACCTTCCCACTTTGCCATATTTATACCCTCCCAACTACCATACCCACCAACTTGGAAACCTGTCCTTCATGTTAGCAGTAGGAAGCTAAGGCAGAGGCTATCCCACCAACTCCACTTTCCCGGTCACACATGTTCTGGAGTCTAATTGAAGAGGAAGAGGATCAACCAGTGAATCAGTAGTGTGGGTCCCTGGGAACGCCCACTTGGAACTCTGTTCTAGCCAGTCTAAGATCATTAGGCTGACAGCCTCACAGCTGGAGAGGTGGCCAGCCTGCCAGTGGCCTGATGGATGACATTCTAACAATGGGTGTTCTTGTTTTAGCACTTCATCTGTTTCCCTTTAGTGAATTTTTTTATCATTGTCTTTTGATTAGCTTCAAATAAAGAGGAAGCTAGTAAACACCAAACATATTTGGAAGGATTTCAATCTCAATTGTATAGTATAGCATGATATGACTTGGAGGAGTGGTATAAGAAAGATTTCAGAATAAACAACATCTTACATGAAACTAGGGACTACATTTAAGTTCTTCACAGCATAGGATGTATGGTTTCCAGGCTGCAGCTGCAGGCCAGTTCTCCATATGTTCATCTATAGCTCACAGGTTTTATCCAATAAGAACGAAAGTGGGACTCACAATTTGGGCTCCTGTCTGCCTGTGTGCTGAAAGAGTTGTCAGGAGGTCTGCGGTCCATGCCTCGGTAAGGATGTGCTGCTTCCATGCAAAATAAAATAGATTCCCATCACAACTTACCCTCTTTCCCATCTGAATGCAGAGATGGGCACACAGTCATGGAGTCAGTTTCATTAGTTAGAGAAGTCTGTGTAATGCTAGACATCTTGTTTATGCACCAAATCATTTCTTCATCTTCTCTTTCCTTCTCCTAAGCAACAGGAAGAAGCTAATGGGCAGTTTCAGAGACATATTCTGGAACCATTGGCATTCTTTTTCCTTTTTCTTCTGTGTACAGCACTGGGGATTGACCTAAGGTCTCATGTGGTTGCGTGGAAGTACTGCACCCTGAACTCTATTCTCTGTTCTCTCTTTAAAATGTTTTTATTTAGAAACAGTATCTCATGAAGTTTCCCGGGATCAACTTGGACACATAGGTAGTCCATATAGGATATAGATGTGAGATCCTTCTGCCTTAACTGCCCAAGTAGTTGAGCTTATGGGCTTGTGCCACTAAACCTGGATCTGTCAGTATTTTTTTAGAGCTCTCTATTGGCTATCTAGTTCATGATATGCCATTAAAGAATTTACTTTTTATTAGGGTCAACTTTGTTTGTTCTATAGATTAAAATTCTGCTGTCCAGTGTTTCCTGTTTTGGCAGTTTGTGTCATAGCTACTCATGTATATTGTCTCAGATTTATTATTTCAGTCTCTGTTCAATATGGTTTTTTCCCTCCATGTCTTCCCAGTGAGGATGAGATATGGGTTTCTTAAATTTTCCTTCTGGTTCATTCTATAAGTATGTTGGTATTAAGATTCCCACCCCCAGGTTTTTTCCCCCTTTGGTGTTTTTTGAAAGGCATACACAGTAATTTTCAACTCATTTATTTTGGCCTTTCTTTGGCCTGTGTTTCAGGTAGGGTTTCTATTGCTTGATAAACATTAATCCTAGAGCAAGTAGGGGAGGAAAGGGTTGATTCAGGTTACTGTTCCACATCACAGTCCTTCACTGAGGACAGTCAGGGCAGGAACTCAAACAGGCCAGGAACCTGGAGGCAGAAACTGATGCAGAACCCATGAAGGATCACTGCTTACTGCCTTGCCCCCATTGCTTGCTCATCCTGCCTTCTTATAACACTCAGGTCATGAGTGGCACCACCCATGGTGGACTGGAACCTTCCATATCAATCATCAATCGAGAAAATGCACTACAAATTTGTCCACAGGCCAATCTGGTGGGGGTGTTTTCTTTTCATTCTTCCCAAATGACTATAGCTTGTGATACGCTGACATAAAAGGAACCATCACAACTTTATTTTTAAATGAGAAACCAAACAGTGCGTTAATATACACAGACTCTAGACTTATTCTTTAACTCTAGGCTGAAAAATTTTAAGCATACTTGTTAGACTGACAAACATCATTCCTACCTTTGACATTTCAGTGCTGTTGGAAATGCTAGAAGGTCACAAACCTAGGATGTGCCTATCCCCAAAAGGTGACTCTGTCTATTGTGGTTTATTTAGGCAGTCTGTACCATCCATTCCCTTTCTGGGACTTCCTGTCTCTGACTGGATATAGAGAAAAGACGAGGGCACATAGGGGAAGAAGACAAAGGATGGCAGCAGTTCTTGAAGTGCATTACCCATAGGGAGGCTAGGGAAAGACTTCCACCTGTCCACTATCTGTTTGGGGAGGGCTGGGGATAATTAGCTCTATTCGGTGGTTTTGGTACAAAGAATCAGGGACTGTGTGATCAGTCTTATTTCTCTAATTTTGCAGATAATAGAAACTAATCCTTCATCTTTTCCAAAAAAATAATAAAGTCACTTTATTTCAAATTAATACACAAAACTATCACATAGCTAATTTAAGGAAGCCTTTCAAATGAGTTAAAATGTAAATCTGTAAGCAGAGTTCCGTGGCTTCAGAATGGCCATTCTAACTGTAGAAGTTTGCTTTGATGGATAGAATGGTCCTCTTTAAGTGCTTGAGTGCCTTCATCCTTAAAATAAGTCATTTACTTATACTTTTATTGGTGATGTAAATTTGTGTGTGTGTGTGTGTGTGTGTGTGTGTGTTTTGTTGATTTGCTGGGAAAAGCTGCAGAGTGAACTCCCAAACATGAGATATTTTAAATTCCACTTTAACCCAGTCTTCATTTCTTAAATGTAGAGAGCCTGTTATTTCAAAATATGGTTATGTTGATATCCTTGTAGATAACACCTCATGTACATGATGGGAAAGAAAGGCCTATTCAGCTGGGACTGGTTTTCCGAAGCAGAGAGACGTCTAATGAGGACTAGGTTTCATGTAACAAAGTCCCTCATTGTCTGGCAAGCCTGCATTGACAGAAAGACCACATTGATGAAACCATCTGATCTTTTAACCCATCCACCTTATGCAGAGAGGTCCTGTAAATTATAATGATCTAATAGCAGAGCTTGGAAACACCTGAATGGAAAAGCTGTACAACCCTGAAAGCTGATTGTGTTTTCTGGGCCAAGGGGTCAGGTACTGTGGGATGTTGACCAGCTCCCCTGTCCCTCCCGAGGATTGGAGCTGCAGCTCATTTCAAGCCTGTACATTCAGCCCACTATGACTTCATTACCAGGGGACACTCCTCACATGTGGGATGGGAGGAGGAGTACCTTTCTCTAGTCACAAGGATGTTGAGAGAGCTGAGTCTTCACTGCAAGGGAATGGCATGTGGACTAATGCTTGGCACTGGAACAGGGCTTGGGCTCCAACAGCTGAGCTGCTGAAGCTCAGCGAAGTCTTTCAGCCAAAACCACAGAGTCCTCAAAACCGACTTTACAAGCCCAAATGTAACAAAGCATCACTCCATACTCATTCTGATGAACTGCCTTGCATGCTGGCGATTTCCTGGCAGGGCTGCATAATGACTGTGTCTGGGTGTAGTTTAAAAGGTGTATGCATGCATGTGTGCATGCGTGCGTGCATGCGTGCATGTGTGTGTGTGTGTGTGTGTGTGTGTGCGCGTGTGTGTGTATGTGTGTGTGTGTGTGTGTGTGTGTGTGTGTGTACATGCATGTGCACCTGCAATTGCCCCGTTGTTCTGTTTCACTTTCAACAGAACTCTGAGACTCTGACAGTGGTTCTCCACAGTTTCAGTGGGGCAATATAGTTGAGGACAGGGCCAAATAAAAAGTTTGGATAATCTTATTTTTTTTTCTTTTTCTCTCCTTTTCCCTGCCCCATCCCATTTCCATGTGGCCACAAGGTGGTTGTTAATGCTTTAAAGCAATCAGGTGTTCTTGGATATTATGGCTGTACAGCAAGGACCTGGGGTTGCCTATCTGCTCTGTGAGGTACCATCACTTTACAGCTTCTTACATGAGCAATGCTAATTAGTGCTCGTTAGAGATTAGTCAATGACTGAAAGACTACCACAGAAATAATTTTTTTTTGCAGTTTTTTAAAAATTTTTATTTTTTTTTATTTTGCAATACAATTCAGTTCTACATATCAGCCACGGATTCCCTTATTCTCCCCCCTCCGACCCCCCTCACCTTCTCCCCAACCCACCCCCCATTCCCACCTCCTCCAAGGCAAAGCCTCCCCCGAGGACTGAGATCAACCGGGTAGACTCAGTTCAGGTAGGTCCAGTCCCCTCCTCCCAGGCCAAGCCAAGGCATCCTGCATAGGCCCCAGGTTTCAAACAGCCAACTCATGCAATGAGCACAGGACCCGGTCCCACTGCCTGGATGCCTCCCAAACAGATCAAGCCAATCTACTGTCTCACCCATTCAGAGGGCCTGATCCAGTTGGTGACCCATCAGCCATTAGTTCATAGTCACAGAAATAATTTTTAATTGCAAGAAAATGTAAATGGTTGCTTCTAGATATATGAATGGATTCTAAAAATAGAGTATGCTCTTGGTTATTCAGTTTGGTTGTCAGCTTTGTGGTCTCTGTTTTAATTTTCTTGTATTCTATCCATTTTACTTACACGTGTACTTGAAGAGTGGGAAGGGACAAGAAAGAAAAAAAAAACAAAAAAGGTAAAATCTGCAAACCATATGAATAAACTATTATTCTACTCAAATTAAATTCTTGAATTTATTTTTGCAACTACCATTTTAGCAAAAGGGTAATTTTTAAATGCCAACTGACCCCCTGACAGCTGTCTTCTCCACTCTGAGCCTTTTATGACAGCATGCCAAATAATCAGGCTAAAACCTTGTCTCTGACTTGAGGTGACCAGTTTCCTTCACATTGCTTCTAGAATGATTCCTGGTCTCATGTGCATTTTTCTGGTGAGAAGGCTCTTGGTTGATCTTAAAATCTTGGGGTCACATTCGACAAACTATCACAAGTCAGGGTTTTGTGTGGTAACAATCTCAAAACCTGCTTTTGAATGAATGCAATATTGTAGGAACCACATGTATCTTTCTGGGAGAGACACATAGCTTTTGTTTCTGAATTTCAAAGTGCTGTAGGACTGAATAAATTATCATATATTGTTATTCGTTAGATCATAGATAACAAGAGATAACTTAGATCCTTGTCATTTGCCTCCTTGTGTGCTAAGTATTGATCCATGCTTTTATCCATTTTATTAGTTTGCTTTTCTATGGTTTTCATAAATGTCATGACCAAAAGCCACTGAGGAAGAAAATAGTGTATTGGGCCTACAGGTCTTGATCACAGTCCATTATCAGAAAAAGCTAGGTCAGGAACTCAAGGAAGGAATCTGGAAGCAAGAACTGACCGTGGTAGAACCTGGCTTTTGCTTGCCCTCCTTGGCTTGCTCAGCTTATTTCCTTATACCAACCAGAACTACTTGCCCAGGGGTGGCACTGGCAACAGTGGGTTGGGTCATCCCACATCAATCATTAATCAAGAAAATGCCCCATAGACTTGCCTACAGGCAATCTGATGAAGATAGTCCCTCAACTAAGTTTTCTTCTTTCCAGATGACTCTATCTGTGTCAGGTTAACAAAAATAAAATAAAATAAAATAAAATAAAATAAAATAAAATAAAATAAAATAAAATAAAATAAAATAAAATAAAATGGTAACTAGTATACCCAGTTCCCCACAAGAGGAACCCATCTTTTTCATGCTTTTTCTTGCCTGTCTTGGAAGAAATATATATTATGAACCTGAACGACAAATGTTACCTAAGGATAATTTTTTTTTTGAAAATAAACCTTGAAAGAGTTAAGGACTTGTACCTTATTAGATGTATTGGGTAGCCTTGGATGAGAAAGATTGACCATGACCCTGTTGGTGGAAGATGTCAGCATGTCTTCAAAAGTCAAGGAAGTCCTAGTTGGCTCTGTGGTTCTTTCTTATTGGTTTTGGCTTTCAAGATTCAACTCTTTGAGTCTCTTAGGATTTCCAAGTGATTGTAGGGACATCAGATGCAGCAAGGTTGTAGAATTCAGGACACATTTTCTATATAAAAATTCACAAGCGTACATATTCTAAAGTCAATCCCATAACACTTTGGAGGGCCAGACTCTGTGTGCCTAGCAACAATTCTATTTTTTGGTGTGTTTTATCCTTCTCCTCCACTTCCTTGCTAGGCTTTAGGGAATCAGTAGGACTCACCACCAATTGGATTGCAGAACTCCTTGGCTTGCAGTGAGGCCTGCTATCATCAGGTATGTAAAATCTTGCCCGATGTAGTCAGAAGTTAAAATCAAACCATCATAAACCTGCAGGACTTATGACCCTGAAAGCCCTAAGGGAGTTTCCTGGACGAGATCTCAGTGGAATGTTGCCCAAAACCCCAAATGGGAAATATATATGAACTGATTTCGTGCAGTGTGAAGGCTGAGGCAGCAGTGGACTGCTTTTGTAGTATGATACAATGATAGATTAGCACACATTTAATCCTAGACCAGGGCTTTAGAGTCCTAGGTCTTCCCTGGGCCTTCCTCCGTCTTTGTGGTTGTTAATAGTACAGAGTGTTAAGCTTAATGGTAATGGGCATTTTTCTTCTGTGACACAATTGTTTTATGTTTTAGCCAATTAGAAAGTCATTCCATAAAGAAAAGAATTGCCAATAGGATGTTAGTGTAGTTGAAATATGCTGTAAGACTGTAGGGTTGGGGAAATAAAAGAAGATTATGGTTAAATAGTTATTTAGTGACAAAAGTAATCACATTTTAAAAGCAGTTAGGTATCACTGACTTTAAGAGAGCCTGCTCACATACAAACTTGTAGAAGAAATGAGTTAAGGGATACTACTTATGTTACAGATTTTTTTGTTAGCCTTTCCATAAATGGTGAGGCTTCTGGTTACATTTAATATAGATTTGGTTTGCCAATATCCAATGGGTTGACTCCTCAAGAACAACTTACTAGGAAAACAAATCACCATTATGCAGAATTATTGGAGCAGAAACATGCTATGTTGAGCAATAGTTAAGATAAACACATGAAGTTCTTGGTCACAGATAATGAAATAGATAGGGATTGCAAGCTGTCTTGAGACAGGTAAGGGAAACAGACCTGTGTATCTGAGTCTGGTGTGGTTTTCAGCAGGTACCGGTTATGTGTCTTGAGAATGGAAACAACCTCTCCACATATCTTCAACAGAAAATACAGAAGATACAAAAGCTGTAGAGTTTAGCTGGCTTTTTAGTTCCTAAATTTCATAACAATCAAAGCAACCAACCAACCAACCAACTAACTAATCTTGAGTCTCAGAGGAGGAATATCTGAACCCTTCTAGATAAAGAGCTTGTCTTTATCCAGTTCTTTGCAGTTTGATGTCTCTAGGGCACCCCTTCCCCCTTACCTTGACTGTTAGGTATTTTAATTTGTTTGACTTTTCAGAATATCACTTGATGTAATTGAAGACTTCCATGCTAAGGGAAAACAATATAACTGCAAACACAGAGGGTCTGCCAGAAGACCAGAAAACACAGAGCCCCTCCTCACAAGGCATGGAGAAATGCCCAGGGATCCCTCTAATAGAGGGAGGTTGGCTGCTAAAAGATCTACAAGCTACCTGACTTTTTCTCCTGACAGGTTTATTCCATCCCTGAGAAATGCTCTGGGAGTCATTAGGAGATTGGAAGGAATCCTAGGATTTGGAGCTGTGCTGTGGTTAGTGACAGTGAGGACTCTGAAAGCTACTTAGGGAGGAGTCCCAGGTTTTAGCTCCTGAGTAGGCTTCAGATCTCTATTTGCTTGAATTTCTTGGCTCTTTAAGATTTAGGAAGTATTGATAAGAAACACATGAAAAATACACAGGTTTTACTCTTTTCTAACATTCCTAGAGGTTCTTGGTGGTAGTAGTGAGGAATAGATTGTGTGTGTGCATGTGTGTGTGTGTGTGTGTGTATGTGTGTGTGTGTGTGTGTGTGTGTGTGTAGGGATGTGTGTCTGTGTGTATTATGTGTGTACATGTGTGTGTATATATGTATGTATGTGTGTGCATATATGTATGTGTGTCATGTACAAGTGCATGTGTGTGTATGTGTGTGTATAGGGATATGTGTGTGTGTGTGTGTGTGACACAGAGAGAGAGAGAGAGAGAGAGAGAGAGAGAGAGAGAGAGAGAGAGAGAGAGAGAGAGAACAAGAACATTTAAAAGGCTACAAAATCTTACAAGTGCTCAAAAAATACTGATTGTGTGATAGGTGTTCACTATGGCTGAAAACAATGAGAATTCATCGAAGACAAACACTTAATTCTTGTTCAGTAGGATTCCTTTGAGGGTAGGGGAGCCATCTTTGTTTATCTTAGTGGGCTTATGTGTGAATACACTTAAGGGCCAACTGTGTGTGTGTGTGTGTGTGTGTGTGTGTGCGCACTCACACACACAAGGGCAGAGACCATTTTCTACTGAACCACATTAGCCTTGGAGTTGCAATCACACAGCTTTAGGACTTCTCTGCAGCTCCATTTCTCTGGGGGATAGAAGGTAGAACTGGGCAGAAGGCATAGCTCTTCTCTTCAAGGTGTTTTCGAAACTTCCTTGCTGGAGACTCCTTCTCTTTGTCTCCTGTGCCTTGGCGCTGCAAAGCTGAGAGCTGAACATTCTGCTGTGAATGAATTCTATTCTCAACCAATTTGGGAACTGACTTCCCTCTGCAACAGTGTGGCCCGGTTATGATACCTCTATAAGAGCACCAGAAGATAGCCTTAACTCATTCTGCACAGTGGTCATCATCTTTAAGAGCCTACTCTAGGTCCCTTTGTTCCCAGGCCTTTCATGACTGGGGCTTTAAACTTAAACACAGGCATGCAATTTTCCCTTTTGTTGTTCTATGTTCTCTTGGCAATTTCTGAATAAAGCAAAAACAAAAGCCAAAAAACACAACTCTACCTCTTTTGAAATTCTCCCATACAGTTCTACAACATCCCTAGAACTCTCTCTTAAGTTAATACTGGGCTAATAGAGTTCTGATAGTAAGGATAAGTATTCCATATCAAAAATGTCTTTGTCTCTTGCTTTTCTTGGCATAAGCTCAGAGATTCTCCTGTTGCGTGATTTCTCTTTGTCCTTTGAAATTGCTCTTCTTGATGAATGACTGCATCCCAGCAGTCTGTGGACATCTGTCATCTTCTTGTCACTTTCAAGTTTTTCTACTTACGAATTTTTTCATTGCCTTTACAACCTTCTAAAACAGCTCTTTCAAGTATCATGCTTTATACTGATCAAAACCTTAAGCATTGATTGTAAATAGAAGTATTACCTTGTTGACAGCAAATTGTGGATGAAGAGTCTAAGACATCTTCTATGACAGCAGCTGTGATGAAAGGAAAATTTAACAGTATCTTGTTTGGGGATATCATTTTGTTTATGATTTTGAAAATACGTCTCTGAAAGTTGGTAAGTAGGATCTGTTGTGAAATTTGGGAGCTGGTGCTAGGCTGACTGGAGTCTGAGTCATTGTGCTATGCCAGCCTGTGATCCATAATTAGCACTCCTAATTTACCCTCCGTTCCAAGATGAATTCATGTGTAATGTGTACTCATGTGTAATCCTATGGGTGAGGGCAGCCAGTTTCTTTCCAAGGCATCTTATTCCCAAGTGCTGGTAATAATTTTGCTCTGCCTTTCTTTGTTCAAGTGTCTTTGTGCCTCAGTGGAGAAGGGGAGAGGAGATGGAGTGCACATTATTAACATTTCTGCTGAAGTTCCCTTCTACGCTCTTTTTGAAGGTCTGGGTGCCCTTGTGAATGTTACTTTCTTGTTGGCCAGCATTTCAAAACAAGAATTCCATACTAAATTCCTGGTCATGAACCTTGTTATAATGATAAGAATTACCTTATTACTCAAAAAGTTTCCTCTCCTTTTCTCTTGAGATCATCCAGTCCCCATGATAAAGTAGAACATATGATCCAGTGAAAACTGTCCTTCCATCCTGGAGCACTCACAGAGTGGGAGCAGAGCTGGTTACCCCTGGCTTGGGCTCTTTGCTGCACTCATACTCAAAAAAAGTATTCTAGCATAAAATTCTACTAATTTTGTAAGACTTTGCCCTCTCACTTAACCCCAAAGATGCTAAGTCTTTACAATAAATGGTTACCTTGGAAACATGGCGAAACCCAGGATAAACCCAAAGCATGAAATCATTGTTTAGAATGTCCCTGGCCTGCTCTTCTTTTTCTCCATTAATACTGTTTTTGGACAGGCTCTTTGTCACTGAGGAGGAGGCCCAAAACTGCACAGGTTTCAGGAACAGATAGGAAGCTAAACCGTTTCAAAGAGGACTCGATTTCAGTTAGTTATCTCTGCTTAGAACAGTGGTTCAAGCTGATGCTCCTAAAACCATCAGAAGCCCTTATTAAGGTGATGCTGGAGTACCTTAGGTTTGAGTGATAGTTTCACATCCTGTGTGAAGCTGCCTCTAAATTCTAGGAGTGCTCAAGACTCAGCCTCCTCTATGCAGTAGAGATCGCCTCTTAGCATGACTCAGGAACACCTGTATGCAGGCTTCAGACATGGGTGGTACCCTCACTTTGGTGTCCTTGCTTCTCTGTCTAGGGTGAATAGATGCTGGGTTCTGCCTCCCTAGGAACAGTGTCACAGCACATTCTTCAGACAGAGAACAAGGGGGACAGTAGGGACATGTTTCTTACTTCCCTCTCTTGGCACTCAGTGTTCTGATGTGCCCTTGGCCAATGATGGAAAGTTGTTCATTATTTTCCTCCCCAGTTTTCTAGTTATCTCTTCGAGGAGCAGAAATGAAACCTTGGCTTCTTCTGTATGGCTTTGCAACTGCAGTGGAGTCCAGGCTTGACAGACAGCTTGTTCAGGTGGGCCCCATATAATGACAGACATCCTGTATAAGCGGAAGCAGGAGGGCGGGAAGCCAGTCAGAGATGGAGATGTGATGACAGAAGCAGGCGTTGGAGTGGTACCTTCCTGAGGAAAGGATTTCTAGCAGCCTCTGGAAGCTGGAAGAGCCATAGGACAGTTGATTCTCTGAAGCTTCCTGAGGGACACAACTCGTCAACACTTAAGACTTTGCCCCTGTGGAGCACATTGTAGCGTGTTAACCTCCAGATCTGTAAGTGAATCAATTTGTATTTCTTTAAGCTATTAGACTTGTGAGGGTTTTGTTACAGATGGAATAGAAAATTAATAAAAATTTGAGGAGCACATAGCCTCTGTTTCAAGGACACTATCCTGATGGGCCTGCATTGACCACCCTCAATTCAGTGTTCTTTGTGTTCTTTTAGTGTTTCTCAATTGCCAGACACCATCGCCTGCCACTGTGACTTCTTTTCCTTTAGCTGTCACCTGCTACTGTACCTGTAGCTTTGGGAGTCAGTGTGAACTAGATAGATACAGGGCTACCAGCTTCAGATATCCTCTAAGCAAATATTTCTGCAAAGCTCACCAGACTGAAAAAAAAATGATTATACTCCTTTTGAGTATACGTTAAAATATGTCCATGTTCACCAAAATTACTCTTCCTTGTAACTTTACAAATTATCAGCAATGCTCATCCTTTTTGGGGGGGATACCCAGACACACTCTGCTCAACACTGGTATGGAGCTCTATGTCGGAGACTTCAGCTCACTCCAGTGAAGTATGGGTTAACTGGTGTGACTGCTAACCAGCATGACAGCACTGAGAGAAGATGACAGGAACTTGGATCCTGGCTGGCCATGATGCTATTAGGCATCAGTATTTAATCAGTTCTCCCAAGAGCTTAGGATGCACGTAATTTGGAAGAAGAGCACAGTGCTTTGAACTGTTTTTAAACACGCCATCCTGCCGGCAGCCTTTCTCAGTCAATCCATGCTAATACTTCTGCTAAATGAAGAACTGAGGTGAGGGTGGAAGATTCGCTTTTTAAAAACTGATTTTATGTCAGCATTTAAACTCCTGGAATTTGGTGTTGATTTAGATAAACTTGCTAAATTCTGGCTTATCCTAAATAAAGCAATTCACTAGAGACAGGGAAGACTCAGCCTGACTGAGCACATGATCAAATCCTCTGCAAATCTTCTGCCATTGTAGGAAGGAGCTGGAACAACATATGGAGGATAGACTGAAGCTTCAGCAGTTACACAGTGGTCAGGCAGGACTGACAGAATTTGGCTTGGGGTTGAGGACGGTGTTCTGTGTCCCTTCCTACAACACAGGACGAAGGGAATCATTGTTGGAAGTCTTTGACTGGCTTGTACCACGCTTACTGTTCCATCTCATGACCTCAGACCTCTCATCTTCCTTTTGGCTAATAGACTCTACAGAGGGACATAGCATTCATTCCTCTCCTAGCCCTCCTGGTGTATTTTAGCAGAAAGACAATGAGCCATGAAACTTAGATGTTATGTTTAGTTTTGCCATATACTGTGTGAACTCAGGTAAGACTTTTAACAATTTGTGTGTGTGTGTGTCTTTCTTTTGTTACGTACAAGATGGATAAAGAAGAAGCCAGAAGTAGTTTGCACTTGGAAGTTCACATAGGTAGCTCTTGCTATGTTTTGCTTTGGACTAAATGAAACATGTCCATTTTCTGTAAGGGACTACCCAGCAAAGACATTGCTTTATCTTGGTTCATAAGATCAGGTCCCTCATCTTTGCCTTACTGACTGCTTCAGTAACTCTACACTCCATTCTTCTTCTTCTCCCTTCCCACCATGCTGCCACCATGCCACCTTGCCCATGAGTCTGTGTGTAGATAGTAGGGGCTTCCTGTTGTTTATATAACTTACTGAAGGGGACACTTAGGTGATCTTAATAAAAATAAGTATAATTAATGACACCCCTCATAATATGTACTAAGCAGATCATACAACATGGACTAGGAGTATTGAAGTTTTGCATATATTAACTTATTTAATTCTTACAATAGTCTGCTAATGTAGGTTATAATTATTTCTTTCATTTGGAGTATTGAAGTTTTGTATATATTAACTTAATTCTTACAATAGTCTGCTAATGTAGGCTATAATTATTTCTTTCACTTTATAGCTGAGGATAAGGAGAGGCTGAGTAACTTGTCAGTGAGAGAAATGGGACACACACCTGGGCAAATCTGGCTTAGGTACACTGTGCTTAGCTGTTCATCTGTAAACATTGCCCTCCTTCAAGACAGACTTTCTGGGTTTGTGATCAGCTTTCCTTAGACCAGGTGGTGTACATAGCCTTTAATTAAATGTTTATTATTTCTTTTTGTATAAGGAACACATGGAATAAAATGTCCTGGAAAGCAATTAATTCAATCAAATAAAGTAAAAGTCCCCTTTGACCAGTATAACCCCAACTGTGCGTCTCTCTTCCTGGCATAGCTGTTATGCCACATTTGAGGAATGAGCCTCCTAGCTCTCCCACATGCATTCACATGTACTTAAGGGCCATTAGAAAGTCAATTATTGCTGTGTTTTCTTTATATAGCAGCACGCACACATAATTTAATTGTATATATCAAGTTCTTCCTCTGACAATATACATGTAGGTGTGTTACAGGGTTGATATTGAGCTGGTACCCAGAGGTCAGTGGCCATGCCTGTAGCTGAAATCCTACAGTAGGATGCACCATGTGGTAAATACTTTTTCCCATTCTCTTGCTGACTTACCCATTAGTTACATGAGGCACAGTGCCTAGGATGCAATATTCATTCAGAATCTCATAATGTTTGGTTTTGATTTCTTAGAATTTGAATAAAAATGAATGTAATAATGAATACACAATAAAGAATTCAGCTAAGATTTGCCAGTCCTTATGCATAACATAGTATATTTTATGAATATATATATATATATATATATATATATATATATATATATCCCACAGTGAAAAATACCTTGGTGCTGCCTAGGTCTTCATTTTGGTGTATCAGTGTCAGTCAAGAGCCTCATAAAGGAGAGAGCTCCTGAGTCCATTCACTATGCTAAGGCTGCCACCTCTTAGAAAAGAGTACTGTTGTTTTAAAATTATGTGTGAGCTTTAGACTGTCACTCATATCCTTGTTCATTCTGAAGTGAAAAACAGGCTGCCTCTTGAAGGGCTATTTCTGAAGTAAGCAACAGAAACACCCATCAGTGAGCTCACACAAAGCTAGGTGTATACAGGCACCTGAAGTAGAACAGCAGTGTGCCAACTGGAGACCTTGAGAGCATTAGAAAAGCTGCCAGAAAACCAAATGCCCTTTCTCTGGCCCTTCGGGCTAGGTAGTGGATCTCCCACTTTCCTTAGAATGTCTATTCCATCCTTTCTGTCTTTGAAGTAAGCGATCACTTTCCCTTAGAGCTCATTCATAAACTTGCCCCCACCCGACTGTTTTGTATTTTTCATTTCAATTGTTTTTCTTGGACTCAGTTGTTTGTTTGTTTAACTTGAGATCAAGCCTATTTGTCCCGGCTTACATCTATTATTTACACCTCATTCAGTAGGCTAAGGTCAGAGGCTAAGGACTCAGCAGCAGAGGTGGCTCTCCTGAAGTTTGCAGAGACACCCAAGGTGTCATTGGCATTTTGTGCCTGATTATTCAGTCAACATACCTGTCTGCTCATGTACAGAAGAACGTCACTGATATCTTTGTTTATTCTGTGACAACCTTTGTATTCCCTCCTCTAAGACATTTCCTCTACTCCTAGGAGAGCAACTCACAGTCCCTTTCATCTTATGCCTGCAGTGACTGCGATGTGGCCAAAGCTCTCAGAGTCCACTGTCTACTAACACTTATTATATATAAAATATATATATATATATAATACGTAAATGAAATAAGATATAAATGAAAATTGTGAACACTGTGTGTTCAACAGGGGCAAACTATTTAAAATGTGGAAATGTAGAGTTGATCTTTGTATGGTTTATCAGCAAATGCAGGATAGATGATGATGACAGACCACTTCCCCAAACTAGTCACAAGGCTCTTGTCCATGTCTTCCGTTTTAAAAACGGATGTTAATCCAAAAAATGTCATGGAATACTCCCTTAGACCTGGCCAATTTATAATGAAACTACTAAGGAATTAGTTGCTTTGTCATAGGAGGTGACTTTTTTTTCAAATTGCTGTCATGTCTTCTACACTTGCTTAAGCTTAGACTGTCTTACATAGTTCTGTATTTGGACTCTAACACCAGACCTTGGTCCGGGTTAGTAGATTGAAGAGTCAGTAATATTTTCCCTGTCTTAGGATCCAACCGTAGAGTCTCAGTACTGCTCTGGGGGTTCTGTGGTTTATTGCAGAGAGAGGGAGGAAGTGACCTGGCACCAGAGACTTGGCCTCTATCTCAAATAGCGAGACTAAAAGGGAAGCTTCAAGCCTACATACAAATAAATTAAAGGCAGTAATGGCCCGAGGGAGTGTTCATAGAGTTGGCGGGCCTTATTTTTAACTGTATACAAAACCTGGGAAAGGGCTCAATCTTGATGCAGCGTAAAGCTGAATGGAGTTGTTTTATTAATTGATGGTAGAGATTGCAATATACTGTCATATATCATACGAGGAAGCAATTTATTAGATAAAAATCTTACACCTAAATTTATAATCTATCACCCTGTGGAATCTGCAGCTGCACCCAAAGGATGAAGATGGCTCTTCATATGATTCTTAGAACTTTTATTTAATAATTTTGTGTTTCAACATTAACATATCTGAAAAGAATGTTAAAACATCAAGCAGAATTAAAAAGTCCCCAAGTGTCCCCACAACCCAGATGGTACCTGCAATTCTGTAACGAAGATTAGCATTTTAGGATGAAGCTTTGGCCGCGGAACTCTTTCTGCTTTCCCTGGAGGACAGAAGGAATACAGGAATGTGTGCAACGCTTTTGCAAGACCACATGTGCTGCAGTGACTTGGCACAAGGCAGCTGGCTTACAGGTGCTCTGGCAGTGGTACGGAAAGCCTTCTTTCTTTGTCCTTTTGTGCGTGAAATGACTTTAATATGCCTGTTGTGCGGGAGCGGACGCTAGAGGCAATCCCTCTGGGCCAAGCAGTTTGTCTTTGAATGTGGTTTTTAGAAACGGGTGACAGATCTATTTTCTTCCTTAAGAGAATCCTTGTTCTGGGTGGTGACAGGGTTTGTTAGCTGCTGCTTTTCTTTCCTTTCCATACGAATTGAAGATGGGAAACTTAAAGGCAAAATGAGCCAAATAGTTACCATAGAAAAGACAAATTCAGTAATGTAGTTCCAGTAAGAGCCTAATGAACAAGGCACACAGATCATAAAAATTAGCAAAACCCTTTATGAATAATGAGGCAGATCCACATTCTCATTATCCTCAGGGTTTTCAACTCAAATGCACTTGCTTGTGTTGCTGGAATCCAGTCAACATACAGCGAGGAGAGTAGGGGCAAATGTATGCCAAGGGAGATTGTGAAGGCACCTGCCTTTGCTCTTCTTCCTAGAGTTCACCTGCCTGGAACATGGCCATATAAAACCCGGGCTTCAAACATGTGAAATAAAAAGAGGAAGGAGAAAATAGCTGCTGGTATTTTCAACTGTGCTGAGACAAAACCGTTCTTCATTAGTCTGACCATTCGGCATTGTGCATTCTCATGCGATGATGTCAAGCTGTTCGGCTGTGGGAAGCCATACCATGAAGCACAGGAAATAGCTTAAATCATTGGAAATGTTTTTAAGGTTAAATATAGTTAAGGTTGCCAACCACTTCAGAGTCATTTTTACTGGTAGATTTTCTCACTGTCAGTGTTCCTTTAAAAATATACACAACTGAGGCATTCTGAGACAGCTTTCTCCATGGGTTGTAGTCAATGGTACAGCTGTCAGGAAAATTAAGAGTTCATGGTCATCCTCAGCTACATAGGGGGAATGGATACTAACCTTGGCTACAAAGGAACTTGTCTTTATAAAACGATAATTGTCTTTAAAAAACAAACAAACAAACAAACAAACAAACAAAAAACCTCAACTCTGTTGTCATCAGCTTTCCTGGACTACTGATTACTGACCTGGGGAACAGATCTAAGATGTGAGAAGAAGGCCTATATGCAAGATGAAGGCTTTGACTGGTATCTATCATTGCTGTCTTCACAAAACGGACAAGTCTACCACTCCAGTGTAATGTTACACCTATTTTCTCAATCATTCAGAGATTTCAGATGTGGCAGATGGAAGGGAACCATGGGATTGTGGTTTTAACAATAAGATCTAGTTCATACCAGGACAGAAAAAAAGAGAAGCTCACTGGCAAGCATACTTGAAGAACTACATACACTCTTAGAGGCAGAAGTCACCAGCACACTTACTTGGCTGAAAGATGAAAGCTTGCCTGAGATCCTTGTGACCATCCATCCATGGTGGTGTAGGGAGAGGCAAAATAAGCTCCTGTTGATTTTCCTTTCTTTCAGTCTCTTCACACTTGACTATATCCAAAGGGCAGGCAAGACAAGGCAAAGGAATTATGTCAAGATGCCTTTGGTTGTACGGCAGATTTTAGCTGGTACTCTATGTGTCATTATCCTGGTTTATGACACATCATATATTATTCAAACTATATGCTAACATTTCTATTAGTCCCTTTGGTCTATTAATTCTTAAGAGCTGCTCATTCACAATGAATTTATACACTTAGGAAGTACCAAATTTCCTATGAAAAGTATGCTGTTAATTAGTATTTGTCAAACAACTAAATAAATAATAAAATTAAGTATAAAATTAAAATATAGTTGGGTAATTAGGTCAAACTATTATTACAGAAAAGTATTTCACAGAGATATAATTTGTATATTGTAACATTTTATTTTTCAAATAGTACAATTCAACAGTTTTTATGTGTTAGGAAGGTATATGACTATAACCATGCCCCAATTTTAGAGCATTTTTATCACCTTAGAAAAAAACTCTTTACCTGTCAGTATTCATTTTCCATTTGCTCCTGTTCCCAGACCCAAATAATCACTAATCTGCTCTTCTCTATGAATTTGCCTGTTCTGAACGATTTATATCATCAGAGTCTATGACCACTGTGGCCTAGTTTCTTTCACTTTGCATAATATCTTCAAGCTTTGTTGTCTCTTGCACCACTAGTTCATTTTCTTCTCCTTTCTTTTCTTTCCCAATGCAACCCAGGCAAGCCTGAAACCTGTGATCTTTCTCTGTTCATCTCTCAAGTACTGAGATCACAGGCATGTGTCACCATG
This sequence comes from Peromyscus eremicus, assembly GCF_949786415.1. Taxonomy (NCBI): domain Eukaryota; kingdom Metazoa; phylum Chordata; class Mammalia; order Rodentia; family Cricetidae; genus Peromyscus; species Peromyscus eremicus. The sequence goes on from NC_081417.1 coordinate 100,758,104, forward strand.
CCATCACTGCATCCCTTTTATGGATAAGTAGTACACCATTGTATAGCTAGATTGTGGTGGGTGTCCATTCATGGGTCCATGGACACTGTGAATGTTTCTACTGTGGCTGTTGGGAATAATGCTGCTACAAACACTGATACACACATTTTTTTTTATAGATAGATTGTGGTGGATGTCCATTCATGGGTCCATGGACACTGTGAATATTTCTACTTGTGACTGTTGGGAATAATGCTGCTGCAAACACTGATACACACATTTATTTTTAAAAAAATATGGACGTATGTTTTCAATTCCCGTGGGTGTAAATCTGTGAGTTTATATTGGCACAAAAGACCTCTTGTTGTATGAGTCTAAGAGTAGAAAATGTCCAAAACAGACAAAGTACTTTAGTAGGGACAAAGTACATTAGTGTCAGAATGCCAGAGACAGGGAGGAGAGAGTGCTGACAGTGAATGCTAGTGTGTGGGGGGTTTCTTTTTGAGATGGTCAACCAAAGAGTAGTTGCAAATGTTGAAGAAATGCCAAACTGTTTTCTAAAGCGGTTGTGCCATTTTAAAATTCCACAGGCGAAGAGGGTTTTCATTTTTCCACATCCTTACTACCACCTGCTATTTCCTGTCTTTTTTTTCTTTATTTTAGTGTGTGTGAAGTCTTATGTTGTATTTTCTCCTTGTTTAAACTGCATTCACTTACTCTCAAGTGAGGGAGACTGTTTATTCATTCTGCCATATGAACAAATGTAGAAGACACTGTCGAGGGAATAGACAAACTGTGACTCTCACCAGACACCAGATTACTGGTATCTTGAGCTTGGAATTTCCATCTTCTAGAACTGCAAGTAATAAATTTCCATTCTATGTAAACTTCCAGATCTAAAAGTCTTTTCTCAGAGCAGTCCCCTGGCACTCAGACTACATTGCACTAGAAATCAACAGTGACAGCATCATATTCTTGGAGTGCTATCCTTCAGAACTGGGAGAAAATAAATTGCCATTCTTTGGGCCACCTAGTGTGGGATATTCTGTTGAAGCAGGTCTGGCAAACTAAAAAATAGTAAAGCATAAGCTGAAAAACTCAGTCTTAATTATCTGTCTGAAACCTGTTTAATTTTCTTTCTAGCATCGTTAAGAATGAGGTCATAAAGCCTTCAAATTTTTGATGCAAACTCTTTAAGAATAGGTAAGGTCAGACTTATTTATTTTGCTCACTGATATACCTAGATGTGTAGTCAACAAAATATGTATTCACCGAATGCATGTGCTAGTGATGGGGTCATTCTGCTATACTTTTATGAAGAAGAACATGGGAAATTTATCTTCAAATATTAGTACTTTACCCAGATTGCCACTGGCTCCATCTTAGGGGACTTTCTACAATTAGGCTATTTGGAAATTAGAGGCTCATGATGTAATCTCTTGTCTCAAAGGCTGCTTCTTCAGTACCTCCTTTAATTGATCCTTTTTGTTCTGACATGAAAATGTTGGAATTTTGGCATAAATTTTATTCCTAAATCATTTCTTCAATGATACAATATTGAATAGTGACCAGGGAACCAGATTGTCTGGGTTCAAACCTTGAGCCTACTACCTAAATAACTGAGGGAGGTTGAGCGAGTGAATTAACTTCTTGAGTGAGTAAATTAGGCTCTTATCTGTGAAATTGGTTGTAAGCAACTCAAAGTATTGTTCTGGAAATTAAAAAGCAGTGTATGTGGAGCCTTGGAAGGGTTCCTGCACAGATGCACTTGTAAGTATTAGACATTATTATCTTTTATATTAATCTCATGTTTTCTATCTACAGTCTCTCAAGGCTCTTTTATCCAGTCCAGTAGTCCCAACTTGCCACTGAACTCCAGGCTTCTCTAACCACCATTATAACCAACAATACTGGGGTGACGTTAGCGTTATCTCCAGGGCTCCTGTCTATGGTGCACACAGCCTCTATAATCGCTTCCCCTTTCATTGTGGGCCGAGCTTGTGACCATGATGTGTCATCACTCCTGTTACTGGGAGACTAATCAGTCAGCTAGACTTTGAGATAATAGAAAGATATTATCTCAGTGGGCCTGGCAGTCAGCTGAGCATTTAAAAAGAGATGAAACATCAGAGACATGTGCTCCTGCGGGCCTGGAAGAAAGCAAACAGCTCTGGTGTAACTGGTGCAAGGGAGTCCATGGCAAGAAACGGGGAGTAGGCCCAAGTATCTGGGAGTGATCCTTGTATGAGAGCCAGCAGGAACACTGGGACCTCAGTCATACAGCTGCAAGGAAATGAATTCTTGCCAACAGCCAGTGAGTTTGGAAGCATGTCACAAGCCTCAGATGCGAATCATAGCTCTGGCTGACACCATGATTTCTGCCTGGTGAGACCCTGAGCAAATGGCCTAGCTCTCTTGTCCTTGGAATTCTAACTCACACAAGGGGTGAGATAATAAGTAGGTGTTGTTTGAAACCTTTGCATTTGTGGTAATTAGTTATGCAGCAACAGAAAACACAGAGCAATTGCCAAGTTTACTTCTCTATGCCAGTGTCTAAAATAGTAAGTGCGTATTTTACACATCCAAAAGGAACTCCTAATTCTTTCTTATTTTCTTTTTCTCCTTTTCTGTAAGCTACTCACACCTAACAAAATCATTTTTGGTAGTTTTTCCAAATCATTAAATCCTACAGCTCTAGCAGGAAGATAAAGTCTGCATAGGGTGGCTTCTCACCAACACCCCGACTATTACCTTATCTTGTTTTTTATTGAGCCCTTAATAATAATAGCTTTCTAAGTACCTTAGGCCATTCCATTCAGGTAGCCTTTCTTCCTGTAGTCAGGGAGTTTTATGTAACTTGGGCCATACCACCTCTATGTGGGATTCACTAATGACTTCTTGTGGTACTCAACAAAATCTAGAGTCTTCACCATAACCATAAGGACCTTGGTTCTTAGTGCTTTCTGTGAACTATAATAGAATTACTGGTTAGTTTCTAAATAAAAGAAACTTAATTTCTCACAGTTCCAAAGACTAGAAAGTCCAAAATCAAAGAAATGACAGGTTTAGTTTCTGCCAAGGGCTCAGTATCCAGTTCCAAGACATCTTAAATATCTTTTAGAGTGTTGTTCCAAACAAGATGGAAGAGGACAGAAGGAAGAGGAAAGATAGCATAGAGAGGAGATAGAGGAGAGAAAGAGGGGAACTATGAAAAAATGGGGGTAGGGGTAGGAAAGATGGAGGAGAGAGAGAGAAGGGAGAAAGTGAGGAAGTGAGAGAATAAGGCAAACTGACATGAGCCAAATTTACTCTTTTTAAAGAGTCTACTGCCTTGATAGTGGCAGAGCCCTAAGGTCTATCTAATCACCACTCAAGAGTCCCACTTGCTAACACTGTTAATGATGGGAACTGCATTTCAAGATGCATTCTGGAGGGGACTAATGTTGGAACCTAGACCTGGGTATCTCTCTGACCACTTCTGACCACTGTCCTTTTACTTTGCTGTGTTTCGGTAACACAGACCTTAGTGCTTTTTCACTATGATGCCAAGCAAAGTTGCGTTCAATCCCATACCTTCCCTGATTTTTTCCCCCTCTCACTTCAAGATTTCTTCCCTAATTTCCCTACATAAACTAATAGACCTCCTACACTCCCTATGTCTCCATTGCAGTTAGACTTTCTGTGTTAGGTGTTGTGTTCTCTCTGTTTGCTTGTTTGTTGTTTGTTTCCAGTATTAGAATATAAATTATATCAGGGCAAGGGCATTGACTGGATCATCACTGAATCCTCAGACCTCAGCTGGTCTCTGGCATATATAATAACCTGCACTGAATTAAGAGCTTAGAGAAGTAATTTGATACATTTGCACTAAAGGCAGAGTCATAATCTTTCTCTCTCTCTCTCTCTCTCTCTCTCTCTCTCTCTCTCTCTCTCTCTCTCTCTCTCTCTCTGTCCTGATCATGGCATGACTTATGACCAGGGACTGGGGAATTATGTTATACCTCTCTGAACTGAAAAATGCTTGTCAAATTACATGGCTCTTAGAGAGGTTTAATGCTATTGAGATAACATGAATAGTGATGCTCATGCAAGTCTTGCTGGAGGAAGGTGTTGGGGGTTGAGCTCCAGGATGTGATGTTGTTCTCATCATGTTTTTCTTTTTTTCTCTTTTTGACCAAGAAGAGATAGTTTCCATAATTCCTTTGCTGAAATGAGAATTCCAGCTCTATCAACACAGACTTGAGAATGGAACTGCAATAGTCCATGTTCACACCCAAATAAAGTCTTAATAATTAACAGCAAATAGAGCTAGAAAATATCCAAAATATATGTGATGTGGCAAGTGGAGTTGTGTAGAGTTCATCCCATAGTTAAGATGAATGGATCACAAGTTCAAACTTTCAGCACAATTAAATGTCATTAGCAGGGAACTTGAATATTGAATAGTTTTTCCCTGTTAAATGGACAACAGTGATCCAAGATGTATCAGACTTAAGACCAAATTTCCAGGTTTAAAAATGACAAACTCCTATGAACAGGTATGTCTACTTCTACATAATGGGAAATACCTGTAAAAGTATAAAGTAGATCCAACCAGGCCACTAGTGACCTGCATCCCTGAACTATTGGAACATGGGAGGCAGATGATAAAGGAGTCTGTGAGCCTTTTTACATCTGGTATCTTAGGTTTTCACATTTTCAAAACTACTGCATAAACTAAAAAAATGCCAGAAAGTTCTTTTTTTTCCCCTTAGCAGATCATCTTTTGCCAACGTGAGACCTTAAAAAGAATGTTAATATCACTTAATTTCTGAAAGGTATTTTTATTTTAATTTGGATATTTTTATTAAATAAATCAAGATCATCTCCATTCCAGATTATTCTCAAAAGAAAAAAACATAATAATTTCTTTAAATTTATACATGAACATACTTACTACTCACTCAAAGGGTTCTATTTTGAGCTTTAGTCAAGTATGGAGGTACGCTGTGAATTAAAAATCTGATCTCATAAAATGACACATAAATATTTTACTAGGAATTTTTTCTTAATGCCCAAGAGATAGCTGTAAATCTGCCCATAATACAAAGTTCTCTCTCATTTGGCCACCTCAAAAGGCCAACTATCTAGCTATTAAAAATTCTTGCCTGGTTACTGTTAATGGTGATGCTGCTGAGGTCACTTAATAAGTGTGGTTTTATCCCTTTAGGACATGATACTTATATGACTGTTACATTGCAGTCTCCATTCTGAATCTGTGCTTTTTTTCTTGGATGTGTTGGGTTCTGAGTGTGAAATGTCCTTCACAGGCTCATGTATTGAGCTCTTAGTCCCCAACTAGTGGCACTGTTTTGATAGGTTGTAGAGACTTAGGAGGAGGAGCCTAGCTGGGGAAGCACTCTCTGGAGCATTCCTTCAAAGGGAATCCCTGGTCTCCAGTCTCTTCCTCTCTGTTGCTTCTGTCTGTGACAGCTTCCTCATCCACATGTTCTCACCACATAGAGACAGAGATACAGCTTGTATTTTGTTTCCCACTGAGGCCAGTTTAATTATAATTGAATGAACAACATAAGAGAATTATTTTTACTAATTTTTAGTGTTGTGTTCATGGTTTAAAAAAATTCCTGGATCATATTTAGAGGGAGATAAAGTAATGTTTTCAAGATTAAAAAAAATGTTAACAAGAAAAACACTCAGTTTGAATAGTCTAAGTTTGAATTAGCAAAGTGGTTTTAGCTGTCTCTCCCCATATTCTTTCCCTTACCCCTCTCTTCTCTCCCCCTGTATTAGTCTTGGAGAGATGAAAGCAGTGCAGCTTTCTAGGAACTAGTGGATGCAGAGAAGTGGTCACAGGCCAATGGATTACCAGTTTCTTCCCATTGCCTTCATGTAGCGACCCAAAGAGGTTTCCTAGTGAGAACTTACTCAGGGTCTGAGAATCTGAGCTTGCTTTATCCAGCAGGGTTCCATAAGGGGATGATTTGACCAGGTGTGTGGAAGGGTCTACACTTGGCTATGTGGTATACTTTGATCTACCAAGGGGGAGGTCTTTTGCCCCAACCCTTGGCATTGTTATAAAAAGTAATTTTGAAGAGGCAGGAGGGGCCATTGGGTTCTGATCAAGGCCTCCCAAAGCTATCCTGTGTTTCTGTCTTTCTCCTCTTTGCTATCTTTTTATCTAAAAGTTTCTTATCTTTCTCTCCTCCTCATAGGAACCACTTTAAAAGGTGGGATCTGGCCTCCCACAGATGGCGCCAGAACCAGGGACTTGGGTGCAGAGGAAGTAATTGGGGGAGGAAGCACTGTGGAAGCAGTTGGACATATCTGGTTTTGTATTAAGGTTAAGGCAGTGGTATTTTATTCTTCAGGAGCAAAACCTGTATATAAAAAAGTTAGGCTTCAGCAAGTATCTTTCTCTGTCTAGGTTTCTCTCTCTTTCTGTCTCTCTCAATTTCTATCTATTAAATCAGGAAAAAATGTAGGGTTTAGTTATAAGAATATTGTGTAGGAAGAAATTTAAGGTAAGAGTAGAATTTCCCTAGTGCCAGACCTGGCACAGAAAACAGCATCCAGGAACAAGCAGCCACTGCAGAATTAGCAGTCTGAGAAAGAAAATCCGAAATGGGCCAGGGAAATAGTAAGCAGATGTTTGTATAGTCACTTGTAGAAAGATTGAAAACTAGGGAAGTTGAGGTAGAACAGCGACAAGTACAGAGGTTTTTGGAGTTCATAGAGGAACTGTGTCTTTGGTTTTCCAACTCTGGACACACAGACTCCTGGGGGAGATTTGGAGTTGAAGTGCAACAATATTATGAGAAACATGGGCTAGAAAAGATTCCAGTGGAAGCTTTTGGCCTATGGGCACTAATTCAGGACAGCTTAGATCTAAGTCCTGAGCAGTAGGGGGGAATTTTCCCCAAGGCAGATATAGGCAGAACAAAACCCTCCACTCCACTGGAGGTGCCCCTAGATGAGAATGCTTTTACAACATCATTCAATCAGGGTCAGTTTCCTCTTGGCCATGAAGCCAAGTTTAAGGAACAGAAGTCTTGGGACGAGACAAAGGAGGAACTGAAGGGCTTGAGAGACTTAGTAATTTCCCTTTCCAAAAACTGAAGGGTCTTTAGGTCTCTCCTTCTCATCTTCCTTCTGTAGGGGTGGAGTTACACTCCCCTGGGGGGTCATCTATCAGAATGGAAAAGCTGCTCATAATTTCCCTGGCACAAAAACCTCCCAGAACATGGCAAACCCTCACTAGTCCTGTGTCTTCCCTTCAAACTAGTACTACAGAAGCTGAGAGCCTGAACAGCAGTGGTGGCATCAGGGACTCTGCATCTTGGGGGAGGGGACAAGCAGAGACAAAAGGGATCTATCAGGGAGGAGATTTCTCTGAAAAGCTCTTGCTTCAAGTATTCTCATTAGACAATGCCAGGTGGGGAGTTTGACTGGGGCAGGACACCTGTCAAATGGTAAAGCAGATGTCCTGAGGAGAGCTCAGGAAGGACAGAAACCTCCCATGGAGAAGAAGGGCAAAATCTCCCTTGATCTTGATTTCCAGTATGAGTATAGACCATGAAAATAGAGCCTGAAGCCACACTGCTTCAGGTTGCCTGTGGCAAACCAATGCATGGCTCCTTTACGAGATGGTTCCTGATTTCTAGAGAGCTCTGTAGCAGCTCAGCTATGTTGACAACCACCTTTGCCCTACAGCAGCTCTCCTAGGGAAAGGTAACTGAAAATACCTCTGTGGCTGAGAGTGAAACTTCAGAGCCACTTGTTTGGACTTAGTGGCCAGTGACTGGCCACTGCTGGCTGCACTTCCACTGTGGTACTGTACCGCAACTGGCTCTGGGATGGTTGTGAGGGACCAGGTGGGAAAGGTGGCTGGGGGGGGGGGTTGGCACCACCTAGAATGTTACAGCCCCCTGGCAGTGGCACTCACCAAATCCAAGGGCCAAGGAAGCCAAATGCAAAGATTCCAGAGCTGCTGATGAATTAGGCTCTGATTTCAAACTTTCAGGGGAACTTTAAGACTGTTATTAGAACTTAATTTTTTGAGCTTTGCAAACCTCAGAAATGGAACAGTTTTGAGTTCACCTACAATTTTAATTGTGGTGACTCATGATTCATGTACCCTCTGTCTTGTTGGTAGAAAATGTAAATAGTTCTCTTAAGAGATCTCTTTTGCTAAAGTTTATAAGGCGTAAATAGTCCTATAAAGAGTTTGCTTTTGGATGTAAGTTTGTAAGACTTGTAAATATGTATAGTAATATTTATATAAAATTATATTAATCTGTTGATATTAATGAACCAAGGTTTGGTGAAGCTAAGGGAGTGTTTAAGTTTTATGCAGTTGCATCAGGAGTTTATTGATTTATTTGATGCATTTGTATCAAGAGTTTATTGATTTAAAAAAAAAAGGGCTTGGCCCAGCTAAGGCAGTTATAGACACCTTAGACCCATTCCAAAAGGACATTCCATCTTGGTCATCCTCTACTCTTTTACTCGGGGGTGTGGCAGCCATGGGATTGCTGTGGTTATTTCAGCTACTTGCAAGCTCTTAGTAGAAACCTGAGTCAGAGCTGAGTCAAGCTCTGTTTTTCCCCTTGCCAGGGGCTGATAGTCGGTGATGGGTAAAGTTCTTCTTGATAGCTGCCAACATAAGACAGAGTATACATAATAGAAAGTGCATCTCCATGATGGGTAAGGCTGATTAGGGAAGAAAGACAACCTAATACAGGTGCAGTATATCTGAGGGGTCTGAGGGGCCCTTTAATATATTAAGAAGGGGGAGTCGTAGAGACTCACTGAGGTTTCCTAGTGAGAACTTATTCAGGGTCCAAGAATCTGAGCTTGCTTTACCCAGCAGGGCTACATAAAGGGATGATTTGACCATGAGTGCGGTTACCAGGTGTTTGGAAGGGTCTACACTTGGCTGTACAGTATACTTTGATCTAGCAAGAGGGAAGCCTTTTGCCTTGCCCCTTGACATTGTTATAAAAAGTGCTTTTGAAGAGGCAGAAGGGACCATTGGGTTTTGATCCAGGTCCTTTTTGAAGCTATCCTATATCTCTGTCTTTCTCCTCTTTGTTATCTTTCTGTCTAAAAGTTTCTTATCCCTCTCTCCTCCTCATAGGAACCTTTTTTAAAAGGTGGGGCCTGGCCTCCCCCAGCTTCCCTGGTCCATGCATAAATAATGAGTCTTCACTGTGCTCTTATTTGTAATATGTCCTATGTCTCCTATATAGGCCACTGGTTTAAAAAACTAAGTAGAAGTTCCTGTCTAATTATACAAAATGTTTATTTTATAATTAAAATGTGCACAGTTGAGTGTGTTAGTTCAGTAAGTGATTTCAATTGCTAATCTGCCATTTTGTATTCTTGTGGTTGTCCAGCCTTCATCCTTATACCTGGAGAACAGTCTAACAAGCCTTTGCCCACATAGCACCAACAACTCCAATCATTCCTTTTAAAGCATTTTTGGTCTTTAGACTTTGTGTTGTATTGTGAAATGCTCAGTCACAGTAAGGCTGGCTGTAAGAGTTCTCACTAACTCTCTCTCACCTGCTTCATTCTCATCTACTCCTCCCATGGACATTCAGTTTTGCTCATATACATCATGCCCTGTGTTAGCCTACTGCCACTCAAAATCCTGTAAATCCTCCTTGTAAATTCCCTCAAGGAAATATCCTGAACTTAGTAAACAGAGGTGTGTATTAGCAAGTGAGATAAAATGTTGACAGGTGTAATAAGAAGAGTGTGTCTATATAGTAAGGAGAATAAGTGAATAATTTTGAAAGGAATTTATAATATTGGAGAAAAATGTATTTAGAAGAAGATTGAGATGTAGGGCTATTTATCATAAACCCCTCTCAAGTATTGAAAATAGCTATTCTAGAATATGGACTAGCTTAAATAGTTATGGTAGATTCACAGATGGAAATACTAAGACATTTAAGGGATATTGCTCTTAGCCATTGTACAGCATTCCTGAGAATGGGATAGAGTCTCCTCCCTCTGCTTGGCTCTTTACCAGGCACAATACCGTGTTTGGAAATGGATTTCACTCTGAGTCCTTCTTGCATGGTAGAGATTTTCATAATGTACCTTCCTACTTTATGATCACTGTTTTCTGAGAGTTGTGTTGGTTCATGGAGAATTAGCTAAGGGGAACCAAACAAATACTGCTTTTCCTTCCACAAAAAGAAAATCACTTGAAATCTCCTGAGTTTTGTATCTGGGTTAGAGTTTAGAAGTCTCTCCAGAGATGTAGAGAGGAAAAGTCTTATCAACTCAGGGGAAGCATAACATGTCCACTCTTCCATCTAGTGCCATCAATCTTGGAGGTAGAATTTGCATGTTGATGGTAGCAAAAATCCTGATTATTATCACTGATTTTTACCATACTTACTAGTTGTGGTAGTTAGTATTAGCTGTTAAGTTGACACTTAAGAGGCAGGCCTCTAGGCACACCTGTGAGAGGCTGTCTAGCTGAAGATGACCTTCTGAGATGTCTAGGAAGGTTTGTCTTGATTGATTTGCAAAGACCCATTTTAATTATGGGCAAGACACTGGGCAGGTGCTCCTAGACTGTATAAGATAGGGAGAGTGAGCTGAGCATTGGCCTGCATGCATGCATTGTTCTCCACTCTTGAGTGGGAATGGAGTGGGATTTGCTGCTTCAGATTCTTGACACCTTGGATTCCCTGCAATGATAGATGTAACCCCTGGAATTGTGAGCCAATAAACCTGTTCTTCCTTAAGTTGCTTTTGTCAAAATATTTCATTACAGCCACAGGGAAACAAACTAAACACCACTTTTCATTTGTCCTGCCTTCTAATCATTGCAGATATTTCAGAGGGAAGTTTTGGAATACCTTTTTAGGGACCCATAAGGTATTAAAAACTCAATGTTTTTGTTTGGCTTGTTCAATTTAAAAAAACTCCATTCAACTAGACATCAATTCTCTGTACTGTTGTTTTCTTTCATACATGACTTACTCACCTATTTATCTGCCTGTCCATTGAAACTGTTGATATTTACCATCCATGTTTGATACACATAACAGAAGTGGGAAAAGCATCATCTGGGATACAGCCATAAGGTTTATTAACATCTCCAACAGCAAACTCATGGAGAATCTCTCAGTGGGCCTTCCCATTTCCTATTCATTCCTTCACACAAGGTGGGGCATCTCCAGTGCCTGCAAAATCTGCCTTCAGTTCTTGCAGGAGAAGGAGGAATGTGAGACCTTATAGAATTGATGTATGAAAGGATTAGGATGTCCAAGACATCAGGAGTGACATGTGGTGGGAATCTTGCCAAGTAATAAAACATTTGCCTTTTAAGCCCGGCACTGAGCCCAGATCCACTAGCTGAATCCTTCATGGTTCAGGTCCTCTTCGTTCACTAACTCTCCATCTTGCTAGTCAGTCTGATGTCTTCCAACCCTCCAAAAACTGGACTATAATCTCCCAAAGTGAGAGATTTGATCTAATAAACCACTTTGATATCAGGGAGAAATGAGATTCCAGAGTCCACACCCTCCACTTCAGAATCTTTTCTGGTAGGCTAGCACATGGTGTGTGTGTGTGTGTGTGTATGTGTGTGTGTGTGTGTGTGTGTGTGTGTGTGTGTGTGTGTGTGTGACAGTGGGGAAGATCTCAGCACTCCTATAGCCATCAGCTGTTGGAGTCAGACACAGTGAGCATTGATGCTTTCTCATATGAGAATTCATGTTAGGTTGAGGTATTTGGAGCCATGTAGAAGACACTATTGCTCACATCAGTTTTAATCCAATTATATCTCTTTTGTTTAATAACATTAAAATACGAAAGAGATGCTTAAATATTAAAAATAAGGAAGATTGTGATTTTTAGGTATTAGGTAGGTTCTTTAACAAGCAGTCAAGTGATTCTGAAGCCAGTGCACTGAGGCCCTCACTGTGACAAGCACAAAGACTTCACTCATATCTCAAATCTGTAAACTTTCTATTGTGAAGTCTCAATTATTCTGATTTGTGAGGTAATTAGTAACACTACTAATTCAGAGCTTTTACCTCAGCCATTCATTTCCCCAATACTTCCCCAAGTGTTTGTAACTGTATACAGCAGGCCAGAGCCTAAGAGAAGTAATATATTGTTAATCAAGGGTGACAATAAATTCATAGTTGAAATCACATTAGAATTCTTCATTGTGTGTTAAAGTTCCAAGTAAACAAAAGCTTGTAAGAGAAAACCCAGATTAATGAAATGTAACTGGATTCAGGGTCTTCAGTGGGAAAAGGATACACAGAAGAAGGTGGAAATGTCAGTTTCTTTGCTACAATACAGGAATAAAAACAATAGCTGCTACCTGGAATGAGATAAGGGGGTGTGGTGACATGTGAACTCCTTTGCAGAAATGCAAATATGTAGTTGTCAAATTTGCAAAGTGAATGGGGACTGGAATTTTGAGCATAGATAACATTAGATATTAATATGGTGTGGGTATGTAATTAATGAGCATGTCCCTGGAGATTTGCTCAGTTTGTGTACTGATGTTGCTTGAGGTCTTAAGGATCAAGGTTAAAAGGAAGTGACATCTGTAAGAAAGTATGTGGAAATATTTAGGAAAGTGTAAATGTTGCATAAAAGAGCAAATTCCTGAAATAATTCACAACTTTTACCCTGTTTTAAAGTATTCCTATAAGCCTTCTGCTTTGTTTTTATAAGTCTGAAATTTGCTTAAGGTGACAGTTAGTCAAGAGCTTCGTAGTCTCTGGTAGACCTTCAGCCTTTATGGAGATCCTCCAGGAGGCTCCGTCATTGACCGTGGACTGCATGGCCAACACAACTGCCACTTGCACATGGAGCTTGATAGATGTGTTCATGTCTTCTAAGCAGCAACACTTGCAGCACAGTACTTCAGAAGGCTCTGCTTGTTCCTTAGGTTTGCTCACAGATTTTTCTTTCTTTCTTTTTGAAAGAAGATGAATTCACCAAAATAACATTTGCACCAAAGTAAAGTCTTTGCACAGCATAAACAGACGACAGAGATTGATATGCTAGTCTATGCTCTTTCCTTGTATTTTGCATTTTTTTACATTTATTTACATAGGTGTACAAATGTTCATTCTTAAATCTAGACAATATTTTCTTCTTTCTTTATCCTCAGCATGACAGCATTTAAAAACATGCAATTTCATATTCTTGTGATTTCTTTCTAATTAGTATAATTCTATATAAAATCAAATAATTGCAGCCAGTCATTATATTGTAAGGTTTAAGAATTTGTTGAATTCTTGTGTGTGTTTTTTTTTTCTCGATTTCCATTTTTCTTTTCCTCCTCCCTTTGTGTCTAATATGTAGTAGGGGATGTAACAGATGACACAGTTCTCACTTGCAATAGACTCACAGCCTAGTCCAGGTATAATGAAGCAGCAGGTAGTTCCACATCAGTGTGTGATGGCCATGATCTGAGGAACTGTCTTGGAGGGAAGTGCATGCTGAGGGGAAGCACCTGGGATGATGCGTCTCACAGTCTTAAAGAAGAGACCAAATGAGGTTCCTAGGAGAATTTCTCTTGCTACTTTAGGACCATTTTATCCTGTTATGACAGATTGCTCTTTAAAGAAATGCTTAGTTTCCTGCCATTCCCTCGATTGTTTGAAAGGACTGTTCATATACCTTGATCTACATGCTGGTGGCCAGCATTTACATATTTACCTCAAACAGCTACTGGGGTATGGAGATTGTTCTGTTTCTGACTATGGCTCCTCCCCATCCCCAATCCTTTGCTGACTTAGACCAGCTATAGGCTACCAGTCCATAGCTCTGTGGCTAAGACCACTGAAAATCCCAGGTAAATCCCAAGAGGCTCCCCTCTCTTCCCTCTGTCATCTGGGCCTTGTTCAGGGTGACACTTTCCTCTACACATGCACAATTCTCTCCACTTCAGTTCTGAGTTTTCACCTGAGTTCCCTTTCAGCTCTTGCCTTCCCTTTGGAATATTTAAAACCACAATTTAGAGAGAGAAGTAATTTGTTCAAAATATTTTGTTCTAAGTGGTAGACACTATAAATAATAAACAATTCTAGCTTCTTCTATTTTACTATCATTTCTGCTAATAACTATTATATGCTAATAACCAGCACATGTCTGATGAAATGTGTATGTGGCAGCACAGAGAGACAAACATGAAGCTTTTCTGAATGCTGTCAAGGTCCATGATGCTTTATGTATGCCACTAGTTGGACCTTTTCTCTCTCTGAGCACCATAGTTTTTCAGGCTCCGTGATTATGCAATGCGTATTTATATTCAGTTTAGCCCTGACTCAAACTTTAGGCCAGATCTTTGCTTTACTTTCTCATTCATTATTTGTTTTTCAAAATGGAAAGCTCTTCATGGCTTCATTTAATCACAAAATCAATTTCTGTCCCAAGTAAAAACATTCAAACAATATCAAAAAAGCAAAGAACCTGAAATGCCACCATAGTCACAGAATGTTAATATTCTCACTTAATTCTTTTTCATGGCCCCTTTTTCTTTAATTGCTGTCACATATGTATGTGTGTATTATTATATATACACATATATATGTATTCCTAAATATATAAATACACTCTGCTTAGTCTATATAATGTCACTAGTCTGTACATGTTTTCAGGGCTGACCATTTAGTATTCGATATCCAACTGGTGTACATCTTTTGATATATTGACAATATTGAGTATTTTAATTAAACATTTAAAAAAGATGTATATTTGTGTATGTCTGTGTATATGCCTGTGAATGCAAAAGTTGGTGGAGGCTGGAAGAGTGTGTCAGATTACCTCAGAGCTCAAGTTATACTGAATTGTGAGCCTCCCAATATGGTTTCTTTGCAAGAGCAGTATTTGCGTTTAACTTCTGAGTTATTTCACTAACCCTCTACTTAAGTGTATCTTTGTGAGCTGCCTTAAATTCTTCTGGAACAGAGTAGAGTAACACTGAAAGATGAATAAATCTTTAATAGCACTTTACAATTTACAAAGCACTTTTCACATTTTAGCTCCTTTAATCTTATAAACAAAGATGGACAATTTCTTCTGAAACATAGTCATTTTTATTGTTGCCAATTTTTTTTTATTTGGCTACTTTTGATTTCCATGACAGTGTTTTAATTTCCTTGTTTGTTTATTTCCAAGCTCTGGTGCAGTTGGGAAACAACCCTAGGTCGTGTTTCACAGTCTATGTTCCTATTCTTCTGAGTCATGTGAGATCATTAGTAGCTACATCTTCAAATAAGGACAGCACGTGTGATACACAGCCAAAAGTGAGAACTGCTTTCAAATTATCTTTCACACCACAATGTTTTCATTCTGATGTGCAAGAAAATGTTTTATTAAGTTGTTCATGAGAAGGAAATCAAGTAAACATACCCCTACACCCGTGTGTTTATTCTCATTGTGCGATTTTTCTAATGCAATCCAAGTTGTAGTGTTACGTTTGGCTTTTGCAGCAAAACTATGCCCATATATACAAACTGGTATTTCTTTCAAAAACAAATAAAGAGCAGCATATGCCTTTGCCTTTAGGGAAAGTGAGACCAATATCTGTTCAAAAGATGCCTTTTTCCCTTTTGTTTGGACACTGGTTTTAAATAAAAAGCAAAAGTTGATTATAATTATAATTTCCAGTCATCTATGGTCATTGAAAAATAGAGTGTTGCTTTGTATGTATATGGCAGTCATTAGCATTACTGAAGTAGTTTTGTAATGCATAGAGAGCCAGCGCCTAGGAGTTTTTCTGGAAGCTTTGGATTCAGTGGAGCTTGAGGTCTGTACTTAGAAGAAGCACTCTATTTACCCACCAGCTCCTGGGAAGGGGTGCCTGGGAGACCAGGGCAGAAGCTGTTCTTGGGCCTGTGTTGTAATGGAGGACAGTATACCAAAACTAAATGATGTTTCTTTGATGTTTGGGTTTCCAAAAGACACTGCTTTATGAGAACACACCACCACAATAAACATTAATTTAGCTGATTGAAATGTACCCACTGTGTGACATAACACTTTGGATTACATATTGGAGCTGGTACATCAGCACTTTGGGGAATTCGCATTCTGACTGTGGAAATATTGGCCTTAGGAATACTAGTGTATATCTAGAACCAGTACATGCCTTTTACAAAGCTCATCAGTGAGGTTAAATTACAGTAAATGCTCAATGTGGTTCACCAAATGCTTATTGAGTGTCCATTCTGTGGGGGATATGAGGACACAAGAGGGGTTGATGTAGTGATGGAGAATTGTGAAGATACCGGTTTCTTTCATGCATGTATTCTCTGAAACTTACTCATGTATTTTGAAAAAAGAGGCATCATATTTTTTTACTTCTTTCACGTACTCTCAGAATGGATAAGAGAAAATGGAAGCTGACTATTGTTGACAGACTGGATTATGAAAAACCTTGTTGCTAATTTCAGGTAAACAGTTTTTGAGGCCCCAAGAGAAAAATGAGAAGAATCAATGTGTCAGTTTTCAACGTAACTTCTTATTCTTCCATAGTCTCTGTTGTTCTTTAGTGTATTATTTGCACAAATCCTTCAACACATGGAGAAAGAATGAAGAGTTTTGGAGAGGTTATTATATAAGATTTTCTGTGTGATGAAACCACACCCAATGGGCCGCACCCAGAGGAGCTTATGTATGTTATTAGGTTCAGGAATGTTAAGTGTGTTAGATTCAGTCCCTGCTGGGCAGTCATATGACGCAAACGGTGACTCTTAAATGAAGCCATAATATATGGTTTAACTTCTTAACAGTTTGTGATGTCATTTTTATGTGGTAAGAAAAACAAATGCAGTCACATTTTAGACTTGAGCCTCCCACAAGCCAACATCAAGAGATTAAGTATGTACATTACTAACACAGAGCATCAGCGTAGTGAGAACCATGCCAGAAAATGGCTGTGAGCTCAAACACTGCTCACAAGAGGGACAGAACAGAAAGATAAGCCTCCTGATAAGTTAGAGTCCCAGGAGACCCTGGGTTTCCCTTTGAAGAAAGCAGAATAATTTTAAGTATTTTGACCTGAATGTTAATTCAAATAAGCATGTTTGTGTAGGATCAGCTAATATTTATACTTACCATGTAAAAGCCCAGAGATACAGTAGCCAAAACTAAAGAAAAAAATTCCTAAAAAAGATAAAATTAGAACATAGATTAAGTTGGGGTGAAATGTATATAAAATTGTTGGTTTCCAGTATTTACTTTCTTGAAATATGGCATTGAGTCATTTCTATGAGCTCTGCAGATTCTTCTTTATGTTTCCTATCATTTTTATTGTGCACATAATTTAACAGTTTGTAATAGTTGAAGCCACATGTCTCCATGGCCTGCTTTATTGTTGAAACAGCCTTGCTCAAGGGAAGAGACTTTGAACTGTGTAACGCAGGTATGTATATTTTCTTTGAACAATGCGTATGACATTCAACTCCTCAAAAATGAACCTTTTGCTTGACTGAACAGCTTTGCTCTGGGTTTTGCTTGTCTGCTGAGGCAAATAAAGGCTGACAAGGAGGGCATTCCCAGCTAGTTAAAGACCAAGAGGGGAATAAAACAGGATTGGAGCCAGCTATCAGAAAATTCCTTTCTTGCTTAACATTTTATGTTGTACCTTATGTATTCATTAGAAATAATTTAGATAAGTCTCAGCTCTGAGTAACAGAATGTGGATCTCATTCTTCTCTGCTTCTAAGTATTTATGTGGGGGGAAGATCATTTGTAGTATGGTGGACTTTCTGGATACATAATTTATATAATTTCTTATTGAGAACATCACTATGGTGATGAATATGATTGGTTTTACATCAAAAGTTGTTATTTGTTGTCATTTTAATTATCTACACAGGAATTATAAATGGGCCTGTGGATTTTTATTGGAAATTTTCCTGTAAATCTACATAATTAGATAGACTCTTCATTTGTTAATGAGTTCTGAATTCTGTCCATTAATTTAGTGATCTGTTTCTGAGTACTTACTATGTTCCTAGGATGATCCTAGATACTGGGTTTAAAGGCAATTGAATGAAATACTTGTCAGAAAGGGCTTGCTGTCTCTGTCAACTGGTTCCCACACCAGCCCTCTGAATGATGTGAAGTGTTAATTCATCCACTTATTAATCAAACAAATGTCGATTTGTTAAACATGTAGTAGGAATTTGGGTTAATTAAGCATTGGGAATAAAATAGTGAACTGTTTCCACAGAATATACAACCCAGTAAGTTAGGGAAAGGTAAACTTTGATTAATGAATCTCATTAACAAAAGCATGGTCACCAATTCAAATACATTTTCTAGAGGAAAAGAATATGGGTATATCAGAGCATATAAATAAATAATGAACCTATTATATAAATAAGAATAGTCAACTCAGATATGGAAGGAGCCCAGTAATGAGCTAATTAGATCAGGGAATCTGGAGGAAAAGGCACATGGTGGAAGGTCAGCTTCCAGAAATAGCATATGAATGGGGGAACATTGGATTGACGAGAAGGTTCTATCATGGTAGCAATAATCAGCCATGTCCCATGATTCTGTGATGACAAAGGCTGGGGGGTGCCTGTGTCATGGGAGGTCATTGGTGACTAGAGGGTTTTCTATTTGTATGGGGATTTGGGGGCCCAGTTCTGATGGGAGTGGATTGATAGCTGAACAGAAAGGAAGAAAGACAAAAGACAGTGAAAGCCCAGCCTTCCTTTCAGGGGTGCAGTGGTGATGGTTAGAGGGGCACTTGCTGGAGGAGGGGCAGCCTCTCTGGTTCCTTTTGCAGGAGGAAGAGGCTTGAATGTGTTTACATATTGAGAGGTAGCAGGATTCAGCGTATAGGAAGTTGTTGCATGCACCATAAAGAGGAGGGGAAACAAACACATTTCTCTGCAGTTTGAAAGCAATTGAGGGTTAGACTAGAGTCCCAAAGAGGAACTGCCTTTACAGAGAAAACAGAAAGGCCAGGTGGCAGTGGTTGGCATAGATTTGGTAGAAATAATTCCCCCATTTGGTTTTCTCTAAAGACTTAGAATTCCCAGTGTCTGAAAGAGGGCAGGGGGAGGATGAGTCTGGGTTTCTAGAAAGTGGGGAAGGTTGATTGGTCATCAGATGACATGAGAGTGAACCAAAGGTCTGTGGAATGTAGGTTGATGGGCAGTAATGAAGGTCTACCTGATGCTGGTGCAGATGATGCTATGTGATGCCCATCTGGGCTTTTCTGTGCTTTTCTCCTGTAGTGCTGCTGGCTTCTATAAGGCAGGCCAAAGCAGGTAGCAAGTCATTTGGGTCGAGGGATAAGGAAAGAGCAACAGGTGAGAGTATGGCATATTGGGAAGCTGTTGTTGAAATGACGGGGACTAGGGGAAGATTGTAGATGAAAAAGAATGGAGAAAGAAATGAAGACTGAGGAAGGACTGAAACACAATGAACCATCTGTAGAGGAGAAGCGTCACTGAGAGGGAGAGTCTAAGCAGCCCAGCAATGGCATGGCTCCTCTTCCAAGGGTACCAATGCTGGCCAAACACTCTACTGCTGCAAGTCACAGACAGGCAGTCTCCGTGATTATGGCAAGATTGGCACTGGAGACAAAGCCATTGCTGGTGGCTGGGAGTCTTCTGCCACCTCTCCTGAGTCTCAGGACTTCCTTTGTCCTGGTGATGTGATTAGGCTGTCAAGGCTTTTGCTTCATAGCATCCACCCTCTATTTCATCCAGGCTACTTGATAGTTGGTGGAAAAACCGACAGAACGTTTCTCAGTCATTCTTCAATCTGCCAGTGAGGTATAGTGCTTGAAAGACATTTGAAAGCCTGTAACACCACAACTAAACAAAATCCCTATAGACTTTGATTCTGGTGATCCAGCAGGGATCTGGACATATACCCTGGGAGATGTTCTGAGGAAGGGCCTTCTCCTCACAATACACTAGCAGGGACAATACCTTGATTCTCTACGGCACCTTTCTCACAGCTATTTCGTTCTTCTGCAGACTGACCAATTCAGTATCAGAAGGCCTCAGGATCTCATGACAGTTATTATCATCGTCTTCCTAGATCGTCTTCTTCCTTTTGGACCTTCCACCCTTTAAATATCCTGCACTTAATTCCCATATTAATTAATTTTAAGTGTCCG
Source organism: Peromyscus eremicus (assembly GCF_949786415.1). Taxonomy (NCBI): domain Eukaryota; kingdom Metazoa; phylum Chordata; class Mammalia; order Rodentia; family Cricetidae; genus Peromyscus; species Peromyscus eremicus. The sequence goes on from NC_081417.1 coordinate 100,778,223, forward strand.
TTTGCTCTATTATCTCATTGCTTGAGGAATAGGATGCTGTGCTTTCCTGCTTACATGGAGGTGAAATGCGACATCACGCTTTATTCCTCAGTTTTAGTTTATGCCCCCAAACAGTGTGGTGTCTGTTGAATTGAGATTAGAACATTGGAGGGTTTGGAGGATGCATTTGAAATAGGAGCTCCCTTTGAGTGCCAAAGTTCTGTGGCTGTGTCCCCTCCCAGACTTGGTTCCATCCCCAGCTGCTTCAGAGCCAGCAAACCTCACTGTCAGTGTTCTTATGTGTCAAGGGGAGGTGATCTACACACACTTTGTGGGCTATTTATGGATTTCATTCAGTGTTGCTGCCTAAGGCTGTTACCTGGTGTACCAGGTCTCTTCTTGCTTCCAGCCTGGTGTTTCACATATCCCCACAACATGTGAGGGCCTCCTTCCCACCAGCACACCTTCCTTCAGGTGGCAAGCCTATGATTTATTCATCCCAGCAGGGCATTTTCCGTCTTCCATAGAAATCTTTCCTGTTTACAGCCTCTGAGCTGTGTGTGTGTGTGTGTGGGGGGGGGGTGTTTGGAGGCAGGCGTGTGTGTGTGTGGGGGGATGAGGGTTGGGGTTTTCGGGATGGAGCTTGCTCTTTCCTATTTACAATTTTTTAAGTGATGTAAAACTCCTCAACAATTTATAAAAAAAGACCTCTGAGCTTAGCACCCCAAAAAGTAAAAATCACAAAAGTAATTTTTTTCATGCTTTGGGAACTCAATAAATACACATTATGAGTAACCAGGTTAATTTCTGAAAAACGACCCCCTTTAGCCCACAAAAACAAAACGCCAGTCCGAACACAAAAATGGAGGTCGGAACATTTAGCATTTATTTCCTTAAAACCTTCAGCCATGACTTTTTTTTTTTTTTTTAGACAGTGGGCACATCTGTGTTCTTCTCCGTCGCTGATAGGCTGTACCATTTAAGCATAGTTCCCAGTAGGTAGGAAGAAATCCAGGAGTATGTGGACCCAGTGAATGGTTGCTAGGGAGTGTGGCAGACATAACTCGCTGCTGGGTTCATCCTAGGAAGTGCACATGGGAACTTCACAGAAGTGATTTCAGGAGGGCAGGGCTGACTCCTTACCGTCAAGTTTACTGAAGTAGGGCCAGCTCCCCGCCTCTTCCAGCTTTGCTGCCAAGGTTGGAGAGGGGTGGAGTGGCCTGGAAGACCTTGGGAGGGTGAGGACTTGCTTTCTTATAAAGATGCTTTGGGTGAGTGACTCTAGAGCTCTAGGCATTCAGGAAGAAAAGAGCTGGGAACTGGTGGCAAAAGACCGCAAATAGAGCGCAAAGTTTATTTTGTTTTAGAGTGAGCTTGAAGTGCAATTAAAACGTGGTATAAATCAGAGAAAGGGAGAGAAATAACCAACAAAGTTAATGCCATTGATCCCATCTCTTGGGCTCCCCGCTCTGCCTGGCGCTGGCTCCAGCTCCAGAGCGTCGGAGCCCAACTAACCGTTGTGAGTGCCAGCGGCTCAGGAGCCGGTTCTCCTTTGCCAGTCTCACCCCTCGGATCAAACCTGTTCCTTGGTAGAATCATTATGAGAGACCTGGGGACAGATGCCTCCGGACAAACACGGTCCCATTCTGTGTGGTCCCAAGTTTCTTAAGGGTCGCCTGGCCGGGAAGGGTCTGGCGCAACCCGAAAAGCAGCTGGGCTCCTCAGAGCACCCAACTAGAGTGAACTTGCTCCGGGGCTGGCCCCGGGCACTGGTTCCAGGGAAAACACCAGCACCCGGGGGGACTTTCCTTCTCAGGGGCGGGCAGGGTGGCGCTCCAAACCTGAGCAAGGTGGGCAGCCGAGACCCTACTTGAAAATCAAGAAAACAAGAGGCGATGAGCAGCCCTGCTGGCTTTTTCCGGACGCGTACAGCGCTCTGCTAGAGGCGTCTGGACGACCCTGGAGGGAGGAGCAGGAGGGTGCTGGGGCGGGGTCGCCGAGCCACCGGGCGGGGACTGCCGCCCTGGCGCGGAACGCCCCCAGCCGGGCGCACGCGCTCCCATTCAAAGCCCGAGGACTGCACGGCCGCTGCGGAGACGCGCCCACCCGCCCCAGCGCTGCGCCTGTCAGCCAGGGGTCCGCAGCCACCGCTCCGTGTCTCCGCCAGGACCATGTCGCGCCTGGTGGCGCGCGGGCCCCCGGGGTTCTTGGCTCATCTCATCGGTGGCACCTGGTGCCTCCTCTGTGTCGCCGGACAGGTAGGACAGCCTGAGCGTCTCCAGCTCCCTTGGACTTTTCTTCCCTCCTTTCCCCCCTAGCCTCTGTTGGAGCCCGAGTGTCACTTCGGGGAGCGCTCTTTTTCCCCCCCGAAGCTCTGTCGCGAGGCTCAGACGTCTCAGGGGCATGGGACAGGTGGCAGAGAATTCTTGAAGCTAAGGCGGGTGCTGGCGTCTAGTGCCAGGCCGGCGGGGTCAAGCTCTGGGCAGAACTTCCTGGGACCCTGCCCCGGCTTCTCGCCCGCGCCCAGGTCTCTCTTCTAGCTGGGCAGAGGCGGGCGAGAAGGCGGTGGCTGAGCCCCGGAGCTGTCATTTCCCCGGAGCGCACGCGATCCGCATCCCTTCTGGGCAGCCCTTTGCAGACTCCCTCTCTCGCTTTCCTGGGAGAGGCTCACAGGGGAGGATGGCACACTCATTCCCTCTTCAGCTCTTCCCCGTGAACATCTGACATTGTCACCAGAGTCCCTTTGTGTCCTGGGAGGGCTGTGTAAGTGTGAGAACTGCAAAACAGGTGGGCTTCCCAGTAGCCTGCGGGGGGGGGGGTGAGGGTGTGGGGAGTGACCTGCGTGGTTGCAGGAAGATTGGTTCTTGCCACACCCACTCCAAATCCTCCCACAATTTTTGCCTGACCTGGCAGAAAGTGGGGATTCTTCAGGCTACCTAGAAGGGTCCTGAGAATATAAAACCCACAGTGATATTACTGCCAGACCTGGAGCATCTGCTTAGGAACTAGAGCAGAGGTCAAGGGAGGGTCGTGTCAAAGTGTGAACCACCTTGGGATTGCTTTCCAGAGTCAGGTAACTTTTAATTAACACTCACCACTTGGGCAGCTTGGTCTTAATTTCGCCTACATAGATGTGATTTTCACAGGATTAGTTTGGTAATTCTGGGAAAATGCCCAAATACTCTTGGCGGGAATTATCGCCAGATAGCCTCCTTTCCTCTGTTTTGATTACGGAGACTTGTCCAAATTGGGGGATTTCCTTCCTTTGCTTTTACATATGTTTTGAAATTCGTTTTCATATCTCTGTGTTAGTGGTCATTTTCATGGCAGCAGTGTGCTTTTGGAGAGAGAGGATCAGGTATGACTGCCCCTGAGGGGCCCAGAACAGGCTGAGACAGAGGGGAAAGGGCTTCCTTACTAGTGGAACTTTTCAGAATCCCACTTAGATTGTGGTAGAACATATTAGAAACAATAATGTTATCAGCTTGTTTTGTGCTCGCCAGCCTTAATCCATGGCAGGTTTCTCAGCTGTTGAGCTGGAACAGCATGATCTATCTAGGGGAGTTCTTGTGGTAATGGACAAATTGCAGGTGGACTCTATCAGCTCCCTAGAGGAGTTGGGTGTAACTGCTCCCAGGTGATTGCACTCTGCTGTTAGATTGAAAACCACAGCGGGGAAAATGTCCTGTCCTTAGGTGAGCAGTTCTTACAGAACCATGACTCCCGATCTGTACTTAAGAACAATGAAGAGAGCTTATAAGCATAAGCATAGGAGACTTCAAGCTTTCGGTACTGACTCTGTCTTACTAGTCATTGGTTGAGGCTCTTAACTTTCCATTTCATCTTAGGCTCTTAACTTTCCATTTCATTTCATCCAACACCACACACCTGTTCTCGACCTGCAGCACAATCACTCCTCCTGGAGGAAGCTTATAAACACAGATTTGGAATTACAAATGGGCCTCCACTGTTCTCCTCCTCAGAGCTGTTCTGCTCCTCAGAGCTGCTCTCTATATGAGGAAGCTGACAGAACTCATCAGGAGTGGAAACGGGGAAATGGGTTCTGGTATATCCTGGTAGAATGTAGATGCCTTTGAGGGTCTTCTTGGACAGAAACTGGAGTAGCTGCATTTACAGTTTATTGTTTTCCTTTAACAAAACCCACACATGGACATTTCCTAATTATCGAGTAAAATAGATCAGAAATTTGAGGATATTTAATATTAAATCAAGAAATAAGTCTGTAGCCAATAGTCAGTATCATAGTATCTGAATATTGTTTGGAATTTTCACAGTTCTTATACTTTTAAAATTAAAACACTCACTACATGAAATAATGTCCACTATTGTTATCAGACCTTTCTTGAGTACATTGAAGCCACAGGAGGACTGAGGCCATCAAGACCTTCAGGTTGCAACAGTAGTTCAAAGAACAATTTCAATGTATCTGAGAATTGTTTGGAAATTCAACATTTCTTTCTTCTCATTTTCTTTCTACTTTCAGGAGTTATTTCTTTTTGCTTCTGATTGTTATTCTCCTATTTTGTAAGATCTCTTGGCTCACTCCTTAGGTTCCCTTGAAGCTGATTATTTTACTGATAAACGTCATTTTGTAAGCTGAACCCAACTCTATACCAATACTCAAGTTGCTCCCACATAAGGACATGCAGAGCAACGTTGTTATCCTGCACAGATAATGATAGTCAAGTGCTATGTTGGTAATGAATACAACCCATTACTACTGCTTTAAAATGACACTTTGTGGTGGTCATTCAAACGAAAGAATATTTTCGTCCATGGCAATATTCAAATGGTGTCCTTAGGAATTCAGTAGCGAAGTGCATAGCTCCAAGAATGCCAGAAAGAGTTTGTGGTTTCTTGGATTCATTCTCAACTAAGAACTTAGAAGAAGACTTGCTTGTGTCTTATTCTGTGGTGTGCAATTGCTGTTGTTTTATTGTCTTTCATTTTTGCCAGAATAATGACAGCTCTGCATGGTTGAAAATAAACCCAGGGCTTTGAAAAAAAGCTCCTACTTTAACTGCTTGCCCCAGGCAGTATTTTTGTTTGTTTGGTATATTCTGAGATAGAATTGGCACACAGTAAGCTGTTCATGTTTAAAATGTAAAACTTGGCAAGTTTTAACATAGGCATACTCCAGTGACACTTCCCTCTCATTCTTACTTGAAGCCAACATCATCAGGAAAATGACAATGTTTTGCTAGCATACAGTACATTTCATGATATTTTCTGTTAGTGGACTGATACACTCTTATCACTTATGATTTGGCTTTTTATTTTATTTTTTACTCAGCATAATTATTTTGAGATCATGCTGTATCACGTAGCGATAATATTTTGCCTTTTGTTCCTGGGCATTTATCTTACAGTTTGTTGCATATGGGCTTGCACCTATTGAGAGCTGTGCATCTCCTCTCTCCTTGGCTGTTACAAATAGAGTTTCTTTGAACATTTGTGCACACAAATTTACAGAGACATTCGGTTTCAATTGTCTCTTGATAAAAGTTAGTAGCTTAATGGTTGACTCAGATTATAAGTGATGATCAACATTCTAAGAAACTAAGATTTCAAGATGTTCTAAAGTTAGCCAGTCCCTCTTTATCTACAGTTTTGATTTCTGTAGTTTTGGTACCTGTGGTATGAACATATTACATGGAAATTTTGAGACATAAGTCACAATTTCTAAAAACTTAAAATATGTTATTATTATTATTATTTGCTATTGAATTCTTCCATCACATGTATGCTCAGGAAGTCACATGATACCGTCTCTGGTTTCTTGCATCTACTGAGATGCAGAGGTGCATTGCCTGTGGGTGAAGGGAAATAAGTCGTGTACCATTTTGCTTCTTTTGCAGTGATACATGGGAGTTGCATGTCCTCTGCATGCTTGCCAATACCTGGAGGTCTTTTACCATACAAATAGTGATAATTCAATCTTGTTTTTAATTTACAATTCCCTTCTAATCATTAAAGATGTTGAGCATTTTTCCATTCGTTTATTTAGAAACCATACATAGTCAGGCATCTCTTGACAATAGAGATACATTCTGAAAAATGCAACATGAAATAACTGTCATGAAATAACTGTGTGAGAGTACAGACAGAGACTATGTCTTGTGGTTAATTTTATGGAACCACTGGAGTGCCATTTGGTACATGAATAGAGACTTCAGCAAAGTTTCTATCAATTTTTTTTCATTATTAGGTTGTTAGTTTTCTTATTGTTGACTGTCCAGGTTTCTTTTTATATTCTGTCCACGAGTCTTTATCAAATGTATGATTTAAACTTATTTTCTTACAAGTCTTTGATGTGTCCTATTTTTCTAAACAATGTCTTTGGATGGTATTCAGTAACATTTTCTTTTTTGTGTGTGACAAAAATACCCAACAGAAACAACCAGAAACAAACTGAGAGGAGAGTATGAAGGGAGGGGAAACTGTGATCAGGCTGGGGAAAAATAATTTACTAATTAATTAAAAGAATGGCTTGTGGTGCAGCACTTGCCTACCATATGTGAGACCTTAGGTCACAGCCCCAGCACAGGAAGGAAGTGGGGAAGGAAGAAGAGAAAGGGGAGGAGGCCAGAGGGAGGGAAGGAGGGAAGGATAGGAGAAGGGGAGAGAAAATCCAGCTAAAACTTGTGTAATGTCTGTACACTAAAAATCATTGAGTAATACTTAGAAGATCTAACTCAGAGAGGAGTGTACAATATCCATGGTCATGAGTCTTGATGTTGTGAAGAAGTAACTCCCAGTCCCTCCCCTGAACACTTCCCTGTAGCTGAGTATTTTACTGTGTATACTGGTTTAATAAAATGCTGATTGGCCAGTTGCCAGGCAGGAAGTCTAGGCAGGATAAACAGACAAGGAAAATTCTGAGAAGAGAAAGGCTGAGGCAGGAGATGCCAGCCCGCCGTCCAGGGAGCAGCATGTAATGGCATACAGGTAAAGCTATGGCAAACATGACAACATATAGATTAACAAAAATGGGCTGAGTTTAAGTGTAAGAGCTAGTCAGTAGTAAGCCTGAGCTAATGGCTGAGCAGTTTTAATTAATGTAAGCCTCTGTGTGTTTACTTGGGTCTGAGCGGCTGTGGATTGGGCAGGACACAGGAAAACTTCTGGCTACACTCTCTCCGCCCCACTCCTCCACATTTCTTTTCAGGAAAGGACAGACCTGACATGTATATCAGCCAGCCATGGTATAGCAAGTTGCAGTAAGATTAGGCACCCTCTTCTATTAAGACTGGACAAGCCAACCCAGTATGAGGAAAGGGTCCCCAAAGCAGGTAACAGAGTCAGAGAGAGCTCCTGCTCATACTGTTAGGAGTCCCACAAGAAGACCAGACTATACAACTCTAACATATGTGCAGAAAGCCTAGATCAGTCCCATGTAAGCTCTCTGATTGGTAGTTCAGTCTGTGTGAGCCCTTCCGAGCCCAGGTTAGTTATTCTGTGGGTTTTCTTGTGATGTCCTTGACCCCTCTGGCTCTTATAATCCTTCCTCCCCCTCTTCCACTGGATTCCCAGAGCTCTACACAGTGTTAAGCTGTGTGTCTTCGCATATGTTTCTATCAGTTGCTGGATGAAGCCTCTCTGATGATAGTTGGCTAGGCACCTGTCTCTAAGTATAGCAGAATATCACTAGGCATCACTTCATTGACCTTTTTTTATTGCCAGTCATGTTTGGTTCTATCTTAGGTCTCTAGGCTATCCAGCCTCTGGGTTCTGGCCCTCTAGGCAGTGTTGGGGTAGGCTCCCTCTCATGGTATGGGTCCTAAGCTGGTGCCACCTTTACCTCAGCTCATCTTGTAGGCAGGGGAAATTGTAGGTCAAAGGTTAGGGGTGGTCTAGGTTGGGGGTCCTAAACTCTCCAATGAAAGTCTTGCCTGTTTACAAGAGATGGACAGTCCAGGTTCTGTATCCCTCCACTGCTAGGAACCTTAGCTAGGGTCACCCTCATAGATTCCTGGGAGTTTCTATTGCATTAGGTTTCTAGTTTATCCTAGAGATTCTCCCCTCCATTCTGATTTCAGTTGTCTCTCCCAATCCTATCTCCCTCCATCCTCCCTCCACCTGACCCCTCCTGTTCCAATGTCCACACCCCCATCTAGAATCCTCCCCACTGTCCACCTGTGGTATCTATTCTATCTCCCCTTCACAGTGAGAGTCATGTGTCCCTCCTTAAGCCCTCCTTGTTACTTAGCTTCTTTGGGTCTGTGGATTATAGCATGGTTATCCTTTACTCTACGGCCCATATCCTTACGAGTGAGTACATACCATGTTTTTCTTTCTGGGTCTGGGTTACCTCACTCAGGATAATGCTTACTAGTTCCATCCATTTGCCTAAAAATTTCCTGATGTCATTGTTTTTAACAGCTGAGTAATATTCCATTGTGTAAATGCACTGCATTTTCTTTGGTTGATGGACATCTAGGTTGCTTCCAATTTCTGGCTATTACAAATAAAGCTGCTATGATCATAGTTAGGCAAGTGTCCTTGTGGTATGATAGAGCATCCTTTGGGTATATGACCAGGAGTTGTATAGCTGGGTCTTAAGGTAGGTCGATTGCCAATTTTCTGAGAAACAGCCGTATTGATTTCCAACATGTCTGTACAAGTTTTCACTTCCACCAGCAATGGATTAGTGTTTCTATTGCTCCATATTCTCACCATAATGAGCTGTCACTTGCGTTTTCGAGCTTAGCCATTCTGACAGGTCTAAGTTGGAATCTCAGAGATGTTTTGATTTGCATTTTCTTGATGGCTAATGATATTGAACATTTCTTTAAGTGTTTCTTGGCCATCTGAGACATTACTGTTGAGAATTCTCTGTTTAGATCCATACCCCATTTTTATATTGGATCATTTGGTTTGTTGATGTCTAGTTTCTTGAGTTCTTTATATATGCAGGAAATCAGCCCCCTGTCAGATGTGGGGTTCATGAATATCCTTTCTCATTCTGTAGGCTGTCATTTTATCCTTTTGACATTGCCCTTTGCCTTAAGAAGCTTTTCAGTTTCATGAGGTCCTACTTACTAATTGTTGATCTTAGTGCCTGCATGATTGGTGTTCTGTTCAGGAAGTTGTCTCCTGTGGCAATGCATTCAAGGCTATTTTCCACTCTCTCTTCTAACAGGTTCAGTATGTCTAGATTTATGTTGGGGTCTTTGATCCCCTTGGACTTGAGTTTTGTGCAGGGTGATAAGGATGGATCTATTTGCATTCTTCTACATGTTGGCATCCAGTTAGACCAGCACATTTGTTGAAGATGCTGTCTTTTTTCAGGAACAGCCAGTCTTAACAAATGTTGTATGTGTTAGAATTAACACTTTTACGACTTTACATCTTTCCCTGGTCAGTTTGTCTTGTGTAAATGGCCTGCAAATATCAATGAAGTCAGCCTGGCTGATAACACTGTTCCAATATTTTCTATGATTTCTGGTTTTCTGTATATTCATTGTATCAGTTTTTGGGAGAGAGACAGTGAAGACTTCATCTATAGTGTGTTTGTTTAGCTGATTTTTGCTTTATTTTGAAGCTTTGGTGTTGACACACATATGTTAAAGAGTACTACCTCAGCTTAGCAAATGGTACTTTTTATTTCTACTAAATGACATTTTCTATTCCTAGAAATACATACTTTAAGTATACTCTGCCCTTATTAATATTAGATTGCCATTTTTAAGACTCTGCAGGTTTTAATATGTTAGTTATTTCATAGTTACTATAGTCTGATGTGAATGTGATTTCTTAATGTATTTTATTAAATTCCAGTATCATGGAACTATACAAGCCATTTTCTTCAACCTTTTATTGTCTTTATCACATTAAAGTCAATTGTAGTATGCATTATATATATTATATATTATAATCATTATAGTCTCTACATAGTGGATCATTCTGTTTTCTAGTACATTTTTAATCTTTCTTTCTTTAAACTATTGACTTGTGACTCACATACCACATCACTCACCCTTTCACAATGTATAATTCAGTGGGATCTATTAGATTTACAGATAAGTACGGACATTATCAAGTTCAATTTTATACTTTCTTTGTACCCCAGAATCCCTGTAAAGAATACCAATACATATTTATGGGGAACAAAAGAAACTCATTTCTTTGTATATGAGCCAAAACATTAAGAATCATTTTTAAAAGAACTCTGTTTCCTTTAGATACTACCCTGTGTCTTAGTTACTGTTCTATTGCTCTTAACTGACACCATGACCAATGTAACTCTCATAAAAGAAAGTGTTTAATTGGGAACTTGCTTACAGTTATACAGAGTTAGTCTGTTGTGAGATATTTGATTACGTTGTGTAAAGATATGCCACTGTGATTGGTTTAATAAAAAGCTGAATGGCCAATAGCCAGGCAGGATTTTCAGGACAGAGAGGATGCTGGGAAAAAGAAGGCAGAGTCACCAACCAGACATACAAGAAGCAGGAAAGCAGGATGGACAGTATGTAGATGAGGTAAATGAACCTCAGGGCAGCATATAGATGAATAGAAATGGGTTAATTTAAGTTATAAGGGCTAGCTAAAAACAAGCCTAAGCTATTGGCCGAGCTTTCGTAGTTAATAAGAAGTCTCCACGTGGTTATTTGGGAGCTGGAGGTGAGACAAAAAAAATCTGTATACATTAGTTCATCATCATCATGATGGGGAGTGTGGTGGCATGCAGGCAGGCATGGTGCTGGAGAAGTAGTTGAGAGTTCTACATCCTGATCACAGGCAGCAGGAAGAGAGCAGTGAGATGAGGCCTCAAAGCTCGTTTCCACTGACATACCTCCTCCAACCATACCAGACCTCCTAATTCTTTCCAAATAGTTTGTTAACTGGGGACTAAATGAGTCTATCAGGGCCATTTTCATTGGAACCATCACATCTTGTAACTCTCCTTTACTTTAGTCCTAAATAACACAAATCCATCTTATTTATTGACTCTGGATTTTCATGAGTGGCATCTTCTAATATATGGACTTTTGAATTGACTTCTTCTACTTAGTATGTTTCCAAGGTTCATCTAAATTATGGCATATTTAGGTAGAGTATTCCTTTTCATGGCTGAGTAACATCTCATCTATTAAACACAAATCATTTTGTGTATTGATAGACATCTTATTTCGCTTCACTTTTTCGGAATTATCAATAATGCTGCTATATACATTCACATTATTGCGTGGATATCCATCCGTTTCTCCTTGGCACATACCTAGCACTGTGTTTAATCTTGGAAGAACTCCCAGGGTTGCGATACCTTTACATATTCCCACCAGCCATGCACGGTGATGCCAGTTTCTGCACATCCTCCCCAACACTTGATATCATCTCGTTGCTGTCAGAGCCATTCTGACAAAGGTTTCCATTTGTATTTCTCTGACTTTCAATGTTCAGCATCTTTTCATTTACTATTTAATTTAAAATCGTAGTCACTAATCACCTTGGTCAAAATAGAAACCCTCTGCTGTGTAACTGTCGCTCTCCCTCCTCTGTTCCCGTGAAGCTATCACTTGGCTCTAATGCCCTTTCCAGTCACAGGGGACCCTCTGCTCTGCCGAAGTCTCTTCTTTCAAGGTCTTGTTGTCTCCACACCTGGTTGTGTTCTGCACAGCTACTCACAAAGCTGTAGGAACGAGACCTGCCTCTGTGTTTTGTTTTGTCAAATCCGCTGTGCAACCTCCAGCGAAGAAATGCGCGTGAAGGCAAAAATTTGAATTATTTGGATTCAAATAATTTGGAAAACTATTCTGTTTTCTCACTTGTTTCTTTTCCATGGCATATGGCCCTAAGTAGAAAACAAATCATTTCCTGACCCTACTTCCACTAACAGTCCACTAGATTGTAGTTCTTTTCTGGTGTTTCCTATTGTTGTTGAGGTGGCCAGTGCACTTTTTCATCTATTTCCGGTGTCTTTAGCCTGAATTTTTGCTGTTGTCATCTTTGGGATCGTCTACAACCTCATGCCATGTCTGGTGTTCTAAAGCTGTCAAAAATTTTCTGCAAAGGATGGTGTAGTAAAGGTCTCATGTTTGTGGGCTGTCTGTAACCTGGCTACCCAGGTGTGACACTGTAGCAGGATTGCAGACTTAGTGAGTAGGTAGATGAGTGAGCACAGCCATACTTCAACAAATCATTTACAGAAGGAGGTTATGGGCTGGAACTGGTTCATCAGCCTTAGTGTTTTGACCACTAGGCTAATGTTTTATGATTCTAGGTCTTGGTGTAGGTTATTTAAATTTGTTGTGCTGTATTGTTTGTGGCCTTCAATGAATCTGTGTCACTTTGCTTGGAGAATGTTGACTGTCACAGACTTTTTATAGTTTCTTCCAATGTCTTGTGTACTTGCTTTTTGTTAGACACCTATTCATTACTATTCTCCTGGACTGTATATCTGTCCAGTACAGTCTTTTTTCTTGTCTTTATTTCTTTCATGTTCTGCTATGGTTACACTTTCTAAAATATTTTCTTTTCTGACAGTGATCCTTTTATAGACCCTCTGCCAATATACCAAGTTGTGGGCATACCACAGCCCCCTTTATATAGCACCAGCTAGCCCCAAGTGCAAAACCCTTATGCAGTCCCACAGGCCAAGGGAGTGTGTCTTCCCCTTCTTCTGCTTCTCCAGAGACACAGTTCCACGAGTCAGTAACAATTCCGCACCAAGTTGTCCTACTCCAAAAATGTATTGGCATCTTTAGTCTGCTGTTGCCTTCTTTCCAGTATCTTGTCATCTTTATTTATTTACTGTTATTTTAGCAGACATCTGGGAGGGAACGGAGAGAATGTAGTGTTCAACCTGCTGTGTTTAACGGGAAGTCAGTGCTATTTATTTTCTTTCCTTATTCCTATTTTCTTATCCTGAGTCATTCCCAGATCAGGGCCTCATTCTGGTATGATGCACACTCTCAGATACTGAAGTGCTTTAGTCCCCATCTAGCATTATCAATATCAGAAAACACAACAAATAGCAAAACCAAACCAAAATGAAGACAAGAATCAAGCCTGGGACTGAGGCCGAGTAGAGGTAGAGGACCTCTTTCTGGATTTGAGAGCCTCTGTACAGCAGAGAGTCGGAATTTTTTTTTTTAGAACATGGAATCTTGCTTACTGATGGCTTTCTGGGGGCCAAACACAGTCATAGATCTTTTCTCCATCCCTACATTCATCTGTAGAATGTTTTTCACATTTTTAGTAACTGTTTACTTTCCATTTTCTGCTTAAGTAAACACAGCCTAACCTATATGATGAGTGATGGAGCATAGTAGTTTTTTATTGTTTTACCAATTTTGATGTTCCTATTTGGACACAGTTTTATGAGAGAATATGGAATTAACATGATGTAAAAATCTGGCCTTGAAATATCATATATGTATTAAAATTCAGTCTCCAATGTGTGATTGACATTTAAACTTTTTTGTATGTTTGGTGGATGATGGAGATGAGCCAAAATGAACAGGGAAATAGTTTTGATTCATTATTGATTCCATGTCAGTTTTAACCCTTCTTTTTGCACTGGGATGATATCTAACTAGAGACAGTGTCCTTTGGGGTAATGGAGTGGTGGCATGAGGGCCACATATTTCTTTTCTACTTTGCTCATTACCTTGGATCTGTATGGTTAGAAAAGGTACAGGGGTTCTCAACCTTCCTAATTCTGTTGCCCTTTAATACAGTTCCTCATGCTGTGGTGACCCCCAACCATACAATTTTTTTTCATTGCTACTTATAACTGCAATTGTGCTAATGTTATGAGTCATATTGTGAATAGTTAGGCAATCTCTGTGAAAGGGTCATTTGACCCCCAAAGGAGTCTTGACCCCATGGGTCGAGAACCACCACTTTAACGATTTATTTAATCTTGTGGTCACAAACTTCAGTGCTCCTAAGTAATTTCTCCTACATTGCACAATCGAAAGGTCACTAATGGATGGTGCTGGATAAACAAAAGCTGGGAAACATCTTTTGCATTTACTGTGGGTTAAATTGTGTGTGTGTGTGTGTGTGTGTGTGTGTGTGTATGTGTAGTGTGTCTATAGGTCAGAGGGCTTGCAGGAGTCTGTATCTTCCTTACATTGTGTGGATTCTGGGGATGGAACTCAAGTTATGAGGCTTGATGGCAAGTGCCTTTACCTATTGAGTGTTCTCACCATTTTATTGTAAACTCTGGGGACTCATTCTCAATGACTGATTCAGTAGAACTAGGCAGGCCTAGGGATCTACATTTGTTCCCACCAATTCCTTACTCACATTCCCAGAGAGCAGTCACACATGGTTGGACCAAAGGGCACATTAGAGAAACACTCACGAGCTCTGTCTTCTCTACAGACGAGAGAAATAAAGTCTTAGGAAGTTGAGTGACTTGTCTCTCAGTTTGGTAGTGGGAGGGGTGGGAGTGAGCCAGCATGTCTCATAACTGTGCAGTGAATTCCCCCACTAGAGCATACACTATTATTTTAGTGTCTAGTTACATCATGAACTAAAGATACGAACCACTAGCTTAAAGTTCCTTTATTTGTAGTAACCTCTGTTTTTCATAAATGGTTTTCAGATGTTTGGGAATAGCTTCAGCTCAGTCACTCTGTAGCAGGGGACTGATCTGGGAGAGAGAGAGGAAAGCCCTCCACTCTGAGCCACCCTCATGTGACCTGTTGGAAACAGGCTTCTGTGTATTTTCCCCTGAGGCACCATGTCCTGGAAGATTAACAGATACTGATTTAGAAAAGCATCCCAAGCGTCCAGGAACCTGACACTTGATGAAATGGGGTACGTGCTGCTGAACACCTTCTCCACACATGGTGACTTAGCAACTGTTGCTGGGTTCTTGGAGGCAAGAAAGGAAATGTCTTGTGTGCCATTATTTAGCATGTTCTCAGCTCTACCACAAGCCAGCCAAACAAATTACGCATGTACACTCTTCATGTGTGTATCACAGGTTGCGAGTACATGGAAAGACATTTAGAGAAATGTTAGCAGCCCCTGTTAAAATTGTATACAATTTTATGAAAAGTGATCACTGTGAATATTCTTTGAGGAATCAAAGTTGCTTGTTCTGAGGCACTTTTGTTGATGTCAGCTGAAACCAGGTGCTCATATTTGTAAATTTCCTTCTGGAGTTCTGTATCTGTCAGGAGAGGCTAACTATAGGGCAGGCATGATGGCTGACCACCACAAACACAGGGTGGATTCCATGTGGCCACACGTGGGTGCACAGTGATGCTGATGGAAGCTCCATCTCAACCCACAGGTGACAGGCTCCAGGTTAGGGAGAGGACATACTGCTCTAGAGAGACACTCCACTGAGAGGCCAATGCTATTGCTCTGCTCACATTTTACTGCCCAAATCAAGTTCAAGAGGGTGCTAACTATCATGTTATCCCAAGAACATTATTTTCTTGCTTTGGTTCCATTTGCCTTAGCTTTTTCAAGACTTCCAGTGTATGGTCTATATCCCCCATGTGTGTACTGTAGAATAAATGACCCAACACTACTGTACAAGCATTTAAAATGAACTTTCACACAGTTATTAATTAAACATTTATACTATTTAAAACTTATGTCACAGTCACTCCTTTTTTAAAAAAAATCATTTGTTTTTAAAACTCCAGGATAATGTTATTAGAGTTTGAAAGGCCCCCCACCTCAAACCCCAGGGCCGGTATGCTGTAAATCCCAGCACCTTCCTGGATGAGGAGAAAGAAAGAAAGAAAGAAAGAAGGAAAAAAGCCATGGCATTTAAGTTGCCAGCCTGGTACCCACCACATGGCAACAGACAGTCACAGGGCAGGGAGGGGGCCTTTAGTGAAAGGGTAAGATAACCCAATATATCAGAAAAAGTATCTTCAGGTTCTGGCTAGCATCCAAAAGAAAGAGACGGGGGAATAAAAGAGAAAGGAAAAGTTACACCTTAGACTCAGAGAGGACTTAGTGGCCCCTTGGTTTGTAGCAACTGTGTTAGTAGGGTGGGTGGGAACTCTGGGAAGGAAAAGTACAGTATCTCATTAAAGGAATAGTTCATTATTTCCCCCATCTCTTTAGCATGGATTGAATCAATGCTGCCTTCCTGAGGGGTGGTCCCTTAGTCAGGTCATTGGCCCTGTTTAACTGGAATGTTAGGACTCCACCCAGGCCAGACTCTAGTCTCTTAGTCAGGAGTTTTCCCTCAATGGACTTTTACATGCCCACCTCTGAAGAGGTTACCCTAAAATAATTTAGGAACCAGGTCAGGAATCAGAGACCCCAGATATTTAAGGTCTTTCTGGCCATTGGCAAGGACAAGGATGCTAAGAGGCTAAGGACATTTTTGTCTTTTACCCAATATAGAAACTAGTTGTTTGGAGGGACTGTTTTTGCCCTATACTGTCTAGCCAGTTTCTACCTCTTGTTCTTATCACTCTGTTCTCTCAAGTGGTAACCCTAGTTGCCATTATAAGTTTCTTCAACAGTCCAAGGAGTCATAGTCCCAGAAATTAAGCTCAAGTTTGTATGAGATGTTGTTTAGAAAGCTGTTTCTCATGAGTGATTTCTTCTTGATAAGGAAAATGTTGCTCAGATATAAGACATTATGGCCTTGGCTCAATTCAACACCGCAGTGCCCATCTGCAGCCAAGAGAGGCAGGCTTATTACTGCTTTAACCTAAAATTCAAGGATGGAAATATTTCTTCTTTCTCTCTCTAGAAGCCAGCTGGGAGGGACTTTACACTGTGATTCTAACTGCTCTAACAGCTAAAACAAATGATGTAGCATAGATCCTGGACTCATCATTCTGGAGACCCTCCTTGGATGCCAAAGGGGAAAAAGAGGAGGAGATCAATGGATGGATGCTCTGTGAGCCCATCAAGAGATTTGAACTTTGAATTGGAGGTTTGAGGAATACCCAGCCTCTGTTCTAGCCTCCTCTGGCTTAGGACTTGAAGTGCTCATAGCTCTTCCTTGACTTCTTACTCAGATCTCTGTCCCTGCACCAGACAAAGGACTTCCTTTGTCTTCTACAACTGGAAGTTATACAAATAAAATCACGAATGCACTGTGGAGTCTTTTCAATAGGCCCAATGTAAGAGGACCCCAGCTGTCACACCTGGCACCCCCATTTGCATTGAAGAGGTCATATTGGTTATCAACCCAGTTCCTTAACTATTCCCAAATGCCTGTTCAGGGATCTTAAGTATACTTCTTAACCATCCATCTCCAGAACATTCATTATCTTGCAAAGTTGAAATTATATCCATTAAACAACTCTCTATGCTCTTCTCCTAGCTCCTTCAACTCCCATTCTATTTTCTCTGTCTTTGAACTTGCTACCTGAAGTTCATTATATAAGGAGAAAAATACAGTATTTTTTTTTTTGTGTGTGTGTGTGGCTGGCTTATTTGCTTAACATTATGTCCACAGGTCTCATGCATGTTACAGCATGTACCAGAATTTCTTTTCTTTATGAGACTGACTAGTACTCTACTACATATACCTATCACATCACATTTTATCCATCTTTTCATTTGTTGGTGAGTAGTGGGGTTGCTTTCATATCATACTGCTGTAAACATCAGTATTCCATTTCATATTATATTCAAGTTCCTTTTCTGTATAAAAGAAGAGACACCTGCCTTTGACGATATCTACTTTTTCATTTCGTTTGTATTCTAGGAAATAATGATTTTTCTTTAAAATGTGGAACTAATGGGCTCGTCTCAGAAATCTAACTGTTAAAATCTCAGCGACATTTTGCCCACTTCTTGTAGTCTCAACCAAATCCACAGAACGAAGGTACTCCCATTTTTACTTTAATTGCAGTCTGCAAGACAGAGGACAGTGTGTGACAGTGATACTCTTTCTTTTTTATAAGATCCAGAATCATGAAAAAAAGAAATAACATATTTTTATGTGTCTCTTACTCTTAGTGCATGTAGGGAGGTGAACTGTGAATCAGAATGGCCAATGCAGGCATCTCACTTGCTTCATGGCATGATGCACGGGATAGATTAGGGGCGGGAAGTGTCCTGAAAGGAAAGGCAGTGTCCTGACTGGGATCCAGGCACCTTTCGCAATCTGTTAACCACATGACTTCGGACAAATTAATCAGGAATCCTTAGAGACTTGTTTAAAACCCACAGACTGGACACTTGTATTACACGCTTTAGTGGGTTGATACCAATTAAGCATAAATTCTAAAATGAAAAGAGGCTTCTGCTTATGATATGAAATGTTCTTTTTAAAATTTGTTCTTATTCTTAATTGCCATAGTAACTGTATGTGTTTGTGGTATAGTGTGACATGTTGACAAATGTGTGCAATGCATAGTGATCAGATCAGCTTCACCAATTAATCTGTTATCAGACATGCACATTTCTTTTCACTGGGAACATCTGAACTTATTTTTTATTAGTGTGTGTTCATCTCTCTGGTCTGAAGCTTAAATATCACTTCCCCCCAAAGTCCTGCCCTTCCTGATATGTCTCATCACAGTTGATGTTGGCTCACTTCTGTTGTTTCATCTCAAAATACCCAGTTGTAACACTTGTAATTTGTTGTGATACTTTTTTGTATTTTTTTGTGTTTTGTGATACTTTTTTGTGTTTTGTGTGTATGTCTGTCATCCCTGCCATTGTTAATTCAAGCTTGAGGAGCGGCTTGCTGTCCACTCCATATATGTTGTGGTGGTTTGAATAAGAATGGTCCATGCATGCCTCCATGTTCCCTACCATGATGATAATGATAATGGAGTTTTAAACCTTGGAAACTGTAAACAAGTCTCCAATTAAATGCTTTCTTTAATAAGAGTTGTCTTGATCATGAGGTCCCTTCACAGCAATAGAATGGTGACTAAGACATATGCCACATCTAACTCCATGCATGATTGATGGTAAAAAAGTAAATAATTTTTTTTTTTTACAAAACTACACAGTGACAAAACTATCCTGTAGCCAAAAGTTTCTTGGTCCCGCCCAGCCCTGAGGTCTTGCAGCTGCTTATAAAATAATCACACAGAGGCTTATATTAATTATAAATTATATGGCCTATCGCTTTAGCTTCTTGGTAGCTAGCTCTTTCATCTTAAATTAAGCCATTCCTATAAACATATATTTATATGTTGTTGTGTGGCTTGTCTGCTGGCATTTTGTTGCTCCTTGGGTGGTGGCTGGCATCTTTCTCCACTCTGCCCTTCTTCTCTCTGTATCTCTTCTTGGATTTCCTACCTTAGTGTAAGCTTTCTTGCCATAGGCCAAAAAAGCTTTATTTAGTATCCAATGGGAGCCATATTCACAGCATACAGAAAGACATCCCACAGCACTATCCTAAAGTTAGTTTTATTTATTAAACAAATACATACCCTGTTAATCATATCAGAACCTTCAGGGTATTAGTTCAAGAAATATTAGCCATTCACAGTTAGGGCAAAAATAATTTTTTAAAGAGTTATTTCTTGGGAACATAAAATGAAATTTGTAAGGCTCAAGTGGAGGCCATTCACGGTTCTGGTTTATAGTTCTCAGTGTCACTTTGGTGCCTGGTTCTGTATGCAGATGGAAGAAAACGTTGAGTTGCTGGTGTAGTAATCTTGGGAGTGGAATGTATAACTTCTGTCTACATTTTGTATTTGCATTCCTCAGCAAACTCTAATAGGGCCCCAATCCTGATGTCCCCACAAGAACTCTGTTCCATGGCCACACTTCCCAGTAACAGAGACAATGGGGGCATCTGCAAGCTCAGAAGGTCACTCACTCCACAGTATGCTCAGAAAGTCATACATACATACAAATACAAGAATGCAATTGATGCCTGGATGCAAATGCATTGACAAGTCACTTTCAAGAATGTAAGAACAGTTAAGTAGTCCAAACTTGAAAAGTGGGGACCATAGAAAACAGCATCAGGAGTTCTAGTTTAGAAAGGTTTTTGCCTACATCATCTTTTAAGGTTATAAAGTAAAATATGATGGCATGGAGCAGAGGGAAATGGATTTAAAATACTCTGTGTGTATGGACCATAGCAAAAACACTCATTGCCAGGCTCTTCTTGTGTAGCTGTCTTCATGATAGGCACAAACTAGCATCTTGCTAGCTGAATACAAGCCCAAAGAGGGTTCTGGTTGGGCTTCTGGCATCATTGTCCTTAATAAATAGAGCATTTTTATCAATGGGTTATTTTCAGATCTCAAATCACCTGATAATTCTTAGTCTTTTGATGAACTACACATCAAGCCCAGAGCTCCGTCTCATGAGACTGTTCATTAAATAGGGTCTGTTTGTTTAGAGAGGAATAAAGAGGCCCATTGCATGTCTGCTTCATAATACAGTTGTAACTGATCTATGAGATAACATTGCTGTAGTTTTGTGTGAGCCAAAGGTAGCATGGCTATTCTTTCCTATGCCAGGGAGTGGGAGCAGAAATTTGAGCCCTTTTTTTCTCTGCAGCTTTTGAGTTTTTTTTCTCTCTCTCTCTTTTTATAAAACTCTTTTCTTCAGCAAAAATAATGAATGTATTCTGAGATTGGTGGATTTAGGGGGGCATTGTCAATTGCCTCAAGGTGCTCTTGAGACTGCCTTTGTATCATCCATTCAATTCTTACCTTGCCATCTTTTCTGAATGTTTGGAGGGAAACCCATTTTGAGATAAGCCATAGACCCCAAACAGGAAAACCTTGTGTATTTTTAATTCAAAACCTTCAAAAAAGTTAGTTTGAAAATTGGATATTTTTCCGGAAGTACTATACTTCTTTGAACTGCCTTTTGTTTTTTCCTCTGGCAGAAGGTATTATTCCAGTTGTCTTATGGCTTCTACTGCTGTGAAGAGACATGACAGTGACAACTCTTTTAAAGGAAAAACCATTTAATTGGGGTGGCTTATATTTTCAGAGGTTCAGTCAGTTATCATCATGGCGGGGAGCGTGGTGGTGTGCAGGCAGACATGATGCTGGATACATCTTGATATGCAGACAAGAGGAAGTGGTCTCAGACACTGGGGAGTGTCTTGAGCATATATTCAGCCTCAAAGCTCACCTTCACAGTGACACACTTCCTCCAACAAGGCCATGCCTGCTCCAGCAAGGCCACATCTTCTAGCAGTACCACTCCCTTTGGGAGCCATTTTCTTTCAAACTACCATATTCTACAACATGGGCCTCAAAGGCTTATAGCCATATCATAATGCAAAAATGTATTCAATCAAACTTAAAAAGTCCCATAGTCTATAACAGTCTCAAACTTTTTTCAAAGTCTAGAGTTCAAAGTCTATTTTGAGATTCGTGCAATCTCTTAACTATAATCTCATGTAAAATCAAAATGAGAAAGCTGATCACATACTTCTAACATATAGTGGCATAGGATACATATTAATATTCCAAAATGTAAAGAAGGGAGAATAGTGAGGAAATACCGGACCAAAGCAAGACCAAAAACCAGCTGGACAAACTCCAAACTCAGCATCTCCATGTCTGATGTTGAAATACCCTTCAGATCTTCAACTCCTTTCAACTTTGTTAACTGTAACACACTTCTTTCTCTTGGGCTGGTTCCACTCCCCATTAGCAGCTCTCCTTAGCAGGTATCCTATGGCTCTGACATCTCCAACATCTTTGGGTCTCCAAGGCAATCCAGGCTTCAACTTCACAGCTTCATGCAATAACCTCAGTAGGCCTCCATTCAGAGACACCTCTGACACATGCCTGGCCTCAGTGGCTTTCCTTAAGCAAATTCTATAGCTTCTTTCTTCTATCCTTAACTCCAGAACCATGTTGCTGAAGCTGCCAAATTCTACTGCTTACTGGGCCTGGAACATGCCCCCTTGTTCAAATGCATCTCCAATTTTTCTGTTTTTGATGGTTAGACTAGGCTGGTCACAAACTCAGGTCAGCCAGCCTCTGCCTTCCCAGTGCTGGAATTAAAGGTGTGCACCCACCACATCTGGTTCTAAAATTTTCTTTAGTTCCTTTACACAAGTTGGAAACTTAGCTTTGTGGGATCTTGCTCTGAGGCTACAACTTCCTTTATTCCATTTTTCAGTGTTTATCTCCTTGAATACATGGTTTAGCTTTATTCCACTTTCTGGTGCTCCTTTTCTCTTCAAAAGGTATTTTTTCTTGCTCAGTGTATTTCTTTTCACTATATATCTTCATTAGAGTTACCACTAATAGCCACACAACAGTGTCAATACTAGGCTGTTTTGAGATTTCTTCTGCTAATGGAATTAATCCAAAACTCTTCACTTTAGCCTCAGGCAGACTCTTCAGACAAGGCCAAAAAGCAGCCACATTCTTCAAAATATCACAAGAATGATTTCTAGGCAACATACTAAAATTCTCCTCCACTGAAATCTCTTGAGCCAGTCCCCAACAGTTCAAATCATTGTCAGCAGCATTGTCTTCAATGCTCCTACTAGTAAGGTCTATTAGGCAGTGCTTAAAGCATCCCAATGCATTCTTAATCCAAAATACCAAACTTCAAATTCCTCCAAACCAAAGCATGGTCAGGCCTTTCACAGCCATACCCCAGTCCCCGGTGCCAACTTCTGTCTTACAAAGGAAAAACATTTAATTGGGGTGGCTTACATTCTTAGAGGTTCAGTCATTATCATCATGGCATGGAGCATGGTGGTGTGCAGGCAGACATGATACTGGCTACATCTTCATATGCAGGCAACAGGAAGTGGTCTCAGACACTGGGTGGTATCTTGACCATATATCAGACCTCAAAGCTCACCTCCACAGTGCCATACTTTCTCCAACAAGGCCATACCTGCTCCAACAAGGCCACATCTCCTAGTAGTGCCACTCTCTTTGGGGGCCATTTTCTTTGAAACCATCATACCAGGTCAGCACCATCCTGCTTCTTGTGCTTTTGATGAAGACTTAAATAGATTAGCATTTACCCAAAAGTTACTGCAGCTGTGACCATAATACATCCCTGTAAATGTGTTGCCTTGTGACAAGTAAGGATGTTTGTGTTAAGTTCCATTGAGGATCAGAGCTAGACAAGGAAAAACTACCAAACCCAAGGATCTATAGCTGGGGAGTTTCTTGCAGCCTTGATTGAAACAAGTTGGTAGATCATCACCTTCGACTGTGCATTATGAAATATGATCTCAGTTAGAGCTAGAGCTCACTCTAGACCAGAAGTTCTCAACCTGTGTGTCACGACCTCTTTGGGAGCATAGATCAGACAATCTGCATATAAGATATTTACATTACGGTTCATAACAGTAGCAAAATTGCAGTTACGAAGTAGCAATGAAATAATTTTATGGTTGGGGGTCACCACAACATGAGGAACTGTATTAAGGGGTCATAGCATTAGGAATGTTAAGAAGCATTGCTTTAGATGCTGGGTGGTGAGGGCTCAGCAGGACCCCTGCAGCCTGGAGTGTTTGAACTGCATTTTACTCCAGTTCACCTTTGAGCATCTTTGTCCATCTCTGGCAGCATGCTATTCCTGTTGGATTTTGTTGTTGTTGTTGTGGTTGTTAGGTTTTTCCCCTAAGCAGCTCACTTTTAGGCTGAATGCTAGTGAGTGGGATTTGGGGAGCCTGTCAGTCAGTCAGAGCTCCCACATTCCTTCCTTGGAGTTGTAGTACTACATTGTGGTTTCGGTAGCCTCTGGGAGCTGAGCTGGTACTCATTCCAGGGTCATTGGCCACTCTTCCATCAGCTGCAGGAATGAGGGCTGTCTTAGTCACTGCTCTGTTTCTGTGAAGAAACACTACAACTGAGGCAATTCTTATAAGAGAAAGCATTTAATTGGGGACTTGCTTACAGTTTCAGAGGCTTAGTCCACTAATATGACGGCAAGGAACACATTAGCTGGCAGGTGTGTTACTGGAGAAGTAGTTGAGAGCTTCATATTGCTTTAGATGCTGGGTGGTGAGGGCTCAGCAGGACCCTGCAGACTGGAGTGTTGGTAGATCATCTGCCTAAAGCATAGGCAGAGAGGGAGAGAGAGAGAGAGAGAGAGAGAGAGAGAGAGAGGGAGAGAGAGAGGGAGAGAGAGAGAGAGAGAGAGAGAGAGAGAGAGAGAGAGAGAGAGAGAGAGACTGGGCCTGGCTTGAGAGTTTGAAACCTCAAAGCCCAACCCTCAATGACACATTTCCTCCAACAAGGCCATACCCACTCCAACAAGGCCACACCTCCTAATCCTTTTAGACAGTTCTACTCACTGGTGACCAAGCATTCAAGTACATGAGCCTATGGGGGCTGTTTTATTCAAACTACCATAGGGGTCTTGGGTGTGGTACAGCAGATGAAGCTGAATGTTGGACACATGGTTCTTTGATGGCATTTTTTGAGACATGATGAGTAACAATTGAGTTTGTATACAATGACTAGCTGGTTACTATTGCTACTTAGGCTTTTGGTGTCCTGGTTAATTTGTTTTGGTTAGAAGCCTTCCTTGTGATAAACTTTTTTTAAAAAAGTTGCCTAGAGTTCTTCTATCTAGAGCTATATAAACTTTCATGAATATCTCTGAGGCTGGGGCTTTGGGACAGATGACAATATCAATCTCTGCCTCGGTCTTTATCTCCTCTTCTATGTGCATCAGCCCCCTCTCTTTTATGATAGTGGTTGAGGCGTCCTTGAACAATTTGACACACTTTACTCATCTCAGAATCCCAATGCCTTGTTTTCAGACCCCAAATAGTCACATAAAGTTCACTACTAATGACACCAAGACTCTAGGCTTATTCCTTTCATTCTCAAGTCTATTCTGTGAGTTGGGTAGGGACAAATACATTGCCCTTAGAATTGGGGATGCTTTTCATTTTGACTACAGTGATCTAAGTAGTTAGATAATTGTTATCCAAATTGTGGGCTTTTTTCATTAAGACATATATAAGGAATCTATAAGCTCAGTGAAATTCCTTTAGGCTCATAACCTGGGAAACTTCCTGTACTGGGAGCTGAACTTGATAATTTCTCAACATTGCAGGACATGTTTCTGTAAGTGGTTTCAATTCTTATTTTCTGGAGTTTGTACATCATTTCTGTCAGATTATTTACAAAATATCCATAATCTTTGAAGACAGGACTAAGTCCTATTTATTCTTGGGTACAAAGTGCCCAAGCTCAGCACTATTCATGGCAGATCTCCTTAGATCAGTTGTTCTGAACATGTGGTTCACAACTTCTTTAAGGATCTCATATCAGATATCCTGCATATCAGATATACAATTCACAACAGTAGCAAAATTACATTTATGAAGTAAGAACAAAATTATTTTATGGCTGGGGGTCACCACAACATGAGGAACTATATTAATGGGTCATGGCGTAAGGAAGGTTGAAAACCACTACCTTAGATGAAGCTATGTGTGCTTCTTATGGATGCTGTAAAAAATTTCCACAAACCAAATGGCTTAAAACAAGGAAAACAACAAACCCCCAAACAGCTAGATGTTGGGGCACATGCCCATAATACACGTACTCTGGAGGCTGAGGCAGGGGTCATGAGTTAGAGGCCTATTTTTACTATAAAAGATTCTGCATCAAACAACAGCAAAGAAGACAGTGAAAATGATAACTCCACATGTCCAGAGAACAGGAAAGAAAAACCTTGATCATTAGGAGCTTCGCGGCTTCTTCTATAGGCCCTGCAGAGAGTCTGTTCCTTGTCTCTTCCTGCTTCTGGTGGCTTCCAGCACTCCTTAGTCTTCCTGGTTTTGTGGACAGTACATTCCAATCTCTGCCTTTGTCTTTATGTTCTATTGACCCTTTAGCTGACTCTCCTGTGATAACATTTAGGACTCCTTTGAATAATCTCACACACTCTTACTCATCTCAGCATCTCTAGCTACCCTATGAGGATCCTGTTCTGGAAGATGAGGTGTCGCTGACAATCAGCAGACCTGTTCAGTATGCTACTCCTCTGTGACCTTTCTGGATAATGTCATGGCTAGTGGTCTATCCTTCTCAGAAGCACTTAACTTCAAAAGTGTGTGCTTCTGGTTCACTTCCGGGCTGTCTGCCTCTGCTTGTTGTTCTTGAATCAATAATACTGAATTGATAGCTTTGATATTGGCAGTCTATGTCATTAATAGTGAATTTTTCGTGGCTATTTGGGTCTGAAGACATGATCTCAGCTGCCACCAACCTCACTAAAAGGAAACTCAGTGATTGGATGGCTCAGACCAGATGCCCTGTGGTTATTCCTG
This sequence comes from Peromyscus eremicus, assembly GCF_949786415.1. NCBI lineage: Eukaryota > Metazoa > Chordata > Mammalia > Rodentia > Cricetidae > Peromyscus > Peromyscus eremicus. The sequence continues at coordinate 100,804,369 of NC_081417.1, forward strand.
ACTCCTGTTTCTCTGGAATGCCACACTTGATCCCTGGCAGTGCATTTGGCTAAGCTATGTCTTACCTCAATTATTGGAAAGGCACTATTTGATTAGCCTCAAAGCCTCACATGCTCTTCTCAGTATGTAATCTGGATGATCCTCTTAACTTGTGCCAGGTCATATCTCCATGTTATATTCCCTCCAGGCATTTCCCAATTTCCCAGAGGTTTATAACGGTCATCCCTGTGATCTTCTCTTCTGATCTCTCTTTCACTAATTGTTCTCCATTCATTGCTCTTTTTGCTATTTCCCAAACCTGAAAGATACACCTCAAGGCTCTACATTTGGTACTTATGTCTTGAAACAAAACAAAATAAAACTCTTATGTACTCAGTCTACTCTTCCAATTTGGTGATAGGTCAGCATATGCCATTTTATCTCTAAGAATAATTCCTTTCTGTTTGCTATGTAATTGTATTTCTGTTTGAAATGAGTCTATATATAAAACCAGTATGTGCCTTGTCTCCCTCAATGGCTTTGTTACCACTTCCCTTTTCAATTACACATAATAGTTGAAATCCCCTCTTTCTAAGCTTTTTAGACAGTCTTAGCATTCCATTTGTTGGTCATGGTTCTTTTGGCTGTACCTGTTGAGGTGTACTCTGTATTCATTGACTCTTGAGCTCAAAGCAGATTGAATTTATCCCTAACATGATTGGAAATCATAGATGTCCAGACACGGCAATAACCAAGCCTTCTATCATAGGGTCTCGGGAGGGAATAGGGTTCAGCATTGTGACACATGATGAGCAGGACAGCTTCAGGCAAGACTTGAGAACCCTTAGGAGGCTTGTGTTTGTCATCTGTAAAGGGAAGAGGATTGAGAAGTTGATTTCTGAGGGCCTGTCAGCCTTGACAAGTTATCAAGGTGAGCAGGCCCACCACTCTGGTGGTAAATACCTGCTGGATCAGATTGTGACATCTCTTTTCTTGCCTTCTCTTAGCCAGCTTTCATGTTCACTTTTTTCTCCCGCCCAACAAAAACACCAGAGGTTCAGTGGCAGGTACCACCCTTGCCTTCAGCCAGATACCTCTCCACCCTAGCCATGGCCTGCAAGGATGGGTTTTTGTCAGAGTTTGGCTTACTTCAGTCCCCTTTCTCAAATAAAACTTAAGGTACTCTCTTGAAGAGTGAGAAGTTGCCAGTGGTACTGGCAGTGAGTTTTTGATGTGTTCCATGTGACTTTTGGTATGAGGGCAGTATGTTAGAGTTGGTTGTGTGAGAGGTTTCCCATAGGTGTCGCTCATACTTGCTGGCATGTGGGAGCACTTTGCCCTCAAGGGACGTGTCCACCCACAGGATATACTGGCTGCTATGGTTTCTGCAGGTCTAACCATTACCAGCTATCTGCTTTGTTCAGGGCTGAGACTGAGAACCTCAGACTCTTCTGTTTATACATGCCAAGTCCAGTTTGGAAAGCATTGTTCTGTAATGATGCTACAGACAGTAAAGAAAAATAAACCAAGGAGGCACATTGTCGTGGGTGTGGCTGGGAGCTGCCTTTATCTTCTCAAATTTATTTTTGTATTTAAAAATTTTGATATTATAATTACATTTCTCCCTTCTCTTTTCTTCCCCCAAGTCCTTCCATATACTCCTCCTTGCTCTCTCTCACATTCATGCCCCCTCCCTTTTTCCATCAGTGGCCCTTCCAGAGGAGGCTTCATTTCTTGTAGAAATGACCTAGTTGTTAACCCCAAAGCAGCCAGGAGTTGAATTGAATTTGAACTCTTACCTTTGGTGTCACCGTGAATGTTTTGGTGCTGCTGTCCTCTGTCCCTTTGTTACAGCCACTGCCAAGCCAAGGTCTCTTGAGTTAATTCCAGCTTAACATGGGTTAGTCAAGACCTTCATTCTCAATCCTGTATCATTATTTCTACAAGAGGGAGAGTGGATCCTTACTTTTAAACAACCTCATAAACTTGGTTAATATTAACTCTGTGTATGTGGAGTGGGACTTGGTATACTTATTCAAACTTCTTTATACTCTTAGGTACCAGTTATAATAAATGCTTAAGAAAGCTGATATAAGTTGAGAATTATTCTACTGTATGTCATAATAATGCTTCCTTGTTTTTCTTTTGCTTAAAATCGAGTGAAATATAGTACATCACAACAAAATAACATTTAAACATTAGGAAAAGTGGAAGGCTCTAATGCCTCCTTTTAAGCTGGGTGGATATTGAGGCTTGAATTAAAATGATAGTTGTTGTAACATTCATGTGCATTTAATTGTGACTTGTACACCTGCTTGCTTTTAAGAAAAGAAGTAATAGAAATCTAAGGAGAGGAGAAAGTGATGTGGACACTGGTGACTTCTCTAGTGATATCCTGATGAGTTCAGCAAAAATGATCAGAAACAGATGGGTTCCTCCCAACCCCCAGCCTTGAAATACACATGGGCTTAAAAACCAAGGGAAACTATGCTTGGAAAAAAGTGTTCTTTGTTAATGTTGAATGTTGGAATTATAATTTAAGAATTTCTGAGGTTCCAGTAAGTAGTTGTGTGCACTCATCTCTAATTTAGATAGGGTGTGTGCCGAAGCTGAGCATTCAAACTATGCTGTGGTGCTGCAGTTAGGGAGGTGGAACAGTCCTGTAAAATGACATAAGGCACAAGGGCCTTATGTGCAAACTCGTTTCACATGGGTTTTTGGGTATTGAGTAACATGAGTTTTGTGTAATTTGACTCTTGGAAAATTTGTAAGATTTTGCCTCAGTCTCTGTGCATGAAAGTGGAAACATTTCTAAAGCAATGCCTCCAGGTGCTCATGGGACATCCTTCCTCTCTGTCCTTCTGCCAAGGGCAGGATGTCATCTCCATGACTATATGTTTAATTGGCTCTCCTTCACTGTTACAGGTTTGATTAAAGCCCATATTCCCAATAGCTGACCCATCAGCTGCAGATGTTTCTCAGAACTGTATGGACTGCAGAAGGGCGTCACTTGGGTTTTAGGAAAACCCTGATTGTGCCATTGCTCAGCTACAAGAGTCCCAGGTGTCTTCTCTGACGACACCCTTCATTGTTTGCTTGGCATATCTTTCCCGGCTCTTCAAGGAACTGTGGGAGTAGCGACTTTTGAAGCACAGTTTTGTTTCTTTGTTTTAGGTATGAAGCTGTCATAAGTGAATCTATAGTATATTTCTTGACTTTGAATTGCTTTCCCATGACACTCCACCACCTAAGCCCATATGGAGATTTTCTTTCCTTTTTTTTTTTGAGGGGGTGCAAATCATTATAATACTTTTTTGTCCAATATTTTTGTCCTGATTTGGAGAAAAATTATCTTTCTATTTATTGATGATTATTCCACACCAAACTCTTATCAAATCTTTCCATTTCTTTTCTTCAGCATCCATGGGGTCTTATTTTTCAGTGTCAAGTATGACATAGTTTTATACCTACTGTACATAGGTTAGTTACACAGCTACATATAGCACAAGACAGCTTTATCTTCCTTCAGGACTGAGACAATTACTTCTGAGAATTATTTTTCTTCTACACATTTTGGGTCTCTTGCTTCTGAAAAACAATTTTTTTTTGCATAAAGGTAGTTTTGCTTAACCTTTCTAAGCCCCCCTCTATCAGATGCTTCCTTAAAAAATATTGAATATTCACTTTCTAATTTCCAATTGATTTCTTCTGTTCTAATCAAACCCATCTCCTTTTGAGTTTCCTCTTTGCATTTCTTACATGTGAATTACATTCTATGCAACTTAATGTCTAAAATTCTTCTAAAAACATTAAAAATCTTCTCCCCAGTATCTTTTTATTGAATTCAGACATCTTGAATATTCTTTTGAAAAATAATGTATAACCTGAACATGTTAGCATACACTTGTAATCTCAGCTACACTGGAGGCTGAGACAGGAGGATTGTAAGTTTGAGGCCAGCTTATCAAAATCCTGTCTGAAAAATAGGATACTTAGTTGATAATAATGGTGTATGACTGTTGGAATGTAAAATTTCACCTCAAAGGAAGATTTATCTCATTTAATAAAAAAAATAGGTTTTAATGTAGCTTACTTTTTTTTTTTCAGGTACTTTTGTTTGTTCAGAGACAGGGTCTCAATGTATAGCTCTGTAGACCAGAATGGCCTCAAACTGAGAGATAGCCTGCTTCTGCCTTTTCTGGAATTGAGGTAGTTTTTGAAGTTTTGTATTTTTCATTCTCTCATGTAGAGGATATGGTTTGAATGTAACATATTAAACACTGAGGTGAAAAATGAAAATGATATATTATTTTTGTCCTTTGGAAATGCATGATCTGAGGAAGCTAGAGATGCAAACATTTTAGCAAAGTTGGTCTACTACAGTCCTGGAAGCATGTGTTGAGGAACTGATAATGTCGGCATAAGTAGAGGAAGGTGTCATTGCAGAGTTACATTATACTTGATAATTCTTGGCTGAGTAGAGCAATGGGGAGAACTAGGGTATTTTGTTTATATCACGAGGGGGTGATGGATATGAGCAAAGACTACAGCTGGAGAGCTGAGGCAGGAAGGCATGCTGAAGATCTGAGAATAAAAACAAGGCTTGACACAGGTGTGGAAACAGAGATGGGACGAAGAAGGGATGTCTTCTTGCAACAGAATTTGGTAGACTAGTGACTCTTAGGGATATAGATCGCCTGGATTATCATGTAGTTTCTTGAAGGAATAAGGGAGAAAAATCAATCTGGGGAACAGAGTTTAACTTTCCAAATGCTGAGTTAGAATTGACTATGGATTTGATTCAGCAAGCTGTCATATCCTTTGACTTCCATGGTTAGGACCTGTGCCTACAGTGGAAAGAAGAGGGGTGGCGTCCCCCCATGTCACTCTTCTGTAAGTTATTTCTAAGATTGTTGACAAGTAATTCCATAAACACTTCTTTTGGGACTACATGTTTTGATGCTGATCGTTGTTTTAATTTTTTGTAAACTATTTGGAGGTAAAACTATTTTCCTTTTCACAGGAATTTTTTTAATTAAAACTTTTTTATTTACATGTGTATATACATGTGTGTATGCTACCTGTAGCAACCAGAAGAGAGTGTTGGATGCCCTGGAGCTGGAGTTACAGGTGGTTTTGAGCCTGAAAGGCTGGGAATCAAACTTGGGTCTTCTGCAAGAGCAACAAATGCTCTTAACCACTGAGATAACTTTCTTCCACAATGATTTAATTTCTCTGTCACATTTTGAAGTTGTCGTTTTTCTGGCTACATGTTGTAAGAGTGAGAAGCTACATGCATTTTGGTTTAGGCAGTTCAGGCAGGTGATGATCTCCTGGCTGTGGGCTCTTGGATGCTATCTCATTCTCCTGTTGCTCATTTCACTGGGTAAATACAAAGCTTCTACACTCTATTGTTTTCAATCTGTTGTTATAAAATTCATATTTCTATTGCCAGGCAAAGGAATCAATGCTGCAGTTAACCAGAGTTGCTTAACAAGCCTCCAAACAAGAATTGGCCCTGTCCTCCATGGGAGAGCTGACCCCCCCTGCACTTGGGAGAAATGACTCCACCTTAGGCAGGTGTGGGAGCACTGTCCCTGGTGGCATGGGCCTAGGAGAGCAGGCTCTGTGCTCTGCCTCTCGCTTGAGGGAGGTAACCCCAGGGACCTGGGCTGACCAGCTCAGCTGCCGTCCAGACCCACATCCTGGGCCTTTGGTTGGCCCACCCTAACATCTACCCCATCTATGACCTGCTGGTGAGTGTGAAGGGACTGGTCCTGCAGAATGGTAACCACGGGATACTCATGACTTGGGGCAGTGTCAGGATGTCTGAAGGGAGTTTCAATGAGGTTCCAGTGATGACGGTGTGCCAGAGGCTTTGAACAAGACCAATGACATTGCAAATGAACATTTTGTGGGTGGGGCTGATTGGACAAAAGTGTATACTTATGACACACTACAGCATCCAATGCCATTGGGATGAATGAGACAGAGGAGTGAGGTGACTTTTGTTTGTTTTGTTTTTAATTGATTTTGGGGGTGGTTGTTTGGGGGGATGCTGCAGGTGTAAGGGGAAGATATGGAAGGATGGGGAGATGAGCCAGATTGGGATGCATGATGTGAAATTCCCAAAGAATCAATAAAGAATTATGTTTAAAAAAGGGGAAAAAAGCTTGCAAACATAGATCTACTTGGTGAAAATTTGTAGCTTATTCCCTACTTGAGAATATCATGTCTTACACAGTTTCCTTAAACAGCTTACAAAATTTCTTAGACAGTCTCCAAAAGTTATCCTATAAACGGGGAGAATATTTTTCACTGTGCTCTCAAATGTATCTCAGGTCTCATTTTGCAGACTGCATTGCATATAGTGTCCAAGTTAAGACTAAATACTTAGCCTGCCTCGTAATATATGCAGGAAAATTTGAGTTAATTAAAAATACATCATAGTCTTAATGTGTTCAGGCTCTCCAGATGAGCTACTGGAGAGTGACTATGAACAGCCGAAACTTATTTCTCATAGTTCCAGAGACTCAGCAACCAGATTCTGGCTGACTTGGTGTCTGGTGAGGTCCTGCTTCCTAATGCATAGTGGCTGATTTCTGTAACCTCACAGGATGGCAGGCGTAAGGTGAGGGAATTTCCTGGGATCTCTTTGATAAGGGCACTGATCACCCTTCCAGGCTTCATCACCTTAAGCCATCATACGGAATGTTAGGACTTCAACATCTGAATTTGAGGAGACAAAACTTATTCCATATATAGAACTATACTTTGAATTTTCAAAGTATGAGTTTTCTTACCCATATGAGACATATAATAAACAGATTCAGGGAGACACAAGGATTGGAGGTCAAGGGGCCAGGTAATTATTATTCTGTGGTTGTAGGATGGCTGTAATGATGAAAATTCTGAGAAATGGTGACATGATAGTTGTATAGCTTTGCAATGTCTGTCACACTAATGAATTATACACTTAAAAAATTCCTTGTGGTAGTTAAAGTCTAAGTATACAGTAAATATGTGCTTATATATAAATCACTAAATTGCCCATTGCTTAAATTATTCATCAAATCAATTCTAAGTTATGTGTTGATATGTGGAAGTTCTTGGTGTTGTCTTTCCTTTGATAAAAACTGTCCTTGTTTGAGCACTGATGGGGTACAGGGAATTACTTCAAAAGCTTACAAGATCTCCACTAAATTGATGGTCAGACAGGTTTATGGCATTGGTGTCTTGTTAAAGCTGGAAGATGTTTCAGTGACGCTCACCTGGAAGTGTGTACTGTAGCCCTCAACACATGTCCTTGCCTTTGCTACCACATGGGTCTTTTCAGAAGCCTGATCTTACTGGGAGCATTTTGAGTTTTTCTTAATTTAGCATGCTGTTAGCTATAGGTTTGTGGATATAGAATTTATTAAGTTGAGGTATGCTCTCTCCATTCCTAGCCTCTTCATGACTTTTAGCATGAAGTGATGTTGGATTTTGTCAAAGGTCATTTTTGCATCTATAGAGACCATTATGCAATTTATGACATTGAGTCTATTTCTGTGATGGAGTCCATTCCTGGTTTATTTATATCAAATCTAAGTCCCTAGAATGCAACCAACTTGGTCATGATGATTTTTTATATGATCTTAACTTTGTTTTGTAAGTGTTCTGAGAATTTTTTGTAAATCTATATTTTTTGTTATGATTTGATTTGGTTTTGGCATTTGGGACTAGAATAGTTTGGAAGCCTTCCTTTCTTTTCTATTTTATGAAATATATTTGAGAAGTATTGATATTAGTTCTTTGAAAATCGGATAGAATCCTGAGATGAGTCCATCTTTGGGAGACACTTTATTGCTGCTTCAATCTCATTGCTGGTCACGGATCTATTTAAATTATCTATTTGATCTTAGTTTAATTTTGGTATTTTGTATGCATCTAAATTTTTTTCTGGATTTTAGATTTCTCAATTTATTTGAATAGAGGTTTTAAGATATGTCCATATGATCTTCTGAATGTTATTGTTATCTGTTGTAATGTCTCCCATTTCTGATTTTATTAACTTGTAACTTCTTTCTCTTTTTTGAATATTAACCTAATTGTCATTGAATGTGAATATGTATATATGTATATATGTACACATAAATGTATACATTTCTAAATATAACCTGTTTAGTCTATATGATGTTACTTGAAAATGTATGTTTTCAAGGCTGACTGTTTGGCATTGGATGAACAGATCACCTCTCCCTCCTTCTCACAGCTTTCTTCAGTTGCCTATAATTCTTTGTGTAGGGTTGCAGTCTTGTGGGGTTTCCCCAGAATCCACTTAGTCATGTCCTTTGGTGTTATCCTTATTCTACTTACATTTGGGGTAATAATGTTCATGAAACTTTATAGATATAGCTTTTGATATCACTAGGAGACACTGGACTCCAAGAGTCAAAGACTTCCTATCAATCCCCCAGTACCAGACATGAGAAGTCCTCTTTTGAGTTCTTGACAAGTGCTATCCAACAGACTATCAAAACATACAGCCTGTTGCTGTTGCCTTTGGTTATACCACCTCCCTGGAGGTAGAGGTAAGTCCCATGGCTGAAGTCAAAGTCTGACTCACATTGGGTCCAGCAGATCCTGAAACTCATCTTGTGGCTACTGTTTCAGCCCCAGAACTAATAATTAAGATCTATATATTTAGTTGGTAGAATCCACCTCTTTTTAGATCCTACTTTCTACCTCACCTTGAGGACCTTGCTTAATCTTGAGTCTAGTTAAACTTCTAGAGGTTAACATGGGTAGGCCATGAGGGGCATCAGCATAAACTTGCTTAACATTTCCTTCAGGAGAGGTCACTGCCAGTTTCACAGACAATGTAGGACTGAATTCCCCAAGCAATACTTCAGTAGGTGTGCTGTGCAGCTCCAGGGATTGACTAACTGGGGCAGTGAAAGAATGAAGAAAGGCCAATCAAATGGACAGAGAAAAACAAATTGAGTAGACTGGACTCTCTGATGGGGATTCCACTGCACCCTGAAGCTCAGTGTATTTATCATATTCAGTTGAACAGAAAGGTGGCAGGATTACATACAGGTGAACAAAGAAGTGGGGTTTGTAGTATACAGCTGAGCAAAGAGGTAGGTTTGTAGTATACAGATGAACAAGGAGGCAGGGTTTATAGTATACAGCTGAACAAGGAGGCAGGGTTTGTAGTATACAGCTGAGCAAGGTGGCATGTTTAGCTAATCTTAGTAGGAATAGTCTCTATAGAGGAACTTTATATAGTCTTTGGGCTGTAAACATGTAAAGGGAAAAGCTATGATGGACATTCTCTGTAGAAGAATCTGGATCTAATATCAGCAAGAGATAATAGCAGCAATGGCAGCTGTAACCTAGCAACAAGTCATCAGCAGACAGGAAAGCAAGTAGATAGGAAAATGCAAAGCTTTTCCTTCTACCTTCTATCTTCCTTCTATGTAGGCCACCTACAGGTGCTGTGTGATGTTCTGTATGCTGTGAATATGTGTTGCTCTGATTTGTTGATAAATAAAATGCTGATTGGCCAGTAGCCAATCAGGAAGTATAGGAGGGATAAGCAGACAAGGAGAATTCTGGAAAGAGGAAGGCTGAGTCAGGAGATGCCAGTTCACTGTCCAGGGAACAGCATGTAATGACATACAGGTAAAGCCATGGAAAATGTGGTGACATATAGATTAACAGAAATGGGCTGACTTTAAATGTAAGAGCTAGTCAATAGTTAGCCTGAGCTAATGGCTGAGCAGTTTTAATTAATATAATCCTCTGTGTGTTTACTTGGGTTTGAGTGGCTGCAGACCAGGTGGGACACAGGAAACCTTCAACTACATACAGGTACACCACCTATGCTTTGGGTGAGTCTTTCCATTTTAGTTAACTGGATTAAGAAACTCTCATAGGTGCACCCAGAGTCTTGTCTCATTGGGGATTCTAGATCCTATCAAGTTGAGAGTATTAACTGCCATATTTCACCAAAACTTTAATATATGCTGTTATTATAGTAATTGTGGCTATTTAAAAAAGTCAAAGGGTGAATTTAACTGTATTTATAGTACCAGATATGTATTTCTTCCTAGGGATCATATCTTAAATCCAACCAAAAAGTGGCTATCCCATAATATTTGTGTCACTATTATACCGTATGATGCCATGCAGTCATTATTGTAGTTCACAGGATTCACAACTGAGAAATGTTGACTATTTTCTGCTGGAAGGCTGCAGCGCACCTTCCAGTACTGTGAAAGCTAGCCAGTGGATAGGAAGCTTCCTGGTCAGTACCAACTTGATTTCCCGATGTCCTGTGACCAAAGTATATGGTGACTTCAGCAATGGGTCTTACCATCTAGTTCTTGTGCACAACCAAGAGCTTTGGCAGTAACCACAAGGTCCCAGGGGTAAACCTACTCTTATTATTTTGCTAAATGAACATAGTATCAAACTGCCTTCTAAATTCACATTGTGTGCCCATAAAACACTGTAGTACTCAGTCCTCATTAGAGAAGTTTCTTTATGCAGCAGGTGGTGATATAGATCAAAATGAAGAGAACATGAGAACATTAGAGCGCTCACTGACAAATGAGAGATCCATCTTATCCCACCTCCCATGGCTCAGGGATTGTCACAGAGCTGAGGGAAGAAAGACTGTAAGCACCAGAGGTCTGGGAAGACCACAGCAAAACAGTGTCTTCTGGCCTAAAAGGACTGTTGCTGCACTCATGAACTTACAGCAGCTGTATTGCCTGCACAAGACCTGCACAAGATTAAAAAAAAAGAAGAAGAAAAGATTTATGAAACTGGGCAGGGTGGGCAGGTGAAAGTGGGTCTTCCAGGAGTTAAGAGGATGAGCGAAGGAGAATATCAAATACTCTCTATGAATCATCAAATAATTAATAAACATGTTAAATTAAAAAAGAAACCTGTTTTTTTAATTGAAAAACTAACTTCAAAAATTATTTTTAAAAACATAAAAGAAAATAATAATTAAAGAAAAAACATAAAAAAATAGTGGTATAAATAATACTGTAGAATACCTATGGACATAATGTCTAGAATAAACATAAATATAAAGCACATTTTGTATGAATTCATTCCTTTAGCCTCTTTTCTTAATCCACTCTTTTCTGGAAAAATGACTGGATCCCAATGATTTCTTACCATCTGTCCTTTAAATGTTTGTCTCTCACACACATTTACATTCCATACATTTACATATATTTTATAACACAGCATGAAACAATCTATTTTTATTAATGTTTGTATTTATTTTACACTATCATTTTGTGATCTATTTGTACTGATACAAAAGAGATATAGTTCCTGAATTTTAATAATGCATTTCCATTACATGAGTGCCTCAGAATTTAGGCCTTTAGCTTCTGATAAACATGTATGTTTTTATCCACTGGGCATCACAATTGGAAGCAGATGGTATTGGGTAGCTGGAAAGAATTTAATTAAAGGACTGTTTACAACTTTATGAGCAGTATTTTAGAGTAAAACTGATCAGGGTGCAACCCCTCATGCAAGTAATAGTGTACTGGTTGCCATACCTAGCCCTGGTCTGAGGTTATTGTTCTCCAAATAGAGAAGGATAAAGAAGGCATTTGCAGGGCAACATTGTTTCCGATATTTACTACCATAGACAATGCTTAGAGGCCATCTTTGATATCCATCCATGTCTACATTTGTGGAATTTTCCACAGTGTATGCAGAGCTATGGAGTTGCCTAGTCTTGGGAAAGAAATTTCCATTTTTTTAGTGTATGTAGTTGTCATTTCTAGTGGTTCTATTCTCACCAGTTCTACATGGTGGTTTCTTTTTCTCACATCCTGACCAGTGGTTGACAAGTTGTTGCTTCCAAAATGACTTTCAGGTGTCATCACAGTAGGGTCCCTCCACATCTTTCCTTGATTGGGAGGACATACCCCTTTATGTATGGTTAGTAGATAGTCTAGGCTCCTTTCCTGTGCTTTAGATTTTCTGTCTTGGTTTACTCTCTTACTGTCTCTTTGTGAAGTATAGTCAGTCTTGGTGGTTGTGTGGGTTCTAATCCTTTACTATTTCTTTAGGAGGTGGAGTGGATGGGGGGAGAGACTGGGAGGGGAGAAGGGAGGGAGGAGAAAATGTGATCTGTCTGGGAAATAAATAAATAATGAAAGATTAAAAAAAGAGGATGAACAAGAAGAAGAGGAAGAAAAAAAGGAGGAGGAGAAGGGAGGAGGAGGAAGGAGGAGAAGAAGAGGAAGAAGAATGAAGGAGGAAGGAAGAAGTAGAAGAAGGAGAAGTAAGAGGAGGAGAGAAGGAGGAGAGGAGGAGGAGGAGAAGGATGATGATGATAATAATAATAATAATTATAATAATAATGATGAGGGAACCAAATCAACAAACCAAACAAAAATCCTCACAAACTCAGTTTTGGGGACTCAACTCAGGAACTTGGGCGTGCTGGACTCCTGAACTCTGTGCCAAGCCACCTTTACTTTTGTATGTTCAAAATATTTCTTCTAGTATGTATATTATATACATATATATAGTATGTATATTGCCTTTTAACTGCAACTATACTCTTTTCCATTTTCCTGTCATTGTAGCTGTGTGTTGCCTTTGTGAAGCATTTTGGGTCTTGTTTATGATCACATTCCTAGCACTGAAGTGATACGATCATCCTACAAAATGTTTTTTTTTTGTATGTTTTATTTTGTATTTGTAAGCAGTTAATCTATTTGGATTTGCTTTGCTTACTGTGAGGTAGACAGCTAAGTGGTTTTTCCTCTGTGGAAGATTCTAATTCTAACAAAATTTCCTGGCTAGTCTATTATTTGCCTCCTGATTATAATCTTAGTTCTGATATTTTAATTCTCACATAAGTATGTAATTGTGTCTGCCCTTTCTGTTCTGCCAAATTGGTCTTCTAGAATCTTCCTGAATAGATAACTCAATGCTTTAATAACTATTCTGTATATTATCTGTATATATATTATCTGTTCAAATCTGTATATTATGATACAATAAACACCATCTTCAAAATAGTATGTCTCCATCTCTACCCTTCCATACACTCTTTCTCTCTTACCCCTGTATACCTCTGTTCAGATCTTGACTCTTTCATGTGAAGTTGATGATACACTTGTCAGTTTTTACAGAGCTTCTCTGGTCCAGGGTACTCTTGAGCTCTTATATAGACGAGGATAACCTCGATCCTGATCCTCCTTCCACCCCTTTTCAAGAGCTTAGATTACAGGTGTATACCATCACTCCTGGCCTATGAGATACTGGGAATCAAACTTTGAGATTTCTATTTGCTAGGCAAGTACTCTACCAACTGAGTTATATTCTAAGTCCTTCCACAGAACTTTTTGATTGGCATTGCACTTGCTGTCTGGATTACCTGGGGGTAGAAGGGCACCTTTATGATATTGTAAACCAGAGCTGCCCTTGGAGAAAGCTGCATCACAAGACACACTGCACTGCTGTTACTGCAAATTCCACATGCTCTTCCCACTGCTATTAACGCTCAAGTGCACGCTTCATTTATATGTTCACTCTACACCCATTATGGAAGCAAAGGCATCCTTGAGGCATGATAACCCAAAGAGAAACTTTACCTGTAGGATTTTATACTCTATTCACAGCACCTCTCACAAATTCTACAGAAAAATCACAAATGGAGCTTGGCCTTAGTTATGAAAAGACAAGCTGGCAGGGGATACCAGTAAAGTAGCTTTAGAAAAGTGGAGCACTTTTAACCCAATAAATCCATTTCTAACAATCCTAGAACCGTATACATGTACCAGTCGTAGGTGTGCAGTTGATCACTGAGCATGGCTTGTACAGGAAGAATAATGAAAGTGGTTTCCATGTTTCCTGCACCTGCGCAGACTACAGCAAGCATCCGAGCCTGCGGGAAGCCCGACCAAGGAAAATACAACCCTTAAGGCTCATAGGAAAAACTTCTAAAGCTCATAATAATACTTGTGGAGAGAAAATGATAGGCTTATATAGGCCTTGGAATACTCTGGAAGGTTCCTTCATAGGATCCAGAATAGGAGAGTCTTCAGGCAGTACTGCCAACTGTCTGAAAGGAGAATTTTTTTTTCCTTTCTTAATTTACTTTCTTTGCTGAAGCCCAAATCTTGAAGAATTCCAAATTTAGGATTCTAGACACAGTGCTTATAGGAATCTCTAATTTTTCTATTACTTTGTTCTATTTTAGAATTTTTAGATCTGAAAGCTTTCAATGAAAAGATTTAAAAATTATTCACTGAAGTTTTCACAAATGGTAGCTAAGCACTGTGGAAAAATCCAAATTGTTCACTTTTATAAGTTCAAGTATGCATCATTGTCCCTGTGATTACTATGTTACAAATCAAACACTTCCTTCCACAGAAAGTTCTATTTTTCCTGAATCAATTTTGCCTTGTCCTGTTTCTTGGTGTGCTTCAAAGAACTATTAGGAAACATGACTTCAGTGTTTTGCAGAAACATCCAAACCTCTTGCTTGATTATCCACATTAAAGAATAATGTGGACTCAATAATGAGCATTTTTGTTTATTCATTTGTAGTGCTCTGCCACAAATAGTGTGGACCATACTATTAAGAATATTCATGGTGCTGATGGAGTTGGCACTGTTCTTGATAATGTGCTCTTCTTAGAACCATGGAAATTCCCAAGATTGCATTTGTTTGAAGCAATAAAAGACTTGAAGAGGAGAGTACAGCCAAGTCTACAGTGAATTCCCTTCCTTGTGGGAGGCCCTGTTGATTGTACCCCTTTCAATGGCCTGAGTGCTGACACACAATATGTTTTGGATGACTCAGTTTTCTTATTCCATTTTGTCCCTGAGCAACAATGGGCTATTGACTTCCCTTGGCTTAACATAAAAGTTAAGTATTCCATTCACAGCTCTTCTTTCTTTATTAACTCAAAACAGTGAAGATGATCCTACACTGGTTTCTGTGAACTGTGAAGTATGACCATGCACAAGCTGAAACCATAGAACTACCAGATCATCTAGAATTAAAGAAAATCCCAGCATTTGCAAGTTTAAGATGAAAAGATGGATAGGTTTTTAGTGTGTGGCAGACATTTTCATGTATATATGCAGATGTACATGAAGGTGAAAGGTCAACCTCAAGAGTCTTGCTCAGTTACTCTGCACCTTACATTGTGAGTCATGGTATCTTATTGAGCTGGACCCTCACTGATTGGGTAGCCAGCAAGCTCGAGGGATTTTCCTTTCTTTGTGTGATAGCACTGGGGCTTCTGATGTGTGACACAGCGCTCTGCCTTTACATGGGTGCTGGGGTTTTCAACTCAGGCATTCGTGCTTTTAAGGCAAGGCAAGCACATTACTAAGGAGTCATCTCTATAACTCCTAGATGCCTATTAAATATAAAACTAGCAGAGTGTTCCTGTGGAACTTATAGACGACATACCCCAGTGTTGAGAATATTGCCAGAGAATCAATGCTCCAATAACTCTCCCATGAACCAGTCCTCTACCCATTCTGGCTCTAGATACTGATGGTGCTTCTCCTGAGTCACATGGTTGTTCTTCCTGTCACTGGCATGCTTTAGCTAATGGACTCTGAGAGACACACAGCATGGTTGTCTGTCATCATTGTCCTTAGAAATATTTTTGTCAGATACCTGCATTTTTATTGTTTAGATCTTGAATGTGTCTCAGAGTCTCTTGTGTTAAAAGCTTGGTTACTACATTAGCATATGTCTACACGTGGAGGTGGTAAAACAATTAGGAGATGAGACTTAGTGGAAGGGAATTAGTTCATTGTGGAGAGGTCTGCCCTTGAGGGAAGTATTTGAACTCCAAGCCTTCCTGTCTATCTCTTCGTTTTGAGGTTAACAGGCTTCCTGTGTGATCCCACCAGAGGTACTGTGTTGCTACAGGCCCAAAGCAACAGAGGCAAGACACAATGAACTGAATACTTTCAAACCATGAACTCAAATAAACCTTTTATTCTTTAAATTGATTCTCAATTATTTTGTCATGGGGGCAGTAAACTAACATATCCATGCCCACAAACTTTCTTATCCACTCGACCGCTTAGTCTGCTGTTCTTATGATCTTCATAGGGCCATTCCCAGTGGTCAGAGAAATGACAAACCAGATATGCCCCTGCTTTCCATTGTTCTGGGCTAATAGTCTGTCCTCCAAGATCTCTGGGTCTGAACCACTTAAAACTTCAGACTTTACTGGCATAAAAACAGACAGATGGATCAATGGAATGCAATTGAAGACAGATGTAAATTCACACACCTAATGACACCTGATTAATGAGGAAATGTAGTCTAGGATTAAGTCTGTATTTATTAACAGGTAACATCAGAACAGTACACTAATAACACAGAAGAAGCTGCCCACCGCTGCCACTGATTCTGCTATTGCTGCCTCTTTATTTCCCAAGGGAGATGGGGGGCAACTGCCAGCTACACTTCTAGTGCCTTGCTGCCAGCTTTGCAGTCCAAGAGAGAGCATGCATTTGTATACCTTGGCTTTTTATCAGGTCCATATCTGCAGAGAAGACCATGCCCAGTGAGTCATGCCACTCTTTATAATTGGCTAGTGGGCCGGCATTAAAAATTCCCACAATACCTGATTTTCAATAAAGACTACAAAAAAGTATACAATGGAAAAAAAAAGCATCTTCAACAAATGGTGCTGGTCTCATTGGATGTCAGCATGTAGAAGAGTACAAATAGCTCTATATCTATCACCCTGCACAAAACTCAAGTCCAAGTGGATCAAAGACCTCAATATAAAACCAGATACACTGAACCTGATACAGAAAATGAGGAATAGCCTTGAACTCATTGGCACAGGAGACAACTTCCTGAATAGAACACCAATTGTACAGGCACTAAAATTGATAATTAGCAAATGAGACCTTATGAAACTGAAAACCTTCTATAACACAAAGGACCCAAAATATCAGCTTACAGAGTGGGAAAAGATATTCACCAACTCCACATCTGACAGAGGGCTGATTTACAAAATATATAAAGAACTCAAGAAACTAGACATCTAAAAACAAAATAATCAAAATTTTAAAATAGGGTGCAGATCTAAACAGAGAATTCTTGATAGAGGATTCTCAAATGGCTGAGAAACACTGAAAGAAATGTTCAACATCCTTAGCTGTCAGAGAAAAGTAAATCAAAATGACTCTGAGATTGCATCTTACATCTGTCAGAATAGCTGAGATCAAAAACACAAGTGACAGCTCATGATGGTGAGGATGTGGAACAAGAGGAACACTCCTCCCTTGCTGGTCGAAGTACAAACTTGTACAGCCACTTTAGAAATCAGTATGGTGGTTTCTCAGAAAAATGGGAATCGATCTATCTCAAGATCCAGCTTTACCACTCCTGGGCATATACCCAAAGGATGCTCTGTCATACCATGAGGATACTAGCTCGATTATGTTCATAGCAGCTTTATTTGTAATAGCCAGAAACTGGACACAACCTAGATGTCCCTCTACTGAAGAATGGATGAAGAAAATGTGGTACATTTACACAATGCATTAGTACTCAGCACTTTAAAACAATGACATTATGAAATTTCCAGGAAAATGGATAGAACTAGGGAAAAAATCATCCTGGGTGAGATAACCAGATTCAGAAAGACAAACATTGTATATACTCACTTGTAAGTGGATATTAGCTATAAAGTAAAGGATAACCATGCTACAATCCACAGCCCCAGAGAAGCTAAGTAACAAGGAAGGCTCAAGTGGGTCAGGGGGACACATATGAATCTCCCTGGGAAAAGGAAATAGAATAGGCATTGTAGGGGTTGGGGGATGGGAACAGGATGGATCTGTAGGGGGAGAATGGAGGGAGAGAGTACTGGGAGAGACAACTGGAATGGGGGAGCATCTCTGGGACAAGCTAGAAACCTGTGCAATGGAAACTCCTGGGAATCTATGAGGGTGACCCCAGCTAAGACTCCTAGCAATATGGGATATAAAGCCTGAACTGGCCATCTGTTGTAGCCATACACGACTTCCAGTTGAGGGACTGGGACCCCAACCCAGCCACTTAACCTCCTACCTACAATGTGTCCTACCTACAAGATATACTGGGGTAAAGGTGCATCTGAAATTGTGGGAGTAGCCAACCAATGATTGTTCCAGTTAGAGACCCATACCAGGAGAGGAAGCCCACCCCTGATACTGCCTGGAGAGCCAGTCCCCAGAGGCTGGATGGCCCAGAGACCTAGGATAGAAATAAACACAACTGGAAAAAATAGTCAGTGAAATGATTCCTTATAATATTCTGCTATACTCATAGATTGGTGCCTAGCCTGATTATCATCAGAGAGGCTTCATCCAGCAACTGATTGAATCAGATGCAGAGACCCACAGCCAAACATTAGGCTGAACTTGGGGAATTCTGAAAAATAGGGGCAGATATTTTAGGAGTCAGAGAAAACCCACAGAATCAACTAACCTGGGCTTATAGGGACTCATAGAGATTGAACTGACAACAAGCAAGCCTGTGTGGGTCTGACCTAGGCCCTCTGCATATATGTGACAATTGTAGCTTGGTCTTCCTGTGGGTCTCCTGACAGTGGGAGCGGAGGCTGTCTGACTCTTTTGCTGGGTTTTGGGACTCTTTTCTGCCCCGGCCAGCAGGACTTCAACGGGTTCTCAACCACCCTAAGGACAGAATGATAGGGACAGGAGATACAAAGGAAATACACCAAGACAATATTCTGAACAAGGTGCAACTTTATTTTTCTCCAGGAGGGTTTATATAGTTCCTGCAGGGTGGGGGGAGCAGGAAGCTGTTATCTGCATAGGGTGGGGCAAGCTAACAGGATGTTTATGCAGGATGTTGACAGAGTGAAAAGGTCAAGGGCTCTGACTCAATGTCCTGTTGCTAGGCAACCTGACTGTAAGATGATCTAGTTCCCTGTCTTATTGGGGGTCTGTATTTTTCCACTAATTAGAGATTCTGTCCTTGTCCCTGACACTTTTTCTCATACTAGGCTGCCTTGTTCAGTCTTAATGCAAGGGGAGGTGCCTAGTCTTACTGCAACTTGATATGCTATGTTTTGTTAATATCCATGGGAGGTCTCCTATTTTCTAAAGGGAAATGGAGGGGATCAGGAGAGGGGTGATGATGGAGGAGAGACTGGGAGGAAAGGATGGAGGGGAAACTGTGGTAGGGATGTAGAAAAATCATTATAATAATAAAAAAATTTAAAAATTTAGACTGATTCTTATTTGGAAAAGGGGGCTTTGTCGATGTACATGTAATTTGGTTGAAGCCATTCAGTTGAAATTGTACTGATGTAGGATGGGACCGAAATATGCTGAAATGTATCCTTAGGAATAAACACATAGAAATGCAGAGAAGGCTGTAGAAAGATGGAGGCATGAAGCAGCCTAAGGTAGCAACAAATCAATTAACATCAAGGGTTTTTGGAGTCTCTAGAAACCAGGAAGAGCCAAGGAGGTATTGTTTACTAGACTCATCAGAAGTATGACCATGCCCACCTTGATTTAAGACTTCTAGCCTCTCTTATTTTGAGCTACCCAGTTTGTGGTACACATGACTACCCTAGGAAATAAATACACCACCTACCAAAGCACATTGCCTCATTTGTTAGACTCTATGCCTGCCACTTGCCTTCTTCTCTTTCTTGCCAATGGCTCTCATTATTCCTTTCGGTATCTCCAGTCATTTCTCCTCTTTCCATTCAAACTCCCCTAGTTGGATGTGTTTGGCAGGAGTGCACAATCCTCCTTTCATACAAATCCACCTCCTGGGTTCCTACTAACAGCAGTGTGGTATTTCACAATGCAGGACAGCAGAGCCCAGTAAATGATTTTATGATCTGTTTTTCCACTAGATGCTCAGATGAGATAATGGGGAAAAGAAGCAACTTGTAGAAACATCCCCTCCATCTTGGGAAATACTTAGCAGTCTTGTTTATTGAAGGCACAAGTTTTCTGAGCAACTTTATCACATTAATTTTTATTACAGAAAGATTGTTTTAGTTGACTTTTCACTTCCAAGAAAAATTCACATAGTGTTAGCAATGTTTTAGGCAAGATCCCAAGCCAAAATAACTTGCCTATCCCATGATGAAGAATGGCTCATTAATTGGGCATTGGACAAAATGTTCTTTTCTTTATTTGTTCCTAATTACATTAATTAGCTGCAATTTCTGTGCCATTGTATTCTTTATTTATAATACATTCCAGGGAAGTTCAAGTAAGGTGATTTAAAATGTGGATTTATATCAAAGTAAAACCCATATTTCTTCCCATACGAAGGGAAAGAAGCCTGGAAGCCATGTTTAAGACTATGTGAGATGTGCCTGGAATAAACACTATGTGTCATTACAGTTGGATGGCTCAAAGAAATTCTTTGAGAAATTTGAGCTCATTATAGCTTCAGGTCACAGCTGAGAAGAGAAAATCATATCAGTTTGGTATTAATACAGTCATACTTGACATTTTTGCCTAAAGTTTGAGTTTGGTTTAGTCTTGATTTAGTACATTAAGACCATAAAACTATTGTGTTGAGGATCTCCAATCATTTCCACAATTTAGACACTTTTGAAGCCATATACCTTTCTATATTTTGAACTTTCCTGCCTGAGGAGGAGCCACTTAAAATGGTCACTCCTGTCATATGTTCCGGTGCTATTTCACTTTTCCAACAGATTCTCTGCATGGTTTAAATTGTGAAAAACAAATGTGAAAGAATTTGTACATTTATCGAATGTTTGACTTCAGTTCTCAAATAAGATAAACTAAATGTTAAATTCATATCTAGTGGCTTGCAGAGAGCTTAGACTTGGAGTGACTTGATTAATGTCGTTTTTCATGTAGAATATGACTTAAGGCCATACTTTTTTTTTCTCACCCCAGAGAACTGCAACTTTGGGGTTTTATGTGTGACTAGAAGTTTAATTGGTGTTGTATAAATAGATAATTATATGCCTCTTACAACTTTTTAAAAAGTTTTTGCTGTGTATCATGATCATGCTTATTTTTTTTTTCATGCTTTTCAAGACAGAGTTTCCCTGTGTATCCCTGGCTGTCCTGGAACTCACTTTGTAGACCAACTGGCCTCAAACTTGGAGATCCACCTGCATCTGCTCACTGTCCCCACAATGTTGGGATTAAGGGCATACGCCACTTTAAATTTTTAATTTGAACCTTACTTTTTTCTATATTTTCTGTTCTTCTGCCCCAAACACCACCAATTCATCTCATATCATGTTGTTCTCAGTCTGAGCTCTCTGTGAGACAGTTTCTTTATAATCTTTTGTGTGGCATTTACCTTTCAAGTCTATCTATGAGTTACTGCAGGAAACAGTAAGTGTATCAGTTCTGAATATTTTCAGATTGGCGGAAATCCCCAAACTGGACTAGCTGATATGAAGAACAAAAATGGTTTGTATCCTTTCATGTCCATTATCTGCATTTAGTCCTTTCTTAGATAAGGAAAGTTGTTTATGTAATTCTAGTTCTAGATGTATATTTTTGAAGTGGTGGATAAGTGCATAAAAACCTATTTGATAGTAAAAGTGTAAGATCCATATTTGAAAGGGTCAGCCCCACAGTTTCAGAATGGCTATGCTAACTATACAGAAGTTCATTGAGATAGATAGACTTTGGGTCTGGCTATTCTCAGTGTGTGATATTTTATATTTGCAAGATTTTTATAATAAAGTTTTAATTTAAAAAAGATACAGAAATGCATTTTTAACATTGCTAGTTCAAGCAGGTTTCTGGCATCATAACCTAGGGTACCCCCATTTGTTGTCCCTCCATGATGCCACCCTTAACCAGATTTTAAGGTTTGTATTACACTGAATTTTATGTAGCAATAAAGGATAAAGGAATAAAGTGGAACGTGGTCCTGCTATGGAGATCAACTGTGTGGAGCCTATAGCGGCTTACTTCTTAATGACCAGAACTTGGTTAGATCAATACATCTGTCCCCAAGGGAGACTAGGAAATGTAGGTCTGTTCCATGTGATTGTTTGCTTAGCGAGGATTTGGTATCCTGTCCCTGTGGAAGAATGTAAAGGAGTGTCGTCTTAGTCATTGCTGTAGAAAGCGAAGTCAGAGGACCACATGGGAGACCCTACTCCTTGCTAAATGTGTGGCTGACCTTCTGTATGACACCTGTTCTGGGACTTAGGATGTGGTCATCTTTCATCATCTACACATTAAGCCATGCTCCATGTGCAGCACTACTTGGTGGGGAATGGATAGGAGATAATGCAATATTGCTTTTCCCAAAAGATCTTTACTCTCATGGATGAGAAGGCTGTTCTATTCTCTCAGCTCCTGTTCCTTTTTAACATTTATCCCTGACTACCCCACAGCTACTTGGATTTCATTTTCCTTCTCTCAGAACAGCAGCAGCTCACTTCATTCCTGGCGCATACTAAGTTCTCAGTGAGCATGGTCTGTGTGAAGCTTCTGCATTGCCACCCCCTTCCTCTCTTTCCTCGCTCTAAATTATTATGATTCTGTCTTTGCTTTAAGAAGTTTCTGCTAAGATTATATCCTTCTGGAGACAATAGTTCAGGCTTGAAGATAGTTCCAAATGTATACTAAACCATTCCCTTTTCCCACATGTGACGCGTCTGTCCGTGGTTTGGAGCTTCATGAGGCAGCACAGTAAAATGCATTCAAGGCTCTTTGGTATCATATGGGCCTGGGTGTGGACCCAGGCTCCATCAGGGTCTCACTGTGGGAGCTTGGATATGGTTTTGTGTTCTTCAAGGCTCTGCGTTCTCATTTCTTATGAGCAAATTAACTGTTGGGAGAGTTGGGAATATTTGCAAGAGAGATCATGGAGGCTGATACTTCCATCTTACTGTTGTTTTATGTCCCCAGAGTTTGGGGGTGAATAGACTGCTTTCTAATTTGGCAGGATTTGACTTGGAGTTCCCCTGAAAGTGGTGTGCACATCCCTGGTGAGGAGTACATTCCAGGCACACTCTCCACTCCATGGTTCTTTCCTCTAAAGGCTTCCTCATTTACTTGAAGGTGGAGTGGGGTGGGTGTGGCCAGCTCAGGTGTGGTTTATTCTGACAACCCCAAGAGATGGTTTCCTCCTAGTATTCCACAGTGAAAACCAATCACTAGAGTTTTCACGGGTGTCTTAGAAGCCCACTTTAATACAGAGCTTTATTGCATAAAGACATGTCCCCTCACACCTTTCAAGCTTGGTTAACTCTACTGTGCAGATTAAAAAGAACCAAAAAGCGAGTTTTGTAGGGCCTAGCATAAAACATAGCACAACTAAGGGTAGAGCCACAGATTGGACCCAGATTTCCAAACAGTCATTCTCATTTCCAGTATCCTGATCTTCCCATAGCTTGTAGGTATTGAACACCTGTAGAGTTTGAGATCACACTCGGGACTAGAAGCTTGATTCTGTAAATCACAGGGTACCTTTTACAAATCTATCATAAGTCTTTTTATGTTTTGGGATATTATTTCCTCAATATTTATTTATGGTTTGTATCTATGGAAACAGGCCCTGGTTAAAAACATTCTTTTACATTTCCCATTTCTCATCATTCAGCTTTACCTTATACAGCAAACTTTGAAGCAAAATTCTAGGGTCAGCTGGATGCATGTCAAGTGAATCCTCTGTAGAGAATGAATCTGAATTAGTAACAGTTGTAATTGGGATGGACAACAGAGCAGTGTAAGATTCTGGCACCTGCATGCACAAAATTCAGGGATTCTGAGTTCTTAATCTGCTTACAATCTTCATGGAGACTCCTTGGGCTAGTCACACTGTACTACTGCCCCATAGGATGCAGCTTAACATGATGGTTCCTGCTATACTGATGTTTTTAAATTTGAAGTGTGTTTTCATCTATTTTCTTTAGCATGTTCAGGTTCTTTTCCTTTGAAGACAACTTTGCAGAGCATGTGGTTGTTTCCTGGGCTGAGCTGTGACATCATACTCAAAGTACACAGACTTTTTGCCAAGTTTCTTGGTGAAATCATTGTCGGTTGGTACTCAAGGAGCCACATCAGTTAAAACTATTTCTCATGAAGTCATCCTGTGTCAGAGCTGGCCCACAGGAGATAGAGTTCCCTCTAACCATCCAGGCACTGAAATGTACAATTAACTACCATTTGGCAAAATGCCTTTGAGATAAGCAAGTTAGATTTCGAGGCCCATTTGGGCAATTTTAGTAAAGCCCTCTTTTATTTTAATTTATGTTGATTGTCCCCATTGTATCCAGTTTCCTTGCAGAGGGTGAAGTTTTCCCCTTTTTATTTTTAACTTTAACAATGAGAAGAATCAAAAGAACTGTGCTGTGACTCCCTATAAACCCCTGCATACATTCTAGGAGTAACATTTTGCTATGTTTGCTTTGCACATATTTGTTTGTCTGTCCTCTAAAATAAATGGGGCTTTTAAACATTAATGGATGCTAAATAAGAGGAGCTATTCTGTCAGGGATACGTGGAAGCTTTGGGGAGAAAATGAGAGCCTGATGAGTAGTTATTTAAGAAAGAGCTTTCTTAGAGAAAGTGTGATGGACAAATGATTCTTTGACTAAATTTGATAGCAGTGGTAGTTCAATTATAAGTGAAGGCAGAAAAGTAGTTCATATGATAAATAGCAGGAGGTGAGCAATTAATACATTGACAGGAAGTTTTAAGTCCTGATGATACTATGATGCTGACTGAAGGGATAGACATTAATTTAGAAGCCAGACTTCTTCTTTTGGCTTCTGCATACAAAAGGACAAGCACCCTAGATGCTTGTGCATGTGCACGTGTGTGTGTGTGTGTGTGTGTGTGTGTGTGTGTGTGTGTGTGTGTGCACAAATGTAATAAATTATAAAAATGTTTTGTTTAAAACTGGTTGCTATATGGTCTATTAGCTGTGATTCTGTGTCATCTTTTCCTAGATTTATATACCATTTTGAAGATGACAATATTAAGATGATAGAGAACAGGTAATGAGTCTAGAGAGGAGTGGCCCTGGCTATACAGGGGCAACCCAAGTGTGCCCTGTGTAGTTACAAAATGTTTCTGAGTCTTGACCATAGTAGGTGCTACATCAATGTATACTTGTGAAAAAACTGTATTGAACTACATACCACATGCTGTGATACACTGTAACGAGTCACTATAACAAATACCAGGGACATATCAACTTATAAAGGGAAGCAGTCTGTTTTGGCTTAGGCTCTTAGAAGTTTCTATCTTTGATTAGTTGGTTGCTAGTTGCTCCTGGCATGTGGTGGAGCAAAACCTCATAGCTGAAGAGCAACAGAAAGAGTAGAAAAGGAAGATCTGGGACTCCATTATTACCTTTAGGACCCTACATCAATGGCCTTAAGGATGCACCTCTGAGACATTCTGCCATCTCCCAGTAACCTCATTGTGGGAACACAACCAGAACATATACACCCAAATGATCATATGAGAAGCTGGAGAGGAAAATAATAGATGGGTTATCAATGACAACATCCTATAATAAAGGATCACCATTAGGGACTGGAGAGATGGCTCAGCAATTAAGCACTTGTTCTTGCACAGGACCTGGATTCAGTTCCCAACACCCACAGGGTAGCTCAAAGACACCTGTAACTCCAGTTCCAAAAGATCTGTTACCTTCTTCTGACCTCGGTAGGTGACAGACACACATGACTCACAAACATACCTGAAGGCAAAACAGAAAATAAATATTTTAAAAAACAAAGTATCATCAATGTAAACTGATAAAGGGGAAATGGGATGGTTTTGCATTGCTTCTTATAACTCCAAATGAACCCACAATTACCTAAAAAGTAAAAACAGGTTAACTTGTTTTCTTTTATGATTTTCCTTGGAAAAATAATTTTCATTTCAAAATACTTCATGTTTTTTTTCTAGTCGAGCGCTTTTGTAACATCAATGTAGTATGTAACACAACTTAGGAAGCAAACAGAATCAAAACGTTGAATAAAATAAATTTTTTCAAACTTGGGGCAATTTTTATTTCTTTTCTGCCAGTTTCCTGACTTATTTTAGTAGAATTATCCCAATTCTTCACTATGGACATTTTTCCGAAGGAAACATCTTTGTGCCAGAATAAAAACAAACCATTTTTTTCTATAAAAAAGCAACATGATATATATAATCTAAACTTAGCATATTCTGTACTCTAAATCTCTAGAGAATATATTTACATTAAATACTGATGAGTTATTATAGACAAAAGGCATGCATATTGATTTATCATTGATTGCATACCATTTTGGGAATTTTGAAATAAAAAAATATGCCATCGATGTTGATTAGTAACTGATGTCATGTACTTATCATGACTTAGGAAGAAATAAAAACAATCACACCACTTTTTGTCTTAAAATTATCTAATCATCAGAGACATCCCAAACCAACTGAATCCTACTAAATAATGCTGTGGTATCCTTAAAGCTTCATTATGTGATAAAATGGTATTCAGAGTTTTGACAATTTCTACAACCAACAGGAAGCTATTTTCAGAACTGCAAGCCAACAATGCTTGAATAATTTATTCTGTAAGAGCTGAAGTCCCCATGAGCATGCAAGTACCAACTCATGGACATGTGGTTGACTCTGTGGTCAGTCACAGAGTAACTTTGGTTGCTCAGAACCCACAGATGTCTTGGTTCAGTGGTGATCAGATCCTGTGTACAGAAATGAAGGCAAGCCCACTTTCTCTGATGACTCTACCTCCCAACCAGCATTTACTGCCTGTCAACCATTGTCTTCTATGGTTTGTTCTCTAGCCAAATTTTGAACTAGTGAAAAAGAAGTAAATTTCTTATCACTAAAAATCAATGTAGAGCAATAAAAGCCATTTGTTACATTATTGAAATTCTAGTTTGAATTGTAGGAATGCTGAAATCCACCAAAATCCAGGATAGTCTCAGATTAATCTTGGTCCTGGAAACCTTCAGAGCATTAATAAATGAACATTGCAAGGCACCATCAGCACTTTCACAAAGCTATAGGATGCACAAAGAAAGAATAAATAGCAATTATGGCTACTTTCCATAGTGCTCTGATAGGAGAGTTGTCATAGAAACAGGCAAAATTCAAATAACTAATTTTAATCTTTCTATTAATCAAATTTGCCTTGCATTTTCTAGTCTTATATTTTGAAATTAGATTGCTCTCTAAGTTGGATAGTGTATCTGTAATTCCTTAAAGATAGGCAACAGTAAAAATGGTAAACTAACATTGATTGAGCCAGTGCCATGACATAGTCATGCCACACAGCCCTTTATAATCAGCCCTTAGAGCAGTAGCACCATCGACGACCAAGGAGGTTTGGGGAGGCTGAATAATTCATCTATGACTGCATTCTCCTTTCCTTGTCTTCCTATTTTATTTAATTTTGATTTTTTTAATTTCAACACTTAAAAAAATATGTTCATGAGTCATAGAAATCCTTTTGTAACCCACCCAGCGCACCAACTAGTTTTCTGAAACACTCTTATGATTGTTGAGGTAAGACATTTATAAGACATGTATATACTTCTAATATTTTTCTCAAAAACACTAGCTGATTTTCCTTGTTTTGCCTAGGGTTTGTTTTTCTTGTTTATTCACCCAGGGACCCTGAAATGTCTATTCAGGCTTGGCATCTGCCAACAGACCGGTGTGTAGCCCGCTCTTGACCCACTCACTGACCACTTGCGAACTCTGCAGCTTCATTGTCTGTATGAGTCTAAGGTGTGTGTGTCTAAGGACTGTGTGTGTCCAAGGACTGCGTGTGAAGGATTATGTGATATTCCTGCCTCGTGTACTAGCTCAATAAAAGTCACTAGTGTTTTATTGTTATTCATCTTTAAGGAATTACAGATATGCTAACCAATTTAGAGAGAGGAACCTAACTTCAGAACTTAAGAACAGGAGGGCAAATTGCTGTTCTCAGCTGTTTCTAATATGGTGATCAGACATTTGCCTAATATAACTTTGAGGAACTTTTACTTTGTTCCAGAGTCTCTGAACTTAACACATTGGTGACATAAATGAACATACATTTTAGTGTGTCCTATTACTGTGGGTCTCAGATTCACCCTGTCTTTATTTTCCATCTATTACTACTACTATTACTACTGGTACCGTAGGGCTATATTTTTTGATCACTCAGGGTGCAGTGTGCCATCAACATTTCCCACATTCCCCTAGATGTCTATACATGTTTTACATGTGTGTATATGTGGGAGTACATTTTCTTTAAAGTATTGTAGTTTCTAAATACATATCCAAAGAGAAGACATGGACAGGTATGATGAAAACAGTCTACTATTTTACAATGCTTACTTGGCCCATGAGAATGGCTGTCTAGTTTTCTGGTTAGTCCAATTTCTACATTTCTCAGCCAAAATATTCCAATCGCAATGTTCTGTGCCAGCTGATAAAGTAGGCATTGGCTGCTAGGTTTCCTAGTTTAGCTCCTCTGGTATTTTAGGTAGGATTTCCTATCAGATTGCAGCAGTATATTCTCATTTATTTGGGTTGTTTTGAATATCTGGATGTTGTTAAAACTATTGTTGCTGTCTTGGGAATGGTTGTTGCACACAGCCTCATAAATTTCAAAACTGATATCTATGGTAAAATTTTGATTATAATTAACTTTGAAGGATTTTTTATATCACTTCAAACTTAAGATAATCCTCATTCTAGTTCTAATGTATAGTGCTGGGCTCTAACATCTGATGTGCTTCACCAGGTCTTTCTTGTGAGGCTGTTTTTCTGAATGCTGTTTTAAGGATTCTTATGATAAAAACTTTGTACCTCCTCCTATGAATTTGGGCACTTACCTCTGTATTTAGTGCATTACCATACTGCAGGGTGTTTTATGTGCATGTATTAAATCTGCAGAGTCCTTTGCTTAGATAGCAACTTGGCAGAAATGAAAAAGACAGAACAGAAATGGAGTCCTCCCTAGACAGCTTGTTGAAATCTAAGTTTGCTGTGATATCAGAAGTAAGCCTTAAAGGAAGTAGGAAGGAGATGTAATACAACAGAACATTTCTCAGGCACTTTTTATCCTTCAACAGAGAGGACAATGTGATAATCTTCCTGGAAAAGGCAATGAAACTGAATTGCCAAGAATGAAGCTCCTAGATACAGAGGGTAGAAACTGCCTTGAGGAGGTATCTGGTTTCAGACACGTCATCCAGCCATATTCTAATAAGCAAAAAGAGGTTACAGTCAGCCAATCTATACTTCTTGGTATGATTTAATTTTTTAAACCTATTATGAGTTCTATTGTGAAGAGACACCATGACCATGGCAACTCTTTTAAAGAAAAATACTTAATTGGGGCTAGCTTACAGTCTCAGAAGTTTAGGCCATTATCATCATGGTGGGATATGGAGGTATACCGGCAGATATGTTACCAGAGAAGGAGCTGTGATTTCTACATCTTGATCCACAAGCAGCAGAAGGAGAAACAGTGTATCCCACTGCCCAGACTTAAGCTTGTACGACCATAAAGCCCACTTCCACAGTGACACACTTCCTTCAGTAAGACCACACCCACTCCAACAAGGTTACACCTAATAGTGCCACTTCCTATAGGCATTCAAACACATGAGGCTATAGGGGCCATTCCTATTCAAACCACCACACCTTTGAACATTTTGCCTCTGCCCTAAGGTTAAAAAATATATACACAAGTACTTTTAGGTATTAAATTGATATTGGTTGGTCTTTGGTCTTTTGAGGGGCCTGCCACGCAGCTCCCAAATAAATCACACAAGGAGGCTTAATTATAAATGTCTGACCTTACCTTGGCTTTTTACTAGCCAGCTTTACTTAATTTTAAATTAGCCCAACTACCTTTTGCCTCTGGGCTTTCCCATTCTCTTCTGTAAATCTTATCTTACTCCATGACTTGCTATGTAGCTGGGTGGCTGGCCCCTGGAGTCCTCCTCCTCCTCCTCTGGCTACTGCTTCTTTTTTCCTCCCAGATTTGTCCTTCTATTTATCCTCTCTGCCTGCCAGCCCCACCTGTCTTTTCTCCTGCCTTGCTCTTGGCTGTTCAGTTCTTTATTAGACCATCAGGGTGTTTTAGACAGGCACAGCAATACAGCTTCACAGAGTTAAACAAATGCAACATAAACAAAAGTTACACACCTTAAAATAATATTCTACAACATTAAATGTTCTTCTTCATAAAATGAGATCAGAAGAAATACTTAAACAGTATATTAAATGTGGTAGAATACTTAGCTGTAGGGTGAAACAATGTCTTATCTACATGTTATTTTTAAGAATGTTTTTAGGGATTGTTTTTGGTAAGTTGAATATTAGATAATTTTAAGGCTTAATATTTAATTAACTGTAATGAACTAGAGTGTAATTTCCTAAAGAAGTTATTTTAAGCATATGGAAAACTTTTATTGGTGATAAGTGCACATAGTACATGCTCTAAAATCTCCAATGGAATCCCACCAATGCTGAACAAGGGTTCCCTTTTCCCATATCCTCTCTGGCTATGGTGCTGACAAACCACTATGATCAGCACAGTGTGACAACCCTATGGCTTTTCTTTAGTTCTACCTACTTTATATCTAGAAAACCAAAGCAGGGGTAATCACATATGCTGAAGCAACCTTTCCACATACCATTGGGCTGATCTTCATTGGCCTTGGCATTGTAGCTGATCTTTGAGTTGCATATTTGAATGCCCTCTATAGCTTCTGCATGGGTTTCTAGAGTGGCTTTTACTTACTTTGACCTTGTGTTTCTTTAGTCCCCCTGTTAGGTCATCTGTATTTTATTTTCTATTTCAATTGCTTGTCTAATAGCCACTCAATCACCACCACCTCCTTCTCCTCCATCTCAGCAACAGCAACAGAGAACATAATCTCTTGTCCACAAGTCCTTAAGACCCTCCCCTTTGCCTTAACTGCCTTGCTAGCTATTATTGCTCAGATGTGGTAATGGTCTCTTTTATAAAATTATTCACATGAGCATCTGTGACATTTTCTTTTCTAGAACCCTTCAATGACCTACTTGTCTTCAGATTAAGAAGAAAGCCCTCGGTCACGGACTACAGGTCTCTTTGGTGACCTGGTTTTGTCACTTGGCAACCTGTCCCATTCCCTGCACCATCTTTAATTTAAACTTCACTGACTGTCACATGTGTAGGTGTGAGCTGACTTGCCTCCTGGACCTTTGCTGGTTCTCATGTCCAGAATATCTCCCATGCTTACTCCCTTTATTTCCATGGTTTTAGGCAGAGAGGTTGTTGCCATGCAGCTGTTGGGTTGGGTGATGTCTGCATGCATCACTGACTCTGGTTTCACTCATCTCCACACTTGCTTGTGTGTGCCTCATTCATTGCATTTGTCCAAACAATCTGCTTACATGCCTTCCCCACTTAACTATATGATTTTAGGGTAGGAATGAAGTCTAGTGAATCTAGTACATAACTGGGGGCATTAAAACAACTATTTGGACCTTTGTGTACAATTAAATGTCAATGTGCCATGCTGTCATGATAGAGCTTTTCCTAAATATTTTCATATACTTTTGCTTCTTAGTAAATTTGGTTATAATGTACATGTATATCTGTTTGTGTACGTACATATATACTTGTAATTAACTAGTTCAGTTTATACAACAATTTGTTTTCTGTAATATGGACTATTAATTTGTTTTTGATGAGTAGTCAGCTATAAGGAAATAAAATAAGTATCAGAATATAATGTTATTCAATACATTTTGTGGGGGGGGGCTTAATGGGATAAGGTGCAAATAACATCATCAAGCAAACTATCAAGTGGTATTTATTTATTTATTTTTATTTAGAAGTTTTTTTTCCATTTTACATACCAACTGAAGTTTCCCCTCCCTTCCCTCCTCCTGTTCACCCCCCACATTCCCCCCACCCAAACAAACTTTTTTGAGACAGATACCAACTTTAGATACCCTTAATGGGTTTTCTTCATCACATCTTCCCCTCAGGATTCAGGGAACTCTGTGGAAGAAGAGAGGGAAAGAAACAGGTGGAGGACTTCTAAACACAGCAGGACTAATAGGCATATGAACTCACAGAGACTGTGTCAACATGTACAGTGCCTACACAGGTCTGTATCATATGTGTTCTGTCTAGTTAGAGTTTTATTGCTCTGAAAAGACACCATGACCACAGCAACTCTTATAAAGGAAAACATTTAATTATGGCTGGCTTATAGTTCAGAAATTTAGTCCATTATTATCATGGCAGGGAACATGGTGGCATGTAGGCAGACATGGTACTAGATTAGAAGCTGACAGTTCTACATCTGGATCTGCAGGCAGCAGTGAGAGAATGAATTAGATACACTAGTTCTGGCTTGAACTTCTGAGACCACAGAGCCCTCCCCCAGTGATACTGTTCCTCCAGCAAGTTCACACCTCCCAATAGTGCTGGTCCCTATGAGCCTATGGGGACATTTTCATTCAACTCCCTGGCCTCCATAGGCTTATAGCTATATCATAATGCAAAATGCATTTAGTCCAACTTCAAAAGTCCATAATCTATAATAGTTTTTAACATTGTTAAAAGGTTCAAAGTTCAAAGTCTCTTCTGAGACTCATGCAATCTTTTAACCGTAATCTCCTAAATCAAAATGAAAGGGAAGATCACTTACTTCCAACATACAATAGCACAGAATATACATTACCATTCTAAAAGGGAGGAAAAGGAGTATAGTGAAGAAATATTGAATTAAAGCAAGACCAAAAACCAACTGGACAAACTCCAAACTCTGCATCTCTGTGTCTCATGTCAAAGCACTCTTCAGATCTCCAACTCCTTTCAGCTTTGTTGACTACAACACACTTCTTTCTCTTGGGCTGGTTCCACTCCCTGTTAGCAACTCTCCTCAGCAGGAGATCCCACAGCCTTGACCATGCATAGACACCCATGAAACATGCCTGGTCTTAGTGGATTTCCTTAGTCAAAGAGGGAGATTTCATAACCTCTTTCTTCTATCCTTAACTCTAAAGCCAGAACCACCTGGCTGAAGCTGCCAATTTCTGCTGCTTGCTGGGGCTGGAACATGCCCCCCTTGTTCAATTCCATCTTCACCAGATTTCTGTTTTTGATGGTTTTCTTCACTGCCTAAGCTTCGCTATCCTGAAACTTGATCTGTAAACCAGGCTGGCCTCAAACTCAAGGATTTGTGTGCCTCTGTCTCTGGAGTGCTGGAATTACAGGTATTTATCACAACACCCTGATCCAAGCTGTTATTTAATTCCTTTTCACAAGTTTGAGGCTTAGTTGGGTAGAATCTTAACCTAAGGTAACCATTCCCTTTATTCCATTTAACATCAGGATTTTCTTTAACTGTTTATCTCCTTGAACACAGGACTTAGCTCCATTTTATTTCCTGATGCCCCCTTTCTCTCAAAATGTACATTTTGTAACTTTCCTTGCTCAGCCTGCTCCTTTTCAATATAGCTCTGCATAAGCATGGCCACTAATAACCACATAACACAGTCCACACCAGGCTGTTTTGAAATCTCCTCTGCAAACACAATTAATCCAAAACTCTTCAATTTAGCCCCAGGCAGATTTTTTGGACAAGGGTAAAAAGCAGCCACATTTTTCACCAAATATCACAAGAACAGTCTCTAGGCCACAAACTTTTTCTCTTCTGAAACCTCTTGAGCCAGGCCTCCACAATTCAAATAACCCTCAGCACCACTGTCTTCCATGTTCCTACTAGGATGGCTCATTAAGCCCCAATTTGAGTATTCAATTGATTTTCTAATCTAAAGTCCTAAAGTCCACATTCCTCTAAACAAAAGCATGGTCAGGTCTATCACAGCAATACCTCAGTCCATGGTACCAACTTTTATCTTAGTTAGGGTTTTATTGCTGTGAAGAGACATCATGACCATAACAATTCTTATAAAGGAACACATTTCACTGGGGCTGGCTTACAGTTCAGAGATTTAGTTAATTATCATCATGGCAGGAAGCATGATAGTTTGCAGGTGGACATAGTTCTGGAGAGATAGCTGAGAGTTCTACATCTGGATCTGTAGGCAGCAGGAAGAGAATGAGAGCCTTTGAGAGCTCAAAGCCCACCCCCAGTGACACATGTCCTCCAACAATGCCACACCTAGTTCAACAAGGCTTCACCTCGTAGTAGTGCCAGCTCCTATGAGCCTATGGGGCCATTTTCATGCAGAGTACTACAGGGTCCTAGAGTTGAAAGGAGAGGTGGACATATGCCCCTATTCATAATCCAGAAATCTTCAATTGATAACCACATTTAAAATAAAAGTTAATTTTCTCAAGGGAGTCTCACTGGGGAAGCAAACTATGCCCAGCAGTAGCTTGGCCAAAAGAAGATGAACTCAAGGGCATCTCTGGAAGTTCCTTGTCTCATAATGTTGGATCACAGCTTTTTAAAAAATATTTTAAAATTTATTTTCCTTATATGTTTTGTGTATATATTGTGGCTTCTGGCTCTGTAGTTACATGAGATTCCTGAATGAGAGTACATTTGTCTCAGTGTCAATATCTATTTCCTGTACCTTTTCTTTGACTGTTTTCCTTCTGTTTGTTTTGTCCTATTCCATTTTGTTTTTGTTTTATTTTATTGTATTATTATCCTTTAAATGCCTGTTTGTTTTCTAGTGAGAGCCAGAAGGGGCTGGATCAGAGAGGAGAGGGGAGGAGAGGAGGGACTGAGAGGAGTAGACGAGGGAAAATCATAATCAGAATAAGAAGAAATCTATTTTCAATAAAAGAAGAAAATACAATGGATATGCTCTCTGGAGCCCAATTACCATTTCATGTTAAAATTAATTGCAAAGAATTTAATAATCTACAGGTTTCATTTATGAATACATATTTTAAATACTTGGCAAATTTGGATGGTCTTCTAACACCTGAACATGATTTCTAGACTACTACTAGCAGCTGGGGTTCATCTCTCATGGTTAGATCTTATTCGGACATGTGTGCCTACCACTGTGCTTGGCTCCTTTTCACCTACCTCATTCCTGCCTCTTATTTCCCCTTTGCTGGTTTGTGCCCTACTCAGAAATGGTAACTTTGTGCTGTCATGTGATATAGATACCACTACTGTGTGTGTGTGTGTGTGTGTGTGTGTGTGTGTGTGTGTGTGTGTGTGTATGATTGCTAGGTATCTAATGACTGTTAATCTAATGCAAAAACAACCTTTATATATGAATAAATGGCCATAAAATTATAGATGTTTAGAAATTCCATTAAGGAACTACTGAGATGGCTTATTGGGTAAATACATTCTCTGTACAAACTTGGCAACCTGAGTTCAATCCCCAGAACCAACATAAAGGTAGAGGGGAAAAACCAACTCCACAAAGCTGTCCTTGGACTTGCATGCCTGCACCTCACCACATGTGTGCCCAAGATTACATGCACAATAAATAATAAAAATTTAAAATTCCATTAAAATGATAAGCAGAATTTGGTTAGCTTTTGTTTCCTATTTTCCAAAAATAGGCCTTTTAAAAAATGAAACTAAAGTCCAATCATTTCTATAAAATGTAGCTATTCAAGAATATTCTAAAAGGGGCTAACACATTTTGTTATCAGTCATTCCTGTGTTCCAGAAGTGGAGTTCAGGTTTATCTGAATGACAAAAGACATAGCCCTATCCATTGGTGTGGTCACCCTAGATTTGTTGTAAAAATGAGTAAGAATATAAGTTCATATTATGTTGTATACCCCATTGTTATATATTGGTGGGTATAAGTTAAAAAAAATATTTTGCCAGGACTTAGGAGAGTGGAGTCAGTAATGAAGTGTGTAGTTATGTCCCCAATTTCAGTTCTTCCATGCTGAAGTCAGCACATAATAGGTCACACTGAAGCAAAAATTGGAAGCCTGGGAAAAACTAAAAGAGGGAGTAGCTCAGGGATGCTCCTGTCCCTTTGAAGAAAGCCCACTTTTCGAGCTTCAAAATAGGTTGCTTAGCTACCTATTTTCTAGCAATATCCCCATCAGATCTTCCTGGTCTTTGTTTCTTTCTGCAGATATAAGTACAAACTTAGAAGATTTAGACCCTTGTAACTCTTCTTGCTTTCAAATAATTTTTATCAATTATTTCCTGGAAAACTCATCAGCTGTTTTCTATATAAAACTTGTAGCAGAATCATGAACTATACTATAAATATCTAGCACAGGGCAAGGTGTTCTATGGTATGTAATATTCTCCTAGTGTTTAACTATGACAAATGTTATTTAAGAATCATATGTCCAAATTGATCTTTTCATTAACTACTAAAGTAACATGAAAGGCTAGGTAGGGGGAAGTTAAACTAATTAGTGTAATGGGTGGTAAGTTCTGAAAATATTAGTATACCATACTGGTTATTACTATATAAATAAGGAGTGCTAAATAAAAGCATGCCAAGCAGCAAAATGCAGACCATCCAGAGTACATGCCTCTAGATTTACTTTGAGTCGCCCTCACTTTGTTGCTGGTCATGAAATATATGTTATGTTTACTGAACATTATTATTTCTTATGCTTTAAAATTGCATTCTAAATAAGGTTCTAATTTTTTTCAACCAAGTTTAGATGGGCTAGGTCTTTTATTACACAGCTTGCATCAACAAACCAGGATTTTTTTTCAGAAGATGTTCAACTTCTGGTCTTTATGGTTTTAATATCCTGTATTCTTATAAGGCTAAATTTGGATATATCAATAAATTATACATTGTAAAATAAAAACAGGTATTTATTTATTTACAAATATTTACACTAATAGTCACACCATCCTGAATGTTTTCACCTCTTAAATACTTTCTAGGTGTCCTTAGATGACTTCTATTTCAGAAAATACAAATTAGAAATATGCTTGAATAAAATGACATTCCAACATCCACAAATAAGAAAGCACTGATTATATGATAGGCATTTTTTCCCATAACTATAAAGATTTACTATTGTGTTTGGCACATAGATATAACTTAATTTGAAATGGTTATAAGCAAAATATAAAGAAAAAGAAGATATTACATTCTCCTTGTTATCTAACTTTCAAATCAATTGAACTGGAGCTCTAATAATTCAGACAAGCAATTTTTCCCATAACTGTATGGAAGCTTCATGCTGAGAACATTATAGGGGCAATCATGCAGCTTTGTCTACAACTGTGTACTAGCATATGATAAAGTTTTTACACTGGACAAAAGAGGATGCTAGGTTTATAAAAGAAAACTGGAAAAACATATCCCTTGAACATTGATTTAATAGTGTCAAGGATTATTGAATTTTCAACTTAGCAAGCATGGTTGTCCAACATAGATAATAATTTTGTTTCACTTGAACAGCAGGTAATAATAATATGGATGGTTTGCAACAAAGTATTATTTTATCAGAATATAAAACAGATTAATAAAAAAAATTCTTTGTCTATCTCAGTTGACAGGAGCCAAGTCACTGTGATCTGTGCACCAGGTGAGTGACTTTTTGCTTTGTGATTTAATTTGTTTTGACTTCTTAGTCTTTACATGCCTGAAAAGTATCAACTGTCCTTCAGCTCCAGTTTTAAGTGGGCTTTAAAGTCCAGGACACACATAGTCACAGTTAACTAAATTGCATAGAAATGGTAAGTATGTAACTTAACCCACAAGGAAAAAATACCTGAAAAGAGAAAATAATACTTAATCCACAAACTACTTGTCCTTTTCCTGAAAAAGTAAATACTTACATGACTTTGGAAAAGTAATTTTTTTCCATGTCAACAGCTGTTTTGTAAATGTTGCCAGATCTAAGTAACTGAAAATTTTGCTGGCTGGGGCCTTTATTCAATTTCGATGGAGTTAGGTTGCATACAAAGAATGAGCCTGGACCTCTTCCAAACTCGCTCCATCCTATTTTTCCATGTGATCTTACATATGTGTAGCTGGTTCTTTGCGGCTTCTCTTATCATGTTGTGAGACAGTGGGCCCTGCTAAGATACCAACATCAACATCATGCTTTCACTTATCGAACTGTGAGATTTTATATATATGTATGTATATATATATATATATATATATATATATATATATATATATATATCTTTTATTTTTAAAGTACTTAGCCTCATGTGTTTTGTTATAGAAACAGAAAAGTGACCGAGGCACCTCCTCTTCAGTTTTTATTAGTAGTTTAGAAAGTGTGGTGGTAATTCTTCTCTAAATATTCTGTAGGCTTCCCCAGTGAAACCATCTGGATTTGGACTTTTCCTTCTTAGGAGATTTTAAAAAAAATATTAATTCAACTCTTTATTTGTTGGTTACAGGAAACTGTTTCTTAGTAGTTTAGTCTTGGTTGTATGTTTCTAAGATTTTTTTTTTACATTTCTTATACATTATTCAACTTGATGGGTTAATTGTTGATAGTCACTTAGATTCTTTCTATTCTGTGGTACAGTTGGATGATATCTTCTTTCATTTGTGACAATTTAAAAATCCCTTTCTTAGAGTTCTTTATACTTTGTTGATCCTGTTTATCTCTTGGAAACAACTCCCCTTAATTACTCTTTAATATTACTTTTATAGTCCCCATTTCACTCACTTCAGCTCTGATTTTTTTTTTTTACTGTTTCCTTCCTTCTACTAACTTTGGCTTAATGTGTTTTAAAAAAATATTTCCTTGAGGTACAAAGTCAAAGACTTTCTTTCTCCAATGTAGGTGTTTATTGCTGCAAACTTTCATCTTGACTTTTATTGCATCTCGTAAGTTTTTGTTATGGCGTGTTTCCATTTTTGTTTGTCTCAAGGTATTTTTAAATTTTCTACTTGATTCTTCTCTGACTCATTGTTTATTCTGGTGATTAGTTTGCACATTTCTATTCTCCTATTATGGACTGCAACTTTCTTACTGTTGTGGATAGAAAAGATATATGATATGATTCCAGTCTCATTATATGTGCTATATGTTTGTATGTGTCTCTGTGTGTATGTCCTGATGAGTGAGTTCTCTCATCTATGTTTTATGTGTTTTCACAAAGAGTGTGTATTCTGCTGCTAGGCAGAATGTTACATGTAAGGTCTTTTGTATGCATTTCACCCATAGTATAGTTCAAGACTGATATTTTCTTGTTAGTTTTCTGTTTGGAGATTCTTCATTCTTGAAAGTGGAGTTTTAATATTGCCTATTGATACTGTGTTGCTCTCTGCTTCTCCACTCAGTTCTTTTAAGTTTTGCTTTTTGTATTGCAGTTTTATGATACTGAAGGCACATACATCAATGCTTATTATATCCTCAACAAAATGACTAATTGTCTATATAATTTTGCTGTTAAGTCAGAAAACCTAAAGTCTATTTTGTCTGATATGAGTATAGCTATACTCTCTTAGCTTTTTATTTGAGTAAGATTTTTTTTCCATCCCTTCCTTGTAACTTATGTGTGCTGTTGAACCTAAAGTGAGTCTTTTATGGATGAGATACCATTGGGTCACTTACACACACACACACACACACACACACACACACACACACACACACACCAGATCTTGTTGGGTAGAAAGAGACACTGTAACACGAATCTTAAAAGGTCTTATTAATAAAAACAAACCTGAAGCCAGGTATTGGAGTGAATGCTGGAAGATCAGAGAAGCAGAACAAGCCACAGCCACCTCACCTTACCAATTCCTCAGCTGACCCTGTTTCCTCAGACTGGAAGGCTCTGAGTCCTCATCCGAATGGATCTCAGCTGAACTGCTGCTCAAAAGCCTAAAAGCTTAACCAGCCAAATGCTTAACCAGCCAAATGCTTCTAGTTTCTGGTTCTCACGCCTTATATACCTTTCTGCTTTCTGCCATCACTCCTGGGATTAAAGGCGTGAGTCACCATGCCTGGCTGTTTCCAGTGTGGCTCTGAACTTATAGAGATCCAGATAGATCTCTGCCTTTGGAATGCTAGGATTAAAGGCATGTGTGCTACCATTGCCTAACCTGTATGTTTAATATTGTGGCTGACCCCTAGACAAGTTTATTAGCGTGCACTATATTGGGGAATACAGTATCACCACAAGACACTTGCTGCCAAGCCTGACAACTGACTTTTATTCTTGGCATCCTCATTGTGGATAGAGAGAACTGATTTCTGTAAGCTGTCCTCTGGCCTCCACACACATCCTTGGAATACGTGCCCTCTCCATAAATAAATGTTGATACTTGTGTGTGCATATGTTCAACTATTCCCTGTCTTCTGACTAGAGATTTAGCATACTTAAAAGTAAGGTTTCTCCTTGGTGAGGACTTGCCATTAGGATCTTGTTGGTCGTATTGTTGACCTTTGTGTAGCTTCTGTCTGGCTTCCCCTTTACTATGTTTCTTGTGATTCCATGATTTGTTCTCTTGGTGTGCTCTGAGTCCTCTCTCTCTCTTTGTGCATCCACTCATCTTTTGCTTTGTGTTCACACTGGGTTTTACACAGACCATCTTAACATCATAAGAGTGCCATCTATGTTAATAACTAAACCTGGATCCACTTACAAAACCCTATGGTTTCATGGATCATTACATTTGCTTGGGATGTCATAATTTGTTATATACCCATTAGCAGATTTTAAGCATTTTAAAATGCTTTGCCTTTCAACCTCTATACTAGAGTTCTAAGTGACTTACATGTTCTAATTGCAGCTTTAGAACATTCTCAACTTAGCTATAGACTTCCTGTTGCTGGGAACTTGCATGAGATGTTCTTTTTATTAATTAGGATTGTTTCTTTTCAGATTGAACTCCTGTTAGCATTTCTTGTAAGGTAAATCTAATGATAATAGACTCAGTCAGTTATATTATCTGTCTATCAGTCCATCCATCCATCCATCCATCCATCCATCCATCCATCCATCCATCCATCTATCCAACTATCCAGCTAGCCAGCCAGTCATCAACCCATACATCCATACATCAATCCTCTCATCTACCCTAGGTTTGGTCTCTTTATGTTGCACAGGGTAGTCTTAAACTCCTGGCTTTAAGTAATTGCCCTGCCTCAGCATGCTGAGCTGATGGGATACAGGTGAACAGTACCATACACAGCTCTCTTTCTGCTTTTGTGCATCTGGAAGGGTATTTAGTATATTTCAGTTTCTCAAAGACACTTATGCTTAACCAATTATTCTTGATTGGCAGTTTTAATGCTTTTAGCTTTCTAGTATATAACCACTCTTTCATGACCTGCAACTTTTCTATGGAGATTGTGATGGTTGGTTTCATAGTAACTTGCCACAAATTAGAATCACTTGAGGAATCCTCAATTGCAAAATTGTCTTATTTGCATAAGTGATTGGAAAGACCCAACTCAAATGTGGACGACACCTTCTAGAAGCAGCCCAGATGAAAAGGGTCATGGTCGAAGGAAGATTATTCACGCTTGTCTTTCCTCCTGGCCACCTCATTCAGTTAATTTATCTAGTGGCTGCTGCCGCTGTTTCCTTCCCTGATGTCAACCCACGTTTCAAGCTGAAGACCAGAGACTCTACAGGATCACTTCATGTTTTTCACAGATTGGAACTGCTGAGGCTCTTACCCAATGACTAACTGAATTCATACTCTCCTAGGTGTGATTCAGCTGTTGTTATTTTGCTGATATAATAAATTGTGTGTGTGTGTGTGTGTGTGTATGTGTGTATGTGTGTATGTGTGTATATGTTTCATCCAATGGGTTCTGTTCCTCTAGAGAACCCTGACTAATACAGAGGCATCCACTGCTGATCTTACAGGGCTTATTTCATTATGTATCAAGGTTCTTTTCTATTGCTACTCCTACAATTCTCTGTCATCAATTTTTAACAATTTGACTATATTGTGTGTTGATGAAATTTGATTTAGCTTGTACCTATGAAGACTTTTGAGAATTACTTACCTCAGAGTTCCTTACCTGAATTCATATTAAGTTTTCAGCCATTATGTTCTCAAATATTCTTTGGTCCTGTTTTCTTTCTAGAACTACAGTAGTGCACATAGTAATTCTCATGATGATGTCTTATTAATTCCTTAGCCTGTCTGCTTTCCTGCCTGCCTTCCTTCCTTCTTGATAATGATTATTTACTTTTAGATGAACTGTTTCAGGTTCATAGACTCTTCCTTCTGCATGATTAAGTCTGCTGTTGGTGCTCATATACTGCATTATTTTTATTTATGGCATTCCTCAATTCTAGAATATTTCTAGAATATCTTGGGTTCTTTGAGATGCTTTCTGTCTGTTGAACTTTTGTCTATGTATTGTTTGGTGAATTGTTGCCTATGTTCTAGCACACTGAATTTTCCCAATTCATTCCTTTTGAACTTTTTTTTTTGTCAAGCATTTCTTGAGAGTAAGGTAGTTTGTAATGAACTTGCCTCTTTGGTGCTGGTGTTCTTTACTGATTCTTCTGGTCTTGGGATGTGTGCACTATAGAAATAGGCTCCTTTTCTGAGAGTTATGCTGACTCCGAGTGAGAAATCCTTTGAATATTCAGTCTGAACAAATACTGCGGTTGAGTTGGCTGGTGATTTCACGGGCAGGTTCAATTTGGAGTCCCGAATGAGCCAGGCTGGTGTCTGGAGAAATGAATACTTGAGTCATTTGCCTGGGATGAAAGGGGTACCCTGGTCCTAAAATTGGAGTCATTGATATGTTTGCTTCAGTCTTTACCCCACATGGAGGATTCCTCATTTTACATGTGCTGCATGGGTTTGGGAGCAGAGTGAGAAGGGGAGTGATCATTCTGCCTTTTTAGTGATAAATCTTTTTCTAGTTCTGTGTTGCACATAGACCTTCTGATTCTACCTGGATTTGGTAGCTCCAGGAAAGGTTTATTGCTTGTTTGTAACGTGAAAATTGTTTTTTTGTGAAGGAAAGTGTTTTGGTATATTTATCCATTTTGCTGTTATCTCTTACCTATATATCATTTTAGTATTCTATGTTTTACATCTTTTATTCTCTTGACTGCACATTGTAGACAGTCTGTTTTTTAATATGTCTTCTAGTTCATCATTTTCTTCTCTGTACCTATGCTTGGCAATTCAGCTTTATTTTAAATAATTCCAGTTTTTCTTCTAGAACATTTACTATGAATAGAATGTGTGGAAATCTGAACCTCACTGTGGTGGTGTTGAGAACTGGGGACCTTGGGAGAGAGTGGAGTACTCATGAGTAAGATTAGTGACCTCACCAAGAGGAGCACAAGGTGAGGCTTATTCTCCAGGCCAGGTGAGGAAACAGTGGGAAAAGGATTGTCTGAAATCCAGGAAGAATGCTCTCACCAAATGCTGGGGTCAGCCAGTATCACAATGACACCTGGATTCATCAGCCTTTGTAACCGTGAAGAATATATTTTGTAGCTTAAGACACCCAGTCTGCTCGGCTCAACAGCCTAAATTCAAGAAGAATCACTTTTATGATTTCCTTTTCCCCAGTGATATTGCAAGTTACTATTTATTAAGAATGATACAGCTATTTTGGTAATTGAAATCTTTAAGGTCACTACAGGCCTTTGCTTTTTTATGCTACTTTTTGCTCGTGTTACTTTATTTCTTTATATGCCTCATTGTGGCTGTTGTCTTCTCATCCATCTTGAAAATTCTTTGCATCAACAATTGCTGTGGTCTAAGATGAATGTGCAATTATTTGGATGCTTTGAATTTTTATCTTTCAGAAACCTGAGGGTAACTTGATGATAAACCTCCTCTACACTACACAGATTGAGGCTCCTTGGCTTTGACACTTTATGTGTCTGAGGTAATAGGACCGGCCTGTTACCTCAGATACATAAACAGAGGTTCTTATTGGACTTTTCTTTCTGCTCTGGTCCTCTAATAAATGTCATATTTTTATTAATTCTCTGTGGATTTCATACATATATACAATGTATTTCTGTAGTTGTAAGTTTTCCTGAGTCCTGCAGCAGCTTGGTCCGAAGTAAACACACAGAGGCTTATATTAATTACAAACTGTTTGGCCTATGGCTCAGGCTAATCATTAACTAGCTCTTACAACTTAATTCAACCCATTTGTATTAATCTATGTTTTGCCATGTGGCTTCATGCATTACCTGTGTTCCATTACATCTTGCTCCCCCAGCAGCACTCAGCGTCTCCTTTGACTCTACATTCTTCTCCTTGTTTCTCTGCTTAAATTCCCTACCTGGCTCTATTCTGCCTTGCCTAGGCCATAGCAGCTTCTTTATTAACCAATGGTAGCAACACATATTCACAGCGTACAGAAAGACCATCCCAAAGCATGCTTCTATCATATTCACCCCTTCCACTCCTCTATTTAATTCCACCCAGGATCACCCCCAACCTTGCAGCCCCTGCCAAGTTCATGTCCTCTGTATTTTTTGATACACCTAATCACTTTTTGTGCTCCATTTATGTTCTTGGGCATGGGACCATATACTGGAGCATGTTCTACCTACCAGGGGCCACACCCTTAAGGAAAATTGACTGTTCCTCTCCCCAAAGCCACTAACTGTCAGCATTTCTTCAGCTATGGGTGCCCCTCACTAATCCATGATGAAATGCTTAA
Organism: Peromyscus eremicus; assembly: GCF_949786415.1. NCBI lineage: Eukaryota > Metazoa > Chordata > Mammalia > Rodentia > Cricetidae > Peromyscus > Peromyscus eremicus. The sequence goes on from NC_081417.1 coordinate 100,848,893, forward strand.
TGGCTTGATCTTGTTTAGGCAACCATGGCTGCTCTAATTAATGAATGCAGTGGTCTGGTCATTTCCAAAAGACACAGTTTTAATCCAGGCTTTCCTAACCAAGAGATTTAAAAATCTTTCCACAACCTCTTCTGTGGTTGTCCCTGAGCCTTAAGGGAAAGAATGTGATAGACATGTGGTGTTTGTGGTGGAGCCTTCCACACGGACTTCCTCTTTTTACTTTGACTAGTTGTGAGTTTCTTCATTAACCTCTGTCCACAGCTCATACAAAAGAACTTCTCTGGTAAGATCTGAGAGCTATACTGAGTCTATGAACATAGAGATATAAATTTAAAGTTCAGTTTAATGCTATGTCCATCCAGCACAATAATAATAGGTTCCCTTTGGGAGCTATGACCTACTCACTGTGGGTTCTTGGTCAAATTTACAATACCAGTCCAAAGTATGTCTTCAGCAATAGGGTCTTACCATCAAGTTCTGCTGGACAACCACATCGATGCTCTTACTTACTAAAGAATATTTCTCTATAGTCCCTGGAAGCTGATGAATAATGTGAAACATTTAGTTCTAGGTCAGCTTTACTATAAGGGTATAGTCATTTAGGGTAGCCATTTCATGCATATGCCTCTCCTTGGACTTAACTTCTGTTAAGGCAATGGAAAGGGGCTCACTGTTAGAGGCCCTTGGAGCAAACTAGCTTGATGCTTAGATATTTGTAAGAAGAGAAAAGACATAATTCATGACTCAGTCACGGGATATGCATATGCATTTTCTATATGCACAATTACCTCACTTATACACTGGTGTTCTTCCATACTGTTTGACAGTTTCTCTTCCAGTTACATATAATCATCACTGATGTGACATGACATTATTTTTTGTGATGAAGTCATAAATTATACAGCATTCAATCAAATTTCATTTAAATATTTATGAGTTGTAGCTCTCTCTGTCAGACATGAGGACTATGAATAGAATTAAGAATCAAACTAAGCAGGAAATAAGACTATCAAAGACTGTGTGGAATTGCAGGCCTAATTTAAATTATTGATTCAGTTCATGTGTTGTCTATGCACACATATAGGGCATTAGTTATTTTATGGGAACTCATTTGAAATTTCATGATGTGCATTCAGCATCATTGTCAGGCCTTGAAACACAGTTAACATACAGAAGCAGTCTCAGACTCCCAGTTGGCATGAGCTGGTGATGCCAGCTTTTCTTTAGACCAGTGGTTCTCAACCTTCCTAATGCTATGACCCTTTAATACAGCTCCTCAGGTCGTGGTGACCCCCAACCATAAAAGTATTTCATTGCTGCTTCATAACTGTAGTTTTGTTACTGTTAAGAATTGTGATGTAAGTATATGATATGCAGATGGTCTTAAGCGACTCCTGTGAGAAGGTCATTAGATTCCTCCAGGGGTTCATGACCCACAGGTTGAGAACCACCACTTTAGATGGCATTCTTTCTTTAGAACAGAGGTTCTGTGACATAGTTAGTATTACCAACAGCTGGTGGCAGGGAGTCATCCCCAGAGACTCTGATTTAAGTCAGATGAGCTGAAGCTAACCATCGTGTCACCCTTCCAACCTGTAAAGATTTGGCCGATTTTAATTTTTAGTGATGACTGAGAACTTCTTACATACTACATATGTCCTTCAACACCTGGCACTTTAGTATTAACTATAACAATAAAAAGAAATTATGTGCATTGAATTCCAACATAGCATGTAAGTACAATGAACATTTGCGTATGAACTCTAACACTTATTCTACAGTTTTGTTAATATGTTTTGCTGTTATGTAGTTGATTGGACTAATGAGTCTAAAGTATCGATGAGTTTTAAAATTTGATATTTTTTCAAAATGAAATATATTAGGGGATTTGGTTAAATAAGAGAATTGGGCTGTTAGAAATGTGAAGAAATCATATTTTGTGTCTAATTTATCAGATTTACTTGAAATAGTAACTCAGGAACATGTTCAACTTATTTGCTTTCTTTCTTAATCCCACATATCAAAATTTAAAATATTTTTTGAAATGTTTAGTTAGGTAAGAAATGTCCAGATTTGTCCTAAAATAGATTTTAGAAAATATGATTTTAGAAGTATGTCAGTTGTCTTCAAAACAGATGATGTGTTTTACACTCAAATTTAAGTACTCATACCGCTCAATACTACTCTTTAACTTAGTTAATTGAACATTGGTTTTACAGTAGCCATGGATGGTCCCATTTTCTTTCTTTTCAATATTTAAGAGCCATTTGTCAAGAATACAAAAAGCTTACTTTAAAGGGCCAGGCTTTTTTTAAAGTTGGGACCTTTCCCCCTAGTTGTAAGAGCAACACAGTTCAGTATGCAGGGAGACAGGGATGAAGTGAGGCTTCTCTCACAGCAATGGACTGCGGTTAGGAGTGACTTGGCACATGCCTCACAGTGAGTGATGTGATGCTGGTGGATAATCTTCTCTGTCATCCCTTTGCTTGACTAAATAAAATGGCACTGTATGTGCTGCCATTTAAAAATACTTGCTATTATTCTTCCTATTTTGGATACATTTTTTCTCATAAATTTTAACTATAATGATTGTATTATATTTTATTATGGGGATATATAAGAGTTTATATGAACAGTATACAATTTATAAATTATTTCCAAACTTTTCTAATACAAATATACTGAGGAGGATGTCTGATTTTTCTTACATATAGGCATATGTATGACGACTTCAGAAAATTAATTCCTAGAACTGAAAACTGCTTTCTGGGTTATTAAATTTTTAGATATATTATCAAATTGCTTTTCAGAGTGTCCCCACACCTATGAGGTTCTGAGACATAAACCTATTGTTTCTATAGCAAGCGACGTTTGGCATCACTTCAAGTTTATGTGCTTTCCTGCTCTCTACTTCTGTTCTCTGCTCCTGCTTTGGAGCGTGCCTTACTGACATTTTTGGAGGCCTAAGTCAAAATTCTAACCTTACCTCATCTCTATTTGTCATGTTTAATGGTGCTTAAATTCTCAGAGTTAATTTTGTCATTTCACAGAGTGAGAATAGTAAGTTACTATAATCCGTACTTGTGAGGCAGTGGCTTGGGGAAAGTATAGTGATGTCTCCCACAAAGAGAAGCCAGAAAACACATTCCCCACCTACTTAAAAAGAAGAAAGTTGCATTTCTTAGTTCCATCACCAGGGCAGTTCCATAAGAACTGAGATGCAATTTAATTCCTCAGCTTCCATTTCAGCATTTACATTGACATCTCTTTCTCTTTTTGAGTAAATCATGCCTAATACACACTTTGAGTAAGATATTACAATGATCCTGTTCACCACAGAAGTTTTTTCAAAACTGAGATCTGTTTTTAAAACGTTACCATTTCAAATGCCACAGTGTGAAGACATTTGCACTAGACAGCCAGGAAGACCAGTTAACACAATCACACAGCATTTCCTCTCTCTACATGTCATAACATTGAAATGGGTAGATTTAACTGCAAGGAAAGGTAAATATTGGATAGCACTTTTCAAACCTGAGAATTACAGACAGGAGCTTGAGTTACAAGATGAAGACAAGCGTTAGCATGTGACTGGGCTGGCAAATATGCAGACCAACTCAGTGAAAAGAATTTCTCATCTATGAGACCAGCTTGGCATCAATTACACAATTGTACATGAATTCCCACAATCCCTACCACAAAGGAACTAAGCTTAATGGTCTTCATAAATGAGCAAAATGAGATTTGAGGAGTTTCTAATATGTACTTGATTCACTTAAGACCATTCATTGGAGTTTCATTAGAATGAATTGCAAATACCAGATGTTAGGTTTCAAACTTGGGACAAATGGCTGAGGTGCCTACTTATCACATCAAAGCAGACTTGGCCATCAGGTTCTCTCTGAATCCCTTAGTCCCTACCAGTTACAAGGTCCTCCTGGCTTACATACCTCACCCACTACCTTGAACTCTCCATCCCAGGGGCCTGGGCTGCTCTTCACTATATAATTCAACCATTATGGTTTCCTACTTTCTTTGTACCTTTGGGCATCCTGGCTGCTGTACCCAGTTCCCCCCACTCCTCCCTCTCCTCACATGGCACAGCTCAGGGATATGTCCACTCTATACTTTTCCAAATGCCCCTGCCTCTGGCTATGTTCTCCCATATATCTATAATAAACTTCCTCCACCATACCTAGGAGCAGTCATGTTCCTTTCCTTTTTTATTTCTGTTTTCATTCACCAGCCTCTTCATCTCTTGAGGAACTAACACCTGAAAACACTGAAATATGTTGGCCTGTCACTCTTGTTCTGGGTTCTTCTAACACTGCTTAAGACACATGTTAAATAACAAATGATCTTATTATTTAGAAAGTCTTTGATTTGAGAACAACAACAGCAACACACAAACTCACTCAATAAAAATGGAAACCTACATAGAAGCAGGTAGTTCTTGAGTAAGACAAGTGTTCATGGTGGAGTTTAGGACTATTGTGTCAGGGACATATCTCCATAGCAAACTGAATTTTAGAAGATGCATATCCTCTAACTTCCCAAGGTCAGTAACTGTTGTTAGGGTTTAGCTGCTGGATCTCTCAAGATAGCCACATAAAGACTGACATTTAGTCTACTTCTTTATGTGGCTGAAATCTAGGATGTTTGTGGATACCCCAAAGAAGCAGCTCTGAGTACGCTCCAAAGGAGGAGGCAAAGGATATGAGAGAGGACAACTTGATGTGAACAGTGTTAGGAAACAGAATGATCTGTAATCTACTGTGGTATAAGTGTCCTCATCTCCCTTTCCTACCAAGTGCTCTTGTCAAAGATAAGATGCATGCCGAATTAAAGTTGCATTAAGTTCAAACAGTACAGGCAGGGGAATGTATGTCCTTATAGAATTCAGGGTTTCAATGAGCCCTTGCTCTTTGCCCATGCTAACAAATCCGGGGAGTGCATTGCAGCACAAAAACTTACTTTCAACTCCAGGTGTGTATGCATTACCAGTATTTGGCCTTAAAAAATTTATTGCACATGTCTGGAATTGAGACTGTTGACTAGGTGCAAACATTACCTCATATGCTACTTGACACTTGCATGGTTGGGGGGAGATTATAAAGGTAAATAAAAATGTGCTAAAATGTAAACGCGTGATATTTCTTTAGCAAATTGGCTTTTCTTGTTCTAGCCATGCTAGTGTTTTATGAGTCAGATAATAGAAATCCTGAAATTAAGTATGGATTTACAGCTTGTTAGGAAACCAGTTTCAACTAATCCCTTGGATTTTTCTTGGAAAGAATAACTTCTTTTATATCATGTCTCTGAGAGTTTTCAGAGAGTATCTGTACATTTTAGTAATAGACAAAAGATTTAGTGTCCAATATTTAAAAGGCAAAGCAATCTGGGGAACATGTCTCACAACCTGGGTGCCTATCACTATCCTTTTCTTGATTCTGCATATCATTTTACCATATTGTAATTGTCCTAGCTCCCCTTACCTGTGGGAGAGGAGTTCCTAGACATTCATGTGTACTTTCAACTTTGGACATTCCATAACATCTTTTGCCATGTACATATATGCATACATATGTGTGTATAAATCTATTATCTATTTATCTATCTATGATAAGATTTAATTAATATGTTAGGCACAATTAAAAATTAAATCAATAATTAATAATAAAATAAAGAATTATAACATGATACAGTAAAAGCTACTTAACACATAAACTTTTCTGCGTCTATGATTTTCTAATTAGTATTTGGGGACTGTGGTTGATATTGGGTATTTAAAATTGATGTAAGCAAAGCCACAGACAAGGGGGAATGCCTATGTTTTGGAGGGCGAGAACCCTGGATAAACAGAATAACTATCAAAAGCAGTGAAACTGGCTATAGAAAATTAAATACCATGGAACTTGGACACTATTGTTCTTTTACAAAAGTTGAAAAATATCACACCTGTGTGATAGGTACTCTAAATGAAATAGAACTTAAATATATATGGAGAAGAAAAGTGACAGAATATTTGGATCATTTTGAATTTGCATACAGCATTGTGAAATAGTTAAGTGCTAGTAAGGGTGTGGGGAGGAGGGAACCCTTTTTATGTTGCTGATGAGAAGAAGAATTAGTCCAGTGACTATGGAAGTTGTGGAGGTTCAAAGCAACTAAACAAAACATCCAAGAACAGAACTGCCATATGATCCAACTTTACTAGTTCTGGATATGTACAGGAAAGATTCCCAAGTGCACAAGCCACAGAGAAACCTCAAATCTATGTTTATAGCAACATTATCTACAAAAGCCAAGTTACAGAACCAACCCATGTACCCATCAGCAAATGAATAAAGAAAATGTGATACAAGCAGATATGTGTACACACATGCACACACTCATGCATATACATGCACACACTCACATACACATGCGCACATGTGCACACAGGCACACCAAGAAGAATAAAACTATGTCTTTCCCTGGAAAATGGATGCAGGTAGATATCATCATATTAAGTAAAGTATGTCAGATTGAAAAATATTGCATATTTTTCTCATTTGTGGATACTACATTTTTGGCAGGTACATAAAACATTCATACATATACACATGCACAAACATGAATGTATATACATATATGTACATGTATATCTGATATGAAAGCATAGGGAAGACTGGGGAGGAAGGACATTAGCAGCAGGAGTAATAGGAGGAAGATACGGGTTGGGTGGGGGTTGGATGTAGCAAAAGAATGTGATATACTGGAAATAAATTGTCTTTGTGAAACCCAGCACTCAGAACAATGAATATATACCAATTAAGATAAGAAGAGGAAATAGGTTAATGGTCTTTCAAAAAGGGCTGGGCAGGAAAGACTATCTTGACTAATGAAAGCAGAATGTGCCTGATGAGCCGCTGGTTAATTAAAGTGTGGATGAACTATCAAATCCTTGATAGTAACTTTTCTAGCAATGTGCTCATGATGCTCCAAGTTTCCTGTTATTGATTGGGCACCACCAGCCTCATATCCTGTTTCTCCTCCAAAGCCAGTAGAGTCAGATCCCCTAGATGTTTTGCTTGACTGCCAGAGTCAAGTGCAGACTGATTCAGCAGAGGTTGCAACAGTGGTGCTCAAGGAATTCACATTTATTATTAATCTTTCTGATACCCTGAAATGTGCAGCTTTGCCTTGTTATAGACCTCACCCTGGAACACTAGATTACTTTTGTATATTTCTTTGAATCACAGGGCTATGATAAGAATGTTTTAGTTCATTAAGCTGTGCATTGCAAAAATCTACTTTTAATTTAGTAGTGTGGCTTTGGAATATATATGCCTGGTGTTGATTGCTGATTTCACTAGTCTGACATTTATGGCTCTGTTTCATCCCTAAAAACATGTGCAGTTGTGTCTGGGAGTTGGTAGGTGCAAGCAACAGTTAAATGATTCTTTATTGGCATTGATTTATTTCACAAAATTTCTTTCAGAAGGTAAAATAAGAAATATTGACTAAATTAAGACTGTAATGCTCAAGCCAGCTAAAAGCATAACATGATTCCAAGTTCACGTTACCATGTACTGATCTCATTGCTATAGTGGCAAATATCATATTGGATTTCAAATATTTATCCAATAATATATTTCCCCACTAATACAGAATTCAAGAGCCGAGACCTTAAGGAGTATATTGCAAGTGTCCCTGGATTTATCACACTGCTGTGGAAAACTACAAGAGCATTCAGACCTGGTCCCATGTGCTAGTGTTTAAAGCCTTCTTTATATAAAAATCCCATTATTATTTAAAAAGAAACCAATTCATTGAAGATGATAGCTAAGAATACCATCATAATAAAGTACAATAAATGACTTCACTTGCTGAGAGAAGCCATTTTGATAGGCAGGTCTGCTAATGCTTGTCTGCTGATGAGAGTCAGAACATGGAGTATGTTACTGAAGTCAGTGGAAGTGGGCTTCTGCCCCTTTATAGAAGAAGGCATACATGGAAAGTATATTAGAATGATTTTTTTAAACAAATCATGTTTTTTCCCCTCATATAAAAGTTTATAGCAACACTCCCTATTGATCTCGTGTATTGTTTCTCTAGCTTCCCCACCCCCATTATAGCTTTCCAAGGAGTTCATTTTAGTCCTTGTTTTAAACCAAATTGCTCTCACCTTTCCCTGTGTGAAATTAAATTCTTATAACTATACAGAAGTTATCAAAAGCCAGCTTTCACCCCTTGAGGTGATTATGACACCCACTGAAAATGTATCATTTTAAGTGAAATAAACATACATAACTAACTTTAAAATTATGTATTAAAAACCTTCATGCTCATGGCCTAACAATCACATGCAAAAAAAAAAAATACTCACATAAGCCCACCCTCCCAGATACACAGTCATCAGTAATTCCTTCATAGTTGACTATCCTTGTCCCCTGGTCTACATCACAAATTATCACATTGATTTGTTTAATCAATGGGATGTTTTGACTTCTTTTACTTAATTTATAGTTAGTTAAATCAACTCCTTGATGTAAAATAAATAACTTACATTCACATGCTTCATGTCAATGGACTCATACTCCACCCTAGAGACCTCAAAGTTGATGACTGTTGGCACAATTTCACAATAGTTATATTTCAGAATATGTCACTATACATTTATTGTTTGTGGTGGTTTGAAAGAAAATGACCATACATTAAAAAAAGGAAATATTAATGTTTCTTAGGTGCATGAAACCTGCTGTCGGGACTTGGATGTAGAATTTAGTGAAGGGGTGCATAAAGCTCCCCTCTACGGACACTTCTGCTGTCCCCAGACACTGTGCTAGGAATGTGCTGGGTATATTTTATCCCCACAATAGTGTGATGACTCCCATTGAAAATCTGAGTTGGGGTTTAGAGAGATGGCTCTCAGTGGTTAAGAGCACTGGCTGCTGTTTCTGAAAGAACCAGCTTAGATTCACAGCACATACATGGTGAGTAACTCCTGTTCTAGAGGATCTGATTCCCTCTTCTGGCCTCTGTGGGCACCAGGAACACACAAGGCACATAGTTATACATGCAAAATAAAACACCTATACACATAAAATGAAAATAAGAATAATATAAAATATGAGGGAACTGAAATTAAGAGAGGATTAATGTCTTTTTTCAGCTTTATGTACATAGTTTGTAGTTGGTTTGATAATAGTATTGATGAGTATGGTAATATTGTGTTCCCCAATATATTGTGCACCCTAATAAACTTATCTGGGGTCAGAGAACAGAACAGCCACTAGATACAGAGGCCAGAAAATGGTGGCACATACATCTTTAATCCTAGCATTCTGAAGGCAGAGATCAGTCTGGATCTCTGTGAGTTCAGAGCCATACTGGTAACAGTCAGGCATAGTGACACATGCCTTTAATCCCACGAAGTGATGGCAGGAAGCAGAAAGGTATATAAGGCATGAAGACCAGGAACTAGAGCCTGGTTATTAAGCTTTTAGGCTTTTAGCAGCAGTTCAGCTGAGATTCATTCCATATGAGGACTCAGAGGCTTCCAGTTTGAGGAAACAGGATCGGCTGAGAAGTTGGTAAGGTGAGGTTAGCTGTGGCCTGTTCTGTCTCTCTGATCGTCGAGCGTTTACCCCAATACCTAGCTCCTGGGTTTATTTTTATTAATAAGACCTTCTATCAATTCATGCTACAGATGAGATTCTAAACCTTTGTCCTTCCTATGTGGCAAATGGGACTGTAATATTCCCTTCTTAGCAGGTCAGGGATACATGATTACATGTAGGCAGGTACGCTTGAGAAGAACTCAGGTTAGCAATTCTGTCTGTAACTGATACAAGGACCATGCAGTGACCACCTCCAATACTCAGAAGCCAGTGGGAAGCATCACTGTGCTCCCTGCAGCACATATTGTAGCCTGTTCTCAGCTGTTGCAAAAACCAGGACTTCTGTGACATTCTATGGATGGTTTCTTTGAGTGGCCCTATTTGAGTAGCTCCAGTTTCCTACTGCATTGCCTGAATATGCAACAAAAATGATAAGAAACAGCTTGAACACCCTTGATTTTACTCTCATAGGAAGCGGAGTATGTCATCAGCTCCTTCTGCATTTTTCAGATTATCTGTGTCCATACACATGCATGCTTATGTGACTCCTACAGTCTGAGCTACAGTGAAAAGGAAGAGAAATTTGACTTTATCTACTCCTACTTGTTTGCCAGGTAGTTAGTACTTGTGTGTTTCATGGATTTTGTGGTTACATTTTTTTTTCCCTACATAATTTCTTTAGTTGACAAAAAGTCGTTGAACAAATGATTTGACCAATACATGAGGAGTTCTTGCTTTCTCATAGAGGGGCTTCACAGGGAACACAAGACAGGACTGTGTCCCTACCATGTGCCATTAACCCGCCTTTGTGTATTTTCTGCCACCATTACAGAATAGTACTGGGTAGACAAATTATAAGTCATAGGTGGAAGATAAATACAGCTGGAGGAAACAAAATCTATTATCGAGAGGCCGTGTTTCCTATTGCATCATTTCATGGTAGAAGGCATCCATTACAAGAGAACATACATACAAGAAGCAGCATGCCAAACTCCCTATTATAACTATTTATAACTAGCTCACTCTTCTCTCATTCACAACTCATCTATTCACAAGATCATGGCATTAATCCACTTGTGCAGACAGAGACTGATGACCTACTCTCAAAGTTCTAGCCTCTCAACTTTGTTACAGTGACAGTTAAATTTTAACATGATGCTAGATCACATTGTATGCAACCATTTACTGAATCTGAAAATCAAATGGAATGGCAAATCACAAATGTGGAGAGAGACATATTCATGTATTTGACAATAAATTTATTAAAGTGAATAGCCAAGTTGTGAGTTATAAATAATCTATCCCAATGCTGCATTAAAAATGAAAGAGGCAAGCAACATATTCTTGCTTGTATGGGGTTTACTTCTCTAGAAATTTAATGACAGCTTTGCATGGAAGGAAGGGAGATCATCAAATGCTGGTAGGCTATCTTGCTGGGTGGAGTTCTCAGAATTATGAAATCATGCAGAAGGGTGTGGCACACAGCTGGTCATTGAGTTAGAGGAAAGTGTGACATTTATTCGTATTCAGTGGGTTAAATTACATGTTTGGTTGTGATGGTTTTCTTACTTGAAGGGTTTTTTCTGTGTTTGTTGTCTTAAGAATAAACAGGTATGTTGAACACACCAGTGAAAGTAATGATTAATGGTCCTGCTTTTCATGTTGTCCACAAACAGTGTAGTAATGATCATTCTTTCTCAGAATTGTACTCAAATTGACATTCTTTGGCTGTTGGAAATATGTTTGCATTCATGTCTTTTTGCTCATAAATTCTTGTATACTAGAAACATGTTCAAATCCAATGAAAAAGGCATGATTCTATTGTTAGCAACCCTGAAGGTGGCCTCTGTTAACCTCTCCTTTAGTTGCTTCTCTTACAGAAATGCCATAGCTGTTATTGGTGATAAGTTGGGGGACGGGTGATACCTAGAGATTTTTAGTATGGAACCTCGTTTGCCAGATCATTTTTGTAGATGAAATATCCTGTTATATTTTGCAAAATCTTGTTTTTGGTAACATTTAGAAATTTACTGTTGTCCTGAATTTCATAATTAAAACCATCTATCCACAATGTCTAAGATTTGGATATGCCTGTGTTGGGGAATGATTAAGAATCTGACATAGCCGGGTGGTGGTGGCGCACGCCTTTAATCCCAGCACTCGGGAGGCAGAGGCAGGCAGATCTCTGTGAGTTCGAGGCCAGCATGGACTACCAAGTGAGTTCCAGGAAAGGCACAAAGCTACACAGAGAAACCTTGTCTCGAAAAACCAAAAAAAAAAAAAAAAAAAAAAAAAAAAGAATCTGACATATTCTGTAAGACCTGGATCTTCATAGCAGTAACAATCAGACCTCTTTTTCTTACCTACCTTTATCTATTTTTTGAGACATCAGAAATGTCTTCATGTATTACCTTAAGTTCATTAAGATGTCTTTTAAAACTTTTTATCTGTTCCCCCAGTTTCAGGCCACATGGTATTTTGTGAACGAATAGTGTTTTTCTTCATTACAGATAACCTTTCCATTTTGGTAGAAAGTTAATGTGATTAAATCACTACCAATCTCTGGAAATAGCTTAATGATTATAGAGATTTATTGGGAGGTTAACTCACGATATAGGGAACTCACAATACAGGAAATAGGGATTGTAGCAAAATCCTGGAAAGGTAAGGCAGGGTTCAGTGCTGTTCTGTGGAGAGCTCTGCCCTGATCTGCACCAATATCCAAGACCATAAGTTAGCGAAGAGAAGAGAGCCCACCTACATGCATCCCAAGTCTTAAGGGTCCCTGGGCAGGCCATGCCCAAGTGGGAGGTACCGAGAAGCTACCTGATGCCTCAGTAGGGGTGGTGCTTCAGGGCATGGCATAGACAACCACCCATTACAGAAAGTGGTCTCTTTGGTCTTCTACATGGTTGACAGGGTGAGTGCTGGTTCATCATGAACACTTAGAAATCTGGGTAGCCTCTGGCGATGACAATGGACCCCAGGTATAAAGACGGGGGTGATTGTGCCCAGGTGTCAACGTTGGTTGGTTGTTGGCTGGAGATATTCATGGAACATGTCTTAGATAGCTTTACTTCTCTTTTTACATTTCAGTAACTGTGTTGTCAGTATCACAGACTGTTGACATTGTTGACAGGGAAGCCACAACAGCAATCATTTAAAGGGAGTCTGCTAAGAGAGCAATCATGAAGTTGTTTCTCTTAGAACTGAAATAAGTAGGTGGTTCAGTGCAATTCAGAAATAAGTGCAGTAAGCTTTGCTTTTCTGTTATTTTTCTCTTGTAAATACAAAGAGAATCCAGAGGTATTCATGCTAAGCTCGATTCTCACTGTTTGAGAGTTAACTGCTCTTTACTTCCAATAAAACTGATAAAGAGGGAGCCTAAATATAAATGCTGTCATGTCACTGGTAAGCTTAGGCTCAGGGCTGAAGACAAGAGCTCATTTCCAACCTATTCTTTCTCAATGCTTTGAAGTCCAGGAATGAACTCTTCAGGGAGAAAGAAGTTTATTTCAATATTTTGAAGTGACTTATAAAAGTAGATTTATCAGTGTTTTCTCCATTTTTGAAATTCTTGGAAAATTACACAGCTAAGAAGGAAATGGATGAGGGCTTACCCTCTGCAGGAGCAAAACTCTCTTTGCCTAAAATTAGGCTTGGAGAAAGCGATTAACCATTTTAAAGAGAAATGTCGTCTACTTATGTCTATTTCATATTTTTTTTTTCACCTCAGATTCTGTCTCACACCTAGAAAATGTTGCTTGTATACTGAGCAAGTTTCTTTTTTCCTACTGGAAGTTAAGGAGCAGTAATGGTTTCTCTTTCACCTGCCTTTTACCTTGGCATTGACTCCTCTTTTCTCCCTAAACCTAACCATAGGAATCCTGCTTCCTGCTGGGAAGGAACAGAGAGAACAGAAACACTGGCATTGCATTCTTTGTGGGTTCTAATCAAAGCAGAGGAGTTATATTTTTCAAGACACTTGGGAGATTTCCTCTGCCTAGATATAGGCTACAGGTTGAACATTCCTGACCCAAAAACCTGGAAAAACTCTGCAGTCTGAAACTTCTGATGTATTACAACTATAAAAGCTTTGGATCCTAGAACATTTTGCATTTCAGAGTTTTAGAATTTGGATGCTTAACCAGCAAGGTCTAGGCAGATATTCTCAAATTAAGCAAATGCACAAACAGCAGAACGCTTGTAAATCTGAAACACTTCTGGTCCCAAGTACTTCGGATTAGGGGAAGGTACCCTGCACTGAGAAAATGAGGTATGATTTCTGCTGGCAGAAGGGGAGGCCAGCGAATTTGAGGCTGGCAGTTTGAAGCAGGACCATGATAAACTGAAAGGCTCAACAAGGAGGAAATTGCATATTTGGAGCAAAGAAAGAGAAGCGCTCAATTCTTAAGTGCCACAAAACCCTTTTAGTCGGGGTTCGTTGGAAATAGTTTTGTGTGAATTAATGAAAAGACTGAAAAGTAAACTTATAACTGTGTTATTTTCAAAATTACAGCAATTTGTTTTAATTTGCGTTTTTCCCCCGATGATTATTGGCCAAGTATTTTCTAATAGAAGACACACAGCCATGGGTGCTGCCAAGACTGTTTAAATCAATAGGAAAGCTAAATTCGTAATTAGTCGTCTTTCTGTAACGGGAGATTGCAGAAAACTGAATCATAGTATATTCTTTGTGGCACAGCAGATTGAATGCTGGTTCTGAATTAGATTATCTAAGTCTAAATCCTGGCTCTGTTCTTTCCTGGGATTTGGACATTGACTTCTCTGCCTGGGGTTCTTCCTCCAGCTGAGTAAGTCCTTAGAAAGGCTCCTAGCCCAAAGCAGTGCTCTATAAAAATGAGATTTTTTTTTAAAGAGTTTCATATTTCTTAAAAACATATATGATCATTGCATCTACATGACTCCTGTCTACTTCTCCATCTTTAACTCCTCCCATACCCCTCCTAGATTCATTATCTCTCCTTACCTGTATATACATACATACATACATATATACATATGTATATATATATATATATATATGTGCACGCATGTATGTATGTATTTATAACCTACTGAGTCAATTTAGCTTTGCTCATATTTGCAACTATTCAGGGATGACCACTTGGGAGTGAATATCTTGTTTGGAGCTTGTCCCTAGAGGCAACTGATTTCCCTCTCTCATTGGCCTTTGAGACGAGCTGTAGCTTTTAGTCTAGGGGTGGAACCATGTGGAGTTTCCCGTCAATGCTGGCATTTTTACTTGTGGTGTCATTTTGCTGGCCTTGTTTACATAACGTATTGCTGCGAGTTCACAGGTGCCTCTCCCTGTCAACAGGTCTCTGGCTCTCACAATCTTTCTGCTCCCTCTTCAGTGATTTTTCCCTGAAGCATTAGGTATAGGGATTGCATTGCAGATGTATCATTTGGGGCTGAGAACCCCGGAGTCACTTGTTCTCTGCATTCTGACCGGTTGCAGTTCTCTGTAATAGTCTTCATCTGTGGCAAAAAGATGCTGCTTGGATGAGGGATGAGAGTGATATTTATCTGCGGGTATAAGTATAGGCATTTAGAAACAGAAATCAGCCGGGCGGTGGTGGCGCACACCTTTAATCCCAGCACTCGGGAGGCAGAGCCAGGTGGATCTCTGTGAGTTCAAGGCCAGCCTGGTCTACAGAGGGAGATCCAGGACAGCAGGCACCAAAACTACACAGAGAACCCCTGTCTCAAAAAACAAAACAAAACAAACAAGCAAACAAAAAACAGAAAAGAAAACAGAAATTGTATTTGGTTTAAGAACCTGACATTAGTAGGTTCTCCTCTCCAGCCATGGGTAGCTAGCTAGGTTTACAGTACCAGAGAAGGATTTTCTCCTGTTGAATTAGACTTAAGTCAAATTAAAGCATTGTTAGTTACTCCCAAGATAAAAGTGCCACTATTGCACTATTGTGGTTATCTTTCTAGTACACTCACTCATCATTGTGGTTCATAGGGTAGATGCTTGAACACAGCTGGAGAGGACTCCTGATTGCATACCTCTGATATGCACTGTGAGAGGCACTCCCTAGGGAATCAGTTACCAGGTCAGTTCTAGCTTGATTCCTCCTAGTCCTAGATCCAAAGAGTGTGATGTCTTCTGCAATAAGTAAGGCCTTATCTTCAAATTCTAAGAGGCAACCAAAAACAGTACCTTATTTGTTTGGGGGTCTCTCGGACCTCCATGACCAACAACTTAAGAGGTTTCTCATACTAGTACTGGGGTTTTGTTAGTCTACCACTCTTTTGGGGAAGCAGAGTGAACCCAAGTGTTATGACTTTACTTGAATTATATCTCTTTGAGTACACACATAAATATTATATACAATTTTAGGTAAATTTAAAATAATTGCCTGTGTCTTTTTAAAACATCCTAAGTATTGTTTATTTCTTCCCTCACCTTCTCCTTCTGTATTTTCCTCCCTCCTCCCAGGCTAAAACACCCCTCCCAGTATTCTCTTCTTACTGTTCTCCACTCTACTGATCCTTCTCAAATCCCTTCTTGGTGCCTTTTTTACTTTCCTGGTTTCTGCAGTGACTCTAGGTTGTAGATCCATATCTAAACATTCAGAGCTGGGAATCACAAATAAGAGAGAACATGTGATATTCATCTTTCTGGATCTAGGATACCTCACTTTGTCTTTTTTTTTTAAAGTATTTTATCTTTTCTTCAGAAATTCTTTTCTCATAAAATATATTCTGACCACAGTTTCCCCTCCCTCCACACTTTCTAGTCTCCCCACCCCCACCTTGCCTTTCCCCTAGATCTACGCTGCCTCTGTTCCCTTCAAAACAGAGGTGGCTTCCTGGAGATATGAACAGAACATGGTATAACGTGATACAATAAGACTGAGCACAAATCCTCTCATCAGGTTTGAATGAGGCAACCCAATATGAGGAAAAGGGTCCCAAGAGCAGGTAAAAGAGTTAGAGACACCCTGACTCACACTGTTAGGAATCCCACAAAAACATTAAGCTGATAACCACAGCATATAAGCAAAGGACGTGACACTGACCCATGCAGTCTCTGCTAATATCAGCACTGCTAATATCATCAGTTTGTTTCTCATGAACAAACTTGCTTCATCTGTGCCATACCTTCATATTGCAAACTAAGTCTTTGATTGTTTTAAAGATTGCTTTTATTTTTTTGTTTGTTTGTTTTGTTGTGTTTTTTGAGACAGGGTTTCTCCATGTTATAGCTCTGGCTGTACTGGAACTTACTTTGTAGGCCAGGCTGGCTTTGAACTCACTGAGATCTGCCTGCCTCTGTCTCCAGAGTGCTGAGATTAAAGGTGTGTGCCACCACTGCCTGGCTATTTTTAGTTTTTGTTTAGTTGTTTTGAACAAAATTTTCTGTAGGCTTCCTGGTGTTTTTAGCTCCTCACCTACTCTCTTCCCACCCTCTGTTCCCAACTTTCATTAAGGGATCAAATGCTATGTTAATTATGATGAAGAGCACAGGCCTTGACTTGTTTTTCGATGGGATGTAGATGTAACAAACCTTCTTATTAAATAAGAAACACAGAACCAATGCAAAGAAGAAAGCCAAGAGGTCAGAGCTAAGAGCTAAAACCTTACCCTTCCTCCTGCAGTGGTCCTACCTCTCCGAACTCACTACCCCTGTGTTAATGTCTTTATATAGTGTTCCTGTTCTGCCTTCTCATTGGTTGTAAACCCAACCACATGACTGCCTCATCACGGCCTGTCTGTATAGGCCTCCAGGTTTTCCTTGCTTGGTATTGAGATTAAAGGCATGTGTGTCCAATAATGGCTGTATCCTTGAACACACAGAGACTTACCCAGCTCTGCCTACCAAGTGCTGGGATTACAAGTGTACGCCACCACTGCCCTGCTTTCCTATGGCTTGCTAATAGCTTTGACCCCCGGGCAACTTTATTTATTAACATACAAATAACATTTTAATACAAATAAAATATCACCATATTTCCCCTTTTCTATTTTAATAAAAAGGAAAAAAGAAAAAGCTTATAACTAACATAAGAAAAACTATATACAAAAGTACAATAACTATATACAATATATACAAGTAATAAATACCTAAACAATGTCTAGTTCATTTGTATTTGACAAATTCAGAGAAAATAATTCCATTATCTATTCTATTGTATCTAATTCACTTTCTATCCTAATTAATCGTCAACTATAACTAACTAATCTTCAACTCCCTCAGAGACCCAAGAAGGAAATAGTATTAGCTAACAAAAAAATAAAAACAGGAAGTATATGCAAGCAACTTCCAAAAACTTGTGAGTTGACAGAAACAGCCAGCTGCCTGGACAATCATCTGAGGTTTCTCCGCAGTGTTTGGGGCATCATCTTCAGCCTATAGGCTTAGCGTATCTGACAGACTCATTTGTGAAGTAGAATGTACACAAGGTCAACAGTTCAACCTCACATTGGGTGAGAGCAGTCTATATACCAGAAATACCTGAATTCCACTAGTTTCATGTCATGATTCAGGATTTTAAATTCTGGAAATTGTTGATGTTTTTTTAATTCAGCTGTCCATTCTTCTTGGCTATGTGTGTATGTGGCTTCATTTCAGCATCCCGTTCGTCTCCACATCCCTCTATTAAATGCCATTCTTCTGTTGAGAGGTGTGAGCTTAATTACTCTTCAAGAATAACTGTTTCAGCTACCTCCCCATTGCACATCAGAAGCCATCGGCCCACTGCCTGTTCAGCTGCCTTCGAAGAAAAGGGCACTGTACCTTTCCCAGATTGTGAAGGCCACTTCAGGGATGGTGCTATATTGTCCTGGCCTCAGAAGATGCCTTTTGATAAAGCCATAACCACACTTGTTTTCACAAGAATCAGTAGTCCTTTGTTTCGTGTCCTGTCTGTCCTGTTTGTCAGCAGTTGATTCGAGGATACTTTGTTGTCCAGTGGCTAACTTTTGCTACAATGAAAGTTAACTCCAATTGCAGTTTTTTCAATGCCCATATTTTCTCTGAAGTAGATTGGTACTGTCAGGAGCCGACATGTCTCATAGTCATAACAAAAAAGAAAAATTTTCTAAGTTATTAAAACATTTTAAATGCCATATTCTGTAGATCTCTGAAGGGTTTGAAGATAACCTGTCTATCTAAAATATATCTACTCAATCTTAAAAACATACCTAATATAACTACAAGTTCTATTATAATGTCTAACTACTAACTTTCATTTCTTTATATCCTAATAGTTGGTAATAACAACATTCAAGGATTAGAAAATTGCATTACATTGTTAAATGAATGGTACAATTAGAAATATACATATAGCATTTTCTAACAATATCAATTTCAATATATATAATTTGTATACAATATAAAACAATCCAATCCAATGTAAAGTATTTACATTTTTTTCTTTCTTTCTTTCTCTTTTTTTTAAATAAGAACCTTAAATCTAATCTCCTTTGCTTAGCCCTTTTCCTCACCCTTTACAACAACTTGTAACCAACCCCCCTAATCAATGAAAATTATCCCAGACCCAAAACCCATTAAAAGACCTAAAAGACCAAAAAAACCAACCACCCCACACCACCTCTTTAGGAATGTGGGCGTCGTATTCTTGAAATTGCTTCCTGCTGGGTATGGGCAAAGTTATCTTTATCCTGAAAGAAAAATTTTAGGTTAATTGTCAAATTCTAGGAAAGGCAACTATATCCTTCGTTATCCAGTCTGTGGATAATGCCCAAGTTCAGGGTTTATCTCAAATCCTTATTCAAGTAGTCTTTGAGACTGGATCATCTCAGCTAGCGCTCTCAAAATTGCTCTGAGCACTTTGTAGTTCAAAGCTGATCTGTAGATGATGTTTGTCAGCTTAGTGATGTTATTATTGTCCACGTGGAATTGTTGTTGTTGTGGGGCCCCATTTTCTTCCTGGAGACTTCAGTTGATGTTAGGCCTGACCGTGATTTCCTGCAAAAAACTGATAAGAGACTCGAACATAAAGACTATATATGCGGCTTTTTAGAATTAGTACTGTATATGACCATTTATATCTTAACAAAGTTTAAAATGTATATATATATATATATATATATATATATATTAATCTTATAAATTTTGGTATAAATTTCATACTTTAAGAAAAGTTTAAAGAATCAGAATAGAATCAAAGAGTTGAGATTGGTAATAGAATAGTCCCTTAATTAATTTGTTTTTTCTCCTGTCCCATAGCAGAAGATGGCTCTTTTCCTCTGGCATGATACAGGGAGTCTGTATTTTCCTTTTAACAACATGCTTGAGTTTAAAGAAGGAGAGAGCCATTCTCCAACTCCAAAGTCAGCTTTAAATTTTAATTGAACTGGGACTATTAGAAGTTAAATAGTGTTAAATCTTTAAAGAAAAGCAGAAACAAACATTTAGGAAGACATAAAAATTTTTTAGATAACATACCCATACGCCATTTCACTCTGTTTCTTAGGATAGACGATTTGTCCCTTTTCTTCAGTTGTTTCATTTGTCCAGTGTTCTTCAGATTCCTTAGCCTTCATTCTCCTAAAAGACAAAAACAAAAACCTTTCCCCAAGGTTTTTTGGGGATGTTCCTTTTTTGGCAAGTTATTATCTGATTAAATGAAAAGGCATGTGTTACTGGTGTAAGTTAGTTTAAATTGGATGTTCATGATAGTTGATGAACTATCAAAGAGGTCTCTCTTGTTCAAATCGAACCTTTATCAATTTTGATGGTACCCACAGCTTATCTTCTCCTGTAGAAATAAAAGCAAAACCTCGTCCCCAATGTAATACATATCCTGGTTTCCATTCTGAGGTCAGCACTTCCTTAAAGTATATAGGTTGATTTAATTCTGTAGTTTTTTCTATTATCCAATGTCTCTCTGCAGCTGTTGTTCCTTTCTCATTGGCATTGAGAAAATTCAAAGTTAATAGAGCATTATGTAGTCTATTTTTGGGGGTTTTTGTTACTCCTTTCTGTTTATTTAGCATATCCTTTAGAGGTCTGTTTGATCTTTCTATAACTGCTTGACCTGTAGGATTATGTGGTATACCTGTAATATGGTTTATATTATAATAAGCAAAAAACTGTTTCATTTTAACAGAGACATATGATGGAGCATTATCAGTTTTGATTTGTGCAGGTATACCCATAATGGCCATAACTTCTAGCAAATGAGTGATTACAGAATCAGCTTTTTCAGAACTCAAAGCAGTTGCCCATTGAAATCCTGAATAAGTATCAATAGTGTGGTGTACATATTTCAATTTTCCAAATTCTGCAAAGTGAAACACGTCCATCTGCCAGATTTCATTCCTCTGAGTATCCTTTGGGTTACATCCTGCTGGTAATGGCATTTGATTGTAGAAGGAACAAGTAGGACATTTCTTTACCATTTCTTTGGCTTGTTGCCAGGTTATGGAAAAATCCTTTTTTAAACCTTTACTATTTACATGATGTTTTTTTATGAAATTCTGAGGCCTCCAGCACATTTCCTATCAATAATTTATCAATCTCATCATTGCCTTGTGCTAGAGGGCCTGGCAGACCAGTATGGGATCGGATGTGAGTTATATATAAGGGATGACTCCTTTTTCTGATTGTATCTTGTAATTGAATAAATAATGAAGTTAATTCTGAAGTATCGTGGATAAATTCTGCAGTCTCAATATGTAATACTACTCTTTCAGCATACTGAGAGTCAGTTACTACACTGAGAGGTTCTGAAAAATCCATTAATACCAACAGAATAGCATACAATTCTGATTTTTGAACTGAATTATAAGGACTTTGAACCACTTTACTTAAATTTTCTGATTTGTAACCTGCCTTTCCTTGTTTGTTGGCATCTGTATAAAATGTACGAACTCCAGATATGGGTTTTTTCCTCACAATTCGAGGCAAGATCCAATCAGCTCTCTTTATAAGATCAATTCTATTGCTTTTGGGATATTTGCTGTTAATTTCTTCCAAAAAATTACTACAAGCTTTTTGCCAAGCTTCATTTTCTATCCATAATTTTTCAATATTCTCCTTAGTTAAAGGTACAACAATTTCTGCTGGGTCTATTCCTGTTAACTGACGAAGTCTCAATTTTCCTTTCCAAATCAAGTCAGAGATTTTTTCCACATAAGTTTTTAATTTTTTATTTGGTTTATTTGGTAAAAATATCCATTGTAATATAATATCTTCCCTTTGCATTAATATTCCTGTTGGAGAATGCCTAGAAGGTAAAATAACCAAAATGCAATCCAGCTTTGGATCAATACGATCTACGTGCCCTTCATGTACTTTCTTTTCTACCAAGGCCAATTCTTTCTCAGCTTCAGGTGATAATTCTCTTGGACTGTTCAAGTCCTTATCACCTTCTAAGGTTTTAAACAAATTATTCAGTTCATCATTTTTTACCCCAACAATAGTTCTTAGATGAGAAATGTCTCCAAATAATCTTTGAAAGTCATTAAGAGTCTGTAGTCTATCTCTCCTAATTTGCACCTTTTGAGGTCTAATTTTTTGAAGTTCTATTTTATATCCTAAATAATTAATAGAATCTCCTCTTTGTATCTTTTCAGGAGTAATTTGTAAACCCCAGCAAGGCAAAATTTTCTTTACTTCTTCAAACATTCTTTCTAAAGTATCTGCATTTGAGTCAGCTAATAAAATATCATCCATATAATGATAAATTATAGATTTAGGAAATTTTTTTACGTACCACTTCTAATGGCTGTTTTACAAAATATTGGCACAAAGTTGGGCTATTCAACATTCCCTGTGGGAGAACCCTCCATTGAAATCTTTTAACCAGTTGAGAATTATTATAAGTAGGCACTGTGAAAGCAAATCTTTCTCTGTCTTTTTCTTGTAACGGTATTGAAAAGAAACAGTCTTTTAAATCAATAACTATGAGAGGCCATCCTTTTGGTAACAGAGTAGGCAAAGGAATTCCAGATTGTAAAGAGCCCATTGGCTGAATTACTTTGTTAATTGCTCTAAGGTCTGTTACCATTCTCCATTTACCAGATTTCTTTTTAACAACAAATACAGGAGAATTCCAAGGGCTGGTTGATTCTTCAATATGATGAGCATTTAACTGTTCTTCCACCAGCTCTTGTAAAGCCTGGAGTTTCTCTGTTGTTAAAGGTCATTGCTGAACCCATACAGGCTTATCTGTTGACCATTTTAAAGGTAGAGCTGTTGGTGTTTTTGGAAAATTATCAGTTGTGCCCTGTTCTTGTATGACATGGATGGCTGGTGAGCACTCATTAGAATAATATCTTTTAATATTTCTCTCAGAAACATGTACTAATTTATGATTTGTTTCTGAGATTGGAGGGATATTAATCTGAGTATTCCATTGTTGTAACAAATCTCGACCCCACAGGTTCATAGCTATGTTAGCCATATATGGTTTTAATTTTCCTTTCTGTCCTTCTGCACCTATACATTCAAGCCATCTTGCACTTTGTTTCACTCGAGATAATGTCCCAATTCCTAACAGTTGAATGTTTACCTCCTGAAGAGGCCAAGTTGGATGCCAAAATTCTGGTGCAATTATGGTAATGTCAGCACCTGTGTCTACCAGACCAGACAACAAAACACCATTTATTTTTATTGTTAGTTTTGGTCTTTGTTCATTAATAGAAGTTTGCCAAAAAATTTTCTTTATGTTTTTTCCTGAATTCCCTATTTTCTCTGTTTCATCATCTCGACTAACATGATTTATTCCTATAGACATTTGGTTATTTAGTTGCTTTGAGTAGGGGTTTCCTCTACAACTGCAGGAAAGGTTTGAACTGGATTTACTGTGGGGGCCTGCCTGAGGCCCCTCTGGGAGTTTCCCGAAGCTCGAGGCAGAGGATTACCCTGTCTGTCCCTTGTTGATCTACATTCGTTGGTCCAGTGTTTGGTCCAGTGTTTTCCCTTACCACACCTTCTGCATACTCCAGAAGGAAGGGGCATTCTGTTGCCAGTGTTCCTTGAAGAAACATTATTTCTAGGAATGACCTGTTTACAATCCCTTTTCAAATGTCCTTGCTTTCCACATCCAAAACATCTAACATTGCTCAAACCTTTTGAAATTGCTTTTCCTACCCACATATCATCATGGTCATAAGCCTCAACATTAACTGTATCTCTAATCCAATCTTCCAAAGGTTCAGATCTTGCCTTTAATGGCCTGATTATTCTTTTGCATGCTGCATTTGCATTCTCAAAGGCCAAAGATTCAATTATTATCTGACTAGCCTCTGAATTCGGGACCATTTTCTGTACTTCTGGAGACAATCTTTGTAAGAAATCTGTGAAAGATTCTTTTGGGCCCTGTATAACCTTTGTAAATGACTCAGTTTTTTTTTCCTGGTTCTTCAACTCTGTCCCATGCATTCAAAGCTGCCGTTCGACATAGAACTAGGGTTTGGACATTATATAAACATTGTGTTTCCACTGAAGCATATTGGCCTTCTCCAATAAGCTGATCCTGACAGACTTGTATTCTGCTATCCCTCCATTGTTTTTCTATATTTTTAGCCTCATTATTGAACCACATTTTCCACTGGAGATGTTGTCCAGGTTCAAGAACAGCCTGTGCCAATTCCCGCCAGTCCTTTGGTATAATCCTATTACTAGTTGACCAGTTGTTTAACATTTGCTTTACATATGGGGAGTGCATGCCATAAGATGCTATTACCTCCTTAAATCTTCGTAAGTCTAACATTTTAATTGGAGCCCAAGTATTTTGTTCATTCTCTTCATCAGGTAGCTGCTGTACCGCTACCGGATAAATTAAGGGTGATTGTGTGAAAACTGGCTTTCTTTCTGTAACCTTATGATCCAATTTTGAAACAACTTCACTGTTTATTTCTTCTGTCTGAGTTTGAATTTCTCTATAATTCATTTTTACCAATTTAATAGGTTTTTCTAAGACTGTTATCCTGGCACTTAAATTGACTATCTTTTTAAATAGTAAAATGAGGATAAGAAAAGTAATAAACTGAATAATTCGATCAATATTAACCTTTTCATATAGTTGTTCCATTGTCAGAGTGCCTAAAATTTCAAACAAAGTCCAATTTTCTTCCAATGCACACATAAAGCCCATTTTTTTTTTAATGTAGAAAAAAAATTCTCTTTTAAATAGATACATTAATTGACTTACCAAGTCTGGGTAGAACAGTAGAATCCCAGGGAATTTCAAAACAGCTTCCTGGTGTTCGAGGTATGAATCCAGAGAGAGAGAGAGAGAGAGAGAGAGAGAGAGAGAGAGAGAGAGAAGCCGCTTGAGCCGAGTCAAGCTTTGGCTTTACGGGTATGGGCCCTATTCGGCAGGGCAGGCCTGAGTTGTTTGTAGCAGTTGCAAGTAGCTCCAGCTGCGGGTCACTCAGGCCTGGGCCCGAGCTAGGCAGCCGGGCCGCCCAGGCTGGAAACCGGACCTGCCGCCAAGCCAAGCCAAGCGGTTTTTAATGGATTCTTGTCACGTTGGGCGCCAAATGTAGATGTAACAAACCTTCTTATTAAATAAGAAACACAGAACCAATGCAAAGAAGAAAGCCAAGAGGTCAGAGCTAAGAGCTAAAACCTTACCCTTCCTCCTGCAGTGGTCCTACCTCTCCGAACTCACTACCCCTGTGTTAATGTCTTTATATAGTGTTCCTGTTTCTCATTGGTTGTAAACCCAACCACATGACTGCCTCGTCACGGCCTGTCTGTATAGGCCTCCAGGTTTTCCTTGCTTGGTATTGAGATTAAAGGCATGTGTGTCCAATAATGGCTGTATCCTTGAACACACAGAGACTTACCCAGCTCTGCCTACCAAGTGCTGGGATTACAAGTGTACGCCACCACTGCCCTGCTTTCCTATGGCTTGCTAATAGCTCTGACCCCCGGGCAACTTTATTTATTAACATACAAATAACATTTTAATACAAATAAAATATCACCATAACGGGATGCTATTAGCTCCCTGGCATAAAGACCAAGATGTAAGGTGAGATGAGCTTAGGGGTAGCAGAGACCCTTCCCAGATAGTTGGAGAATGAGATGTTATTTTCAGTTGTAATTCTCTGTTACTTGTTCAAAATGGGCACTGTAGTGAAGGTTAAAGCCAGAGACTCTTGAGTAAGACATAATCAATCCTGGGGGAAGTTTATAGCTCCGTGTGCCTTAGTGTTGAAAGGCCATCAGATCGTTACTTAAAGTTAACATACAGGGTGTTGTTTTCCATGCTGAATCCCAAAGTGCTTAGCCACTGGCAGTTGCCAATGCAACTGACATTTCTGAAGAGTTCTTTTTCTTTCCCTCCCTCCCTTCACCACCCTGTGTCCCCCACTGTCCTTTCTTCTAGATCTTTGTGTTCCATATTGATTTATTTGTAACCCCATCTCCCAACCACCTCCTTCTGCATTTTATGGTAAATAAAATAATTGTAAGATGTACACCCACCAGGGCAATGCAGCATTTGTTTTTGCATATCTTTGGGGTAACATAAGGCACAGAGGAATGATGAATACCCCTTTATTTACTAACAGTATACCAGCAATTCCACTTAACTGGAGATGGTAGCTTAAGTTGCCTTCTGATTTAATCCCCTTGTTATTTCAGATAAGACCCAATGTACACTTTCATTTGAACAGGCATTTTGCCTAAAACTTGAGCCTTTGATAGTGGTGCTCAGCATTCCACTGGTGCCATTAGCCTTCAGCATACATGCTGAAAAGTAGAATATAGAGTTGGCTATCTCCCAATCAGTTTGGAATCCAGCTAAAACTTGCTCAAAGAATAAAAGAGTTGAATCAAGCCAATTGGTCTGAAAATAGCTTCTCCAATTAGATTGTGAAGATTGGGCTAAGAACCTTTCAATTTGATATTAATTGTAGCAAACTAGGGTGGTGATTGCAATTTTATAATGCCCAATTGTTTTGTTGAATAAAAACTAAAGCAGCATTGGTTGTGATTAAAAATTATTATGTCATATATATGGGTGAGAGAATACACATGCATTTTATTATAAATGAGAACAATTGTTCTTCCTAAGTATGCCAGCCAGGAAATTAATTCACTGCAAGTCTTATCTGCACATCTGATGTAACATTTATTACTTGCTAATGCTAAATAAGTGGCCCCACATTTAAAGACAAGTATCTGTTTAGTAATGAGATCATATCCCAATAGGGTACTCAGTACAGCAAAGCTTATGTGTTCATGATCTTGGTAAGAAGATGCTACTTCCTGAATTAATATGTTCTGATCTGCATAGGAATAAAAGAAATTATGATAACTGCTACAAAGCACTCTTTTGAGGGTAATGTGTGATGTATTCAATATAAAGCACATGTTAGCATCTCACAAATATTTTCTATTAGTAATAATTATATCACTTTTTTTCGTTCATATAGTCAGGCTTAGCTTTTCTATTCCTTAAAAAAAGTATTGTATTATTATTATTATTATTACTTATTATTATTATTTCTCTGTGTGTTACCATATATGTGCCATGGCACACATATGGAGGCCAGAGGACAATTTACAGGAGTCAGTTTTCTCCATCCACCATGTGGGTTCAGAGGATCACACTCAGGTTGCCAGGCTTGATGGCCAGCACCTCTACCTTCTGGGCCATCTCACTGGCCAGCTTTTTCCATTCTTAACAAGCTAAACAAATGAAAATAGCCAATTTAACCCAGTAATGAGACAGACTTCCATTAGAAGGATTCATACCAAAGTTATCCACATATGCTTATAAAACATATGCCCACACATATCCACATAGTCCTGCAGTTGTGAGAATCCAAGCACTGTGCCATTTGCTAATGGGAGCCAGTACCTATGGAGAACACAAGGCACAGTACCCAAAGGAGTGAAAGTGAGAAACTGACCCAATAAGGTCAGAACGCATAAGGAGATAAGGGAGTTAGGGTCTGGGAGACAGGGCTGGCAGCAAGAGGAAGGATGAAGCAGAGGAGTGACTGGCAAAGTGACCTTAGCAAGCTGGTGGATAACACCAAGAAAATATAGGCCTGATAGTACACTTATAGTCATGCCACACTGACTGGCCCATCTTGGAAGAAAGAAGAAAATGTCTTGTATGGCTATGAGGATTTGAATAAACCTGAAGTAAGCTTAGCTACGTTGGATTTTTTTTTCCTTTTCATATTAATCTGATGTTATGAAGTCATCTAGGCAAGGAGAGGGGAAGTGGTAATGAGGGGAAAGTCTTAGACATCAGACTGTGGACGGGGTTGGTGGGTTCTTTCTAAGTATTTAATTTCCTGTCTGGAAGGTAGGTTCTGACTTTGTATCTTATTAGTGAGGCGACCTATCAAGCTGTTTGCTGTTGGCCGCTTTCCTGTCTGCTTTATCTCCTGCGTGTCTACAGCAATCTGAGAGAAGACAGCAGAGAGCTAGCATGTGTTCAATACAAAGGCCGCACGGAATCTGCGAGCCTGCTGTGCTTCAAGCCCATGTAATTCATTTATTTTTTAAAGCAGTGATGATACACTCTTTCCTCTGGATGACAAATTACAGAGCACATCTGAAAAACCCTCTCTTAAGGGAAAACTTTCTGCCTCTTCCCTCCCCCCACCGCTGCTTACAATCTTTATTATGTATGATGGATAAAGGAAAAAATGACCTTCACTGAATAGCTGTGAAGAGAAAAAAAAATTATGGAGACAGTAGAATTGAATGTGTGGTTACATTTTTTAGTACTAAGATACTATACACTCTGCATACACAGCTCCAAATTAGGAAAAGCAATCCATATACATACATCTGTATCTATCTATATGTATATATCTGTAGGATCCACTGAATTAGGTGAAAATTGTTGATACCTTCCCAAGAAATAGGACAAGAGAATGAGATTACATTTTCTCAAGGAGGGTTCTTCCCAGTAATCATTAAAATTTTCTTTACGCATTGTAAATCTTTAATGGGCTTGCAATGGAGGTTTTTCAGGAGGGTTTTTTCCAATAGGTTAATAATTGTTTTCAAGCTTCCCAGTCATCCTCAAGATACCTTTCTTCCCTCCTAAAATCTGCTTTGTTTTTCCTTCCACTAACTGCCTCATTCCCCAGGAAACGCCATGGGCATCACCACGCCACCTCATTTGCTCCTCCTTTAGCTTGACCCATTTGTCTCGTGGTCTAGATGCAGAGGAGTGCTTGTGTCCATTAGCTGGCTATCTAGAGCACACACTTCTTTCCCAATTTCCCGTCTTCGATGAATTTTAGTTCCTTTTTACTAGAAATTCCTTTCTTTGATGCTCTTTTGTTACCATTTCTTCAGCAAATACTTGTTAAGTATATGTGTATATTGCTCAGTGTTTGGTGGGTTACAAATGATAGAAACAGATTTTGTGGTTTCCCCAAAGAAGAGAAGTGTCTAAAGGTCATGAGGCAATGTGTGACATGCATAGAAAAAACTAGCTGTGCCTTTGGGGATAATATAGACCAGCATGTCTCAGGAGAATCCTGGTACAGTAACTCAAGATTTTCTTTGGGGATGAGTTAACTTCAACCACTCACTCTTTCCCAAATAGAAATCCTAGGGAGTGACTTTCCGATTGGTTTGGTGCAGTGTCTGTGATAATTTGAATGAGAATGGTTCCCAAAGGCTCATATGTTTGAATACTTGGTCCCTAGTTGGTAGAACGGTTTGGGAAGGATTAGGACATGTGGACTAGTTGGAGGAGGTGTGTGACTGGGGGCAAGCTTGGAGGTTTTAAAAGACTTATGCCATTCTCAGTGTTCCCTTTCTGCTTCCTATTTGTGGATCAAAATGTGATTGCTCAGCTGTTTCTGCCACCATGCCTTTGGTCTTCCATCATTGACTTTAACCCTTTGAAACCACAAATTCAATTAAATGCTTTCTTTTTATAAATTGTCTTGGTCATGATATTTTGTCACAGCAATAGAAACTGTAACTAACACAATTCCCCATTTCTAGACCTAGAAATGTAAATACTCTAGATCAGTAAACTTGCCAGTATTGTAGCTAGAGAGGGAAGTATGATTTCTAAAAGGAACATCAAGGGAAAATTGCTGCGAGAAAGAGAAGGGATGTTGGGAAAGCAAGGAGAATGACTGATATCTACACTCTACTGTATGTTACTTTCTATCCTGACCTTTGAAAGTGAAAAATGAACAGAGAAAAATAAATTCTTGCTAAAAAAGGAAATGGGAGATCTGGAGAGATATTTCAGTTGATAAAGTGCTTGCTTTGTAATTATGAGGACCTGTGTTTGAACCTGAGTATAGTACAATTGTCAAAGCATATGAATTGTGGGCAAATAACACTGTCTTATACAAAGATGAGAAATGGTCCTGCATGGACAAGAAAGTGACTATCATCATACAGCTTAAGGTGAAGGTCTGTTGTAGGACTATGCAACTGAGAGAAAATTAAAACTGATAGCTCTTGATACTGCAAGGAATAGAGAGGGGAGGGGCATCTTAGGATGATGTGTTGATTCTAAGAGTGTATCCAGGGGAACTATTTCAGGTAGAACAAAAGAAGAAATTGGATGTGTTGGAAGAAGAGTAAGCAGCAAGGAGAGACATTTTAGGAAGAGAAAAGGGGTAGAAGACAGACAAACGACACATATGAAATATATTTTCCCATGTTACATTTAATAAATTCGGCTGTTATCTATGACTTATCTCCTTAATTTTCTTCTCAGGGCAGGTTGCTGAATTTACCTTTCTTATAGTTGTCAGGGCCCAGGAGGCAGCCCTAAACTCTCCGGTAATAGTTGTATAGCGAGTGGGTTGGAGGGAGCAGAGGTTGGGTGTGGAAAGGCCTGAGCACTGTCATTTTTTCGGAAACCTGATATGGAGGGTCATAACAACAGAGAGAAAAATGCCCATTCACTTCGGCAGCTAGGAGGCTGGGGAAGCTGGGGAAGGAAAGGTTGTGGGGAAAAGCAGGTGGGAAGCAGAAGGTGAAAAGTTGTTGTAATGAGGTTCATGAGAGGTTGACTCAAGCCTGGAAGGGTTGAGGGAATGAAGGCTGTATCTCTCTACACTGAAAGATAGAGTCAGGACACAGGAAAAGATTGAAGAACCTGAAGGGAGCAGCGGAGGGTCACAGAGAGAGGAAGGGTGTCGACTTGAAATGGAGATTTTTACTGCTGAGCATTAGAGTTAGAGATGTAGGAGAAGCTGAAAACACGGGAATCAGGCACAGGAGAAGAATGGTGATGGGAGCTGTCAGGGACAGCATCAAATTTCTCAGATAGGTAAAAGATAAAACATACTTCGGAGTTGAAAAATTTTGCCTGCATTCAATTTTATTTTGTTTCTGAACCTTAAATTCAGTCTCAGTTTCCTTTTTTCGGTGAATGGGGATGTCACAGAAATAATTTGAAAGGGCTGTGACGATGCTAAGTAGTATAATGTATGCTAAAAAATGACTGCTACTCTGAATTTGAATACATATATTATTTATTACCAACTGTATAACTATATAGGAACATGGAGCTACTTTACAGTACGCATGGTCGCATTCATGTTTAGGAGTGTTCTATGGGGGTAGGTAGTGCAAGATCTGTCCATTGTCAGCTGTGTGACCTTGGGGATAATCGTAGCACCTTCCTTAGAGTGCTAACTGTGATGATTCAATGAGCTGATTCATACAAGATGCTGAGACTTCTATAAATGTTAGCTGTTATTAAGCACTTTTACTTTTATCTGAGGCTGAGAAGAACACTAGGCAGCATACATGATTTCCTCTCCTTTGTAGGAGGAGTCCCATAGCAGCAGAGTTAGATTTATCTAAAGCCACGTGATTAGGAAAGGGCAGAGTTGAGCCGAGACACACATTCTTTGTGTTTCCAAAGTTCTATTTCCATCCCATTAAACGATATAGCTTCTGACCCACTGGCAGAGCTGACCTTCGACGCATTCTCCGAACTGCTCATTTTCACATCCTTTTGACCACCAGCTTCCAGGTTCTTCCTGGAGTTCAGCCCATGTTTACGCTGACATCTTGTGTTGCTTTTGTGACCTGCTTGTCAAGCGACAGGAAGAAGCGTGGGTAAGTCCCACCCCAGTGTTGTTGTGTAAGTACGTGGTGGTGAAGGTTACTTTCAGCTTCGTCGTCTCCACTAATAAAAATTACAGCATTTATTTGTGTGAATATAGTGGAAGAAATCTGTTCTGGCAAGTTCTGAGAAAGCTTCATATCTGGACATGTTCTGCCTGTGTGCCTGTCTACCTCTCTCATCAACACAAGTAGTTGTTTACCCACTGCACGGGTAAGGGCTTTAGAAAACGACTGGAGATGTACTGTTTTGATTGAGGTGTGCATGCTTAATGATAAAAATCTGATGCTGTTTTTACTCTTGTTGCATACCTTATAGAGTTTCATTCCCCTGTGTTGTGGCACGATGACCTTTCTCTAGTGCGTCCTGGTATAGCTAACAGATGTACTTAAGTATATACATTTAGAATATTTCAAACTAACCTTGATCTTTAAAACAGGATGGGGGGTGAATGGGCTTTCTGTGTAACTCCACTTTAGTACATGAAGGAAATTACATAAAAACCAGAGTCTATATTTAGAAATATTTTTTTTTGAGGAGAAGTTTTATTTAACTTAAATTCACTTGGGTTTTAAACTTACATTGTTTACCCAGTTCATGATACTATGACTCAAGTATTAAACTTGAAAAAAGATTTCCAATAGTGTTTTAAAACAATTAAGTGGCACAATGTCAATGTTTGGTGCGTGTACACACACACACACACACACACACACACACACACACACACACACCCCAAAACAAAGAACCTACAAAAACCAGTTTTTTAACGATTGTTAATAAGATCTTATTTTAAACAAAAGAAAAGGTCCACTGAATCCATTAATGTTTAAGGAAAATTTGTTTTCATCCATCTGCAGAAGAAATGTTTTGTTGCAGCTAGAAATAAAATAGTTTTATATAGAAATGAAATAATTTTATAATATGAGAATGACCCCAACACAATACATACTCACACACACTCTTACATACACAGTCACATGCACACTCACATACAAACTCACATGCACTCACATACATATACACGCTCACATACACACTCTCTCACACACACATACTCATAGAGGGGCAAGGGATGGAGAGATAACAGAACCCTGAAGATTAGAACTGTGAAATAGAAAAGGTGAAGGCTGAGGGATGCTAAGAGATGCTGTCAGCAAAAAGTATGGGGCTTCCCAGAGCTTCCCAGAGCTACCTCCATGGAGTACTAAGTCAGAGAAGATGATTCCATAAGTAGCAAAGAAACAGCTATACTGAGTCTAAGATCATTCATAGAGCTGATATGAACCTGAAAAACAGGATAAACAAAGGTCCAAATAATGTGGGAGGCCATGAGAATAGAATAGAGGTAAACCACTCAGCTACATAAATGTCTGCAGATAAGTTATATCACAGACTTAGGGCACATGCCAGCTTTAAGCAAAGTCTGTTGACTTTAGGACCTATAATCCCTTGACATCCTTCTGTCACCAGTAAAAAAAATACCAAAGCAAAACAAAATAGTGTTTGTCAGGATCAGAGAGGCAAAGGAGTACTACTTTTGACACATCTCCTAGTCTGACTAAGGATAAAATCTTACCATTTGTGTTCTTGAAAAATATGAGAAACTAGGTATCATTTGTTAGAAGTACTGGGACAATAGGTCTTACAAAACTATTAATAGAGGAGAAGAATTTAAACAGCAGCTTGGGCAACAAAAAACAAATGAACAATATGCTAAATGAAATAAACAATATAGAAATACCCAACCAGATCATTCATTCTTTACAAGTATTTGAAAAACAGCTCCTGAGGTTTTTGTTTTTTGTTTTTTGTTTTTTTTTGGTTTTTCGAGACAGGGTTTCTCTGTGTAGCTTTGCGCCTTTCCTGGAACTCACTTGGTAGCCCAGGCTGGCCTCAAACTCACAGAGATCTGCCTGGCTCTGCCTCCCGAGTGCTGGGATTAAAGGCGTGCGCCACCACCACCCGGCAGCTCCTGAGTTTTAAGCAATATTTCTGGGCCCTTTGTTGATGGCAAAAAGTAAAATAGACGTGGTTCCTGACTTCATGGAGTGTTTAGATCAGAAAACAAGCAGTGACAACAAAGGTTGAATTGTGTCTTTGGGTGTTTATACTCCAGTGAGGCCAAAGATTCAAGAATTCCTAATCAAGTCCCAGTACATCATAGCTGGCTTCCCAAGTGAGGCTTCCAGGGTAACTGAAGACAGGGGTGAGAGAAAAGCGTATAAAGAAGAATGAACTTCAGAGATGTGGCGAGCTCGAGAAGGCTGACCAGCTCACTAGCGAAGTCTTCAGAATGGTCAACCACTGTGCAGAACAAAATCAAAGGGTGGAAAGTGGTGTCCTTTACCATGCATTTTCTACAAGCCATGCACTTCGAATACAGTATCATAGTTAATTTTCTCAGTTTGTTTCCATCCCATGGATAAAAATGAAGCCAGAAGTAATTAGAGTACACAACAGCTTAGTTTCAGTCTGTCTACAACCCAGTCTCAACTTGTCTCTTCCTGTTTTGTGTTACCCTTGATTTTAAAGAAATAACAGTCTGTTGTATGGAAGTTAGTACTTAGGTTACAAACAAAGGATGTCTTTACTCTTAACTGCTACCCTGGACCTTTTCTTTGAGGCTTTATTCATGGTACATAGGTGCTCAATAAATGAGTGATTGTCTATGGAGCACAATGACCAGAGTGTGCTAGAGGCACAACTATCTTCAGTTTGCTTGCATTTCAGCACATCACTGGAATTCAAGTGCATTTACAAAATCTAAACACATCTCTCTTCTGCTCTCTTAGCTGCTATTGCTTCTGCTGTTTGCCATGTGTTCCTAGGACGTTTTATGGCTACCTTTGTACAGGTTTGTGTCTTCTTGAAGACAGAAAGTCTGCTCAGAGACGAGAGGCAATGAGATGGTAGATGTGCGAGAGGCTAGTCGTACTGCACTGGATATTGTAGCACAGTTAAATGCACTGTGTGTATTTTAGGTGTCGAGATGATAATGTTGAGCAACTATCTATAAGAAAAGAAAAACAAAAACAGACAAAACCTCACACTGTCATTACCAACATTCACAAGGTAAACACTTGATTTCAAGTCATCACTGTGAGTACTGACTTGGGAAGAGATGTAAAAACAGGTAATTTATGCATATGAAGGTCTTGGGTCTATCCTGTGGCTGTCTGTGGCCATAGCTTCTTTATTCATAAGGTGAGAGCCTGGAATAGATCTGACTGACTATTATTGCCAACTCTAGCTTTCTCATTCTGCATGTTCTGTTGTCCAGAAGTCAGTTCTGTGATCATGCTCCTATTTTCTTAGCTGTGTGTGTACACTGTGGTGACATGATAACTACCTCACTTGGAGCTTAAATATTAAGTGAATGGAACACTTAAAATTGATAAGAGCTGTCCCCTACACTTGGAAAAGCAGGTCCCACCCCTCACCATAGGTGTTGGAAGCTGCCCCTCATCTGAAGGGGTTGGTTCCAACAACCCAACTACCACCCAGACACACATGCAGGGCTTTGAGTTGGCATTTCCCAACATATTCCCCCCCCCCATCTGTGATCTGCTGGAGCTCATGAAGGCTATGGAACTATAGCCACAGGATCTCCATGACTGGGGCAACAACAGGATATCCAAAAAGAGATTTAGTGAGGGTCCAGTATTAATGATGTACTAGAAGCCATAGCCCTTGAACCTGATTGACAATACATTACACAATGAACATTTGCAAGGAAAGCTATGTGGACAAAAGGGTCTACTGCATGATACACAGCAGTTCCCAGTGCCACCAAGATAAATAAAGAGGCAGGAAAGACAGCAGAGCAAAGTGGGTTTTTTGTTTGGTTTGGTTTTTGTTTTGTTTTTGCATAAATATTATATGCATTGTTATTTCCTTTCTTATTTTATTTTATTATTATTATTATTATTATTATTATTATTATTATTATTTTGGTTTTTCGAGACAGGGTTTCTCTGTGTAGCTTTGCGCCTCTCCTGGAACTCACTTGGTAGCCCAGGCTGGCCTTGAACTCACAGAGATCCGCCTGGCTCTGCCTCCCGAGTGCTGGGACTAAAGGCATGCGCAACCACCGCCTGGCTTTCCTTTTTTTATTTTTATCTTATTTTTATTATTTCCTTTTTAGTTTTCCTTTGGGAAGGGACACTACAAAGGTGAAGGGCAGATTCAGAGAGACTGGGAAATGAGTGGGATTGGGGTGCATGATATGAAATTCCCAAAGAATCAATAAGAAATTATGTTAAAAAATCGATATGTTTTATTTTCCACAGTGCTGAATAGGAGAATTTTTCTGCCCCCCTTTTCTGAGATGCTCTCTGAAGAGTTTGTGGCTTTGAAAAGTGTAATGTATTCAGTCATAATCTACCTGCATAGTACCACACATTTTCATACATGAATGTTTAACCTCCTTCAGAGTCGAAGGCAGAAACATGTCACATGCTAGAAGCATCTCAGAGAAAAGGCAGAGGAACCAGAGACGCCTTCCATGTTACACTCATTGATGGTTCTTCCTGTAGTTTGCCACTTCAGTAACCTTCAGTTTTACAAAGCTAGGTGGGTTGAGTCAGCCCAGGGCTCATGACTTACACCTTTATGATCTTCTAGACTCCAAGTTTAAGGGGCCAAACTTGCAAGGGAAACTCTCGCAATGAGGATTGTGGTCCTGAATCCTTAAACACAGCCACAGAATTGAAGAGGGAACTGGAGAAGAGTTTAATTAAGCTAAATGTTCTGATATTTGAATGTTGACACACTCGACCGTATTTAGATCCAAGAGAATTTAAACAATTCCCCTGGGGAGAACAGACTTGATTTACATGGTACTTCTTTCATTAAACTCAGTGAAGCCTGCAAAACTTGCTAATGAAGGAAAATTATGAAGTATTTGGACTCAGTTTACTTGCTCTTTCCACAATAATTTGGCCTCAGACCATCTGACACAGAATCTCTAGTAATCAGATTTCAAAGGCATTCCTTCCTCATTCTTTAACATAAATTCATACAAAACATGTTCTATGCTTATCAGAAGGAAGGAGGTGTGATAAAAGTGGGCTGGTGTTTTGGTGTAGAAAAAGGATATTTAGGTCATATGGGATGTAATAAAATACTCTCCCATGTCTCTTAGGCAAGTTAGTGCTAAGCCAAAGGAAAAGGGGACATCTAGCCATCAGATGAAATAGATAAGCAATTGCTCTTCAGGAATTTATAATTTTCTTGCTGCCCCTTCTAATCTATTCTATACTTTACAGTGAGAATGAGAATCAATATTAGCATGCACACCTGATTAAAACTCTTTAAATTCATCTAATAGAATTCTGGTGTTTTCAGCATGAGATACAGAAGCATTAAGCAAGGCTTTGAGGCGCTGTGCACATCACCTCTCTGGGATGAGCAGCCTCTCATCTTTAGTAAGCTGGAACATTTTGGTAATAGATGGTCTATGGTATCCACAGCCCCAAATGTCACAAGTTCAACATGGACTACTCAGAAGCAAGACCTTGCCAAACCCACAGCGGGAACTCATTCAGTGTACTCCACTCAGGGACTCCAGTTCACTCTGCATTTCCACCTTGAATCCTGCTGCTTGTTGTACCTGAGATCAAAAAGCCCTGAAAGGTCCCTTTCCAGAAGTTAGGTGATCTGACCAGGACATAAGACCTTCACTCATAACTCAGGACCATTATTACTCACATGATTGCTGTGGGATGGTCTGTATGTCAAATGCTCTGATTGGTCAATAAATCACTAATTGGCTAGTGGCCAGGCAGGAAGTATAGGCGGGACTAACAGAGAGGAAAATTGAGAGAACAGGAAGGTGGGAGGAGACACTGCCAGCCGTCGCCATGACAAGCAGCATGTGAAGATGCCGGTAAGCCACTAAGGTATAGATTTATAGAAATGGATTAATTTAAGATATAAGAACAGTTAACAAGAAGCCTGCCACGGCCATACAGTTTGTAAGCAATATAAGTCTCTGTGTTTACTTGGTTGGGTCTGAGCGGCTGTGGGACTGGCGGGTGACAGAGATTTATCCTGACTATGGGCCAGGCAGGAAAACTCTAGCTACACATGATAGTATCTAGCCATGGTCAGGAAGAAAACTCAGCGAGGAGAGAGGGGTCTGCAGTCATGAACACTTATGTCTATCACAGAGTGTATGTCTCTCCTACTCCCTGAGGCTATGCCTTCTATTTATATGGTCATTGCTCCTCCTTTCTCCTGCTCATTCTTATCCTTCATCATTTCACACTTACTCTTTCATTTCTCATCACTTGTTTGTTTTTTAATTTCCCATCTTTACATTGCTTAATATTTTCTTGACCACTCTGGCTTCACCTTCTCCATTCCTTTGCAATTTCATTTTTCCATTATCTCACTCCAGAGCCCTTTCTGATGACACCAAGGAACCAAATGATCTTCCCTTTCTCTCCTCTCTATAACATGTGGCACTCTCTTTTCAAAAAGACCTTAACCACTGCACTATGAATGTCTATTTAACCCCTTTGCCTGACAGTAGTGTGCAAGGCTTACTAATTCACTCTGTATTCTAAGTAACTTGAGGAGTGCCTGGGAAAGAGCCAGTTAACAAACATTTAATCACCTTTCTGTATTTGAATGAATTAATTACAAGAGAATGATTGTAGTAAAAATTGTAGTATTATAGTGGACATGAGAACCTCCTTGTCTCTTGTTTTCAGACTGTTGTGTTAATTAAAAACTTACCCCAGGCTGGGGAGATGGCTCCATGATCAAAGCATCTGTCACATAAACAAGAGGATGGTAGTTTGGATCCCCAGGACTCATGTAAATGCTGGATGGGTGTGTCAGCTCTCTTGTGTTCTAGCCTTGGAAAGCAGAGACAAGTGATTCCCAGAGGAAGCTGCCTAGCCAAATGAGCTACATCAGCAATATCTTGGCTTGATACAGACACCCTGCCTCTAAGAATAAGATAGAAGAGCAGTTGTGGAAGATTCCTGGTGTCAGACTTGAGCCTCCACACATTCATACACACAGGCACATGTGCACCACACACACACACACACACACACACACACACACACACACACACACACGACCTGTCACATATCAGCACCACAGACACATGAAAAGAACAGTAAAAATCTAATCCAGCACAAGTCATTGGTTTTACTTCGGTGACTGCAAATATCAACCTGCCATAGAAGCCAATGGTGCAGGGAATGAGGGTGAATGGTAGCATATAAAATTGAATTTTAATTCAAAGAATATGTGAACTTAATGGGCCTTAGAAAGCTGAAACAAATGGTCACCAAGAAATACCTCTTGTTCTTAGGCTGCAGCCTTGCAAATAAAGCCACAAATTCACAACCTTTCTTTAACACACATTTTTCCATCTCCTAACATTTAGAAGCTAGTACACAGGGCAGAGCTAAAGTAAACATTACTTGACTTTTAGCTTCACAAACTTCAGGAGAAACTTCCAACCCATGCATCAATGATATGGGGAATTTAAACTCAATCTAAGAATGATGCTTTCTCATTCCACAACTGATACAGTGTGTGCTAAATTACCCCTGGGGGCTGTTTCGAATATCAAGCACTGTATACTGGCCTGCATTTCAAATTCAACCTCGCAATTTGCCAAGTTTCTCAGATGAGGCACAGAGAGCCCTGAGAATTAACAAAATTGTTAAAGCGTAGTTTCAGAGTATGAGTAGCAGGGGTTAGAACTGAGCTCTGTATAGCATAAAAAATCATAAAGTTAGATGTGCGGTATCATGAAAACAGAAATAAAGTTTGCCAATTACACGCCACAATATGTGCATATATGAATATATATAATATATATAGATATATTTTATATATCTATATATATATAGTGTGTGTGTGGTGTGTGTGTGTGTGTGGTGTGTGTGTTATGTGGTGTGGTGTGTGTGTGTGTGTGTGTGTGTGTGTGTGTGTGTGTGAGCTTTCAAATCTGAAGAAATTGTTACTAGAGGATTAAACATCAGGGAGAACAGTTTTATGGAACAGGAATGCATCCAAGTAAAGGATTAAACAACAAATAGCCTAATTCTGGAAAATGCTTCCCTCAATTTCAAGGACTAGCCTTAGTACCTTCAAAGCCAGAATTAGTAGTCCCTGTGAACCAGAGTAAGACTTGGGCCAAATCTTCACAGCTGCTAGAGGATAGATGTCTGTTCTATAGGGTGTTGGGTAGGGGGAAAGTGCTGAAAATCTGAGGTGCTGCTGCTTTGCTTCCTTCAACTCAGAAATGGAAACAGCCCTGGGAGAGTGAGTGGGGATTCCACTAAGCCAAATCTGACTCTCAGGCTTAGATTTGTTCTACTTGGTCAGTGCGACCTTACACCTAGGGGTATTCTTCCCATAACCACCAAAGTCAAACAGCACTTTACAATGCACTCCAATAATCTTAAGTTTGTCATAGCTTTTGTGGTAGTTTGGATGTAATGGACCCTGATATGCTCATAGGGAATGGCATTATTAGGAGGTGTGGCTTTGTTGGAGTAGGTATGGCTTTGTTGGAGGAAACGTGTCATTGAAGAGGTGGGCCTTGAAGTTTCATACACGCTCAAGCCATGCCCAGTGTCTCAAACCACTTCCTGTTGCCTGCATAAGCTACTTCTGTAGCACCATGTCTGCCTGCACGCCACCATGTCCCACCATGATGATAATGGACTGAACATCTGAACTAGAAGCCACCCAATTAAATTTTTTCCTTTATAATAGTTACCATGGTCATAGTGTCTCTGTACAGCAATAGAAACCCTAACTAAAACAGATATATTGCACAATTAATTTTGGTTATACATTTTATTTGATCATTGTATTTGTATGTCTTATGTACATTTTTAGGTCGTCAGTTTCTTAAAGACATGGACTCTGACACAAGTAGACATCAAAATTTATGGTTATAACATTTTTTTGAAATCTTTATGGGTGACAAAATTTGTATCCAAAAATAATAAAGAAAAAGGAACTGCTCATTAAGTGATATAGAACTGGGGAGATGACTTAATAGATAGGGTGCTTATCTAGAAAGTATGAGAAACTGAGTTTGGATTCCCAGAATTCACATAAAAGTGAAGTAGGTATGGCAGCCATCTGTAATCCTAGCATTTTAGAGGCAGAGACGGAGGATCTCCAGGGAAAACTAGTCATCTAGGCTAGCCCAAATTGTCAGGTACTAGGTTCAGAAAGACCATGCCTCAATAAACCAAATGAAGAATGATCAAGGAAGATACCAGAAATCAATGTAGATCCTTCACATAATTGCACACACATGTGTACCTGTACAAATACATATGACCACATGCATGCAAACCCACATGCCACATATACCATGCATATACCACATACACATCTTAAAAGATGATATAAAGATGCTTAAAATGCTTTATTGGTAGTCTAAAGCTCATGTCTAATGTTGGAGTAAAGGAGATATGCCAGAAAAAGTCCTCCTGTAACTGTGGACCTGAGTCTAAAACAATTTGAGAGCTAATCTTTATGACAAAAATAGCTTGCTTTTGTCTAATTAATTGCTATAATGCTTGACTCTGTCAAACATTACGCAAAGATTTTAGTAGGAGAAATGTTTAACACCCTAAGTGAACTCTTTATGGTCATAGGGTAGGCCAGGCAAACAATTATTGCACATTGTAGCCAGGAGTGGTGTATTTATCTTTGACTGGGTACAGAGGTCCCACACGTATGCAAGAAGGATGCAGGATGGCAAACAGCTTCCTCCACACTGGAGCTTAGGTTCCCACATTGTGGAGAGATAGTTGCACCGAGGATCCCCTGAGTCTTTAGTCTTTCTTGAATTTTAGTAAGGTGTTTTTGGAGCTTGCAGAGTGTGAGTCTGGTCTGTAAGCTGTCAAGGAGGGAAGACCACATGACAAGACATGTAGAACCCAGTGCAGCAGATCTCAAAGCAATAGGAAAGACCTCCTACCACCTTCATTTTTCATATGGGAAGCTCAAAGCCAGCAAGGGTCCTTTCTGTGACTTGCCCAAGTTCACAGAGCAAGCAAGTAAGGCACAGGCCAGATTCTTGATGTCTAGCCCAATGTACTTTCCATGACACAATACAATCCATGAGTCATCTGGAGAAAGGAACCTAGAATTAAAAGGGTGTGACAGCAATTGAGAGCTTTAGGTGTAGAGTTTTGAAAGAATGTTCTCTCTTAGTCAAAGGGAGCATTCTAGAGAAAATGCCTACTTTAAATAAATAGTATAATGGTTCCATTAAGAATTTTAGCTTTGAGAATAAGAAGGTTCCTTTTTTTTCTGCAAAAACAGCTTGCTCTGGTGAAAATCCAAAAATTGCAGGTGATCTCAGTTGGACCATATCCACAAATACTCACCTAGGATTGCCAGAGATAATCCCACTGTAGAAGACTATCCCCAAGAAATCTGACCTCCAGGCCCCTGTGGCTAGTAAGAAAGGTGCCTTGGGAAGGGAGGTGTCTTCCAACAGATGGCTCCCATCTGACCACCAAGTCAGAATTGCTTTCTGAAAAGGCTGCTGCTTTCCAGGGTTTCTGGCATGTGTGTTCCAAACAGGATCAAGAACATCTGGAGAACTTGGACCCAGCAATGCACTTAGGTCATGGCCTCTAGGCAAGTGATCAGCAAACTGAGTCACTAAAATTGCTTTTTCATGAAGCATTAGCTGTGGGTATAGAAGTAGGACCCAGGCAAGCCTGTGTAAGTGGAGGGAGTCTTCCTCCACCCATTTCCTTGTGTTGGGCTGGTACCAAAACCCAGGTCTCTGATGTGAATGTTGCTTTCCAATGACAGCATTTAAGAGCAGGAGGGAAGAGAAGAGTCGTAGGTTTATTTGTAGAGGAATGCTGAGATGGGGGGCAGAGTCCCTGGTCGTGAATCCTCATGCATATCTGTGATCTATGGTTGGTATTACAAAGGAAGATGTGTGTGTGTGTGTCGGGGGTGGGCTTCTCCAAAGTCCTCTGCGGTATTTCAGTCCTTTGCATCTTTTTTTGGTTGGCTGATTAAAAAATCATGAAGGGGGGACCTTGCGTGTTTGCTCCTCTTCGTGCACTCTGTGCCCCCCACACCCACAAGAATGCCTGGAAACTTGTGCAAAAATACAAATTTTACACAGACTTGACATTTGTAGAAAAATATCTACAGTTAAGACCAGAATCCATGATAGTCTCTTTTTATTTTGACTTTGTTCCTACCATAGTTTACTCACTAGCAGTAAGTTTTGCACACACCTTGTAATTTATCATTTCCTTGTCCCTTTCTAGTGTTAAGTACTTTAAAGGTATTATTTCACAATCATTCATTTTATAATCTCACCATCTAAAATTGTACTTATCAAAAAAATTGAAAGTAATGAAAATAGGAAAAAATAGCCAGTGGATGTTTTAATAACTATGTTAATGAACATGGAGCACTCTCTGTATAGTTGGTGGAGTGCTTTCAGGTATATTGGATTGTTTCAGCATTTGATTAAGCCAGATGGAACTTTGAGTCCTGCTGAGCACCAAATCAGGTATTCAGATCACGCGGTCAGCAATGTATTTATGTGTTACTTATTTTCTTGCCACTGTCAGAATACCTGACAGAAAGAACTGGAGAAGGAGGAGGAACTTGGGCTCACAGTTTGAGGTGATACAGTTCATTATGACAGAGAAAACATAGTGGTGGGTGTGTCTCATAGCTATGGAAGTGGGAGCATGAGGTGGCTGGTTACCTCTTATAGCGAGGAAGCAGTGGGACCTCAGCCTAGAACCAGAGTCAGTCTATAAATCATAACCCTTGATCCAGTGGCCTTAAGTTCTCCAACTAGACCTCATACCCTAAAGGCTCCACAATCTTTCAGAACAGTGCCACCAACTGAGAATCAAACATTCAAACACATGAGCCTGCAGGGTGAAATTTCACATCTAAACCATAATGTCTATGATCTGTACTAAGAGTTCATCAGAGCACAGAGCAACGAATAACAATCATTCATACATGTACAGCATGAAAGATGTAGGCGTGAAGAGTGTGCCACAGTTTACATTTTTTTTTTTTTTGGT
Organism: Peromyscus eremicus; assembly: GCF_949786415.1. Lineage (NCBI taxonomy): Eukaryota > Metazoa > Chordata > Mammalia > Rodentia > Cricetidae > Peromyscus > Peromyscus eremicus. The sequence continues at coordinate 100,892,618 of NC_081417.1, forward strand.
TTTTTGAGACAAGGTTTCTCTGTGTAGCTTTGCACCTTTCCTGGAACTCACTCTGTAGCCCAGGCTGGCCTTGAACTCACAGAGATCCGCCTGCCTCTACCTCCCAGATGCTGAGATTAAAGGTGTGTGCCACCACTGCCCAGCTTTGTGCCACAGTTTAAAACAAGATACTTTGTAAATTTTTAAATGGAAGACTTCTATATTTTGGTTGTCAGTCTAGTCTTTAATGGCTGAGCCTTCTTTCCAACTCATGAAGGACTTTTATAATAAAATGAGTGCATTAAACAAAACAACCTAAAGAGAAAGGTAAAGGATTAACAAAACCTTAAAGTGAGAATGTTCTCAAGTTAAACAAAACAAAACAACCCCCTAGGTCCTATTCCCACAGTTGGTTGTGTCTTTATAGCATTTATACTAGTGTCTCATCTGAAAATGGATTGTATTAAATCAAATGGTGCCTGGTTACTTTCTATGACTAAAATTCCATGCCTTGGATTATTTAATGAAGATCTGGAGGGTTAGCATTTAACCAAGCCATGCTCTACTTAGTACTATTTAGTCAATTATGTACTCTTTATAGCATGGTGGCCTTATGTGATTATTTGATTTATGACATAGTTGCTGTTTTAGTTTGTGTTAGCATACTTTATAATGTTCATATTAAGAAAAGCTACTTAAAGATTTATTGCTCGGGGTTGGTGATTTAGCACAGTGGTAGAGTGCTTGCCTAGCAAGCGCATGACCCTGGGTTCAGTCCTCAGCTCCGAATTAAAAAAAAAAAAAAGATTTATTTATCTGAACACACTCTGTCATTAAGCAACACACGTGCCCATAACTGCAATGGTTTCTAGTGGCACACAAAGTTATTAAAAAATTGATATTTATGTTTCACATGTACATAATTACTAACAATTATAGGTGAAGTTTGAGAATGTCACTTTACTTACCTTATGACTACAAGAAAACAGAGCACTTATCTGTACATGAGTTGAAGGGGTGATTATTGGGGTTTTGAAGCCTGTTCTCCTATAAGGTTCGCTCTTGTTACCTCTCACAGATTACCAGAAGTCAAGAACACAGCTAAGTAACTCCAATAAAAATTTCTAGACTCTCATTTTCCCAAAATAAATGCTCAGTAAGGACATTGCCACTGTACAACCCTAGGACCTTGCTCCTCATGTCAGTCACTCCAAGGATGCCACCTGTAAGTACCATAAGTACTATCAAGATGCAGGGTTAATGAACACTGAACCTGAAGGACAATGCCACTGAAAACTCAGTACTGTCTGAGCAGTCTCGTGGGTGAGATTTCCAGTCATATCAAAGCACAAGAATCTTGACTGTCTAGAACATGAAGGCACAGCTGTGGTCCTTATCACTAATAAGCATCCCTAAAGGACACTTACTTAACTTCTTTGATGAGAGAACTCAGAACTTAGAGTTATTTCAGTGATAAAATTAAATAAGACTTATTATTTGTGTCTTGAAATTTGCATTGACATTTAATCCTGACTGAACTATTAAGTGGGTGGAAATATAGTTGTTTTAAAGTTCTGGTTGATTAGAGGTCTTTGCAGGGGTGGGGGTGATTAGGATTAGATAAGATAATTCCATTGGTAACCCTGTAGTTGTATCTAGGTGGCTTTATAAGAAGGAGAAAGACCAGAAACTCATGCAATATGTGCATGTGTCCTATTTCTTGCAATGAAGCACCCATCCACCACATTGGGACCTACCAGGAAGGAAGCTATCATTAGATGTGGTCCCTTGACCTTGGGCCTCCAGAGTAGTATGGTAAAATCAATTTCTTTTCTTTGTAACTCACCTAGTCTGTGGTATTGAGTTATTGGCAATAGAAAACAAATTAAAACAATATACTAGTGAGAAAGGAATTCCCTAAGGGCTTACACTTGAAGCACTAAAAACTGAAATGATTTTGATACAAGGTGAGTATATGTGCAGCTCAGGAAACTGCAGGCTGAAATCTTAATGTAGCTATCTCTGCGTGCAAAGTATTTTAACTATGCTTCGAAGCAGAGTTGTTAATGCTACAGGATCATGTCGGATCAGTGGGAACTGCCTGTAGAGGAATTAGATGGAGGCCAAGACAGGGGAGGCTGATGACAGCTTGAGTCTGAATCATTTAGTATGGCACCAGTTGCTGGACCAAAAACATCAAAATCATTTTCCCTGAGCATCAGAGTCGTTTCTCAGAGTGTATGCAGCTCATGGAAAATCACTTACTCTGTGGAGTCTTCTCTCTCTAGTCATATTTACAATGGATAAAACCCAAATGAAGTGAGCATCAAGAAAAATCATGGTTGATCTGCAGTGTAGATATTGACAGTCTGAGGATGGTAATGAGAATTGTGGCGATAAGAGGCTGAGGAGCATATGCAATATTTACAGTGCTGAAATGCTGTTTGTCTCACAGCCACCACATGGAGTAGATATTAGTATCTCAGATTTATCAAAGTGGGAACTGAGATTGAGAGAAAGCAGTGGTAGCACCTGGTACCCAGGTGTGCATCTCCCTGTGCACTTCTCCTGGAAGGATCTAAGCAAGGATGGTAAATGACTTTAGGAAGTTAGGAGAAACAAGAGGGGGTGTTATTTGAAAGTGACTATCTAACTTTATATGCTGATGAACTTTGAATGAAATCTTAGCTTCTAGATATGCAAAACTCCCCCCACATGCCACACACTTCTGCCGCTGCCCTGCGGTCACCCGCAGCTTGGAGCATGATTTCTTGAATCTAACATTCATATGCTTTCTGTTACTTCTTCAGAACTGATGGTAGTATAAGGACTTGGCACTTACTTTACATTCACCATTGTCTTTGGCCTCATGATGACTTAGTACAGTGGGTATGGTGGATGAGAAAAACCACTGATGGCTGATGCATTGGTCTTTGAATGTTTCAGTAGTTATTCCAATGTGTTTGACCTAGTGATGGAGCAGGGTATGACCCAAGGGCTCATTGCCACTAAGATTCTTTTTTTCTAGGACTAAGCCTTTCTCATTCAAAGCCACTTACCAGAAATACCTAGGTCTTCTCAAAATAAAGATCTATAAATCCCTCAGTGATCAATCAAGTTGGAACAATGATAAGGATGAATGCATAGGCAAAACTGAGGACTATTTCTATATGTAGATCATAAACACTCCTCCAAATGCACCATCACTGGATGATTAGCTTCCTTTAGCTGTTATGATAGATCTAGTTCCTTCTGTGCATTCTTTTATGCCATGTAAAAACAAATCCACACCTTGAGGTAGGTCTATTAATTCCTCCCAGGATTTGAGAGTCAGGAATGATTCTGATACAAAGTAAACATCAGAGGGTCAGAAAGCATACTGAAGAAGCACCCATTTCTGGTAGGTGCTACATATTTCTACTACAGGTAGACACAGAATTAGTGGTATTTGAATTCAGGACCCATAGTACCAGCTCTTAGGCATTCTTACAGAACCTTGGGTAGATGAACAAAATTCATCACATTGTCCTGAGCATTTGAGTCATTGGAACCTGCTTCTTGATGCTGGAAGACTCAGGGAACTGTTGTCATGGTTTTCAGTGTCAACCTTTAAACTAACGGTTTACATGGCAGGGTGTAGTGGGCATGATTTTCTATACATGGCACTCAGAAACATGATGTTAAGGGTCCTGTGATTTAGTATTTTCCCTAACATTCTTAAGGGAACATTGCTTGACTCCAGGGACTGGAATTCCGTAGTTCTTTTTTCCTGGCTTCTGATCTCTTTCCCAGCCCTAGATATGTAGTAAATAATTATGAAATGGAGTAAAAGTTGTGGGAACAATCTGTTTCAGAAGAAAGGGATTTCCTGAGGTGATTTTCCTACATCATATTAAAGTGTGATGTGAAAACTCTACCTAATGATTTGCTTCAGGACAAAGTAGGACATTTAACTTCAAATTTGTGAATGGTCAGAAGAATATGGTCTCTGGATTTAGGGGATCAGTATTCTGTGTCTGGTTTCAAGTTAGCATTCATCAACTGTGAAAGTTATTTTTGTAGTAGAAGTTTTACTCAAATGGAAATTAACTGTGAATAAATTTGGGTTGATAAAACTGCACATTTGCATGCATACTAGATAAGCAGTGAGTATCTGGCATGTATACTCCTCTTCCCTGGAAGGCACCACTTATTAGCCATTGTAAGTTTTCTGCTCATTCAGACTCAGCAAAGTCATGGACGCAGAAGGAAATGTTTTCAACACCAGGGTGCTGTAGCTAGAGTTTTCCTGCCTGGCCCACAGTCAGGACAAATCTCTCTCACCTGCCAGTCCCACAGCCACTCAGACCCAACCAAGTAAACACAGAGACTTATATTGGTTACAAACTGTATGGCTGTGGCAGGCTTCTTGCTAATTGTTCTTACAGCTTAAATTAATCCATTTCCGTTATTCTATATCTTGCCACATGGCTCGTGGCTTACTGGCATCTTCACATGCTGTTTGTCATCCTGGCGTCTGGCAGTGTCTCTCTGACTCAGCCTTCTACTTCCCAGCTTTATTCTCCTCCTTGTCCCGCCTATACCTCCTGCCTGGCCACTGGCCAATCAATGATTTATTTATTGACCAATCAGCAACACACTTGACATACAGACCATCCCACAGCAAGGGTGCAATATAGGGAGTAGTAATAGATCACAGTTTAGAAATGACATTCATGCCTAATACCTTGTAATTGTTGCCCTTGGCCAAGTTCAAGACTCTACAAAGATAAAGTGATGTGATAATAGAGGAAATGGTAGGGTTCTCCATACTTGTTTTGAATATTAGGCATACACTAACATGATTTTCCATGTTTCTAAATCCAGCAGGAGGTGTAAACTCCTTTCCCAGACCCACTTTTAATGACTATTGAGCTTCAACATGATGATTTGTTTTTATAATCTTTCCAAGTTGGAGAGTCTAGTTTGGAAAAGTTGAGTTGAAGCCTGACAGGATAGATGTATTAATAAGTTAGGGTTCAATTCCCCACCACTTGTGATTTCCTATCTGGGGAAGCTCTTACTATTCTATTGGATTTGGCATCAGCTCTAACAATGGGAACAATGTGATCCATGTGCAGTTTTTTGTTTTCTTCTGGAAATTGTATCTTAGAACTGAGCATGCAAACATGATCAAATTTTCTCTTGAGTGTAATAGATCACATTATTTTTTTCCTATATGCAACAGCTATGTATTGGCTAGGTATCAACTTAGGTAATTCCACCCAGCTTTCTAGATTCTGCCTTCATTTCTGTGGTCCAGTTTCTCTGCTTGCCTCCATTAAAACTGTTTGCTAAAGAAAAATTGTAGCATTCCTTGTAGGAAGAGGTCATCTGTCCCTGGTATGTGTAGCACCACCCCCCTTCTGGATGGCATCATCTCTCTCCCATGACAATGGGGTGATATAGAAACATTGTCATTTCTTTGTTGTCCCCAAACTTGTGTCTTATTGCCAGGAATTAGTAACATAGGACCTGTGAATTCTTTTGGTAAAATCCTTCTGGTGAGAATTAGTTTTTCATTCTTAAAGGATGGAAAACAAGCAAATCAAATTCTCCAAATTACACACATAAAATGAATATGGAACAGAGGTGTTATACATATGGCAAAGCTTACAGTTGTTCATGCTGGCCCTTTCTGGGATGTTTGCTGTCTTCTACTTCACATGGACAAAGTAGCGTAATATGTATTCATATTGTATTTATCATATATATTGTAATATTCTGTGTATTCTTTATGTTCTAACATAGTTATTTTTTCAGAGACTGATATGTTGTGGTAGTCAACCTTTATGATTATCACCAATGATACTTTCCTGTGGTATTTACCCATTTTAATCCTTTCCTTTCAAAGGTAGGCTCTTTAAATTGTTACTTCCTTCTAATAGGATATGACATTGTGGGTAATGATTATGAAATATAATTAAGATTATATTGTTTATGACTGGATTTCTTCTGGAGTGTGTTCTCCCATGGACTCATTGCTATGAGAGAATCTAGCTGCCATGTAGAGCTATCCATGTAGAAGGGACCACAATCTGCCATTTGACTCCAGATGTGAGTTAGGAAGCAATTTTCTTGCTAATTTACCCCCGCTGAGCCATCTGATAAGACTACAGCCTTAACCATGAACTTGACTGCATTGTCTTGACAATCCTGGAGCTAAAGGCACCCAGCAAACCTGTATCAAGATTATTTTCTTTTTCTTTTTATTCTTTTTTTTTCTTTTTTTTTTTTTTTTTTGGTTTTTTGAGACAGAGTTTCTCTCGCTGTGTAACAGTCCTGGTTGTCCTGGAACTCACTATATATACCACTCTGGCCTCAAACCCACAGAGATTGTCCTGCCTCTGCCTCCCAAGTGCTGGGATTAAAGGTGTGCACCACTACTGCCAGGCTGTATTGTGATTCTTGATCCAGAGAAGCCATGATGTTAGTGTTTAAAGTTACTGTGTTTAGGGGGAAATTGTTAGGTATCAACAAAGATATAGACTTTGGTACTCAGAGGGGGGAGTGTTGCCAATAACAAATTAAGTGTTGGGCTGGATTTTGAAACAGTTTAACGGACAGAGACTAGAAAGACTTGAATTTCTAGAAGAATATTACCACCTTGCTTAAAATACTTGAAACACAGAATTTTGAGCTTTACAGAGAGTGATACATGTAGAAAGGTAAAGAAAATATTATTAGACACTAGGAGAATGGGGATCAGTTTTTATGTAATAGCAGGAAGTCCAGCAACACTGTGCCATGAAGTTATGGAGGAAGTAGGGAACATGCCTAACACACTGGGAGGTTTTGAAGCAATGTGTTGGGGATGCTGGCTGGTTTCTTTTCCCTGGTAACACTGAAATGTAACAGGAGTGAGAGAAATTAGAGGAAGAGCTATTAAACCAAAAGCAGCCAACACTTGATTGCTTTGAAAATTCTCAGGCTCTTACATGGCTAAGATGCTAAAGTTAAGAAATCACTATAAGCAAATATCAATTATAGAACACAGTTAAGGACTTCAGTAAACTTAAGGCTTAGTCTTTAAGGCACGTCAGTAGGAGTCCAAAGTAGTAAAGGACTTATCTTGAAGAGACTTGAGGATGTGACATATAGATTAATTCTGGTAGATTTGGAGAGACTCACTAGGGTCTTGTAACAATGACATACACAGATATTTCACTTGGACTTAAGGAAACAGAAATTATGTAAGATGAGATCTTTAGATCCTCAGTTCTATCAGAAAGAAGTCTGAGAAAACTGTTCAGCTTCAAATCATGCTACAATTTTTATGTTTTTACTATTGTGATTGTCTAAAGTTGTAGATACGGCTTACCTTGAACTCTGGCAATCCTTCTGCCTCAGCCTCCTGAATAGTGGGATAATAGACATTACCCACCATGCCCTGCAAAGCAACATTTATTTAATTATCAAAAAACCCCAAAAAACAAACAAACAAAAAAAATCCCAAAGCACCAAAACTGTTCATGCTCCAAATGTTATAAAAAGATCTCCAAAAACCTCATAATGTTTTAAGGAAGTTTATTGTTGTGTTGGGCTGCTGTCTTCAGCCCCATGTAACTCTTAAGCATCAAGGTCAGCATGCAGGAATAGAGCCCAAAAAGCATAACTGAGAAATGGGGAGAACTAATCTTAGCTTTGAGATCTAATCAAAGTGCCCTTAACAAGGTATTGGCTGCATTTTAGATAGAATTTCTATAGACCAGTGATTCCTGGGGCCTCCCATTTATCCATTTATTCCACTTTGAAAAGGACAGTATATAGTGGATCTCTTGTCTTCATGTCAGCATCGTAGTATAGTGTATGTGTGTGTGTGTGTGTGTGTGTGTGTGTGTGTGTGTGTGTGTGTGTGTCCCACCTTTATGTTCACAGTCTGGAGTCTGCACTCACGTCTGAGGCAAATCATCTGCACCTGGACCTGTTTTACATACAATGATGTCATTGTGTGAAACAATTAGAAGCCTTAAGAGTGGGTGTGTGGGTGGGTGTTCCATATGCAAGGGATGTGAATCATTAGGAGTCGGAAAAAGAACTGTATGAGACAGTTACTAAGATGCTTGCCATCTATAGGTGTTTGTTCTGAGTGTGACCAGGATGTAGTGGCTCATGTTTAACAAACTGTTGCGGAGAAGATGGGATATTCCTTCCAGTCCAGGGTTATACAAAAGACTGTGGCTTTTACCCTGAGTATTCTGCTCTTTATGAGGGAGCAAAGTCTGGGAGGAAGATGTGGGCAAATGGAATAAAACTTACCAAGAGCTACTCGAGGGATCCTAAGAGTACATTCCCTCTCTTGCTACCAAGCCTTTGGATGTGACTGCAGCCCAAGCCCACAGCTGGAGTTCAGAGAGAGCCAGAAATAAAAGCCAGACTAAGCTGTACCTGGAAAGCAGATCCATAGAGACCAGGGTGATAACTGATATTGTTTCAGGATGTTCAATAAAAATTGAACACGAATTGATACAATCCATGTTGTTTAGGCTAAAAACTTACAATGTAAATACCTACTCAGTGTGGTACAACCAGTGAGAAGTGGAGTTCAAATTTGAACTGGAGAAGTCATGATGCAGAGTTTACATTGTAAATCACCAGCATCATTAGGAAACAAAAGGCAACTGAGTTTCTGCCCACCAATTAGATAAGCTCCAAAAGAATACATTTGCTGGGGAGGGAGCATGGGTGTTACAGCACATATATGTACTGTGAACATTCTTATAACATAGCAAGTGCTTTGAGGAATTAATACTGTTTCTAGCTGCTGCCAGGTACAAAGCACCTAAGCTACACATTCTTAAAACCCAGATTCACTTTCTGCTACAACCTGGGCCTTCCAGAGCAGTTCTGGCCCAACCACTGAAAATTTAGGAAGAGGATATGGGGAAAAAAAGCCTAAAATGATCAGATGGGTCCTATGCTCATTTACATACTCTATTTGAGAAGCTATTGTGAGCCTTTACTATAGTCCGATTAACTTGGTTACAGGTTTCTCAAATCTTAAATACACAGTTTTGGCAAGAGTTACTTTGTTCACAGTGAATTTTTCTCTTCACACCTCATTTTTCTCTCTTGCTGAGTAGTGGTATTTGAAATGTGGTTTGTAACACATTACTTAAGAAGTGGAGACTCCTTAACAGAATAGACTGATGCTTACTTACAACTATATGTTCTTTTCTGGACCTTCCTATAATTTTTGATTGTCTGAAAATTCTTTTCTCTTTTCATCTGAGAACTGTGTTAATGTTACCAATCATAACAGATTTAGAATTTAAGTTTGTTATTGAAACAGAAATATCTGTCCTTAAATCTCATCTTTTCATGATAGGTGATTTCCATCATGATTCCATGTGGTGAGCACAAGCTCTCTGTGCCACTAGAAAACAGTTGTTGGCAAGTTCTAGGAACTGCTAGTTGTAGGTAAAAAGGTAGTTATATAATGTCTCAGCAAGTGCTGTTTGAAATAAGACGGCTATCTCCTCGTCTCTCTGGGATCTTCTCAAATGTTGAGCTGTGCCAGGTGATTATTATGCCATTTATTATTATTATGTCATTTATTTTAAGCTTATGGCAGACATGGCGCCTCATGTCAAGACTGGAACATTCCTATCTTCCTTGTCTCTTAAAACAGAAAGATAATAAACACTCTGACGAACTGTAATCAGGAACTGGCTTGGTATTAATGAGGAGGTCAGAGGTGGCCATTGGAGATGTTTCTGAAGAAAGTTCTCAGGAAAAGCTACAGCTTCCTCAGAGATGATAACAGGGGTTGGTGAGAGGGGGGAGGATCAAAAGGAGAGAAACTTACATGCCCCACCTTTTCTACTCTTGTTCCCTTGAAACCGAGAGACTCCAGGTCACATCTAGACAGTGCCCCCACACTCATTGCCACTTTAGAGAGTGAGGCTTGTTCTATCCTCTCTATGCCACACAAGAAAGACAATCTAAAAGAAGGTGGAGAGTATGTGAAGTGGACTGAGCATTTCTCCTACTTCACATTGGCCCCGAGGGCAGCAGAAATCAAAAGAAACAGCAGGCTGGATGATGCCATTCTGCAATCCCAGCTACTCCAGAAGGAGGCCAAGACCATAGTATTACAAGCTCAAGTCCTGCCTGAACTACAGAACGCATTCAAGGCTGCCAGCTTGGACAACCCAGTGTGAATAAAATGGAATAATGCTGGAGATGTAGCTCAGTGATAGGGAAGCCTCTGGAGACATAGCTCAGATTCAATGCATGTGTGAGGACGCGAAGTTAGTAAGTTCTGTGTTGTAGTCCCTTCCCTTTTTCTCTAGTGCTGCTCTGTTCTGTAGGAGAATATTTACAGGTCATTGCTGCCTTCATATCCTTCCCCATAGCTAAGGAAGCAGAGTCCATTTTCTTAGCTTTTCTCGGTTGTACCATAAATAGAACTTTTTTTTCAGTTGAAGACACAAGTTTATGTAATTAAAGCCAAATATACATGGAATCTGATTTTTATGAGTATAATGCAGTGTGTAAATTGCCAGCTTATCACATCAAAGCATTCATATACTAATAGGGAGCAGGAAGCTGATCAGTTGACAAAGTTAACAGCCTTTACACCACAAAGATACACAGAATTATTGATATTTGAAATTTGGGGCAGACCAACCTGTACTGTCACATGTTACCAGGGAATTTGTAATCCCTTCTCAGGACTCTTAGTCTTGTTAATCAAAGAGTTTGAGAATTAAGTCAGAAGAAAGCCTGAGGACAGTTTTATTGGAGTGAAAGCAAGTATTAAATTAGCTAAATGATTTAAACAATATGTAGTCATGTGGAGACATCAGGAGAAAATAGCTCGATAAAACTGAATTGCTAAAGAATTTTAGTCTATTAAACTGTCATAGGAAGAAAAATAAAAATACTTTCTTCTGCTGAAGCATCCAATTACATGTCTTTTCTTTGTAAAAGTTTCCCCGTCCTCTGACGGTGTTTCCTACATCCCTTTTCTCTCTCTCTCTTAATTGTCATTTTGTGTCTAGTTACATCTTGAATGGACCTGATACTTTTGTATTGTGTGTTGCTTAATTTTCAAGTGAGAAAAAACTAATAGCAATGTTGTTTGTTTGGCAATAGTTAAGTGTTCTATAATTTCTTTGGTCACTAAAATGAGCAATCTTATAAAATCAGCACAATGGAATAACATTTTTGTTTGTTTGTTTGTTTTTAGATACAGGGTTTCTTTGTGTAGCTTTGTGCCTTTCCTTGAACTCACTCTGTAGACCAGGCTGGCCTTGAACTCACAGACATCCACCTGGCTCTGCCTCCCAAGTGCTGGGATTAAAGGCGTGTGCCACCACCGCCTAGCTAGAACAACATCATTTTAACATTGTACTAAAAATAATGTTTCCTAAATCTTGACCCTCCAGCTTGTGATTACTAGGTACCTCCATTTTTCTTCTAATTCTTGCCATTGAGGACAAATATGAATTTTTTGCAAAATCAATAATATTCTTTCACATTGAATTGTCTGGACCCTTCTCATGAGCTAGGACAGGTTTTGGTAGCAAAGTATATTTTTATTATTTCATTTTAGTAAATCATTTAAAGCTAAACCTAAAGAAATGATAAATATATGATTTAATTATATATTAATAAACTTGATTTAATCACTGTACAATTTATACATAGATCAAAATATCATGGTATATACCATAAATATAAACAATTTTGTCAATTAAAAATAAATGACTTTCTAAAGCAAAAATATTGCAAACATAATTTTATTAATAGCATATTTTTCCCATTACACAAAACAACTCTAGTTGTTCAAAGTCTATTTTAAGTAGGAATATTTATCTATGGTGAAAAAAAGTGGGGATGTTTCTACACTAGAAGATTAGATGCATGACTCTGAAATGGAAACGGAAACAACTCCTCAGCATGGTATCCTAGTTTGGAACTTTTAGGGGACCAAGTTTCATATTCAGTCTCCAATTATCTCTTGAGCTCACCACTACTCAAGTGGTGTCCTGTGATAAGCATCTACTGTATGCTTCTTTTGAGTACATGCATTGCCTAAGTCCTCTGAGGGCGAGAACCTCTTATGTAGGTCTATATCCTACACATAACCCAAACCATTGAGACAATTCAGTGTGGTTTCACTGGTTGTCTTCTTCTTTTGACTTTTACACACTTTTTTTTTCATAGCCTTTATCTCCAACTCTGTATTATCATTCCTGGTACTTCTTCCTGCTCAGCTCCTTTCTCAAAGCAAAAGGTAGAAATCCAAGCTGGGGCTCTCACTCTCTTATCTGATTCTTTCTAGTGTTATGTACCTGCTCTTCCTTTAATCACTTCCTTATTTTTTCATGGTTTTCTTTACTTAAAGATTTTCTTTTAAAAACGTGTACCACATGCATGCCTGGTGTTCGCAGAGGACAAAAGAGTGGGTCAGATCCCTTAGAACTGTAATTAAGGTTGTGAGCCACCATGTGGGTTTTAGTTACTGGACCCAGGTCCTTTGTAAGATCAGTATGTGCTCGTAACCACTGAGTCAACCCTGCATCTCTTCTCATGATTTTCTACAAACATATTGTCTTAGTTAGGGTTTCTATTTCTATGAAGAGACATCATCACCATGGCAACTCTTATAAAGGAAAACATTTAATTGGTGTCTCTTATAGTTCAGAGATTTAGTCATTTATCATCATGGCTGGACATGGTGGCATGCAGGCAGACATGGTACTAGAGAAGGAGTTGAGAATTCTACATCTTGATCTGCAGGAAAAAGGAACTGTGTCTCTGGGCACAGCTTGAGCATAGGAGACCTCAGCACCCACCTGCACAGTGACACACTTCTTCCAACAAGGCCACACCTACTCCAACAAAGCCACACCCCCATTAGTATAATTTTCTTTCAAACCACCACATATATCTTTATTTTTTCCACTCTGAAATAACCATGAAAACAGTTATTTGACTCTCTAACCCCTTGACTTAACACTCTTTTGCTCAATCTTTTCATTAACATCCTAGAGAAATACAGCTTCCATTTATCCATCAACTGCCTTTCTCTTCCAGACCCTGTTACAGCTAGGCTTTTGCCAATGTGTCTCCACTGAAGCTATGATCTTCTTACAGACAGTATATACTGTAATTCCTAGACAGTGCGGCCTCACCCCTCCTCCCATTCCGATTGAGGTTCAGCTTCTGATTTTGAGTTTGTTGTCCGCCCCTTTTCTTGTTGCTTAAGTATGGGTGTTCTCAGTCTCTTGTCCATTTCTGTTATTTCATCCCGCTCTCTTTCTTCTGTTCATTTCATCTGCTCCATGTTTCAATTTCCATGTAAATTATTCTTGAGATTTGATCTCAATTTTCTACAAAGATTCTGTTCCTTAATTCCTGAAATTATCCATTGGAATTTTAAGTTGAGATCATGTAAAAATGAACTCATTCATTGCTTTCCTTCTCTTCTCTCAAACCATGGTTCCTTTTTAGTTCAATAAAACAAAACATATCACTCTTACAGTAACTTCAGCACTAAACACTAGGTCATCTTATAGAAATCTACAGAGTGAGATCCAGGCCAGGCACCAAAACTACATGGAGAAATCCTGTCTCAAAAACAAAGAAACAAAAAATGTAAAATTAGTCATTGTTATTTTAATAGTTGACATATTTAACCTGTCCTTAAATGATATATTGTGTTAAATTAAATTCAATTATTATTAATGGACTGCAAAATGGGAGTTTGAAATAAAAGTGTCATTCCCACCTCCAAAGTTCTCACATTAGGCAGAGAGCATGAAGCAAAACAGGTGTGATTTTTAAGCATATTTATGTTGCATCTTCTTGTACATCCTTGTGGTAGTTTGAACGAAAATAGCCCCATAGGCTCATAGAGATTGGTGCTATTCAGAAGTGTGGCATTATTGGAGCTTATATGGTGTTGTTGGAGGAAGTATGTCATTGGAGGTAGGCTTTGAGGTCTCAGAAGCTCAGGCCAGGTCTAGTGTGGCTCATTCTCTTCCTGCTGCCTGTGGATCCAGATGTAGAACTTTCAGCTACCTCTCCAGCACCATGTCTGCCTGCAGACCACCATTTTTCCTGCCATGATGATAAACCTCTGAATTGTAAACTGTTGTACAATATTATTTTAAGATGTGTTACATTTGTTTATGCTGTGGAATATTTGTTTAATGATGCAAAGGTGTGTTGCATTTGTTTATATTACTTTTGTTTATGTTGCATTTGTTTAACTCAGTGAAGCTGTGTTTCTTTGCCTGTCTAAAACACCTGATGGTCTAAAAAGAGCTGAATGGCCAATAGTGAAGCAAGAAGAAGGATAGATAAAGCTGACAGGCAGAGAGAATAATAATAAGGAGAAATCTGGGAGGAAAGGAGAAAGAGCAAGAAAACAAGGGGAGGAGGATGCAAAGGGTCATCCACTCAGCCACACAACCAGCCATGGAGTAAGTGTGAAAGTAAGATTTACAGAAGTAAGAAGAGGAAAAGCCCAAAGGCAAAAGATAGACAGGGATAATTTAAGAAAAGCTGGCAAGAAACAAGCCAAGCTAAGGCCAGGCATTTATAATTAAGAATAAGCCTCCCCTCCATGTGTGATTTATTTGGGAGTTGGGTGGCAGGTCCTCCAAAAGAGCAAAAACAACAACAGTAAGCCAACCTCAGTTAAATGTTTTCTTAATATGAGTCACCATGGTCATGGTGTCTCTTCACATCAATGAAACTCTAAGACAATCTTGAATTCATTCAGAAGAGAAAAACTGATGTGCATCCATAGAACTTGGCCTTCCTTTGCCTTTGGGCAGCTAATGCAAGAAGCAGAGAGGCCATATTGTGTCTGTTGCTATTATAGAGATTACAGTTGTGGGGAGGAAGTACAGAAGATGAGATAGCATCAATTGTCTCCAGAATGCAGTCCATGTGCCTTATCTCTAGATACATGCATGTTTCATTCCCTAACTGCCTTGTCAGGTATTGTCCCAATGTCCCTTTCTCAGCAAGGTTGACCTCTGCCATCTGACTTTAAATTGCTATCTCTCTTCTTTACTATTCTCAATCCCATTTACTTAGCCCCATCTTTCATTTATAATAGTGTCAAAGCTCTGTGAGGGCAGGTTTTCACTGTTCATTTTATTTTTATAGTTCACTGAGAACAATATCTGACTTCAAGTGCTACAGTAGTATGAGTTAGTATCTACCCAGTAATTGCTTGTTGATTTAAGGAATAAATTAACTCATCCAATATTTGATTTTTTAAAATTTTTATTTATATGAATAGTATTTTGCCTGCATGGACCATGGAGGCCAGAAGAATGCAACAGGAGTTAGAGATGGTTGTAAGGTGAAATATGGGTGCTGCACATTACATCTGGTTCTCAGGAAGAGGAGCCAGTGCTCTTAATCACTGAGTCCTCAATAATTGATTTTCTTCATGAATTTCACATGCCAAGAGAAGTACTAGAGAAAGGATGTGAAACAAACAATTTTCCCTGCTTCTCATTATTTACAGTAATCACCTCCCCAGGAAAACCTCTCCCACTATTACAACAAAATCATTGTTTTATAATGAGGGGTTGTGTAAACATGGGACCTATGTTGGAGGCCAGTGAGCCTTTCTTGAGTAAAGGATGATTACACCAAAATGTGAAGAGTTGACCAGGTAAAGAATGGTAGAAGGAAAAAGCCTCTTCCAAGCACAAAATGTCACTAATTCAAAGACTTACAAGAAGACAAGTGTCTGGGCAGCAATAAGTGGAAGGCAAGCTAATGCTAGAAGAGACATAGAAAGAGTCTGGAAGGGACTTTCTGTGTCTAGTGAAGGTTTCATTTCCCCAAAGGCTATATATCTTACAGTGTGCTGCTCACCACTGTGCCGCTGTCCCTGTAACAATAGGTATTTCAGAACGTGAACATCACTGGTGCTGGGAAAATGGCTTAGTGGGTAAAGTGCTTGCTGTAACAACGTGAGCATCTGGGTTTGAATTCCCAATATCCACTTAAAAATCCAGGCATGAAAGTATGCACCATTAATCCCAGCAATATGAGGCTAAGTTTGGAAGAGACTCTCAGGGTTCAATGGCCAGCCAGTCTAGACAATGGGTGAACTCCAGGTTCTGTGAGAGATCCTGTCTCAAAAACATGTCAAGAGCAATAGAGGAAGACACTGATGTTGACCTCTGGGTTCCATGTGTATGTGCACACACACACACACACACACACACACACACACGTACACATACACATACATACACTGAGATGTAACAAGAATATGAACATCTTCCAGCTGACTCTACTTGAATGGCCTCGAAAGGTACTGATTTAAAAATAAACATGCAGAGAGTCTCAGGAAATCTAGGTCTAGCAGCACATTTTTATTTTTAGCATTAGTGTTTGTGGAACTCTTACCATAGTATGTTTGATTTGGCTTCTGTCTACAGTTTGTTATTTAACTGTAGCTAGTGTTTTTCGCCATTTGTAGCTAGAGGTTTTTTGGTCCTGCCTGGCCCACGATCAGGACAAATCTCTCTCACCCGCCAGTCCTGCAGCCGCTCAGACCCAACCAAGTAAACACACAAAGACTTATATTTCTTATAAACTGTATGGCCGTGGCAGGCTTCTTGTTAACTATTCTCATGTCTTAAATTAACCCATTTCTATTAGTCTAGAACTTGCCATGTGGCTTGTGGCTTATCGGTACCTTACATCTCGCTTTTCATGGCGGCAGCTGGTAGGGTCTCCCTTGACTCAGCCTTCCTGTTTCCAGAATTCTCTTCTCTCCTTGCCCCGCCTATACTTCCTGCCTGGCTACTGGCCAATCAGTGTTTTATTTATTAGTTAACCAATCAGAGCAACACATTTAACATACAGAACATCCCACAGCACTTAACCAACATTTAGATAATTACTTCAAACACTATAGTGTATTTTAGCACTAATTAGATCAGTGGCATTTATTGGGGAAATAAAAAAAAGTTTTAGGAGAAATTAAATGTCTTGTTTTGTTAGGTCCCACAGCCATGCAGGACTCCTGTAGGTATGTGGAGATCCTCCCACTTTAGTGTAAAAGTCATGGCTGAGAACATGCTGTGAGATGAATACAGATTTGCTTATATTTTATCTTAATATTGCCTCTTCCCTCACTCTGCTTTTAGAGTCCATGATAGAAATATTAGTTTCATCCCTAGAGAGAAACATCCACCCATGACTGTGCATGTACTTTCTGGTGAGAGACAGAAAGAGAGATAATGTGTGTGTGTGTGTGTGTGTGTGTGTGTGTGTGTGTGTGTGTGTGTGAGAGAGAGAGAGAGAGAGAGAGAGAGAGAGAGAGAGAGAGAGAGAGAGAGAGAGATACACATGGCTTTGTGTATATTTTCTGGTTCCCTAGAAAGATAGCACCAATGACTGTGTATCAATACTGGTTTCGCACCTATTAAATTTGCCATCAGTAACCTCAAATGTCACCCCTTTTCAGGCTTCTTAAGTCTTCCTAGGTGATTTGTTTATTGAATCTGTAGTAATACTAATTTAGTCTGTCCTCAAGGTGACTAACCTCTTAGAAATGTATGCATTGTAACTGATGAGGAAGAGAACTCACTGATTTGTGTCCAAAAATTACATACTTTGGCTGAGTTAGGAAAACTGTATTTCTAAGGAGCAGAGAAGAATATGAAGTCTAATTTGATCCTTATCTTTCTAGTGTTTACTTAGTCTCTTTCTTTGGGGTCCAGAGACTTTTTTTATGTCAAATGCCACGTGATCTTTAGACACCTGTCTGTAGCTCATGGCTAATTTGGTTAAAACTGCTTAGTTTCAGGGTGAAGGCATAGAGCTGTTTCAGGACAATCACAGGTACCACCATGTGGCCTGACTTTCTGCTTGTTCATACACCCCACCCCCTTTCTCACTTCTTTCTGTGGAGAGTCAAATGAGTATAAAACTATTGTGAAAGTATTGCAAAACTATACAGGATAAACAAAACAGAAACATTGCTTGAGAGTTTCTTTTTAGAGGTTTAAACACTTGATCTGCTTAAGATTTAGAAGAGCTCTTCCAAATGATTCCAAGCTATTAAAGCTGGAATGATCTCTCTGTCTCTGATTGTCTGTCTTGGTCTCTGTCTCTCTCACTGTCTCTGTCTCTGTCTCCATGTCTCTCTCTCTCTCTCTCTCTCTCTCTCTCTCTCTCTCTCTCTCTCACACACACACACACACACACACAAACACACACACACACTAAAAAGGCCATGTATTGAATGTGAACTCAAAGTAATAACTGCTGACATGTCTGAGGTAAAATTATTCTTTGTAAGAGAAATACATCTTCTTCAAATAGAATACACAGAAATAGCATCTAAAGATTTATCACAGAAAGAAAAAAAAATGTCACACTGTTAAAATAGATATGCTCCCCAGGAAAAACAGTACCCAGCATCATAACTCTGACCCTACTTTTGGATTTGTCCAGCCTGCCATGTATACCAAGAATCTGAAATATTTTAGGTTGATGCAGTCTTTCTTTCTAGTAATCATATGATACAAAATGGCCAAAGGTCTCTGGAGAGCATGTGATTCAAACCTTGTCCACAAGAGGCAGTGTTTGTGGATGTCATCGACATGCCCTAAACCAGCCTATGGGCTATGGCCATCATGGCCATTAATTATGCCTGCCTATCACTGACAGTGTCAACAGTCCACATCTGCTGATGCTACATGTCTAAGGGAGAGTCTTGGTTTCTTCACATCAGGGTGACTGTTAACCAGTGCAGTGGCTTGAGTATGTTTCAAAGTGGCATTTTTGGCCAGTACCCATTTCTGAGCCTCTGGGGATCACAGAGTACTCAGTTCTCCATACATTCCAAAGCCAAAACCAAAATCATTCCTGCCAGCATTTCAATTAATTAGGAAATCAAGAAGGCCCCAATCCCCCAGAAAGATCAACTTGCAAAGACTTTTTTCACTCTAAATCAATATCTGATTTTGAAAGCACTAAACGTATTGGCAATCATAATAGTTTTCAATCTAATAGCAATTTGATATTGTAACCTTTATAGTTGGTATTATGCATTCAAGATTTCAAATAGGGACTACAGAAAAGACGAAGAATAGAGAAATCAGCTAGATGAAGTAGCATGGCTGAGGGAAAAGAGTGTTAGGTTCAGCAAGCCCATCTTGGGTTGAAGCCCAGTTTCCCTCTCCATCTAACTTTGAACAACTTACCACCAACCTTTCACATGGAGCCTTGGAGGAGATTAGATTTATAATGAACATAAAGTGTCTATCAGCAAGGTACATAATATGTGTTAGTTCCACTTCTCTATAAGAAGAAAACATGATGGAGAAATCATTGTTTAAAACTCACAGATTTCTCATGATGATTCCATAGCTGTGAATACGTGATTTAAAGAAGAGGATGGCCCGTTATAAAATATGTATTTCTTTTCATAGGTATAATAACACACTAACTCCAATTCCAGCTTTGATGTTTATATAGAGTAAGGTAGCCCAGGACCATGTGTATAATAGCATTCAAAGCAAAACTCTGATGGTATCTTAAAATTTTATAGGGTGAATAAAGATACAACAAACTGTTGCAATGGAATGATGAATTATGCCATTAAAAGGAGACTGAATTATATTTGATACATTTGTTTCATAATGCTATTAAGTGACTAATATATGAACACATAGTTACTTTGTTTGGGAAATGTCATCTTATATAATACCATATGATAGGTGAAAAGCATATTTTCTTTTATACTTTCAATGATAATATCACCCTATAGGTTATTAAAAATACCTTTCTTCTCAAAGACCCCCATGAATCTGATACTTTCAGTAATTTGGGCGAGGGGAATCAAGAGTTACCAAGAGTATTTTATCAGTATGTTTTTATTTTATGAACTTTCCTTGTTAATAGATGGGCTTTTTGTCTATAGAATAAGTATTTTTCACAAGGAATTATTTTCTTCATAACACAAGAAACAAAACTGATTTTCCCAAATCTCTTGTTTGTGTAACTTAAAATTTAGACTGGAAAAACTCAACTGTATATAAATATGCACAAATCCAGAAAAACATGGCTTATTTGTGTTTCTCATACTGTTGACTATAGATCAATAGTTAAAATTATGATTTTGAGAAAGCCTCCATTAAATGTTAATTTTATTTTCAAGTCCAATTAAAGATAACTATCTACTCAGAAAACCAAATCTTATTGTTGTCACTATTTTTGACACATAGAACTTAGCATCTTTCCTTTTAAGGACTAGTGTCCTATGTATTTCTATTCATGTATGTCTGCAAAGGGAGGCTTCCCATGTAGCACTAGCTTTCCAAGGACAAGCCTGTTACGTGCCTATGCCTTGTTTTTTTTTCTGATATGTTTGTTTGTTTGTTTTCTAAATGATTGTTATTCATGTTCTTTAAAGAATAAGTCATATTGGCTCCTACATGGTCTCACTCAGAGGTGTGCTATGCCAATGCAGTGAGCTGGGCCCTGTCTCTAGATGATGAGTAAAGCTGAAGGACAGTAAATGATACTTCCCTCTGTTTTCCCAGCCTTTCCGATTCTCTTATAAATACCAGCCATTCAGGACATCAGCAAACAGGCAGTGCTAAAGGCTGTGTGCTTATGTGGAGGAGGTTCTTGATTCTGCTCTCCCTGCTGCACACCTGCTTTTTTCCGTCAGCTGGCCTGTGACCCAAGCATTCAAAGTGCACAAAGCCACCAGACTCCAAGTTCACTGGGCTGTGGAGAATCATAGTAAATTATATATTGGTACAGATGAAATACAGGTGGAGGAGTCCTGCAGTAGTTCATATCAAGCTTACTCTAATAGCAATCCAGTATTTCTAGTATATTGATTTCAACATTTCATGAAGGATATGAACTATAGCTACATATGTGTTTTATGTCCTTAGAATTTTTTCAGAGGTGGCAGAGAGAACTCTTAGAATATAAATGGTTCATGTTACATGGTCACAGTCATTGTTTAGTTTATGTTTCTTTTCTGGAAGCCAAGTGACATTCTCTCTCTCTCTCTCTCTCTCTCTCTCTCTCTCTCTCTCTCTCTCTTCCCCTCTCTGCCCTCTCTCACCTCTATCCCCTCTCTCTCTCCCTCCCTCCTTCTCTCTCCCTCTCTTTCCCTCTCCCCCTCTCCCCCTCCCTACCTCTCCCTCTCTCCCTGTTATGCTCAAGACTCATTAAAACCTGAAGCTCTAATTCCTGTTCACTTGCCATGGGAGTACCCAATAAGATAATGCAAAAGTCTGACTATCACATAACTTACTATTCATGATTAACACTTAAAATTTTTAGAATAAGCCTGCTACATACCAATGAGTTTTAAGAGCTCTTTTTAGAACTAGTCTCTTGGGGAGGGTGGCACAGAGACAGATGGATCTCTCTGAGTTCTGAGTTCCAGGCCAGCCTGGTCTACAAAGTGAGTTTCATGAAATCCAGGACTGTTATGCAAAGAAACCCTGTCTTAAAAACACAAACTAACAGAAACAAAACAACAACCACAAGATCTGTTCTCACTTAATGGCTCAGGCTACCATGGACCTGAAATTTACCACATAGCCCAGACTGGCCTCAAACTTGTATTCATTCTCTGCCTGAGCCTCCCAAGTATTAGGATTGTAGGTGAGCTACTCCTCGAGACTTAAAAGCAATTTTTATGCAGTCCTTTACATCTCTAGTGGGGAACATACAAGATGTTTATTGATATTTTCTGTCTGCTGAGTAGATTGCAATGGTGCCAGAAACCATATGCAAATATGTAAAATAAAGACACAAATATGATGGAGGTGCATCAGAAACTAGTTGAGAAGTGAGTAGTTATTTCAGAAGACAGGAGAGGGTCAAGACAATGTCATATAAGCAGCTGTAGAAAGTGCTTGATTGTTACTCTGGGGAGCTTGCCCTCTCACTTAAATGGCTGTTTACTCAGATTAACTTACCTCCTTCATTTCATTATGTCTTGTGCAAAAAGTGAAGCAAGAACTATTAATGTGTTAGTTCTGTTTGCAGTAGAATTTTATAAATATTTAATAGTTCTGTTTTACTTGTCATTAGCTGATTCAAGTGTGAAAATCAGTTGAATAAATTCCAGCAATACTTGGTTATTGGCATTCTGCTCTGGGGATAAAGGGAAAAGAAGAAATCAGTTCAGTTGAAGTTGAAATGTTCACCAGTATTGTAATTGCTGTTGTAGAATGGGGTGAAAATGAAAACTCACAGGTAAGATTGTTTGTTTTGGCTGTAGTAGAGGTATACTTGTTGGTTGAGGACAGAGTCATTCAATAGCAACAAGGGCTGGGGAGATACTTCAGCAGTTAAGACATGGGCTGCTCTTGCAGAAGACCTGAGTTAATTTTCTAGTCCTCACCATGCAGGGTGGCTCACAACAATCTGTAACCCCAGATAAAGGAGGATCCAATGCCACCAGCTAGCTCATTTGAATGCACAATCCTCGCTGCACACACATACCCATAATTTAAAATAATAAAAATATGTCTTTAGAAAAACCATCTTACCTAAAACGTCTGTGGAGCAAACTTAGCTTGAATTTGATGTGCTGTATTTAGAATTCATCATTATATCCAAATAAACTGAGGGTCTACCAATGATAACATATTTTATTATTGTTATAATGATTGAGAAAGATACCATCTGTCAAAACCTGTCCTTCCCTCACATATACACAGTCACAAAATATAAATCATATGATGTGAATTCAAGTACCCCTCTTATTATCACTTTTTAAAAATTGAGTTTCATATAACTTTCTCCTTACAATTTTGGTTTACTTTTTCACATTTTCAAAATGTATAAAGATTTGCTACATACAGATTACCAATAATCTGAAACACACACACACACACACACACACACACACACACACACACACACATACACAGTCCAAATAACAAAACAATATTGGCATGGAAGCAGGTGCTTTTCTTTTTATTCTACCATGTTTGAAGCTTTGGAGGACCCTTTGGAGTGTCTTATAATCATATTGAGTTCTTTGTAACTGCATTCCTAAGTTTTGATTACATATTGTTCAAAATCAGTTCAATGGTGACTTTGTTGAATTTAATCAGTGTATGAAATGCCAAAACGTTTCATTTTGAAGTTTTCGGTGAATTGCAGCTACTGGGAAAAGTAAAAGGTTGCAAACAGTGGGGGATTAAGAGTCTTCCTCCATTACATGGGAGACACTGAGAAAATAAAATCAGGGTACTTAACTGATGAACTGATTGCAAACCAGAGCAATAGGTAAGGGTTGGATAAAAACATCTTATGCAGCTTGATTTAATGATTGCTTGACTTAGCCAACTATAAATAGAATTCTAATTCTGATTGAGCTTGGAAAAACATCAGTGAATTTCCACCTGAAGGAAACTAAAGATTGTTTGTTGGCTACTTATTCAGTTGATGGATGTATCATTTTAGGGGTCATCTCACTAAATTCTTATTTCTATTCTTGGCGATAGGTTAAAATGATGTTTTCTAGAGGAAGGTGGGAGGGATTTATGCAAAGCCTTTGAAGGAAACCACTATGAGAACCAAGGCTCTGAAAGTAGATATGCTTGATAACAAAATTCTCCTCTAGGACCTTTCCATAGTATAGTGGTTGTTGCACTTGCTCCACAAAAGTCCAGTCTTCTTCGGTATACACTGTAGCCCCAGTGTAGTCAGAATTATATGAGAGCTACCAGGAAGGCTCTAATGACCGGAGTGGGGTTTCACTCTTACAACTTCTATTTCATCAATGTTTCTTTATGGATCCAAGTTGCAATAGAAGTTGTATTTTGTGAAGCTTAGACTCACGAAAGCAGGAAGTTAAACATTTAACCTGAATGTCAAAGGAATGCCAACAAGGTGACCTCAAAAGTTTTGTGGCTCACTGAAGTGACATCCTCCCAAATTCATGCTCATTAGTAGCTCTGTAGCATTAGAAATTGGCCAGCTAGGACAGTATACATAGAGGAACCCTTGTAAATGTTGTGGCAGAAAGTGACTAAAGCTAGCCTCCACAGCTGGGTAATTAAATGAAGATTCCTTCTGTGAGTCATATCTAAAGAAACAAGTCATCTACGATAAAATACCTGAGAAGCAAAAACAAGCATGGTGCAGATCATTCTTTGCTAAACTTGCCAATCATCACACTTATCTGGGACATAAGAAATAGCACAGCCTGCTTAAACAGCAGCACCTGAATTCCTGTTAGGTGGATATGTGTATGTTTCTCAGAGTTTCTAAGGAGACTGATGAGCCTGAGCTGGGAACCACCATGCTAGATTTCCCCAAACAATTAGGAGCTGCTGCCATTTGAATAGCTGGGGAAATAGTCCTAAGAAAATGACTAGATGTCTTAAAAATTTGTGTTTATGTGCAGAATTTATAACACAACACAGAGAAGTTCTGAAATAACTAGACAATCTGACGTCTTATGCTGGAACAAACAAAACACACCATCTGCCCTCGGTCGATCCACTCTTAAGTCTGTGCTTAGAAAGACTTATAGGAGGAAGACCTGTTCAGATGCAACACCAGATTGAATTTTGTTTTTATAAGCACATGAAAAATTATATTAAACATTTCCAGAAATGTATTTATGCATTGTTTAATGACAATTCATTTGTAACCAGTTATTCTCAGGTTGTCTGTAACTCATTTTGTGTAATAAAAATATGTTTTAGATTTTAGGAAATTCTCCCCAATTACATACTAGGATGATGGAAAGGAAGAAATGCAATTTAGAAATAGGGAACAGTTTTTTTTTTTCCTGTTACAGTTCTAAGCTCCCTGATAATTATATTCCCATTTTTATCTCCTTTCCTATTGTTGCCCTTATCCCATTTCTGTAGTCCTATCATGTCTTCTCTTGATGGTTGCATGCTCTCCTATCCTTACTTCTTTACATAATTTCTTCCCTTTGTCATTGTCAATGTTCCCTAGTAACCATTGTCGTCATCATAATCAGCAGCAAATATTTATTGAGCACCTGCTATGTGTAGGCTATCACACTAGGTATAAAAATAGGTCCATTATATTTCCTGTAGGGAATGGCCTTTGATCTAGTTTGGCACTCACCAAAGTTATATGCCAAGTGGTTATGGATCAAACAGATGGTCCAAAAAGGAATAAGAATGGACAGCTGCTGTGTTGCATAGTTGGGGTTCAAGCTGAACCCTGAGGAAAAGGTAAGACATCAGATGAGAGGAACAGAGAATACTGAAACATTAGCAAATGTCTGACAACATGACCAAACACTGGGCATTTCAATATGACATTGTCATCCACAACTGTGTTGAGGCTGCATTCATAGTTATCTCGTGTCATGGGTTGAACACACCTCGTAGTGTTAGGGAATATTGTGATGTCTTTTGGAAACAATGAATAGACTTGGCAGTGAAAAGATAATTAGCTTTTTCTTCTTAGAAAGGAGGGTCTGAGGTAGGTTAGAGCTGACTTCATGACATGTTTTGGTGAAGGGAGTTTTGGAGGGTACTAATTATGTATTCATTTGGTAGGGTTGACTTTCTGTTTCTGCACTAGTTTCTTTAGTATCTTATTAGTGGGTGGTAACAAGATGAGAAAACAAGCAAAACCCTCATTGTGAACAAACTTCAGTTCAAATGGCCAAGGTCAGAATATTCAAGGATCTCTTTACCAGTTATAGAATCATAAAACTGAAGATTGCTAGGGGCCCTTAAACATATCACTGAGTACCCAAACCCCTTAGATTTTTCATTGCTTGAATTTATCTACACCAGCAGCAAACCACTATTGGAGTTATGCCTACCATGTAGATCAGTTGATTCCTAGGCTAAAACCTTTCCTCTGCCAAGTGTGGCTTCTCTGGACTATTCCAACATTGGTATATTCTATTTAATTTTTTGAGCCTCCAGTTCCATATCAGTTAAAAAGTATGCTATATTAAAATAGCATGAGACTTTAAAAAAAATGAATGTAGCATTTCCTGTGTCAAAATATTGCTGACCAGAAAGTAGACCAATGCTACATATGAGAATGTGTAATATAAATAAAGATTTGAGGAGTTACTGTTCTTCCTAAGTGCACCCTGATGTGTCTGATTATTCTACTGTTATTTAAATACTTCTTAAATCAGTGATTGGAGTTGGCACAAGTGAATGCGGCACCAATAAGTGTAGGTCTGAAGTGTTCACACAAAGAAAGTGATTTTGCCTTCTTTTGCCGACTCTGGGCAAATTCAGCAAGAAAGAAGCAATCTGGAGAGATGGTTTTGACTAAAACTTGGCATTATGCTTTAAGTCTGTCCACAAAGATGCCCATTCATGATCAATGAATGCTTATTAAATTAGATGAATGGGTAGATCCCAGAGAGAATTTCATTGCCCAAATACAAAAGCATTGCCCTTTAGTAGAAATTTGCACATATGGTGAGATGCCATAACTCTCTGCAGTGAATTTAACTCTATTTTAACCTCATATGTACTGGTCATCATCTTCTGTGAGTTAGAAGACTATATTTTTGTTATTTGCTTTTTTGGTTTAATTTTGCCTAGAATTCTTTAAATAAAAGTTTTATGGCTCCTTAAATCTTTGTGCTCACCTGGTGGTGTTATTTTCTATGTGATGTTGACATAACTAAATTCCTAAGTGTTTACATTTCATTCAACAGTGTTGGAGGAAAAAAACCCTCCTTGTTTGAAATAAAAGGGGGAAAGAGACAATGTAAACATAGACATGGTAGATGGGGAGATGTTGGAGAAAACATTTGTAATTAATCTGGTACCCTAGTATGGGAAGGGGCGTTGCTGTATTTCTAGCCATTATGGAGAGAGCTGTTCTGTTTCTGAATGATGTGTCTTATTATTTTTTTAATGTTCAAGTTCTTAGAAGGAAAAGAAAACAACACAAACACTTTAGAAAATGATAGTCTAAATTATAGAAGATTCATATAATAAAGGGAATTTGTTGGTTAAGATATCAGTGTAGCTGCTGTGATGGAGAGATTCACAGTAAGAGATGCAAAGTGATCGATTTTAGAGAAGGTTCCATGGGGTGCTGAGAAGAAGGTATATTCTTTTTTGTTAGGATGGAATGTTCTGTATAGTAATAATTAAAGAAAAAGATCATGAATTTGAGAGAGAGAGCAGTGGGGACATGGAGGAGTAGGAGAGAGGAGGGGGAGAAGATAAATAATGTAAACATAGTACTCATATATGAAATTCTAAAAAATAAATTAAAAATGTAAAAAGAGAAAAAAAAAGAGATGCAAAGTGAGACCCAAAATGAAACAGTAATTCATTTCTGTCATACAGAATCTGACTGGAGTGAGGATTAATTCTGGCCTCTGTGGTGGCTTTACCTTGCCGAAGACATAGACATTGTGTAGCCTATTGATCTGTCTCCATGATGCATGGCTTCCATCTAGTGATTCAAGATGACTGTTGCAGTGCAATTACCACATAGACATGTTAGCAGCAGAAAGGGGAGGAAAGAAATCTGTAAACCCTTTTACCTTAGAGGTCTGAGTCAAAGGTTCAACTTGCATACAGTTGGCTGAAACAATTATGTCTTTGTGTATGTGAGATTTATAGCATATAGATTGGTGGCCATGTGTCCAGCCAAACACTAGTAGCTTGCTAGGACAAAAGGAACGGCAGCCCCTGTTGCTAGAAATAAAATTTGCAAAGACCTTTTTTGTTCAGTTGACAGTTTGTATTAGTAAAGATGGAAACTGTAATGACAGTAATACAGTTGTATGTTTATTGCTTATATATAATCTTACATCCACAATATGTGAAGTAAACAATTGTGCAACATAGAAGGAAGCTAAAGCTCAGGCAAGATATTGAAGCTGTACAATGAAACATAGTAATTAACATCTGCAGAACTATAGAAAAACACTCTTTCTTGGGGGTTTTAATGAGTAAATTAGAGAACCTAGTATTTCTTATTGGGATGCTGGCAACTGTTAAGGAAAACCTGATGAGGTTAGAATAAGTTTTTGTGGGGAGGGGACTTGGAAAATATTCTAATGTAGAAACACTGAAGGCAGAGGCATGGCTTAAGAGACTACACACGATCCTCCTCGGGCCTTCAGAAAGACTGAAATGTGAAGCCATTGAAGGGCAAATGCAGATGTAAGAGCCCTGGTGGGTCATGAAATGTCAGACACCATAGCAATTGTTTGAACAGAGAATGTAACACAGAGAACAGCAATTAGGTTAAAAAAGGGGGTGGGGCAATGACAAATAAAATCGGAGGTAGTGGTTTTCAACAAGGAATGTTCTGCCACCCTAGGGTCCAGTGTCTTAGTTATCACAGTGTGGTTGGGAGGTGTTATTGGCATTTAGTAGGTAAAGTTCAGGAATGCTGAAATACTCAGAATGAATTCCCATGACACAGAAGCCTCTATCCCAAAATGGCAATACTGCTGAGCTCAGGAAGCCTCTTGAGGTGTGAAAAGGCAATAACCACAGAAAGCAGCGGCTCCTGATGTTGGAGGTGAGAAGGGAGAGGGTGTGATGATACTGAGGCTCTAGCATGTTGATTGGCTGGTCCTGGTGTTTTGGGGCTGAGGGTGGGATGTTAAGATTAATTCAATGAGATTTTTGTGAATACATATAGCAGATCTGAGAGACTTTTAATTGGCACCTCAGTACATGGTCAAATATACTGTGCAGACAGAAAGAATGAAGACATACTTGGAATCTACTTTTCCATATTACTAAGAGAAAAATTCTCCAACTACTTGGTTTGAGAGCAAAAGATGGCCTCAGTTTTCAACTGTTAACCCCCACACTCAGGATCACACAGCATGCAGAAAAGCAGATCGGTAATGTGAGGCAAACTTGAGTATCTCCACCCAGAGACCAACTGAGGTTGAAGCCCCAAGAGAAAATAAAGTCAGCTAGGAAGAAGCTGTGGCATGTGGGCCAGGATGTAAGACTCCTCATTTCAGAATCACTTGTTCCCAAGAAGAAAGTACAAATTTGAGATCACACCACTGGCATCATTGCCTTGGAGCCATTTCGGCGTTTTCTATTTAAAAATGTTACAGTTTTGATGGTGGTAATTTGATTGTATCATAATGTTTATAGGGCCATTTGGAATACTCTAGAAGAAAAGTTGATTTTTTTTAAAGTAACCCATTCTGGCCACGTTTCCCTTATAACAAAATATATGGCTACACAAATCTTTATAATGATAATACTTCATTCTGTATATATTATAACTGCTGTATCATAGAGCAAAAGACATGTGAAAAGGAAGCATGAAGAGAGTGTGGATTTTATTCATTAATGTATGGAAAGTGGTTAATTAGTTGTAACAAAGTTATGAGAAATGCAAGATGTATAATCTAAAATTTATAAATATAATGTAAACTATTACCATAATAAAGGGAGAATTTGGTCATAGGGTATGTAAGTGCTATATTATTCCTGATTCTTGTTTGCAAATATCAAACTATTAAATAAATAAGCAAGCACATTTTTGCAATTGGATTTTGAGGGAGATGGAGGAATAGGAAATGTAAATCAACAGGAAGAGAGTTAGGTTTAGATAGAAGTTTTTGTGTTGCTGAAAAGTAAAACAACTATAGCTAATGGTAATGTACTATGCTTAAAAAACACTGTAAAGATGAGATTAGAATGTTTTGTCAAGAAATGCCACATTTTTTGAAGGAAATAGATAGAATGACCTCAATACAAACATCCCATGATACACACACACACATACATACACACACACACACACACACATATACATATACATATACATACATATATATATATATATATATATATATATATATATATATATATATATATATATATATACACCCCATAGTCCCCACAAATACAGATAATTTTTATGGTATCAGTCAGAATAAATAGTCTTAATTTTTTAAGTAGATTTTTATGAGTGATTGAGGGCTGAAAATTAGATTGTCTAAATCAGACATCCTTCCTTGCTTCTCCCACCTTCAGCAGGAATGCCCTTGTGCCCTCACCCCCACAGGGTCCTTCCTGTGCTTCAGAAGATGGGTCCAGAAAGGAGCAGATCCCATGCATCAGTTCCTAGGGCCAATGTACCACAAACTGGGCAACAAAAACCACAGAAACTTAATCTTTGACAGTTCAGCAGGGCAGAATTCTTATTTCAAAGTGTCATCATGATTGCTTCTACCTGGGAACTCTGGGGTTTTCTAGGGAGTGGGCCCATCCCATGTCTCTCTTCTAGTTCCTAGAAGTTGGGTGCTTGGTGTTCCTGGGTTTGTGGATGGATGTAGCTGTCCAATATCTGCCACCTTCAGTGTGTCTCTGATCTTGATCTTTTTTCCTCTTTCCAAATCACCAGTATTTCAATTTAGGGCTTGTTCTAAATCTAACATGGCTCCAGGATCTTTAACTCAGTTATGTGTGTGATGTCCCTACTTCCAAACACCATTGAACTCATGACTACCAGGAGTTTGGACTTAGATATATATTTTTGAGAAACATGACATAGCCCGCTATGTACAGATAGTAGCCATGCCAGTGGGTGCTCTATTTCTCCTCCACTCATTTTTATAATGAAAATTCATCACTCTCTGGCCAATGAGACATAAAGGGATATTTGCTTGCTGTTATCCAAAAAAAAAAAAAAAAAAAAGGTTTTCTTGTTCTTGAAAAGTAGCCAAGGGCAAAGACATCTCTTCTTTTTCTCTTGACATTGGTGTGTATTGACATCAGACCTGAGATGGCACAGCTATATTGTGACCATGTGACTGAGTAATAAAGCCACTATATGGATAAGGGAAGAGCCAAGAGCTAGAAAGAAAGGGACCTGAGGACTGGAAGGCATAGTCCATGAAGTTGTCTGTTTTCACACTTCTGTGGCTTTCCATGCTTTCATTATGGAAGGTACCTGAGTTCTGAACGTCTGTCACTTGAAGTCACAGAAAGCAGGACAGATGCATTATTTATGTTCATGTTTCTTGAGAGGAAATTTAAGAACCTCTGTCATGTAAGGGAAAATTTAAATAGAATTTGACTTATCTTAGATGACACTGATAAAAAAATAAAGTGTATAGAGTTTCAAATCTTATTACATAGAAGACAAGGTATCTTAACCTATTTGGAATTAAAATAAAACTACAGCCTCTTACACATTATTAATCTTACTTAATAAAATTAAGTAGATTTTAATGTAACATAGGATTTGCATTGACTTTTCAATTTTATGAGTGGCAATCCTTCCAAAGGCAAGTACAGAGACCACTATAGCCCTTGGCCCAAGCTTTCCCAGATTTATACCAAATTATTGGAACTTGTGTTGGGAGTCAACTAACTGCTACCTTATGGGAATGAGTTTAGAATTGGCATATGAAAAGGAGAAGTTATATATGGGAGGGTTTGAAGGGAGGAAAGGGGAGGGGGCAATGATACAATTACACTATAATCTCAAAAATAAATTATTTAAAAATTTTCATATTTGCCCAAGGGATCCTAGCTCACTTAAGTGTCAGACCTTCCAACTGGTGAAGCTGCTTCCCCATTGGGAGACGTATCTTTATTTCATCAAATGAAGCTATGTGTTGATGAGGCTTGAAATTGTATTTTCTCTAAGTCAGACTGTTGTGACAACAATAACAAAAACTTGGAGAAATAAAGACATTTATCAATCAATTTAATGCTGGTCTTTGGATATCTGATGAAGCATGCTCTTTCTGCAATGCACCACTGCTATGAAGCCCAATGGACAGTTAAAGGGACAGTGTCTGTAGTGGTACAGAGCCAGAGCAGGGCTCACATCCAAGGGAGGGGACTTGAACTAAGAGGCTGTCTCTCTAGGATGGAAGGGTTACAGTGCAGCCTTTCCCCATCAAACCGCTGGTTCGGTGAGATAAAGAAGCTCCGCAACCATCATGGTGCCAGTAAAGTGGCTGTTGCTTATCAACTGTGAGGTGATGTTCCTTTACAAACTCAGGGGCATGAGATTGTCTGTTAGAGTCCATTCTAGTCAGCAGAGTCCTGTACTAATGGTTAAAATGACTATACTATAAAACTTGATATACTGATATGTTATTGGGTTCTTCCAGCCTGGAGCTGATGCACCCTGGCCAAGGGAGTCATCTAGCCAGGGCTAATGCTCACCTGGACATCTCAGAGGCATTCATCCTCTTGGGGTACATGCATTCAGCCCCAAGATAGGATTCTCCTTAAATAATGAGAAAGCTGAAGGATATGTGCAACTTACAATATTTAAAAGTGTGTTCAGGATATTCCTGGATTAAGTGGGCATTCTTGAAATGAGGCTAGGGTATTAAGTCTGTGTTCATTACTTAATTGTCAGAAACTTTTTTAATGTCACATAGTAAAATAGTCTTTCTTGTGGGGTTCAAGGAATAAATGGGGGAAAAAAGATTTGTGTTGTGACACATAGTTAGGAAAGCTGTATTTGTCAGAACTTTGGCTCTCATCTGTATTTCCTAAGTTGTTTTTTTTTTCTTTGTTAGGGTTTCTATTGTGAAGAGACATCGTGACCTTTTTCTTGTAAAGGAAAAACATTTAATTGGGGTGGCTTATATTTTCAGAAGTTTAGTTCATTATCATCATGGTACAACATGGTGAAGCATAGACAGGCATGGTGCTGGAGAAGGAACTGAGGGTTAATACACCTTGATCTGCAGGCAACAGAAAGTGGTCTGTCTCACTTGGCATTGCTGAGCATATATGAGACCTCAAAGCCTACCTCCACAGTGACATACTTCCTACAACAAGACCAAACCTACTCCAACAAGGCCATACCTCCTAATAGTTCTGCTCCCTTTGGGGACCATTTTCTTTTAAACCACCACAGCCTTGTTAATTTTCTCTGATTATACCTTGTCCTCTTAAGAGGTCACTGAGTGACATCAGCAGCTTTATCTTCATCTCACTGGGCATCTGTGGTGTTGATGGAGGGAAGCATCATAGACTTATTTTCAAATTACTCTTCTCAATCTAAGTAGGAAGTTTAGCATATAAATGGATGAGAGTGGAGTTTCTCTTTTTTAGACAGAGCTGAGTGTTCATGCTTGTACAATAGCACTAGTGACTCTTCACCTCCACCCTGGAAGATCATATACTCATCCCATCAGCCAGTCAACAAGCGTCTATCTAGCAGTTACATTTGCATACATGGCCCTTGCCTGTCTGGAGCGTCCAGTCTAGTCTAGAACACAGCACAAAAGGAATGCACACTTGCATGCGGAAGGAATGCCTGAAGAAAACAGAACAAGTGCTGAACCAGAAAGTGGCATGTCCTTTCTTGACCCCCGTGGAATGGCTGAGTGGCAGAAGAGGATGCATGGAAACACTGATCGTCACCCTGCCTTGGGAGTAAGGAGTAAGGATTGATCTCTTGACACAGAGGAAAGAGTTTGAGAAAAAGTTCCTAGGATGTATGAAGCCACACATCCGGCCACACACCCAGCATGGATTCATTCATGCTGAGACACCCAGGGTCAGTTTACCCTAGCCAAGCTCTCATGTTCTGGGCTTGATGGTTCATGATGCAGACCATGCTACCTAAGTTCTCAGTGCCTTGGGCCTTCTCACTAGATTCTGAGTTTTGTAGTGACCTTTTGGAGCATTGTTCTGAGCTGGAAGATGCTGACAGTGAACAGTGAGCACCGTGGACACTGTACCAGCAGTAGCAACATTTTTTTTTTCTTTTATAGTGTCTTTCTGCTCTATTGTTTCCCAGTTACTCCAGATATGCCTTATACCTAGGCTGGGGACACATTATTGTAAATTTGAGCTATATGTGCCCCAAATCTTTGGAAAAATATTAGAATCAGTAGAAATGAAGATAAAATCAGTTCACTGCCTTATGGTGGCCACCATGTTTTCAAAGTCAATAGTCTTAAACATGAAATTCTAATTCAGAAATAGATTGTTTTTCTTCAGATTTTATCCTTCTGTTTCCCCTGAATTTTTTTGATACTTCCCTTGGCCAAACAGGGTTAAAAAAAAAACCCACATGCTAAAGGAACAGCACATATGCCTTCTATTCCAGAGCTTCTGAGGAGACGAACCTCAGAGCTGACTGACCTGGTTGAGGTTCAGGCTGGATTCTGAGCAAGGGCCCTTGTTTGGGACTGGCATGCTTGGGGTAGAGACAGTCTCATGCATGTTTTCTGCTCTGGGTCTTATCCTTGGTTTTATAGTGAAACAAAGAGGACAGGAGGGAGGAGACATCTCTGTCATTGCTCATTATATTGCACTTTTATTTTCTCAAAAAAGAAAAAAAATGTTCTTTTGGGAATTTAAATTTTTCATACTCCTTCACAGTGAACAGATGAATTTATTTCCAAAAATTATAAGAAAATTGTTTCAGCATGTTTCATACGTGACACTCTCTTAATTTTTGAAAACAAGAGACATATTCTGATCTCATGTAAAATTGTATATTGTAATAATAATATAATGTACTCCACCTTCTTAATTATCAACCATTCTTGTCTCATTCTGGATATATTCAGTTGACTGTTGCATACCCACATCTCTTGCTAACAAACTAATCCCAACAGAGACCTTGAAAGCCACTGTCATTTCCCGTCACTCCCACGTTACATTCTTTTTTAATTATTTGTACAAGTACTTTCTGAACACTTATGGTGTACCAGGTTCTGGGTAGGCATTAGGATGATCAAGTCTCTGGATTTTCTGCTCTGTATCTTCAAAGCCCTAATAGTCATCAGACAGGGGCTTTTGAGTGGAAGACTTTTCATTTTCTTAAATATGATGTGTAAGCGTTTACTAGTCGTGACATTCAGGTCAATGTTCTAGTAGTGTTAAGGGTACTCAGGGCTGGAGAGATGGCTCAATAGGTAAGAACTTACTGTCAAGCCTGACAACCTTAGTTTGTTCCTCAGAACCCACATAGTGGAAGAAGAGAACTGATCCCTACGAATTGTTCTCTGGCCCCCACATGTGTGCTTTGCACTATCACATACACAACAAATGGATAGAACTGTAAAGAAAAAAGTACTTAGTGATGATAGACCAAGTGTCGCAGTGTTTCGGTATCTGTGTAGTCCTTGAACTACCAGAGGGCAAGGGGTGAATTTGTGGCCGCAAGGGAGCTAGACAGCCCTGTGGGTCTAGCTCAGAGTAACCCCTCTCATGCAAGCCTTGATGCAGCACTCAGAGAATGGGCAGGGATATGCACATGGCACATGGCCTCTGGTGAACAGTTCTCCTAAAAAGCCAGATAAAATTACAAGACTTAATATTTCAACCAAAATACTAAAGTAGAGCCATTGTCATTTTAGCACCCACTCAGCATTAGTTAACAGCAACTATGTAGCTCCCCTTATAGACTGAGTTATAAAACCTAAGACTTTGGGCCTCACAGACCCAGGCCGGTTTTACTGGCTCTGTTTTCAAAGCATTTGTTTGTAATCATCATACTTGTATTACCTTTGCTTCATGGACTAAGTGCTGCCATAGGCCCGTCAAAGGAAGTATGTAAAACAGGGTGAGCCTCATTGTGCTTTTGCAGATTCAAGTTTTCTCATGGAAACCATAAAGACTATTCTAAAGTCCCTTCTACGAACTATAAATAAGGCCATAAGACTACTTGAATGTTAATGTTAAATGCTTAATACACCCACGAAGAAAACAATGATCAATGCTTTTCTGTGGCTCCCTTCTGAAATCCCAGTCTTTCAAAGTTAAGAACTGCAAGGAGTCATAAGCTCGTGCATCATGTAGATGTCACCTAATTGCTGGGGCGTTTTGTCTAGTGAATTCTGCATCACCTCATTGATTCTGCACATGCCTGTGGCAGTGGGGATATTCATGATGGAGAAGAATGGTGAAGTAAATTAGGATGGAGCTCTGGCTTTGGTTAAATTCCCAAGGTTTTACAAGTCCAGGCCATCCGTTTGCAATCCCTGCGAGGCTTAATATACAAAGCACAGGCTTGAAGCCCTTTGGGGGGCAATTGCTAATAGCTAAGCTTTCATGTTTTGTTTGTATTTTATGTTTAAAAATACATTATTAACTTGAATAGCTACTATTGCAACATTAAAAAAAAAAAACAATCACTGTCTAAGCTATTGTCCAGATAACCATGAGCAAAATGCTTTCCTAGGATCTGCTGCATAAATCACAGGCTTTTCTAACATGTTCAACCAATTAGTGATGAAGTATGTTTTTAAGTTATGAACTATTGATATGGAGAGGACATTTGGTAAGGAAACCTGAGTAATCTCTTTGGTGGCTGTGGAGGCAGGACTAGGCTCAGGTGGCCCATGCTTGCTGGGTGAGGCCTTGGTTATAGTCTGACTCTTTAGACTTGGCACAGAGGCTGGAGTTACCCACGTCTCTCTCCGGAAAGCAGATAAGTAACTTCTTCAGAGGGCGACCTATTGGCACTTCCTCACACATTCTCCACATAAATAACACATAGGCAGAGGGCTGTGTGCTGGCAAGGTATCTTTCGTGGGTGGTAGAAAGCAAAAGAAGAGGCAATAAAAAGAGATTTAGGTAGTAGGAACCTTCAAATCTTCCCATGGCAGCAGTTCAGAGTACGGTAAATGGCCAAGAGGAGGGAACTTAAGAGCACAAACACATGTCAGAGTCCTGAGACCCTCCAGGTAGAACCACTGTGGGGAAATGTCCAGCTGCATTGCATCCAACATGTTCCCTGAGTCATGGAACAACAGTCCTGACTTTCAGCGGGATCTCTCTGATCTTTCTTCATGTTCCTTCTCTATGTTTCATTTGTCTCCTATTACATGTTTCTTTCAAGAGTAGAGACCCTTAAAATATTAACCTTTGCCAGGATGATAAAGAAAAGCAAGCATACAACTTTTGTCTAATTCTCTCTAATCAACCAGGGATCTCTCAGGGAAAGTTTCTAGAGGCATTTGGAAATGGGTAGCTAGATTTCCATGGTCCAGGTCCAGGTGAGAACATCCTTCTGGAAGGTGATCTATCCTGCAGGCGGAAGCAGCCCCTTTAGGACATGGTACATCTAAGGGCATTGCATTCTCCAGTTTGAAGAATAACTGTACACTTGGTTTTCATGTATGTAGGGCTTATATACAGCCAGGGGTGTAGCTAGAGTTTTCCTGCCTGGCCCACAGTCAGGACAAATCTCTCTCACCTGCCAGTCCCACAGCCGCTCAGACCCGACCAAGTAAACACAGAGACTTATATTGGTTACAAACTGTATGGCCGTGGCAGGCTTCTTGCTAACTGTTCTTACAGCTTAAATTAATCCATTTCTATAAATCTATACCTTGCCACATGGCTCGTGGCTTACCAGCATCTTCACATGCTGTTTGTCATCGCGGTGGCTGGCAGTGTCTCTCTGACTCAGCCTTCCACTTCCCAGCTTTATTCTCCTCCTTGTCCCGCCTATACTTCCTCCTCCTGACTACTGGCCAACCGGTGTTTTATTTACCAACCAATCAGAGCAACACATTTGCCATACAGAGCATCCCACAGCACAGGGGTCAGGTGACCTTCTCTTTGTAATAGAAAACCTTATATACATAGTGCACCAGGGAACTTATTTTTCTGCTAATAAGTTATTTTGAGGGTGAAATTAGCTATGAGGTGTCAGATAAAGAAATAATTTTATAATCATTTTATAAATGATTTTTATATGAACAAATTAAATAATGCACAAATGGCTATGCTCAGCCTGATGTTTGGAAACTTCTTCATAAAGTCCCTGTGAAGACCAGGAAAGCTGGCTGCAGTAAATCTGCAAATTGCTTCAATTTACCTGAGAAGCATATGTGACTAGAGTATAGAAACAAAAGATAAATTATGTATTAAGATTTAGTAGGTTTCTTAATATAGCAGTTAGTTTTGTTGGTTGTTTTTGTTCTTTTGGGGACCCACCATCCAGCTCCCAAATAAATCACACATTTTTAAATGCATGGCCTTAGCTCGGCTTATTTCTAGCTAGCTTTCCTCAACTTAAATTATCCTATTCTCTTACTTCTGTAAATCTTACTCTTACTCCATGTCTTGCTGTGTAGCTGGGTGGCTGGCCCCTGGAGTTCTCCTCCTCCTTTGGCTACCTCTCCTTTCCCCTCCCAGATTTCTCTTTTATATTCTCTCTGCCTGCCAGCCTCACCTATCCCTTTTCCTGCCTCATTATTGGGTACTCAGGTGTTTTATTAGACCATCAGGTATTCTAGAAAAGCACAGAAATGCAGCTTCACAGAGTTAAACAAATGCAACATGAACAAAAGAAACACAGCTTAAAATAATATTCCCCAATAAGTTAGAGTGGGCTTTTGAAAAAAAGACACCCAATTATGGCCTGCCCATGTATGGTCCTGCTTCATCTGGGTCTAGCCCATTGTCACACCTTGCCACCAGCATCCATTTTCTCTGAGTGCCAACTCTACCCACTGAACCCACCAAGCCTTCTTTACACATGCTGTTTCCCTTCCAGTATTTGTTTTTTGTAGCCTTTATATATGGCCAATTCATATTCTTTAGGATGGAGTTTTAACATCACTTTTTAAAGTAGATCATCCTGTGTGAACCCCTTGTTTTGTTTAGGTCCTCACATATACATCTCCATTGCTTATAGCAGTTCTTTCTGAAGGCACTTATCTCAACCATAATTAGATAGTTATCTCATGGTTTATCATTGTCTCCCTTGCTAGGCTGTCATTTATAAGGACAAGAAGATCTGTTTCCTATTTATTGTTTCTTAAATACCTAGCACAGAATATAGAACATGGACACATCTCAATAAACATTCTATATATATGTATATGAGTATATGTACATATATATGAGTAGAATAATAGGTAGATGGAAGAATAGATGCTTAGAAGAATAAATGAATATGAATCTAGAACATTCCTTTGGTTTCTACATAGTTAGCAGCCCAGGTCTAATTAACTTATTTAAAAATCAGTAGAGAAACTCTTTCATCCCTAAAGAATGTACTTCCAGATGTTGGATTAATCTGCCTGCTGGATGCTTAAAATCAAGATGTCTACCAAGAGGACAGAACAGATGGGTGGGTTACCTTCCTGGAGATCTCTGTTTAAGATTATTCATTGAAGACAAACTATTACATTTCATTGGTATGGATACCATTTGTTATGTTTCAGAATATAATGCCCTGACATTGTAAATATTGTGAACATGCTCCCTTTTAACAAATATAACTGTAAGCAAGAATTTAGAGCTCCATAGAATTTGACTGATATAATGCGAATATTTGCATGCCTCATATAGGAGAAATTATGTAAAACCTGACACCTTTGACCATGAAATAATTCTCACTTTTTCCCAGACTGAGAACTCTCTTTGTTCTTCTATTGTGAATGTACAGAAAGACTATATTAAAACATCTTTTGCATCTGTACATAATTTTCTTTTATGAATATGCCAAGGAGGAGCATTCGCCTCTCATAAATCTTTAACAAGAATAATTCGAGCAAAAGAGACTGCAGATGGAGCTGTCAGCTGTAAGTTCCTAACAAATTACTCTTCTAGCCCCCATGAGCTTCCAAGTTGAAAGCTTGAAATGCTTGGAAATTTGGTGGGGATGCCTGCATTTCTTTGTGGGAATGACATTTGCCAATGATAAGAGCACTCTTACTTAGGCTAAGCCACCAGATGGTGTTTGATGTTTACTTAAGATTATTTTCTCCTGCATTGGTCCTCTCCACTCTCTTGCCCTTCTTCACTTCCTTCTTTACAAACATCTCCAGTGAGTCTCTCTGGACAAAGAGAGTTTTACTTCCAGATTGAAGGTTCTTTGAGGCGATAGGGCTCAGGTCACATTTATACTTGCCACAGGAATGTCACCGTGATACCCAGTCAATATCTGTAGAGTTAAGCTAAGTTGAGTAGCATTTTAAAAAAGACATTTCTGGTATCATACATTTGGTAAAAAATTTTTTGTCTCATATATATTAATATGATATAATGTGAACAAAATCACCATTTGTGATAATGGTAGGATATCTTCAATGGTGATGAGGAAAATTATACTTAAGTGTGGTAACATTTTGGCATATGTGATCTGTATTACAGTAAAATTTATGATGCCATGTTGAAAGAAATGATAAGAAAATGGCTTTTTTTTCTTACATTCATAAGGAAGTAGATGGTTTGACACCCACACAACCCATGCATGCACATGCACGTGGCAGCGTGACCTTGAGTTCAAGTCTATAGAGGAAAGTGAGTACAAGGTCTTGTACTTGACTGATTGTCCTTGGCCTTATTAAACGTCACCTCAGAGTGTTGTGCAGCCCATGGTTTCATTATTTTCTTTTTTCTTTTTTCGAGACAGGGTTTCTCTGTGTAGTTTTGTGCCTTTCCTGGAACTCACTTGGTAGTCCAGGCTGGCCTCGAACTCATTATTTTCTTTTAAAAGTATATTTCAACTTGAACTCATTAAATTTCAGAGCTTTAAAATACATAGTTAAATACAAACCATAATTTGATTTTCAACTTGTCTTTCTTTGGACAGTCTCTCTCTCTCTCTCTCTCTCTCTCTCTCTCTCTCTCTCTCTCTCTCTCTCTCTCTCTCTCTCTCATACACACACACACACACACACACACACACACACACACACACACACACACACACACAGAGTAGTGACATGCTAAATGTGCTTTCACTTTAGAGATTATGTTCAATGCCTTAACCTGTATAAGTGTTTATGTTTGCAGTAACTTTGTACCCATGAGTTCACGTGAATGGCTGTTTCAAGTCTGTTCAGTGGCTGTTGTATGTAATTCAGCTAATCCATAAAATGACCCCTTGAGCTAAGCCACCTGAAGTATTTTGTTTTCTTCGTTTCAGAAATGCCTAAGAATCTGGCTTCTGTCCAGTGAGGGTCACAGTCTTTACGATTATCCTTATTAGCTGTGTCAGCTTCTGATGTGCTGGGCAAGACTGAACACACAGCTGCTTAGGTAAACCGCCCATAGAAATCTGGCAGAAGAACAAGAATTGCCTGTCACTTATTTCTTATTATAGTCAGACTGCTCAAAAACAATCTTATTTTCCCTTTTGACATGTCTATCCTACTTGATTTCAGTCAGGTTTACTTCATAATCTTCTCATATTCCCTGTCCCCAACTTCTGGAAATTCTTAGGTTTTCTGTTTTCCATTCTTAGAAAATGCTTTGTAACATTTTATGTTAAGCATCAAGTCCTTACTAATTTTCTGCATGGTTAGAATGTGTGCACATGAACTTATTGACCTTTTGGCATGTCCTTTCTGAATCAGAAAATGCTGGTGATGGCAAGCTTGTATTTCTTTCTTTTTTAATTCCTTTATAACAACCTTAAAACAAGAACAGAACTTGAACCTAATTCTACTATTAAAAATGGCAGTTTTCTGTGACTCAAACCCTTTTCACAATGAGAATGTTATTGCCATGTGATTTACAAATGGACTTCCTCTATTTTGTTGCTTAGGACAATCTGAATTTTGTACCCTTCACGGCAAAGAGAGTATCAGGAGAACAGAAGAAAAGTCTCTCTTACCAAGCTCAAGCAGTTATACCCAAATAGCTGTGTGACATTAGGGCTTTACCTCCCTGATGATCACCAAACAAAGTTGTTTATGAAATGCTTTGATGCTTACTATCAAGTAGGGTTTTTCCTTTATTTCCATTGATGGCTTATTTTTTTAACTCTTGTAGTATCTGTTTGCCTGGAAGCCACAGTTTATTTCG
The DNA here is from genome assembly GCF_949786415.1 of Peromyscus eremicus. Classification (NCBI taxonomy): domain Eukaryota; kingdom Metazoa; phylum Chordata; class Mammalia; order Rodentia; family Cricetidae; genus Peromyscus; species Peromyscus eremicus. The sequence continues at coordinate 100,934,344 of NC_081417.1, forward strand.
TGAGTTGATACTACTTTCTTCTGTGCCACACCACCACTATATTACTGCGAAGACTGTGGCTGTTCTGAAAAGTAGGATTCTCTGCAGATAAATGTGTGCACCTGATGTGAGAACTTGAAGTGCACTTCATGCTCCCTCAGCAGGGCTCAGGGTTTCCTAGAAAAGCTGGACTGCACCATGTGCAGAATGTCACTGCATTCTACAGTCACTGAAATACCTTCTTCTAAAGTTGGTGTTGAGTCATTTGAAACAGGTTCCATTTGTGTGTCTTTACAATTCCTTTCTTTTAGTATTTCCAAGAGATCTATTTGTGGTTGGTTTAACTCAGTCCATGTAACAGGTTAAGTACATTGGCAGCTTCAAAATCTGCAATAGCAATACTTCAACCTAGCAAGTGGCATCTTTAGTTTTTAGTAGAACAAAGAGTGACCACTCACACACCATCTGAAGATGAGCAAGAGACAGTACAGTGTTTGCTTTAGTGTAAATGTGGAGATAAAACTGAGGAAATCATGCAGCGAGGTTGGATGCAGCCACAAGCTACAGGCAGCTGTTGTTTTAGAGGGCACTGATGCTTAGTAGTAGATTTTTAAAAACAGAAAATGTGGTGTTTTCTGGACCACATGGTTTCTCCAAAGAGACACAGCTAAATTTGGCCTAGAGAGAAGTTGATAGAGTAATGTAAAATTGCCAATCGCTGTGCTTGGAGTGTTTCAGCATAATGATTTTATTTATGAAACATTTCAGGTTTACATTATTTTATTCTGACTGAAAAGTGAAATGATTAGCTTTGATATATAAAATGACCATATGTTCATTTTTGCAAGTGCTTTCAAAAAAAGATAGCCAAAGTTTGGTGTTTAATTAAAATCATTAAGTAACTGAGCATTAAATAATTTATAGAATATCACAAGAAATATTTGAAAGTTGTTGTGAAAAGTATTGAGTAGATAATAAATATTATAAATGTATATGAAATATAATAGAATAAACATAAAGATACATAGTACAATAATCAGATGTTCTTTTATTCAGCAAACACTTATTTCACATTTGCCATCCATAGGCTACTTAATGAACTTTAATCAATGTACCACTAATTGTAAGGGTGTTCAAGAAGAAAATTAGACATTTATGAGCTGAGTTTTGTGTGTGCATGGGGAAGCTGGCAGGAGGATTCTGGGACTGAACCTAGGACTTGACACAGGTTAAGCAGATATGCTATACCAGACTACATCTCCAGCCCCAAGAAATCACTTTGAACTATTTGTAAGGAGGACACTCATAGCATAAACATTTGGAATTAAGGAATTATAGCAGATTCTAAAAATGTATAGTATCTTATTGAATAATTGCATTTCATCCATTCAATCCATGGGTTAATGTGAGGGCACTGGTAAATAATTCAAATGATTTTGTATTTTCAAAAATGATTTTTAGTATTTTTCTTCTGATATATGCTTAATTCTTTAATGGAAACTTCCATTCAGCAAACAGTTGTTCATGTTACCTCCTCGTTGGTTTTTATAATTTCCTTAAATTTACTTCATTTTGCCAGATTATTGAAAAGAAACTGTTTCGCATTGTGTATGCCAAGAAAAAAACCACTTCATTAAATATAATCAAGTATACAATGTTTTCCTACTTCATACTTAAAAAAAAAAAAACTACTGTGTCCACCCTTTAATTTTGTAATAGTTAACCAAGAGCAGCCTTTAGTAACCAGGAGGAAAATATTCTATTCTCAAGAATTTTGTATTCCTAAACTATTTTCTCTTTCATCCAAACATGCTCGTGTTCATTTTCAGTTTTGCAAGAGGCTGCAGAAACGTGACTTGTTCAAAATAGGCAGGATTCCTAGTTTTTAATGAGGCCAGTATCTCAAAGGGCCAAGCTGAAGGCTCCATGCCAGGATATTGGGAATGTATCTCTTGGGACAGTATTGAAAGGTTATTTGCTTAGCCGTAAAGGAATCCTCAGGTATGGTCCACACAGGTGGCATGCACTGAGCACTCATTTAAACAAAATGATTTTGAAAAGTAAAGCTGAGCCGTTTTAAGAGCAGCCCCTGCGTGCAGAGGCCTTTGGGCTCAGTGATTTGGGGGTCACAGAGAAACTGCTTTTCTTGCACTCATCCCTCTGTTATATAGACATTTGGGTCTGATGTCCTTTAGTCTGGGTTTTCTATGCCAGAACTGGTACTTCGGTTTCTTGGCAGGTTTAGAATCTGCAATCACAGCCGGAGAATGTCACCCTCAGTGCCTGTTATCCCCGCTTTCATGTGTAGTATTTTATGATCTCCTTCTTTTTTTTAGAGTGAAAAAAAAAGAAACAGGTAAACAAAGATTCTCCAGCTGTTGCTCCACATGGAAACCCATTCCCCAAATAAGCAAGTTGTAGATCTTGGAAGTACGCTGAGCTGTCTTGAGTGTCTCCCCTGGGAATGTGCAGCTGGATGGGATTCTTTGTTTAAAATAGCAAAGGAGAAAAGTGGGCGTTTTAGGGGGTAGCTCAGTGGAATGATCAATATACTCTGTGGGGACATGGATGAAAAAGTTGGAAAACATTAATTTTCCTCGTCTCCGATGATTCTTGCTTGTATGATTGCAGTATCCATCTAGAACCCTTTGGAATCTGAGACTTAGAGTTTTCATGAACTTTCTAGTTATTTCTTCTACCATTCCCAATTGATAGGTTTTATTTCATGAGATTTGATTCCAAAGACTATTTGTATGAGCATAAACTGAAAGTCCTGCTACCTTCCCTTTGGTTCATAGTTTCTATATTTTACTTTTAAAAATCCCAAGGTCTTTGGAGCAGAAACACATTCTCCTTTTTATGTGTCCTATAACATGAACCTAATACTCTGTACATGAATGCACATATGGGTTGGTAAAGAATTATTACACATGACTTAAAATTAGTGATTTGTCTCTAATTTGTGAAATCACACTAGCCCCTTTGTTTTCTTTAATTTGTGTGTATGTGTGAAATATCCTTTTGATATTTGTCAATGTTTAATTGTTTTTTTTTTCGTGTGTGTGTGTGTGTGTGTGTGTGTGTGTGTGTGTGTGTGTGTGTTCTTAGAAAACTTCCTGGACATCAGGTAGAGTAATATTTTCTTTGACTTAAAAAGTTGGAAGAAAATATCAACTATGACCATGGCTCCTTCCCAGAAGAGTCATCACTGTTGTTCAATAATTGATTCTCACAGCAACATTTGCCATAGAATTTTTTTTAGTAAGTTCTTAGTCAATCTGGGAATAAGAAGGTTGAAAAGACGTGGGGTTTTATTAAATGTGTGTGAAGCAATTCAGGACCTTAGGGAAAGTTAGCTGAATTTCCAAGAGCTTCTCTGCAGCTGGGAAAGTAAATTCCTATGAACGGTCTTCATGGTTAACTCCAAAACATGAAGGCTGGCTTGTGTTCACCCAGAGAGACACATTCCCATTTTTGTGGGGATGTACCGGGAACCATTTCCTGTATGCAGAGAAATGGAATAAGTTGCTGGCAGTTTCTAGTCACAGAGCAAGAAGACTGAATGCCTTTAAAGGATTTAGGTTTTCATCTTCAATAAGAGTGGATTAACTCATAATGCTTTATCATTCTCTGTTTAACAATCAATCATTTGCACATTCTCCTTATAATTATTGCTGTTTTCATGAACTGTGATACTTTTGATATGTCACTAAATCAGCTTATTTTATAACTCAATTAATTTAAAAGTGAACTTTATGTCACTACTAAACGATGAAAAGTCATTGCCACAGGCCATAGATCAAAAGGAACTATAAAAATAACACACAAAAAAACCAAAATGATGTCTTTACATTTTAATTTGGTATTATTGTCTGCTCAAGTCTCTATGCTTGATGGTCTGTTAACTCTTTGTGAAATGGGAGCGTTTTTTTAGTGCTAGAAATGAATTAAAGAACAGGAGATGGGGATGTAGCTCAGTATGCAGAGTGTTTACCTACTGTGCATGGATCTCTGGGTTGTATACCCACCATTGCATAAACTAGTGGGGCATGTCTATAGTCTCAGTACTTGGGAGGCTAGGGCAGGAGGAGTCTAGGCTAGAGAGCAGTAGAGTTTGAAGCCATCCTTGATGCATGAACATTGTCACAAACCTACCAAATTATTTAATTAATGATTTCAAAACAGTATCAAAATAGTGTTGCTCTTCATTTAATTAGGATGATTAAATAAGCAGAAAAGAGAACCTGGTGGAATGGGGCCCTTAGTCTATAATTCCAGCATTTAGAAAATAATTCAGGAGGATTGATTCAAGTATAATACCAGTCTGCTCTATACAGTAAAGTCCCTGGACACCCAGAGCCCATATCAAAAAGATAAACAATGTTATATGACATGATATTAGCTAATGCAGTGACAATGCTGCCACTTCTTTCAAATTACCAAGCAAACTCTGACCACATAAATTGTCCTTTTACATGCTATCTTAACTGTTTAGGATGGTATTTTATTCCAGATGAAGATGTTATCTCATTTGCCATGAGATGCATGGCAACATGTATGCATAGTCCATACAACAATTTGAGTGACCCTCAACATCCATGCTCCCATGAACCATCAGTGTTGAAGCACCCCTGATTTGGGATCACTGCTCTTTAATAAAGTAAGGATTCAGCACAGATTTGGCAAAAATAAAATGATAAAGTTTCTTCATAGCGTTTTCATATTGCCAGGATGGTAGCATCAGCAGGGTGATTTGTTCGGAGTAACATAGGGAAAGAGTTACATATGTTCCCACAACCTAGATTCTGAAGGTACGAGCATTTAAATCTATTGAGCTTTAGGGTAGTTTTGAAATGTCTAGGTGATATCTTTATTATTTTATTAATCAGAATCCAGACCTTTTGAAAAAACATAATACCTTTTGTAATGTGTCTCTGAGTATATCCAGTGCATGTGGTTATTAGAAGACTGCCTCTTGACTGGGATGTTACTTGTATATTTTCAGGTGATTAGCAACTACTATTGTTCTTAGGAATTTTATAGAAATATTGCATTAGTACTTATTTCATTGGTTTCCAGTTCTTAGAGAGATATAAAATGTTTTATGGCTGTGAGGTCTTAATAAAGAGAGTAACGGTGGATTCGGTAAGCATGCTGTTAAGCCAGAAATCAAAGTGGTTCAAGAGGTACTCAAGACTCTTCAGCTTACAATCCCAGCTCTGTGATTTATTAGGCCTGTAATCAAATAATGATGCCTGTTTGGTTTATTATACTTATTGCAAGAGTTAATACAAAGAATGAACAGAGTGTTACCTGGCATGGTATGCATTAAAAAAAAAAAAAAAACATTCCTGGTTTGGAGACATGGCTCAGCAGTTAAGAGCTGCTCTTGCAGAGGCCCTGGGTTGGATTCCCACATGACAGCTCACAACCGTTATAACTCCAACTCAAGGGCACTAATGCCCTCTTCCACCAGCACCAGGTACATAGGCATACATACAGGCAAGACAACTATATACATTTAAAAAATTAGCATGTATCATTCCTGCTGCAACTCATGTCACATAGCCCTGGGCCATAACATAGGGTTAGAAATTCAAAGCATAATAAGCCACATGGTAGAGTGAGCTCCAGAAGTGAGCAGTTTAAACACAGTCTTATGGATTGTGAGCATTACCACCATGCTCATCTGTATTCCGGTGTTCCTGACTGTGTTACATGATATGCTGGGGTGTGCTTCCCAGAAAGACTTGAGCAGTGTTCACTTAGAGCCATCCTCAGCACTGAGCTTTGCAACAGCATTCGACTGAGAAACTTGGAGAGGGTCATATGGAGGTGGTGATTAAAAGCTTGTAAAAGAAGATCTATGGAGGAAGGCTATAAGAAATTTGGCTTGTTTACCCTGGAGAAGAGAAGACTTATGGGTGATTTAATGCCGCTATTGAAGCATAAGAGGGTTCTTTTCTAGAGCCTTGTGGTAATCTCTTCTATAACTCTCCAGAGATCCACTCAGGAGGGGGTGGGCTGACAGTGCAGTGAAGGATTTACAGTAGGTAGGAAAAGCATTCAGTGTGGAACTAAAAAAAGAAAAGAAAAAGAAAAACTAAACTGAAACTGGAAGTTCAGTCTGGGGAGGTTTTAATAAGAGTCATTTGAAGTGGTTGACTACTTCCTGCCTCAAGATGGTGGGGCATATTGTTCAAGAAAATGCTCTCAGTCCACCAGACTCAGAAACAGCCATGTTTTAGAGGGCAGTTCTTCCCATCAGCAACAGTGTACACACTTTAAAATGACAAACCCTATGATGAAGGGCTTACCTCAGGCTGGTTATGTCAACACCCAAACCCAGCTGTTCTGAGGATGTAGGTTCTGTAGGCTCTTAGCATGAGCCATGTCTGTGTGCCCTGACTCTTCCACGTGCTCTCCATATTGTCAATACAGAAACTTCAATGTACTTGTCAGGCTTTCAATGAAAACACTGAAAGTACTGGCAGCTACACTTAGTTCCAATGATAGCAAAGCAAATGAGATAGCATCTTCACCTGGAATAAAACAGCATCCTAAACAGTTAAGACAGCATGTAAAAGAACAGCTTAAGTGGTACAGAGTTGGCTTGGAAGTTTTTCACTGAGACCCTGTCCAATGTCTTGTACAGCCAGAGAAGGAGTACAGGGCAGTTGGCCCTTGAGATGAACTTACATTAAAGATAAGTAGGGATTCACTAGGTGTATTAAAGAAAAAAAAAACAATGTCGTGGAAGGCTTGAGGAAAAGCATGAAAAATTTATGAAGTTATAAAGGATTGTTCTGGTAGCTGGTGTGTGCTCAGAACCATGTTATCAATAGAGATTCACTAATGACATGTGTCTTTGGGGCACTTAAGATGTGGCATCTAAAGTAAAGTGTGTTCTAAGTATAATATACCTACCAGATGTCAAACACTTAGGACAAAACAAGAATGTATTTTATAATTTTTAACTTGTTATAGGTCAAAATGATAATTTGAGTTTAATACATCAAAGAACTGCTATTAAATTATTTCATTTTCTAATGTGGTTATTAGGATAATTTAAATTATGTGCATGCACATTTTTTATAATAAAAGAGCATGCTGGGAATGTCTTTCTGTATGTTGTGAATGTGTTGCTCTGATTGATTGATAAATAAAATGCTGATTGGCCAGTAGCCAGGCAGGAAGTATAGTATAAGCGGGATAAGCAGAGAGGAGAATTCTGGGAACAGGAAGACTGAGTCAGGAGTCACCAGCCAAACACAAAGGAAGCAAGATGTAAAAGTACCAGTAAGCCATAAGAAATGTGGCAACTTATAGATTAATAGAAATGAGTTAATTTAAGATATAAGAACTAGATAGCAAGAACCCTGCCATGGCCATACAGTTTATAAGTAATATAAGTCTCTGTGTGTTTACTTGAGTCTGAGCAGCTGCAGGAGCTGGTGGACACAGGAAAACTCCAGCTACAACGACATATGCCTATGGATATCTCTTCAATGTAACTCCTTAGAGAACATTCTGTAGACAGTTACCGAAGCCTCAATGGGCGTTGGAACTTCCAGATCAAAGCTGGAATGGCTACCCACTACAATTCTGGAAGAGGATCCAGAAAGTTTGTAAGAGTCAGAGGACCAGGAAGTCTGCAGTGAGACTCTGTGTCTTAGAAATGGCTGCCTACACAAGGCCTGACTAATGATATTATCAATATACATGCTAACATAGAAGGGGAAAAACCTCACAGTCACAGCCCTACAAAAGAACGACAGGCATCTAATGACTGCTAAGAGAGAATTTGCCTCTCCTATAGAGGAGCCCCCTAGTTGGTTCTCCAATACAAAGTGGTCATCCCTGAAATCAAATTTATACAAACAAAAACAGGCTGAGCAGATTGTATTTATATCTTGTGCATCTGTATCTAAATATGTAACAACATTAAAATAAAAAGAGGTCATCAATTTGAGAGGGAGAATTGGGGATCATGGGAGAGAAAATAGGAGGGGTTGGAGGAAGGAAAGAGAATGGGGAGAAATGCAATTATATTTTAATTTAAAAACATTTAATTTTTTTAAAATTATTTTTGGGACTATAATATAATTGCATCATTCCTACTTCCTTCCAAACCCTCCCATATACCTCTTCTTTTTCTCTTTCAAATTCATAGCATCTTTTTTACAATTAATTTTTGGGGTGTGTGTGTGTGTGTGTGTGTGTGTGTGTGTGTTCCTAAATATACATATACAACCTGCTCAGTGCATATAATGTTACTTGTATGTAAATATTTTCAGAATTGACCACTGATATTAGATGATCAGCTGGTGTGTTCTTCCTGGGGAATGACTATTTCCCTAGCTCTCAGCATTCCACGGTTGCCTATAGTCTCTTGTGTAGTGTTTGAAGCCTTCTGAGTCCCTCTCCCCAATGTGTTATCCCCCATCCACATTAGCATTATTGGTGGTGTCCTTGTTCAGCTCCTCCTTAGGCAGCCATTTTGGTAAGACTTTATTGATGTAGTTTCTGGCATTCCTAGAAACAATCTAATAGCAAACTGTTGCTCTGGCTCTTATAATCTTTCTACCCTCTCTTCCACAACGATAATGAACCCTCAGTTGTGGGAGTTGTATAGTATATATATCCGTTGGGACTGGGCTCCACAGCTCTGCATTTTGATGGATTGTGTTTTTCTATAAAGGTCTCTGTCTATTCCAAAGAGAAGTTTCCTTCACTTATCAGTGGGTATAAGGACAAATATTTAGAATGTAGTAATGGAGAAAGCAAATCTATGGTTTTATTAATATAAAAACCGACCAAGTACAACTATAATTTTGCAGTCTGTTATATACACATGTATGCATATCATAGAAACCTTCAAAACAAAACAAAAGGTCACAAGTTTATTCTTATGCTTTGAAATATTCTCTGATAGTCATATTGTATTTGCTTTCTTTTAGGTTTTTGGAGACTCATTATATTGGTTTCAAAACTTACTAATGGCTCAAACTTCCTCCTTAAAGTTCTGAGATATTATGTTATCCAATAGCTGGTTTTATTCTTTGGTTACTGGTATTTCTTTGTTATCAGCACAGTGATAAGTCTATCAAGATGTAGAATTAAGGGAATGACAAGAATGGCACTATGAAGTTGAAAGCCCTGTCATGGCATATAGGGAAGCAAAAGAAGGTTCCAAACCAGTGTTTGTCAACCTGAAGGTAATGGTCCCTTTGGCCATTGCATACCAGATATCCTGTATATCAGATATTTATGTTACAATTCATAATAGTAGCAAAATTACAGTTATGAAGTAGCAATAAAATAATTTTATGGTTGGAGGTAGCCACAACATGAGGAACTGTGTTAAAGAGTTGCAGCATTAGCAAGGTTGAGCACAACTGCTCTAAACAGAGAATACTCTACTGCTAGTGAAGAGAAGAGAATTAGGAATGTATCAGGCACAGGAAAGAGAAAAGCTTTCAAAAGAGATATCTTGGGATTTAGTGAATAGCTGTGAGTAGCAGGACTGTAAGAGTCTGTAGTTGAGTCTTTGCTTCCTGGTTTGAGTGAGGAAATGGATGTGGTACTGTTGGCAGTGATAAAGATTATACATGGGGCTAGTTTTGAAATACTAGGAACCCGAGTAGAGATACTGTGATGGGAGATGAATGCATGGCATCTACAGTGACCATGAGTCAAGCCATCAGGATTTACCTTCTACAAGCAGCTATAGCTATAACTGGGAAAACCCAAAGATGAAGTGCAGAGAGGAAAATGACTAGAGAGGAGGATGGACTCCAAAGAAATGGGAACCTTTAGGGATCCCACCAAGCCATAAGAGGACTAGCGACCTATTGAAGCCAAGGAAGGAGAGCAACAGCTCAAGAGACTGGGACAGCTACTCATTCCATTGAGACCAGTGCTGGGAGGGGCCTACCTGATGTGTGCAGGCCGTTAAGAAGAAATTCTTCCAGAAAATGGCAGATAACTGAAGCTGCTTAGGAAAAGAACAGAAAAGGAAGAAACAGAGCTGATAGTTTTACACAGTTTTAAAAGAAGCTGGCCTTGGAAGAAATGTGAGGCTGGGGACAGAGAGACTAAGAACATGTGGTTCCGTAGCTGAAGGCAATGAAGCCAAGTCTACCAGGAAACAAAGGCTCTCACAGGTAAGCTAGAAGCTACAGAATTTACTGTGCTTGGGACATCAGAGTAATGGAAAGCCTCCTCGGCAAGGAAGCATGAGCAGAATGGGAGGGCAGAGAAGCTGTGAGGCAGGTCTCCCTCCACAGCTGCACTGGGGGAATCATTGAACAGCTGGCAGCATCAGGCACAGCAGGATGCATTTTTCTCCTATAACACTGAGAGTAATTCAGCTCCAAGGCCAGAGAGAAAGGTGATGATTTGAGCAAGGACTGTGTTTGTGCCAGAGCTACAAAACATGAGCTAGACAGGGCAAGAGAGAGGGCAAAACAAGCATAAAGAGCAGCAGGGGTGAAGGACCTTAAGAAGTCAAAGCTCAAGTGTGCCTGGAGGAAGAAGACAGAAAGGAGAGGAGATTGTATCAGCCTTTAAGGTTTTTGAGATCAGCGTTCACAGACAGCCATTACGGAGAATATCATGTACTCAAGTTGATGACATCCCCATGAAAATATTGGACAGGATCTGCAACTTCATTATATTCCTTGTTTACTGTCAGATATTTTCAGGTCCAAAATGTTTCAAGATTACTCTGGTCATTTCAAACAATATCTGCGTACACATGGGAAAAACTCTTTGAAGCAAAGACTACTGTATGTGTGCCAGAGAAATGGGTAGAAAAAAAGAGGGAAAGAGAAGGGAGGGAGAGAAAGGGAGAGATGGAAAGAGAGAAGAGAGAAAGAAGGAAGGAGGGAGGAGGGAAGAGGGAAGAGAGAGAGACAGAGCAGACATGGAAAAATACAAGAGAAAAGAGGGAGGGGAGAGGGAGAGAGAGGGAATTTCTTTGTGAAAAAAAGGTAAACTGAAGTTCAAAATGCAGTTGAAAAATTAACACGTAGCTATGCTGTTTTTTCTATTATCGAATGTAAAAATATTTTGGAGCTTATTAAATTATGTTAAATGCAAAAAAGGCTAACATCCTACAAGGCTAGTCGTGACAGGACTGGTGGTAGGTGCTGGTGCTGTGACATTTGTAAGGGCTGTGTCTGTGTACACCTGGCAGAGCAGGAGTGAAGCTCAGGAAGGAGATGTTGCATGGGTGACTGCTGTATGCTTTTGCCCTATCCTTCAGAGGCTCACTGTGTGTTCCAGGGTGACCTGGGTTGTAGGACTTAGAAATTTGTGTTGCAGCAACCTTCCTAAGGGTATTGGTCAGTGGAATGATTAGCTGCCCTTTCTGTGGGCCCTTTGCTACAACTTGATCTCCAGTTCCATCTCCACTTGCAAAAAGGACTCTGAGCTCCAATTTAATATAAGACAGACAGTGGTTCCAAGACTTTCCTGTTCCAGAAACATCCCCAGGCATTCAGCTATGCTGGCAACTATGGAGCAGGAATGTTGCCCTTCATATGGCCACCATTGCATTCTTCTGGGTGGTCCCACAGCCCTGGGCCATAGGGATTCCACTTTGGACATTATTTGTCATTTTTCTTAGTTTTTTAGGGAGCTGATAGTTACAGTGTGTGTGTGTGTTGGAGGGAGGCAGCCTGGCTGAAGGCCTCTTTGAATGTTTTTATTACTTTCAGTGGTAACTGATGGTTTTTATGTTTATTACTGCTTTAAATTTTTTTTACTACTTTTGATGAAAACTGCAATTTCATGTTATAGTGGAATTGTTAAATATGTAAAAAAGAGGCATAAAGTAACCTAGACAAGGCTACAAATAGGAATCATACTAGAATAGCTCATGCCTGAGAAGTATCACTCACCTTGAAGCACTTGATGTCTTGTAGCAGGCTCTGGCTTATGTTTGAAGGCTAAATCCTGAGACTACTAAGCTCAGCTTTAAAACCAATGTGGTTTACTTGTTTACACTGTGAGTTGTATGTAGGAACTCATTATGAAGTGTTTGGTCTGGTCTTTAATGTAGAAAAATGATGTTCCATAGCTTAGCAGTAATGTGCCTTGCATATTGGTACTGTTAGAATCAATCATTGCCAGCTCTCTCAGAGTCAGCATCATTCAGACAGGAACAGCAAATCCTGGACTACCCGTATTTTTATCCGAGACCCTTGTGTGGAGTCTACTTCTCTCTGAAGGGTTGGTCACAATTAGACGGACATTGTCATGCTCATGAAAAAATGAATGCACTGCGCAGTTCTCTGCTTCACTAGTGACCACTGTGCAAAACTGTCTTCTCTCTTAGGTGACATGCCATCTTCTCCAAAGATAAAAAGACATTTATCTTGTCTAGTAAAATCTGTCCCTGATACTCATTTGCTACTTAGAGGCAGCATTAAGTATGCTTTCCATCATGTCTGGTTCTCTATTGGGTCCGTTTATAAAGTGAGATAGTGCCTGCTCTGTCAAGATGGTTTCTCCTTGGGTAGATGAATAGAGTTGCCATTGTACTGCTGTCCTCATCAATGATGCACATTCAAGTTCACAACATTGTAAGATGCACAGAACTACTGTGGGATGGTCTTTGTACACTGTGAATATGTGTTGCTACTATTGGTTAAAAAAAAGAAGCTGTTTTGGCCTATGGTAAGGCAGGATAAAGAGCCAGGCCTGAAATCCAAGAGCAATATAGGGAGAAGAGGGCAGAATCAGGGCAGACACCATCTAGCCACCCAAGGAGCAACATGCCAGCCGACCAGTAATGCCACGGCCACATTGCAAAATATAGATTAATAGAAATGGGCTAATTTAAGAGGTAATAGCTAGCTAGCAATAAGCCTGAGCCATAGACCAAATAGTTTGTAATTAATATTAAGCCTCTGATTGGTTATTTGGGTACTAGCAGGTGGGAAAGATGTATCCAGCTACACAGAACAAGTCTTACACCTGCTATGTACTTTCTTCCTTCCAAACTCTAGGATTCCTTGGAATTTGAGGACTAAATATACTCAACTGTCAACTGTTCAAAGTTATCATTCATGACATTCAGTGATGCATAACTTGAGTTGCATACTGTGAGGAGCCTGGGGATGCATGATTCAGCCAGTAGGGGATGCCCTGTCTGACAAAAATGCACACTAGAACAGGCTTTGCTGCCTTTTGGTTGGTCACATGATCTCTTCTGAAGCACTGCCTTCTAAATCAATCTAGATATTTACAGACCCATTAAGGAGTTAAAGGGGTCATGTATATTTTACATTTGTATTATACACATGGAGGAAATTTCATGCCACATGGTATTTGTGACTGGGGTTGGTGAAAACTTTTGGATGGAGAGAGAGAGAGAGAGAGAGAGAGAGAGAGAGAGAGAGAGAGAGAGAGAGAGAGAGAGAGAATATGTGTGTGCATGTGAATGTATAGAAGTAGCACAGCTCAGAAGGAAGCTGTTGTTATTCCTGGATGATGTATGTACTGCAGGAAACATGGAAAGACTAGGTGCTCTAGGTTACCTGAGTGATATAAGGAGGTAGACTTAGGGAGTTCCTACACTGAGCTGCCTCCCAGTGAACTATCCTCAGATCACAGGTTGCCCATGAGTTTTCCAAGTTCACCCTGGAAGGAATCAAGTGTGACCATAATGACCATACCTGCCTCCTTCCAGGTACCTTATCTTGCCTACCATATTGTCAGTTTTTTAATTGACAGATTTGTTCATTTGAATGCACATCCATGTATTTTTGAAGTCCTTGAACAGTACTAAGATGAAAGACAAGATGGGATATTTAAGGGAATTCTGACCAGGGACAGTCCTAGAGTCTAACTCTCATAAACTGAGTGCCACTGAGGAAGTAAACCGACTTATTGAGACTCAAGAGTCACTATTCACTAAATAAGGCAGCATTGGTTATATTTCAGAAAATAGATAGAGAATGGAAATTCTACATCAGAATCCTCAAACCTTGTTTTAGGCTAATGTTGGAAGATGTGGCTTCACATAGGAACTCAGCCTGTTTTATGCTTTGCTTTTGTAAAAACTCTAAACTTTAGGCTGTTGAAGTAAGATGAAGTTATAGGAGGAGGCATGTTTGTTTTAATTTCTGTAAGTGGTCTGCCTCCCTGGGTTTGTTTCTTGGAACATCACAGAATTCTCTAGTCTTGAGTATAAGAGATATGAGGTTACAAATCAAGCCTGCACCCTACTTTGGTGTGGCTCCAAGATGCCCAGGAGCTGACTTGGGCTACAACTTCTCTAACTACAGTCTTCCATTTCGCTTAACAACTATTTTCTCAGTTTCTGGGGTATGGTTACTTGAATGAATAATATTCTCCATAGGTTCATATATTTAAACACTTGAAGTACCTCTCCCTCTGGATGGTAGTGCTGCTTAGAAAGGTTATGAAACCTGAAGAAGATAGAGTCTTGCTGAGGAAGGCCATTATGGGAAGACTTTGAGGTGGTTTATTGCCAATCCTTATTTCCTGTGTATGGATGAAAATGTGACCATTTTCCTGCTCCTAGTTCTGTACTTTCCCTTCTTGCTGCCATGGCTTCCCTGCCAGGGTAGACTCCATCTCTCTTGAACCTAATCCGAAATTAATCCTTTCTTTTTCTAAGATGCTTTTGGTCGTAGTATTTTATCACAAGAGAAAATGACCTAAATATTTTTCATATTTATTTAGCAAAACCATGAATGCAATTCTGGAAGCACTATCCAGGCTGTTCTTGCACCCAAGAATTGGTGCACAAGATGGAGCTGCCTGAAGACTGGGGTGATGTACACAGAGAGGTCAAGAGCGTGTCGACTGTTTTGAGGAGATTGAGAGGAACAACTTAATCAGCCAGCAGTTTATTCTCTTTTCCTTTTCCATCTTTTTTTTTCATTCTTTACTTATGAAAGTTTTGTAGCAAGGAAATAAAACCTACTTTTCTATGAGTCTTGATATAAATTTCTTTCCTGTAATGATTATTGACATCCATATCATTTATTTATTCTGATGAGAATAAGACTATAGTAGTTACAAAATTTGACAGAACATCTATAGTGTGAAGTGTGTAAGATGCATTGTGTAAGCATTTTTAAAAGACTAAGCACCTAATCTGAGTCAGCGTCTATGTCCAAAATAGTATTAGCTGGAGAAAAAAAAGTCATGGTTGTTAAACATGTGTGGGAGCCACTGAGGATTTGGGATTCACTCCACCCTATCCCACCCTCCTGAAGCTGTGTGGTTTGGTTACTGTGTAATAAAATGGGCTTAATGTGTGTAGTTTGAAGAAGTCAGTTTCAATCTAAAGGTTTTATAAAAGTCTATTTTGTTTCTTTATAGCACACCAAAATCATTTAGTTCTGGCATGTACCCTAGCTGACTACATTGATTTATCTAAGTAGAAAAACAGTTTTATTTTACAAGGAAGAAAAGACAGAAATCATAGCCAACATCACAAAGTGGATTAAGAAGGAAAGTAATGATCTTGGCCTAGGTCCACCTGGGAGGGCTTTGTGTCCCAGAAGGAGGCTGACCCAACCTCTGGGGTGTTTCCAATCTGAAAACTGAACTAATGCAGGAAACGCCTAGTTGGGGCAGTCGTACTTCTATATAGGGAGATGACTAAGTTTCTGCTGAACTTGCTATTTACTGAGTCCTAAGTAGAAGTTCAATCCATCCGGATCAACGTCCTAAGGAATCAAGGCCTAAGTAGTGTCCCATTTATATAATTAAGTTTCTTGAGGAGATAGCTGCTAAAAAGGCCACACAGTTTCAACATCATCTCTGGTTGAAACCTGGTCAAGAATGGGACATCAATTTTTTTTTTGTTGTTGTTGTTTTTGTTTTTTAACTAGGCTCCTTTTGGCTTCACAAATAAGCTAGATTTTAACCATTGCGGCTTCCTTGAGTCGCTCTAAGCAAAGGCTTGTTCTGTGGTCTAACTTTTTGTTTTGTTCCTTTCCTTGGGTAGCTGAAGTCCAATAAAGTCATTGTTCTATGTGGAAAATGCTCAGGATAATTGATGAATTTCAAGTCACACCCATGCTGCAGTGCTGTGACATTAACAGATTTTTCACATATTATCAAATTTCATCTCTAGACCCTCACCTGTTATCCTCCTCAGTGGGTAGGAGCAAGCAAAAAACACCCAAAAATCCTTCAGTTTAAAGATCCTAAAACATTGAGGAAAAGACTATTGAGCAGCCCATGGATAACAATAGGTAAGCCTATCAGTGCTGTGACAGACATCAGGAAGACACAGGAACAAAGACTCATGGAATGGAGTGATGAAGCCCTCTCCTAGGAGCTGAGCATTACTGGACAGAGTCTGGAAAGTTAGAAGCATTTGTGCTTGGACATGGGCACTTGAGTGTTTTAGTCATCAGTCAGCTTATTTAAAGGTTCTTTTGAAGTATGTTTGGGCAACCCAGTGGCTAGGAAACAGAATCATGGTGAGTGCTTTAAAAAGGATATGAGTGACACTAACATTGTTGGAATATCACTTTTGATAATGTGTAGAATGGGGTTTGGGGTAAAATTGGTGGGAAGTCAGAGGCTTTTGCATAAGTCTGGGTGAGACATAGGAGGTACAGATAGAGAGAAATGGACCAATTTGGGATGCACTTGAAATTAGCAGCTGATGGACTGTAGAAGGGAAGAGAAAGGGGAAGGCAGGGGAGAGAAAGAAAGGGACACAAAGGGAAGGAGAAGTGAAGGAGACTGGAGTTGAGAAAGAAGATATAAAAGCTGTTGCTGTGGATATCGTTCTGTATAAATAAAACACTGATTGGCCAGTGGCCAGGCAGGAAGTATAGGCGGGACAAGGAGAGAGGTGAATTCTGGGAAGTGGAAGGCTGAGTCAGAGAGACACTGCCAGCCTCCGCCATGACAAGCAGCATGTGAAGATGCCGGTAAGCCACGAGCCATGTGTCAAGGTATAGATTTCTAGAAATGGATTAATTTAAGATATAAGAACAGTTAGCAATAAGCCTGCCATGGCCATACAGTTTGTAAGCAATATAAGTATCTGTGTTTACTTGGTTGGGTCTGAGCGGCTGTGGGACTGGCGGGTGACAGAGATTTGTCCTGACTGTGGGCCAGGCTGGAAAACTCTAGCTACAAGCTGTATTAGAAAGTGATGAGAAAACAAGCTTACTTGAGAAATGGAAGCAGCAGCCAGTGGTACCATCTGGGGGCTTGCGGATGGCTTATGAACATCAAGTTCAGGCAGTACCATTTGATGAACATGCCTTGTGATGTAGAATATGAAACCAACTTCTCTCCTCCCACTAATCCCTTTTCTTGTGTACTAGGAAATGTTTTCTTTTAGCCACAGAGAGAACCCTGAGCCAGTCCCCAGGGCTCCAGCTGTGATAGGAAACAAAAGAAGATTCTAAGCTCAAATATAGGAATGGATTTACCCATTTATGTCAGCGTTCCAGTATTCACTTGCATTCAGTACTTTGCAGCTCTTCCAACACTGGTACTCAGAGAGACAGGAGGGAGAGACACAGCAAGCCTGTCAGTGGCACTTTTTGGATTGATGCTCCAAGCTCTGATGTATCATTTTCTCTTCTGTACTTTTGTGTTGCTGCTATCTCTACCCCCTAGAATTTTTTTCTAAGCCCATCTATAATTGCAACTACTGTGATTCAGGTATAATCTGTCTCCTGAGAACTACTCTCTTCTCTGCTTCTAACTTTCCAGAAGTCCAGCCACTGACATGTCTCTGCAGGAATCTACCAATTGGTTCTCATCATGAACTCAAAGGCTTCAAGGTCTTTCATTGGGCCCATCTCTGACCTCAGGAAACAATCACACTCCTGCCCTTCAAAAGCTACACAAGAAAGGATTCCGTGAAGCTGCTTCTCCTCAGCTTCTACAGCAAAGAAGTTTACTGATGATACAGTTTGAAGGAAGACTGTGGGATAAGGTGGCAAGGAAAGACTGGAGGAAGTGGTAATTAGAGGTCAAAGAGAGCAAAGTCCGATGGGAACCTTGTCCATCTTCCATTTACGTGCTGATGGAATGGTGAATAGATGGCAGGAATGAACAGGAAGCAAAATTACTAGTGAATAAGGAGAAGTTGGTATCACAGAGTTGGTAGAAACCTGAGGAGATACAGGATTGAGAGTAGAGTGTTCGGATGTTGTGTGTGGGTGTTGTGCTCAGAGGAGCAACAGGCTCTTTAGGTCTTAAGGAGAGGAATTGCTTAGAGCCAAAAAGGACTAGGTAGAATCATGCCTACAGGCCACCTCTAAAATAATAGCAAAATGCTCCTAAGTCCATGAATGTGATTTCATGAGTGTTTTTTTTAAAACAATTGAATACATGTATGAAGTTCTCTGAGATTTTTGTACATGTATAAAATGAAATGTGGTCATCAGTTAATCCCATTCCTCCAACTCTTCCCCTATTCCTCCCAATACATCTTCCTCCCAACTTCATGTCTTCTTGTTCGATTTTATTTTTGGACAACCTGCTAAGTCTAATTACTGATACACAAGTACGTAAGTGTGGGACCATGCACTGGATCATGGGAAACCTACTAATTAATGGCCACACCCTCAGAGAAAAATGCTTCTCCTGCTCCCAGCAACTATCAACTACCAATAACTCAAGAAGGGATAAGGCCTGGGGATCTGTGCTGGAATTGTGTCTGGCTTGGTTTAACACAGGTCTTGTGAAGGTAAGCACAGCTGGTGTGAATCCATGAGTGCAATGGACATGTCATATCCAGAAGGAATTTTACAGTTCAGCCTCCTCTCCTGTGATGTTTTCTGAACCTGGTGGAGGTAGAAGATGAGGGTTGATAAAGCTGTCCCATCTAGGGCTGAGCCCTCATACACTCTTCTTCTCTGCACTTTGTCCAGTTGTCTGTCTCTGAATCAATTGCTGCCCAATATGAAATGCTGCTTCTCTGACCAAGGTTGCAAACAGCCCAGGTCTACTAGGTATAAACATAAATATCTAGAAGTCAATTTGACACCATGATTATTTATGAAAATAACAAAAGTAGGTTCTCCCATAGGACCATTGACCTAACCAGCCATTGGCTTTTGGTCAGGATTACAGTAGAGGCATGAAATTCTCCCTCCCCCTATGGATCAGGTCTCAAATCTAACCTGAAGCATTTATCTAATTACAGGCATTATTTTACCCCCTTTCAAGAGCAAGTAAACAGCTCCACAGAGAAAGGTTCATCATAGCAGCAAGGGCATGGACAACAGCCAAGAATCCAGGTTGTTGCAAATGATGCTATTTCTGCCTGATCCAGGATAAGTCTTAATGCCAGAGATCTACATTTAAAGAATGACTTACAAAACATGTTCAAAAATCAGTCCAGCTATCAGTGAGTGAAGGCAAATATTCTATGTGCTAGATACTTTTTTTTACCTTTTCCTGAGAACACTAGACAATGTCCAGAGACATTTAATTTATTTTATTTAAATAACATTTTTCCCCATTTATTTCACATACCGACCGCAGTTTCCCCTCCCTTCTCTCCTCCAGGCAGTTCTAACAGGCACATTTTCTACTGCAGCACATTCATTGAAAACTAGATAGCTCAGATGAAACAGTCTAATGTTGCCTTCTAGTTCATTGAGGATGAATAACAGTCAATGCACAAAACCAATAGAAGGGAAGAGATCACAACACTCAGAGCTGAAATTAACGAAATGAGGTCTCAGCAAGTACAGGATCCACAAAACCAGGGTTGGTTCTTTGAAGTTTAGCAAGAATGACAAGCCCTTAGCGACAATAATCAAGATAAATCTAGAGAAGCCCCAGTGGGGTAGAATAAGAACCAAGGTGGGGTAGTATGGCAGATACCACTGAAATCTAGAAGGTTCCATTTTTCCAATATAATGTTTTTATTGATTATTTGGGAATTTTACATCATGCACCCTGATCACACACACCCACCTCCCAGTCCTCCCTGCTTGTGACCTCTCCCCGACCGATAAAAAAAGTCCAATTTGTGTTGCCCATATACTCAGGAGGATGGTCAAACTCCTGGTAGCCAGCCTCTCAAAGAAAACTTCCCCACCCACACCCCAGCCATAAGCCATCAACTGTGGAGAGCTACACTTCAGCATCCCTATCACAACTTTCAAATGTTGTGTTCAGTGGCTTTCTGTCTAGGTCGTTACCTCCTTTTTGGGGAGTGGAGGGTGGGGTAGCCTTCCATGTCCCTCCCTGTGAGTCTGTAGCCATCAATACCACTGCAAAAGTAGTTTCCTCACCTATTACAGTCAGTGGGAACATGGATTATGAACCGTTACATGGCTTCTGGTGACAGCATAGGCAATGGACATCTACATGGTCTCTAGCATCAGCACAGGCTGTGGACCTTAGCATGGTCTCCGTTGTTGGCAGTACAGACCATGGAGATCAACACAACTCTCTGCCACAGCACAGACCATGGACATCATCATAGCCCTTGGTAGCAGCACGGATCAGGAACATCAACGTGGACTCTAGGGCAACAAAGACCAGAGACACAAATATGGTCTCCAGCAGCAGCCTGGCCCATAGGTATCAACATGGCCTCAGGTGGCAGCAAGATCATGGACATTCTCCTGGTCTCTTTGGTAACATGGGCCATGGACATCTTAATTTAGAAATTTTATGCTTTGGTGTGTTGGAAACTTTAGAATAAACATATGAAATTTCTAGATTCTTATCACTTATTAAAAGTGAACCTAGAGAATATCAGTAGCTTAAGCTAGATAATAGCAATAATGAGTCTGAGGCACTAATGAAGTCTTATAATTTGACCTCAAAAGAAACCTAGCAACACTTCTCAGATCGGTCCATCCAATAGAAGAAGGAGGGATGCTTTTGAACTCATTCTGTGAAGCCAGTGTTATGTTGCTATGAAACATGTAGTGTTTACATAAAGTAGTTACAGTACTTTAACTGTAGTATTGAAATAGCGTTTTATGTATTGGGGAATCAATTTTTAAAATATTCATTATTTATCTGGATATCACTTAATTCAGGACATTTCTAGTTATACCTTCCACGTGAAGATGACTTGGAATCTTGAACTGATTAATATTCTGTAATAAAAAAAATTTGTACAGCTTTGCAACATTTATGCACTTTGCATCTTTGAATGATGCTGGACGTAAGCATGTTCTTTGTCAGGACTCCTCAGGAGCTACAATCTACTTTAGCACTTGCAGATGTGATACTTTCTCTCCCTTCATGTTTAGTCCTGCATTATATAGACTACTTCAACCTTTAATGCAAATCATTTTCCATTGTTTTCTCTGCCTTATATTGCTGTCACTTTATAAAACATTCCCAATCTTTAAGAACAGCTAATTGTCCGACAGCTGACCTTGCATGCAAACGGCCTCACTAGTCCTGTTAAACATTTAACAAGCAGTCACCAGAATTGTACACAGGTGGATCAGGGTAAAACTTTAAATAAGCATGTCTGAATGACACATTTTCTCCTTTTTTAAAAAACAGATTTCCCCTAAATCAAGTATATGCTATTTGGTGAAGCTGATTTTCTTGATTTAACCAAATTCAAGACAAAAAATTAAAATCAAAAAGCTTATTTTATCTCTTATTTTGTTTAGACCCATCCCAAACAGAAGAACAAAAGTGGAATCCCTGATTTCTTTTTAAATGAAATTGTTAGAATTTTAAATGGTTGATAGCTGGATTCTTTTAATAATTTATTAATAAATGAAGGAATGTTAGGGATTCATGGAAGTAAAAGTATATTTGTTATAGGTAAACCCTGGATGAACTCCTTACCTGAATTATAAGTATATGTTTATGATTGGTTGAGTACTTATTAATATTTATTCATAGAGGTTCTAAAGTGTTAGCTTTCCATCTATAAAACTGCTTTTCTTATAATTGTGATTATATACTTACTTTTAAGGAAGATATTCTGCTGAATTTTATAATCAAGAACACAAGGCAAATAAGTTGATGTTCAACTTTTTTTTCATATTGAAAATTCAATTCCTATTGTATTACAGAAGGTTTTATGAGGGTATAACAACTCTTTTATTTTGTGAACTAATGTGGAGAGGATATGATGTGTGGTGGTATATATGTGTTTGTACTAATTCTGAAGAATTTAGTAAGAAAAGTAAAACTTGGGTGCATATTTGTGTTTTGGTTATTTTCAGTTCTCTAGAGCAATCCACCATCTTTAGCTTCCTAAGGCCACATGGAGGCACAGGCTCTGAAAGCACTATCATTTAACTAATCTTGA
The DNA here is from genome assembly GCF_949786415.1 of Peromyscus eremicus. Lineage (NCBI taxonomy): Eukaryota > Metazoa > Chordata > Mammalia > Rodentia > Cricetidae > Peromyscus > Peromyscus eremicus. The sequence goes on from NC_081417.1 coordinate 100,956,593, forward strand.
AGTATCCCCACACCCCAATCTATCCATCACTGGGCCCTCCCCGGATGGGTCCCTGCTATAGGCACAAACATATGTTGGACCTATTACTCCTGTATTCCCCTGGGAGCCTGCAGAGGATGGAGAATCTGAGAAGTGGAAGAGGCAGAAGCAGGAAAGTATAATTAGAGAGGTAAAGAAACCAAGGAATAATAATTTAGTTACAGTGTGAGAAATACAGCATAGAAAAACCCATACCCAGAAATGGAATCCACTGTAACAGTTGGTGAATTAAAAGTGATAAGTGATAAGTGACATTTTCAGGAAATTGGATTCCCACTGCAGCATATCACTAGGCAAAATCCTGGTAAGGCTTGAACACGTGAAAAAATTAAAATCACACCTTTGCTGCAGAGCAGTGTAAAACATGTGTGGAACATAGGACATGAGAGAAAAAGGAATTTTATTTTGAGAATTAAGGGCTAAACATGGAACTTGGTGTCCAAGTTTGATCACACCTTAGGTCAATGTTTGACATCCTTCTGGCCTTGAAACTGTAGTGGGTGAGCTGGGAATGATGAACATTGGAAAGACATTTGCAAGTGTACTCTCAAGTATTTTCAATCAACTGCTGAAGAATTTGATGATATCTTTAGGTACTCATCTTAAAATGTCATGAAGATGTAATGCTGGGAAATCATTTCTCACCTGTGGCCTGGCTGTTGTGAATAAAATGTCGCTATGACTGACCTGGTATAAGTCACCAGAGAAAAAGTCTATGACTGGTTTCAATGTTGATCTCTAGCCTCTATCTTGGTTTGGATGTTTTAGCTCATTTCATGCTTAAACCTTTGCCTGTGGGAAGCTCTGAAAACCTTGCAGCACATAAGAGTTGTGTGAACAACAGTCTTGCAGTCATCTGGAATTCCAGCTCTGGACCTGGTGCAACCAGGGCTCTTTATGAGGGGCAATTTATTGTTTTGTGCCTCCTATTCAGAACTGTGTGAATAACCTTGTCCAGCAATGGTTCTGGGTATGCTATATAGCCTGTAATTATCACTCCTGCCATTAATATTAGCTTATACAGCTGCTACCACCATAGCATTCTCATTCTAGCCTTAGAGATCAGACCAATTCTCTTCTCCTAAACAATTAATCAATTTAGAAGGCCCTGGTTCTTCACATTTCTAAAATCCCAGATCAACATAGCATGTCCTTCATTCTCTGTATTTGAAGCATTGTGGACTGTAGTTGGTGTAGTTGAAACATGATGTTCTAGGATGCTCAATTTTGTTTGTCAACTTGGATGTCAATTTGATGTTCAACTTGGCTGGATTAAGAAATGCCTATGGCATTAGTGTAATACACTTTGGGGCTTCTGTAGAGGAGTTTCTAGAAACAATGAACTGGTGGGCAAGATACACCCTGAGAGCAAGAGCATCATCTCATGTGCTTGAGTCCCAGACTTAATAAAAATGGGAAAAGGAGAAAGAGCTGAACCCAGACATTGCTCACTCTACTTCCTGTTCTACTGAGGTCTAAGGAGGTCAGTAGTCTCAGATACATGCTCCGGCTGTCATACAGCTGCCATCACCCATGTCTTTCCTAGCATGGTGGAATATAACTTCTCAAAATGAGAACCAAAATACCCCCTTCCCCCATCAAAATATTTAGTCACATATTTTATCACAGTTACAAGAACAGTGAATACCCCCGATTCTAAAAATGGTAATTAATTTTGTAATTTTACAATGTTTGCTTCGAGGACTAGGGTGATAGCTCAGTCAGAAAGTGCCTCTCCCCTAAACATGGAAACTTGAGTTTGGGTTAACAGCACCCACAGACTAGTTGAGTCTGTAATCCCAGTGTATAGATAAGGAAAGAGGAGACAGGTGGATTCCAGAAACTCAGTGGCCAGCCAGCCTAGCCAAATCCCAGTTGATGATCTCTAGGTTTAATGAAAGATCCTCTTTCAAATAGCAAGGTTGAGAGTGATTGAAGGAGACATTTGTGTTCATTTCTGGCTTTCACGCATGTGTGCATGTGCACCCCTGCATGTACATATGAGCATGTAGTTACCACATACAGCACTAATAAAAGTACTTGCTCCTGTTTCCTAAGGTGAAGACTCCTTCTTCAAAGTTTCCATTGTAAACAGTCTCCCTCTTCATCTTAAATGCTTCCCACAGGGATCTCCAGCTCTAACTTAGATGATATCCAAGGCTCTCATCTTAAATCACTGCTCTCTGTGTGGGTAAGGTGAGATGCTCTGCTGTGTCTGTAGTCAAACAGAGGGGTGTGGATGGAATTCTCCAGGTTCTGGTTGTGTTCAATTCAAATCAAATCTGGTGCTGCAAAGATACCCAGTCAATTATAATACACAGATGGAGCTCCCACCCCTGCCTTCTTTTCAGTCAACCAAGTACTAAACACTCTTCTGTGTACTAGAGACCAGAAGACATGACAAAAATACTCACTGTCATTCAACTTGTATGGCAGTAAAGTATTACATATGCACAAGTAATGTGTGTGTGTATGTGTATGTGGTATGTGCATGTGTTTGTCTATAATGCATATATGTTTGTGTGTTGTGTATATAACAGTGGCAAGAAAAGTAATATTCACTCTGAAAATTATCCACATATGTGTCAGATGGCACCAAATATTAGGGATGAAAATAAAACTTACAAGAGGGCTGGGAAGAGAAGTGAGATGAGTACTAAAACTTTCTCTAGGAAATATGGGTAAGGTTGTATTAATAATTTGACATCTTTGAAAATGATGTGAGTGTTCAAAGCCAAGGGGGCAGCATATGCTAGTGTGGGAGCATACTGCCATGTTTGAAAAAAGGCAAGGAGTGTTGAGATGGGAGTAGATTGATAAGGAAATGAGCAGACGATGTGTTGAAAGGTGCACAGTATGTATAGAATTGTACAGATGCTGTTTCCACTCTGAAGTAGGCAGGGACCCTCAGAGGAAGCATTAGTGGAACTAGTCAGTGTGAGAATCATCGGGATCAAAGCACGATTTTGCTACTTTAAAGTTTTGAGACCTTAGGCACACCACCATTTCGTCATTCTGGTCCTCTATTGACTCATTTGTGCTAGTGGTTGACAAGTAGGTTCCTTCTTTGTAGAACTGAATGATGATGACTCAATGTAAATAAACCCTTGTGAAGTGTCAAAGACATGCTCATTGCTGATTGGCCTTTGGAAGGCCGGTTCTGCCTGCCTTTAGGAGAGGTGGCTACAGGGTACAGAGGCTCTCTGTCCAATGCAGGCTAGAGCTACATAAGTGGCTCACACAAAGGCAATGCCAGTGAAGTTGGCATGAAGACCAGATTGCACAATACATTTTGAAAGTACAATCACCCTGAGCTGCTGGCAGATTGCATATGTGAGAGTCAGGACTCCAGAGATGATCAACATTGCATTTTCCAGTAGGACAGGAAGACTATGAGGGAGGTTAGGGGTTCAGTTTTTAGTCACGTTGAGTTTGAAGGGCCTGTTGGACATCTTGGTTGAGCTGACTTGTAGAGATGACCTGTCATTGAGTGGTGCAGGGATAAGAAGATGGTCATTCTGGAGAGGTAGGGGACACCCAGAGGGGCACTACCAGAGAAGTGAATCTTCAAGTTCATTCTACTTGCAGTGCAGTTTGGAGGAATGGCACAATAACTTAAAACAGAATGACTACCAGGTTGAATTCTGTTGTAGCATTTGGTACAAAGTGATTTATAATGAATTAATGGCAAAAGCAGTTGGATTCAGTTTCTTTAAGAGCTGTCATATAATCCTAAATTTCCTCAAATGTGAGATCAGAATCTCCCTGATTCTTCTTGTCTGCATTTTAAGACTGTAGTAATTACATTCCTTAATTTTCTGATTTGTTACCACAGAAATAAAACAGATATTAGTAAGCATCATTGTAAACTACATTGTACACTGTGATAGGGAAAGATATTAAAATATAGCCTTAAGATATTGGTAAGTGACTGATGTTGTAAAATTGATTTAAACATACTTTGAAATGACTTTATGTGACCAAAATGAGTACCGAGGACCGTTAATCAAAATCCTGTTTATGACAATCTAAAATTCGACACTAGTTTTTCATGAGGGATGAATAGGTTATGTTTTGATTTTTTTTTATACATTAACTTTATCTTTTAAAACTCCATTTTCAGTGAAAACTGAACATTCTCTTTCTAATGTTTTCCACGTTTAGGACAGGAGAGTTTGTGGCTGGTGATTGCTGATTGCTTGTAATTTTAAGGAAACCCAAACATTGGCCTTCAAGTCACATCCCCCTGGGGCTGGCTTAATGTGTTATTGGATATTTAATTCTCATTTTGCTTGATTTGGGGTAAGATAGCTGCTTTATTGTAGTAATTCCTTTTTTTAACCTTTGTTTTTCTCACTTATCATGTACTGAGTTAGTTTCCATCATAATCTTGTCCTCCATAAATGCTGTTCTAAAAATACCCTGATTTCATTATTAACTTCATCTTAATAGCAACATCTTGGGATTTTTTATAAAACATATTTAAGAATGAATATAATACATAGGCAATAGCATTCTCCATTTTAAAGTCATTCAGTTTTCTATGTGGATAACTCTTAAGTTGATGAACTGTATAGAAGGGAAATACCTACCTGTTTAGATAGTCTTTAATGCAGAATCCTCCTGGGTCATGGAAAGTTGTATAATAAAAAATGAGTAAGTTCTCCAAATTAGCTTTAATTCCCAAGAATTTTTTAAAGCTTTTTTTTCTCATCATGACATATACTTTCTTATGAATAGAGCTGGTGATACACAGTTGTATAGTTTTTCACTTGCATTTTGTGATAGAAATTTTAACATTTTCTAGTAGACTATAGGATACATAAAGTTATATAATATACACAGCATTTTAATAGAGCATACTTGAAGATGAGTGAGTTATTTAGAAATTTTATTGACAATATTTACTGTACAAATAAAGAATAGGATAAATGTAAACAACAAAGAAATTTTTGTCAGTATTTATATCATGCACTAAAGTTCTTGTTCTTTTGCAGTGAAACAATTTGGGACTTCAAATACTGTTAGTACTTGTCCTTCAGCATGGAAAAGATCATGATTGGATGACTCAAAAGGGTCATGAACAAGAGTCTACTCATAATCAATATCTTTGAGGGCTTTAACCCATACAGAACAGTTAAATGTAGCAGCATTATATGTCCTAACTTGAAAATATGTCATAAATATTATTGTGATGATGCTTATTTAAAACGATATCCTCTGACATGAAAACAGCCACACAGGCCAATGGAACAGAAAAGAAAGCCTAGAAATAAGTCCACACATACATGATCAACTGATCTTGGATTGAGGTGCCAAGAATCATAATAGCAAAAGGCTGTCCAGCAAATGGTGCTGAGTAAAGTGGAAATCCACATGAAGAATAAAATGGTACCTCAACCCTACAACATATGTAAAGCATCCCAAATGGAATAAAGACTAAACATGAACCATGGAACTAAAGAAGTAGAATAAAACCCAAGGGAAATGGTCCATGCCATTAGTCTTGGCATAGATTTTGTGGGCATAGCACCAGAATCACAGGATCAGAAGCAGAAGTTGATGAGCCAGCTGATACCATACCCAAGAGCTTCAGCATAACAAAGGGTACAATGGAGTGAAAGTATAATCCAAAACACAGAAATAAAGTCTTGTGGTGATATATTGTGTACCCTAATAAAGCTAGCCTGAGGACCAGAGGACAGAGCCAGCCACTAGACTAAGCATAGTGGCCAGACAGTGGTGGCACACAACCTTAATCCTATCACTCAGGAGGCAGAGATCCATCTGGATATCTGTGAGTTCAAGGCCATACTGGAAACAGAGCCAGGCAGTGGTGACATATGCCTTTAATCCCAGGAAGTGATGGCAGGGCAGAGAAAGGTATATAAGGCATGAGGAAACAGGAACTAAAGCAGTTCAGCTGAGGCTCTTTTGGATGAAGACTCAGGATTTCAGTCAGAGGACTCGTGGAGTTGGTGAGGTAGTAGGTGGTGGCTGTGGCTTGCTTTGCTTCTCTGATCTTTCAACTTTTACCCAATATCTGGTACTGGGTGGTTTATCATTATTATTATTATTATTATTATTATTATTATTATTATTATTATTATTATAACACTGTTTAAGATTCAAACAACAATAGCAACCTCCCATTCTCTTCCCTCCTCATCCTGTGTGTGTGTGTGTGTGTGTGTGTGTGTGTGTGTGTGTGTGTGTGTGTATGCAAGCATTTTTGTATGGGTGTTCATAAGTGTGTAGATTCACACGTATGTCCAGGTATATGTGCACATGTATATGCATGCATGTGAAGACAAGAAAACAGCATTCTAGTGATGGATGGGGTAACAGTTGTGTATCTTTGTGGGTGTGTTTAATATGTAGAGCAGTACAATTAAAATTGGTTACAATGCTATTTTATTTTACTAAAAGAAAGATAATACATGAAGTCATTCAGTTCAATTTCAGCTTGGTATTTTAAAAGTTTTCAAACTGTATCTCAGTCTTCTCTCTTTTCTGTCTTTGGGGAGAGATGATTTCTGGATGTTTCTTAGAACTACCTGGTTCTTCTGGGGTTTGATTTTTGTTGCTTTGCTATTACCTGGAATGCCCTTGGTACCATTTTATTTCCTACTAACCCCTGAAGATTCACCTCCATATGATCCTCTCTGTTAAGCTTTTCTCTCTGATGGAAAAGAATACCAGATTATGTAGGTATGTTTATTTTACCTAATGTCAAATAAGGCAAGTTTTAAATGTAAGTTATTTGTCAACCATTTGTCCCCATTGTGCTGTTACCGGTTTTGTGTTTTATCTGCTTTTCTTTCCTCATTCCTTTTCTCTCTTCCTTTTCTTTATTTTATGCTTATGTTTTGTGTATTAACCTAATTTTCACCTTAAAAATAGCTTCTGCTATATGCTAGTATAACTTTCATCTAAATTCTTTTGTCAGTGTTGTCTGAACCTTAAAAAGACCATATTGAAATATGAAAGCTGTTATTATAATACATCTTTGTTCTTTTACATTTGTTTGTTTTATGCGTGTGTGTGTGTGTGTGTGTGTGTGTGTGTGTGTGTCCTTCACATGTGTGCCTGCTTATGCCACTCATGCAGAGGTCAAAGAACAATTTGTCAGTTCTCTCCTTCCACATATGGGTCTGGGGATTAAGCTCTGATCATCAATCATCAGTCCCCGTCAGCAAGTGTTTTTACCCACTGGGCCATCTTGTCAGCCCTTCTTTCATGTATCTTTTTAAAAGACATATCAAAGGGGTACGTGTTTTAATTAATACTCTTCCTGCACTTTTCTGAGACTTTTGAATGTGCTCTTTAACTTCTGTCATCCTGAGGTTTCTCTGTGGAGCGAGAACATTGTGTGTACTCTAGAAGACAAGCACCATCAGATTCAAGAGTCGGTGCTATTTAGGTCCTGTCCTAGCTTTGTTATCAATTAGCTGTGGAAACTGGAACAAGTCAGTTGCTCTTCTTTATTCTGTGTCCCAGTTTACTAATTTCACAGCATCCACACAAAAAAAGTTACAGGGAAATTAGCTAAAAGAATTTGGCAAATACTATGGATCATGAGAAAATGATAGAGCATCATAGATACGAAGGTATAGCTGCATCTATGGGGTAGAGACAGAATTTGTCTCCAAATATTAAATGACAAAACTGAGCTGCATGGGTGCCATGAGTATGTGCTGGAGAAAGCCACAAGGCTGTGAGGCAAGCTTGTTTTAAAGATCCTCAAGGAACTTCTCCTACTTGAATCATCTGGGAATGGTCACTGTTGCCTCTAACGCCACATGAGTACTTCTGTTCCCCTGTGTGGATTTCCAAAACCTCACAACTCCAGTCAAGTGAAGTAGTAAGTATCATGCTCCATTTTCTTATGGCCCAGTGTTTGCCACTTTTCTTTATCCATTTAGTGCTTCCTGGGCATTGTTGAGGCTTGGCTGTTGGAGCTAGCATGTGAATTAGACATTGGCTCAATCCCATGGACCTCCCAGGATAGTTGGAGAGAATAACACATAGAGATGATCACAGCTTACCATAACATAAGAAATGGGGTGCCCAAAGCAGTGAGAGAATTAAAAGTTGATATTCTCCCCAGGGGAAGAAAAATAAGTCACAGGCAAAGTGGATCATAAATGAAAAGCAGACCTTGCTAGACAGAGGAGGGTGGCAGGAATGTCTAGTATGAGAAAATGGCCCTCACAACAAAGGTGGGCATGGGGCATTTGTATGTACATATATACATTTGTTCCAAACTCAAACATAAATAACTTGGGAAATCACTGCTCCCCTGCCTTTGCCTCTGACTGTAGACATTTAAGAAATGACACTCATGGCAAAGATGCCTCAGAAGCTCATACTGGAATTTGCATAATAATTATCCCAGTTTCTCCCCAGTGCTCATGATCCAGAGGGTCCTAGCAGGGTGTTTTTCATTCACTCCAGATTCCCCAGCTCAATGCCCACCCCCCAAACATAGTCCAGTCAGGATACTTTGGGGCCACCAGCAGAATAGAAAGTTGCCAAAATAAATGTTTTCCATCAAGATTTCACACTTACACTTAATGAAATAGACGTTTTTCCAAACTGTTTCCTTAGAGCTACGTTTTTCTTTAAGATTTGTAATGAAAATATTTCATGACCTGTTGACATATTCATATGGTGATTTTCAAAGGTAGATTTCATTTACAAAATGGACTTGGCAACACGTAATAATAGTGGAGAAGTGGAACAAGGCTGTTGACGGGGAAAATTAGGGCTGTGTTGCAACTGACATTGTTTTGCAGTTGAGCCATTTTTGAAAATTGGCCAATGGGGTGGGGTTTATGGTGCCCTCATGGTAATGAGGCCAAGACTGGCAGCCTGTGACCATTCTTCACCGACCAGCCTGAGCAGCAGTGGATGAGTACAGGAAGTATGTCCCGACCATTCTTTTTTTCTTGATACTGCCTTCTAGAGTGAAGGTCATACAGGCACAATTCTGAAACAGTTTGCAAAGGAGTAGACAAGAAAGTCAGAAACCATTTTTTGTATTCTGATCCCTGCACTTTATCTTGTCATCTTGTTCAGATGACTCTGTAGCTGCTGAGTTAAGTGACTGACAAACATCAGGGTTTTTTTTGTTTTTTGTTTTTTGTTTTTGTTTTTGTTTTTCTTTTTTTTTAAGATGCCGCTCAGTCTGAGTTAGAATGCATATGTTGTGTGTCCTTTTGCCAGAAGCTTAGTACTGTCAAGGAGTATTCACCTTAAGATGGCAGAAAGTAGCATTTTAAATGGTTCTAAATATGATTAGCTTCAACTTTTCATTCAAGTTTATGGAATTTATATTTGATCCATTACCATTTTCCCATGCTTCAGCTTCTTACTGCTATAATCATCATGTAGAATCCCCTAGTGACAAGCACAGCTGTATAGATCTAGTAACTTCTTTAGGAACAGGGAAATAGACTCCACTACAGTTTCTAGTCATCCCTGATGATAGTATCAAAAGACTTTGTGATGGACAAAGATTTGGCCTTGGAAAAACAAACAAGTCACTTTGCAGTAAGGAACATCACTTGTGCACACCCTAAATTAGTCATCTTGGAGAAGATGGCCCTTGAACAGAGTGCTGAAGAAGTGAGTGGCTGAATGAAGATACAGTTCATTAGAGAGAAGTGTGGAATGGTTACTGTGCAAGAGGCTAATCAAGGAAGAAAGGAAAGAAGGAAGGGATTTTAAGTCATGCTGGGGAGTTGGGAAAATAAGATCTCAGGTAGAATTCTGAGTTGAGGAACTGATACATTCTAATGTTCTCAGGGAGGAAATCACTAAGTAGATTTGACTGGGTGTTGCTTCATCCAGAGCAGATTTTACAAGTTAGACAGCAGAGATGGGAAAACAAACAAGCAAACAACAAACAAAAACCAGTGAATATTACCTACCATTATTGTCTATCAAGTATCGTTCATCACTATGAAGAATTTTTACTCATTGTTTCAAACTTCTACAGGAACATGATCCATGAACTACATCCTATCTGTGGGGTTAGTTCAGCTCTCTCTCTCTTTTAGCCACACACCCTTTGCCTATGTGTTCTGGGTAGAATACCCGTTCTGTAAGTAAAGGATTTTGTATATGGGATCTGTACAGTCACAGAATACTCTGTCATTGGATACGCTCTGATTTCCTTCAATCTGATGTTGTCTCATATTGTCATATCCAGAACGGTAACACTTGTGTGCAGCTAAAAAAGAAAATAAAGCAGTTGCTCCTGTGTTTGGCCTGTTTTCCTCCACATCTCTTTGTGCAGGTCACATGCTTAAGCTAGGAGTTTGCTACTCAAGAATAGCTCATGGCACAGTTTTTAATGGCATCTGAGAGATGACAGGGAATGCAGATCTCTAGGCCCCACCTGAGACATTCTGAACCAGAATTACTCTCAGTAACATATTCTCTGGAGAAATCATGTACACATTCTGGCTTTAGGGAATTATTTGAAAATAGAAATCAGCAGCCTATGTTGCATGCACATATTATGACTAGTGGATTTAGGATCATTTGATGAGTTTAATGAATTTTTAATTATCATAATGTCAGCAAGTGTCCCAAAACTGCTCAGGTGAACAGCATCAGTATGATGTGATCTAAGTCATCTCTAATGGCTTTTGCAATGCTAAAGTGACAGCATATTTCAAAATCATCTTGTAGTGTCCTTTCCCTTATCCATGAAACAAATATTTGCCCAAGAAAAGTCAGTATTTTTGTAGTGGGAGATGATAGCTTAGACCTACAGGCATGATTAACAATTAGTATTGCTTCTGGATTGTTCATTGTACCTAGACCTCTTAAATATAGACTGAATTTACATAGATGTTTTAAATTCTATTTCAGGACAGTGGGCCTTTTTGTTTTTTCTCTTCTATATTGTAACTGAACAGGAGCACATGGCATAACATAGTAGAAATTTCCCACACTAGATCAATTGCATCATCTCATATTAGGCAAAGAAGAATGGCGGCAAAAATTCAAATGGCACTATCACAGAATAATAACTGAGAATTATTTTAAAATAGGAACAAATACAGAGACCCACAGCCAGACATTATGCAGAGAGAGAAAGACCTTGGGACACACAGCTTTAAATGGGATGTCTCCATCAAATCTCTCCTCTCAGAACTCAGGTCACCCTGCAGAAGAGGTGGCAGAGAGAATGTAAGAGCCAGAGGGGTAGAGAACACCAGGAGAACAAGGCCCTCTAAATCAACTGAGCAAAGCTCTTAGGAACTCACAGAGACTGAAGCAGTGAGCGCAGGTCTGCACCAGGTTTTCTGCATATGTATTATAGCTTCCAGTTTAGTATTTTCCTGGGACTCCTCAGTGTGAACGTGTGGGTCTTTGATGCTTGTGCCTTCTTTGGGGGCTCTTTTCCTTCTGTTGGTTTACTTTATCCAACTTCAATGTGATGGTTTTTGTTTTATCCTATTATATATTTTTTATTTTGTTATATTTTGTTGTTATCTCTTAGAAGCCTGTTCCTTTCTGATAAGAGACAGAAAGAGAGTGGATCTAGATGGGAGGAGAGGTGGGGAGGAACTAGGAGGATTGGAGGGGGTGGAAACTGTAATCATATTATATTGTATGAGAAAAGAATTTATTTTCAGTAACAGGAAAGAATTTTTTTTAATTGGTACATGTAGGCTACACATTCCGTGAACTATAATCACAGTGATTAAGTATATGGCAATTACTATATTTTTTCTTTTTCTTTTAATTTTTTATGAGTGGTGTTTGTGTGATATATGTATTTGTGTACAAATGTGTGCATGTCTGTGCACATGACTGAGGCCAGACGAGAAGTCAGAATGCTCTGATGTGCTCTGCCTTATTCCTGGGAGTCTCTGCTTGAGACTGGAGTCCCATTTGAGTTAGGCTGGCTGGTCACTGAGCACCTGGAATTCGCCTTTGTCTACACCACAGCACTGGAGTTATAGTCAGTCACACATGGCTATACTTGGGATTTTTACATGGGTGCCCTGGATCTGAACTCAGGTCCTCATGCTAATGCAGAAATTGCTCTTACCCCCTGAGCCATCTCCTCATACCATGTGCCTTTGTTGCCAATTTAATCTTTTTCTACTAATGCCAGCACATCTAATGCTCACCATTAGACAAACATTTCAGCATTTTTCTATACCAGTGTTGTCCAATAATCCCCCATTACAGGAGTATCCCATGTGATGTGGTTGCCATTGGCTCACATATTTGTTGAGTAGTTGAAATATAACTAATAGAATGAGGGTTTATACCTTCAATTTTAATTCACTTAGAATAGATAGATGTAAGTAACTATTGGCTCTTTGTGCAATGATGCATAGCACAGTTCAAGATATGTTAGCTATATGAAACCTGCTCTTTATTAAGGTCTTTAACATGCACACCAGAGACCTAGATTTTTAGAAAATCTTGTTCTGAAGCACAACGGGTGTATAATACTTGCTTAAGAGTTCTCAAAGAGGTTTGACAGTTGTAGACATATCACCACACACACCAAGTTCAGCAGTTTCCTAACACCAGAAACTGTTCAAATGTCTCCTCCCAGTTGATTACTTAGCATTCACTTCAAATGACTAATTGCATTCTCTCCTTGTCTATATTCTTTAATTATATGTGCTAGTAGTAGATTCTGTGTAAGTATAATAAACACAGAATAAAAGGTGTGGATTTTTCATGGGCTTGAGGGGCTGGGTATTGTACCCAGGGTTATGGCTATCCGTGCATATACTCCATGGGGCATCAATTTTAATATACATTTCTGTAAATTTTGAAAAACATTTTGACTCATGTATCAAACCTACTATCAGGATATACAGAATTTATATCTATAAAATATGTTACCTATATCTGTGATCCTTGTCAGTAGCCCACTTCCTACCACTAGTAGCCACAGATAGGTTGTGTCAGTCAGAATTAGATGATTTTTCCTTGAGTTTTGTCTATATAATATATGGAATCATATATTATACAGTCCTGGCTGTGTTACATTAGAACAACATGAAGACCTTGCATATGTGTCAGTTTTGCTATTTACAGTTCCACCTGGGGACTATCACAATTCCTTGATCCCTCTTCCTGTTGCTAGAGATTGGGGTTGTGTCTTTTTGGGACTACTATGATCGATGCTTTAATGTGCAGTATTTTAGGAGCAATATATTTTCATTTCTCTTAGAATTATGGTGTCATAGAAAATTGTATCTTTTAACTTGATAAGAAACTTTGCATTGTTTTTCTAAGCATTTAAACTTTTATCAGAAATATTCAAAACTATACTCTCTTCACATCCTTGCTAATACTTTCTATGGGCAGGTTTCCAAATTTTCAATCTAATTGGTGGGCAGTAGCATGATGTGGTTTTATTAGGCATTGGGGGTGTGTGGGTAATGATGTTTTATTGTCTTCTCAAGTGGGGATTTTCCACTCATGTATTTTATATCTTTACTATGTGCATATATATGTGGTGTGTGTGTGTGTGTGTTCAAGTATGTACACACATGGTGTGAGAGGGTACACATATATGTGTGTGCTCATAGGGAGGTGTCCAAGGTTGATGTTGGTGTCTCTTTCCAACTGTGGATTGAGACAGGATTTCTCACTGGGTCAAGATTTCACTAAGTTGATTTATCTAGCTACCTAGCTTATTCTGGAGATACCTAGCCTCTGTCTCCTATATTCTGAGATTTCAGGCAGCCACCAAGACTACCAGACCATCAGGATTTTTTACATGGGTGCTGGGGATTCGAACTCCATTCCTCACACTTAGATTGCAAGTGTTTAACCAGCTGAGCCATCTCCTCAGCTCCTTGCAAATATCCTTTTGTAAGTCTTTTAGATTTTATGTTTACTTTATTATCCAATTTTAAGAGTTTTCTTGACCAATGGATTTGTTCAGCTTACCTCCTTTTGGGCTTATAATTAATGATTTGTGTATGTGGTGAGACATTTTTGTATACATCCAAGGTAGTCAAGATTTTGTCATATGTGTTTTTTTCAGAATTTTTATAGTTTTAGTTTTAGGTCTCTGATCCACTTTGAGTAAAATTTTAAGTATATGATCAAAAGTAAAAGTCAAAGCTCATTTTATTTTCAGATTGAAGATCAGTTTTTATAGCAACTCTTACTGGAAACAAATTAAGAAAATATTCAGTCCCCCCTAGTGCATTACATTAGTACTGTTGCCAATAAGTAGTATTGTGGATATTTTCAAAAATCTGTTTTAACTAAATGTTTATCTTTATTCTAGTTCTGCATGATTAATATAATTTTATAGTGTGTTTTAAAAGCAGAGAGCTTGAATTCTTCTTCCTTTATCAAGGTTATTTTGACTATCCTAGATCTTTTGTATTTCCACAGGATGTTGGGATTCATTTCTCATTTATACAGACATTCTGTTGAGATAGTAATTCAGGTTTGTTGAACATAATGATCAGTTTGGAGAATGAGAAAGTATGTCTTTGCATGAATCTCTGCTTTTTCTTAGCATTGTTCTGTAGCATTTAGGGTAAAGATTTTGTGTATCTTTGGTTGACTCCACTCCTGATTACTTAGCCTTCTTGATGCCCTCATTTTTTGTTTTAGTTGCTCTTTTCATACAACATCACTAGTGAGGAGACATGCTGTTGATTCATAAATATTGACCTTGCATGGTGCTTTTAACCTTCTAAATTGATTAAGCAAATTTGATAACTTATTTTGTTAATCCCTATAATTATTTACATAGATGACAACATCAGAGAAGAAGAGCAATTTAGTAACTAGTTTCCTCTCTACCCATCTTTTATTTTAGTGTTTTTCCCAACTGTACTGGTAGAACTTCCAGAGTACAATATCAAATATTAGTGTTGGAAGGAGGTTTTCTGGTCTTGTTCCTAACCTTAGAGGAAAGCAAGAATTCACTAAATGTCACATTGACCAAACTATTTGTGAGTGGTTATCAGGCCATTTGTAGCCTATTTTTCTTCTTTTATTTATTTATTTTACTAAGGAATTTTTTATTCATTTTACATACCAACCACAGATCCCCCTCTCTTCCCTCCTTCTGCCTCCTCCAGCTTTCCTCATGCACCAGGGATGGATCCTGATCCCACTGCCAAGGGACCCCTTAAGCAGATCAAGCTACACAGCTTGCTTATGCAGAGAGCCTAGTCCAGTCCCATGGAGGCTCCACAGCTGTTGGTCTAAAGTTCATGAGTTCCCACTAATGTAGTTTGGTTGTCATAGGTTTTCCCATCATGATCTTGATGCCCTTGCTCACTGAATCCCTCTTCTCTCTTTGACTGGACTCCTGGAGCTAGGCTTGGTGCTTGGCTGTGGATCTCTGCATCTGCTTCCATCAGTTACTGGATGAAGGCTCTATGATGACAGTTAGGGTATTCACTGATCTGATTACCAGGGTAAGCCAGTTCAGGCACCCTCTCCACTATTGCTAGTAGTCTAAGCTGGGGTCATCCTTGTGGATTCCTGGAAACTTTCCTAGCACCCAGGTTCTCCCTATCCCTATAATGTCTCCCTTTATCATGATATCTCTTTCCTTGATCTCCCAGTTTATCCCTGTTCCAGCTCGATCATCCTGTTCCTTTATGTTCTCATTCCCCCATTCCCTACCCTCCATTGCACCCCCATCTCCAGTTTATTCATGAATATGTCATCTATTTCCCCTTCCCAGAATGATCCATGCATCCCTCTTATGGTCCTCCTTGTTATCTAGCTTCTCTGGCTGTGTGGGTTGCAGTCTGGTTATCCTTTGCTTTACATCTAGTATCCACTTATGAGTGAGTACATACCATGTTTGTCCTTCTGAGTCTGGGTTACCTCACTCAGGATGATATTTTCTAGTTCCATCCATTTGCCTTCAAATTTCACGATGTCAGCCGGGCTGTGGTGGCACACACCTTTAATCCCAGCACTTGGGAGGCAGAGGCAGGCGGATCTGTGTGAATTTGAGGCCAGCCTGGGCTACAGAGTGAGTTCCAGGAGAGGTGCAAAGCTACACAGAGAAACCCTGTCTCAAAAAAAATTTTTTTCATGATATTATTTTTTTTAATTGCTGAGTAGTATTCCATTGTGTATATGTACCACATTTTTTTAATCCATTCTTCAGTTGAGGGACATCTAGGTTGTTTCCACGTTCTGGCTATTACAAATAATGCTGCTATGAACATAGTTGAGCATGTGTCCTTGTGGTATGATTGAACAGTCCTTGGGTTTATGCCTGAGGGTTATATAGCTGTGTCTTGAGGAAGATTGATTCCCAGTTTTCTGAGAAACCACCATACTGATTTCCAAAGTGGCTATACAAGTTTGCATTCCCACTAATAGTGGAGGGGTGTTCCCCTTGCTCCACATCTTCTCCAACATAAGCTGTCTTCAGTGTTTTTGATCATAGCCATTCTGACAGATGTAAGATGGTATCTCAGAGTCATTTTGATTTTAATTTCCCTGATGACTAAGTATATTGAGCAATTCTCTAAATGTCTTTCAGCCATTTGAGATTCTTCTGTTGAGAATTCTCTGTTTCACTCTGTAGCTCATTTTTTAAATTGGATTGTTCGTTATTTTGATGTCTAGTGTCTTGAGTTCTTTATATTATATTGGAGATCGGCCCTCTGTCAGATGTGGGATTGGTGGAGATCTTTTCCCACCAATCTTTTCTATAGGCTGTCATTTTGTCTTATTTACCTTGTCCTTTGCCTTAAAGAAGCTTCCCAGTTTCAGGAGGTCCCATTTATTAATTGTTGCTCTCAGTGTCTGTGTTACTGGTGTTATATTTAGGAAGTGGTCTCCTGGGACAATTGTAGCCTGCAATTTTTCAGGAATGAGTATATAATATTTCTTGTATCTTCCCCATTAGTTCATGAGGATATTCTTTTGAACTGTGGGAATACATTTCCCCCCTTTCTCCCCTCTTCCCTACCTCCTTTTCTTCCTTTTCCCTTCCCTTTTCCTTAACTCCCTCTCCATTTTCTTCCTCTTTCTCCTTTTCCTTGTCCTCCCTTCCCCTCTCTGTGCTGGAGATTGAAGCCAGTACGTGAAAGCATGCTAGGTAAGTGTTCTGCTACTGAACTACACCTGCACCATAACATGTTACTCTTAGTTTTTACCTGACATGATTTGGTTTGTTTCTTGAAAAAGTTCTTACCATAAACTAATTCTCTTATATATATATAAGTTACTGGATATTTTTGTTTTGCTACCAAATCCTATTTAATTTTTTTTCATTTTGTTTGTGTGTTATAAACGCAGTGTATTTTTAGTTTTATGTCAACTCGACACACCTTGACAAACTAGACTTATCTGGTATGAGAGAATCTTAATTGAGAAAAGGCCTTCGTAAGACTGGCTTAAAGTCAAGTCTGTCAAACATTTTCTTGATGAAGAATTGGTGTGGGAGGGCCCAGCCCATAGTGGGTAGTGCCGTCCATGGGCTGGTGTTCCTCAGTTTTATAAGAGAGCAGGCTGAGCAAGCCAGGAGGAGCAAGCCAGTAAGCAGCACTAGTCCATGGCTTTTGCTTCAGTTCCTACTTCCAGGTCCCTACCTTGACTTCCCTCAATACTGGACTGTGATGTGAAAGTGGACTAAACCCTTTCCTCGCTGAGTGGCTTTCTGTCCTGGTGTTTAATCACAGCAATAGATATGCTAACTGAGACTTGCAGGGATATGTGTCTGGAGGTCACAGGACAACTTTGGTGGAGTCATT
Source organism: Peromyscus eremicus (assembly GCF_949786415.1). Taxonomy (NCBI): domain Eukaryota; kingdom Metazoa; phylum Chordata; class Mammalia; order Rodentia; family Cricetidae; genus Peromyscus; species Peromyscus eremicus. The sequence goes on from NC_081417.1 coordinate 100,974,376, forward strand.
TCGAGTCATTTCTCTCCTCTTCCTTACTTCTAAGGATTCTAGAATTTGAACTCTGGTCCAGTACCTGGCTGTACTGTCTGGATCCTCCAGATTACAATGTCGAATATTAGTGATAAAAGTGGGAACTCTTGTCTTGCTCCTTATCCTAGAGAAAAGCAAGAATTAACTAAACATCCCATTAATTATGAGTGGTTTGTTTGAAGCTTACACACCAAGTAACCTCTATCCATTGAACTATCTTATTGCCTCCCCCCAAACAAATTTTTGCACACAAAATCTAGTAGTTATACTACCATGTATCTTGGTTATTTAAATAAAGTATAAACTTGCATTATTTTTGAAAATTTGATTTTTCAAGTACTTAAGATAAAGACTTGGTATTTTTTCTGTATCATGTATTCTGATCTCTTTACACCACTTATATGCTATGCATGACTATCTGTGACATGATGATAGTCACAAGTTAGATTGTGAAGGACAGAAAATACATCCAAGTTTAAAGTTGAAGTTGTATGAGCTTTTTGTTGTAAGCATTTTACATGCTTGTAACTTGTCTAACTAATGATTTTAGGGACACTTTGTGAATAAAATTTATGACTATGTTGAGAATTGGAGTGGGATATTGATCTCATCTATGTGAGTCATTCAAAAATCTCCAGTAAAGAGTCTTAATGGGCAGTGTCTTGGTGATGGTAAGAATCTGGTATATAGATATACCAGAAGGATATAGGACTCGGTAATACAGAAAGTACTGCACTAAACTTTCAGCATCAGGGCAGGCTAGAGGAAAGGTCCCAGAGAAGAAAATATGGGCATGTCAGGTAATGCCAACTAGAGGATCTCACTGAGAACATGCAACACTGAGAACAGGCAATACGCATGAAGAATATACAGGGACCACCGCACTGGGAAGACCATGCCTGTGATGTGATCAAGAACTGAATCACGTATTGAAGGATCTGTGTTTGATGGAGATAAAGATACCTTTCACATTGCTCAGAAATAGATCTGAGAGCTAGGGAATGGCTCTACAGAACTAAACCAGAAAGGAAACAGCCCAAAGTTAAGGAGCCCAGTTACAATACCTTTTGGACTGGATTGTGACAAAGCAGGTAATTTTCCTCAATTTTGAATAGATTCCCTTGGCTCTCAGTTTGCCTCCTTCCTGTACGCATATGCATGTATCACTTCTATGTCTTTCGTCTGAAAGGTGCATTGTTCACTGAGAATTAGTTTTTCTATTCCTAGGTAATTTCATAGTAAGTAGAGAGGCCAAAAATTTCCAGGATAAGGAGATCTTTGATGAAAGTCACAAATTAGATTGTGAAAGGTCAAGAAAACACAAAACATGTGTTAAGTTTAAAATTAAAGACATATGGGCTTTTCCTTATACATATTTTACATGCTTACAACTAGGATAACTGATGATTTTAGGAGCAATTTCAATAATATATATGCCTTTTAAAGCTCATGACATGTTACATAGCTTTTAAAATAAGTTAGGCATGATACTTACTTACATTGTCTCAAGAATTACAATCTCTTTGGAGGATTTTTATGGTGTTAAGTATGTAGATGTAGTGTAATGAATACTGAGGAGGAGAATGGAGCCCGGAGTTTTCTCCTTGTAATCTCAGCAATGAAAATGTGGTAAAAATTGTTACACAACATTCTTAAATCCCTTTCACAAATGAGTACTACATGATTATATTCTCTGCTTGATCACATACTCCTAAGCAGGAAAATTGTGTATTTAGGCTTTCCAGCTATAAAATATCTATCATTGTAAGTTTATTTATTATAAGACTGCTATGTAAAAACAAGAGTATGTGAATTGAAAGGTGATCCTTCAATCGGTATTCTATACTTAGGAATTCATGAGCCAGGGGCATGCCTGATAATTCCTAGGCAATGGTTCAGATTGTGTGCTCTGTGGAACACTAGTCACGAAAATGCTAAAAAAAAAAAAAAAATGGAATCTGCTTTATCTTAGCTAACTAGTCCTACTCATGGGGCCTACCCTGAATGTGGCAGATGTAGCAATGACACTCCATTGAAGAAAACGGATTTTCCCTTTCTCTGCTGATCAGTGAGAAAGTTCAAGGGCTCTTGGAACCTTGTAGACATGTGTTTGTTAGCATGTTAAAGGCTCTACTACCAATAACACCTTGGATTGTGTAACCCATCAATTGAATGTGATTGAATGTGTGTATACATGCATGCTCATTTACATAATAAATATTAACCATTTGTGGAAATAATTTTTATGATATGAAACAACTAATTATCTAAGCTTTATTTCATGGAAAGCTGATGCCTGGGAAGATTTATTTATTTGTTTTATTTTTCTTTTTAAAATATTTATACAATGATTTTGATCCTATTCTTTTGCCTCCTTAAATCCTGCCAGATCCTCCCCACCTTCCTACCTATCAAACTTCCTGTTCTCTCTCAAAACAACAACAATAAAAACAGGAAAAACAATGACCAAAAAAAAAAAAATCAAAACCTGAAAATCAAAACAGGCAAATAAAATAACATGAAGAAAATTAATAAGACAAATACCAAAAGCAAAACAACAACAACAAACAAACAAAACAAAACAAAAAGTGCTCAGAAACAAATCTAGAACAGATGGAGTCTCTTGTGTGTTGGCTAACTAGTCCTAGTCATGGGGCCTGCCCTGGATGTGATTGACCTACACAGTGATACCCCATTGGAGAAAACTAAATTTCCTTTTCCCGTCAAGTATCAATTTTAAATGGCTTCTTGGTTTTAGTGGCATTTTACATCTACTTCCCCTTTGAGTGCTGGGATTTTGACTGGTGAACCTGCACAAGTTTCATGTGTGCTGTCACAATCTCTGTGAGTTCATATGTGCATCAGTCCTGTTGTGTTGGGGTGATACTTTCCTTAGAGTCACCCACAATTCCTGGCTCTTACACTTTTGACACCTCCTCTTCCTCATGGATCCTTGAACCTCAAGGGGAGGGGGTGACAGCGATATTCCATTCAAAGTTGCGTGCTCCAAAGTCTCTCATGCTCTGCACATTGTCTAGCTGTGGATCTCTGTTAATTACCCTCTAGTGCAAGATGCTTTTTCTGGTGAGAATTGAGTTATGTTCTGCTCTATGTGTATAGCAATACGGCATTAGTCATTTTATTGCTATGTTCCTTTAGCAGAGTAATAGTAGTAGGTTTTCCCTCTGGGCCTGTGACCTATCGTGTTTCAGGTTCTTGGCTGATTTAGCAGTATCATGTATGAGTTTGATCTCATGGAGTAGGCTTAAATCCAATTAAAAAGTGCTTGGTTGGTCCTGTCATATTTGTGCCACTATTATAACAGAAGATCTTGAAGGCAGGTCACTGTTGTAGGTCACAGTGCTCACAGCTAGGTGAAGCTGATGATTGCTTTTCCCATCTGGTAGCATGCAAAGTACCTTCCAGCACCATGAATGCCAATCACTAGGAGTGAAGCTTCTAGTTTGGCACTAATTCTATTTCTCCATGTTCCATGGCATTAGTGAATTGGGTGATTAGCAATAGAGTCTTACTCGTTTATGGAGAATAGCTAATAGACTTAGTAATAGCCAGTTATGTTTTTAAGGTGCAGGGAGTCTGTTGGAACCCTTTGATCAATAAATGTAACTCATTTCTGGAACTGGAGTGTAGCTAGAGTTTTCCTGCCTGGCCCACAGTCAGGATAAATCTCTGTCACCTGCCAGTCCCACAGCCACTCAGACCCAACCAAGTAAACACAGAGACTTATATTGCTTACAAACTGTTTGGCCATGCCAGGCTTCTTGCTAACTGTTCTTATATCTTAATTAATCCATTTCTATAAATCTATACCTTGCCACGTGGCTCGTGGCTTACCGTCATCTTCACATGCTGCTTGTCATGGCAACGGCTGGCAGTGTCTCCCTCCGCCTTCCTGTTCTCTCAGTTCTCCTCTCTGTTAATCCCGCCTATACTTCCTGTCTGGCTACTGGCCAATCAGTGTTTTATTTATTGACCAATCAGCAATACATTTGACATACAGACCATCCCACAGCACTGGAGGTTTTACTTGGTGGCATAAGATGTCTATTGGGGACTTTATCTTCCCCATTATATGGTGACTCCATTTAAATTCTTTTCATATATGTATATATTTTAGGAAGCTTCTATAGCAGTGGGTTTCCATACAGCTTTTCAGAAGGTCTTTAATGTTAGTTGTCTTTCCCCACATTTCCTCCTTTGCTCTTCCATCCTTTCCCCATTTAATCCTCCTATTCTACTTTCATCTTTATCTTTTTAAAACACTATACTCCCCTTCCTTGGAAGACACTATCCTCCATCTGGTCTCTTACTAGATATTTTACTTCTGCAGTTATTCAGAATGAATACCTAAACCTTAAAAGCTATCATTCAATATAAGAGAAATATTTAATATATGCCTATTTGGGTCTGGGTTACCTCACACAGTATGACTGTTTCTAGCTCCTTCCATTTACCTGCAAATGATTTTACCCTTCATAATTTTATTTTTCTTAATAGTAGAATATTCATTCCATCATGTAAATGTACCACATTTCCCTTATCTATTCATTAGTTGATGGATATCTAGGCTGTTTCCAATTTCTAGCTATTATGAATAGAGCAGCAATGAACATGAACAAGCATGTATCTCTGTAGTAAGATGTAGAGTCCTTTGGATATATGCCTAAGAGCAGTATAGCTGAATCTTGTGGTAGATTGAGTTTTGGCTTTTTGAGTAATCTCCACATTGATTTCTGTAGTGGCTTTACCAGTTTGCATGCCACTAGCAATAAACAAGTGTTCCCCTTTTCCCACATCCTCACCAGCATGTGTTATTGTTTGTATTATTGAAGTTGGCCATTACGACTGAGGTAAGATGAAATCTCAAAGTAGTTCTAATTGTCATTTCCTAGGAAGGTTCAGTAACTCCACTGAGGTTGCTTGATACCAGCTAGCTCAGTCAGTAGAGCATGAGACTCTCAATCTCTGGGTTGTGGGTTTGGGCCCCATGTTGGGTGCCAGATGATAAAGGATGTCAAAAGATTACCATTTATTATCAGTAAAATCTGTGCACAAATATCACAAGACAGAATGGGAATCTGAACAGAGTCACTGGCAGTGGCAGTGGCTTGTTCCTAGTTCAAAAGGGCCACCACATCCTCTGGCCTTGCCTTTTATTTGGTCACATCCATTCCAATGAAAACCTTGCCTCTTGGACAAACACTCCTTTCAATTGGCTAATTGGACTGCTGACAGAATTTCTGTAACAGTTGCTCAGACTTTGATGTGGGTGTGAACTGTATCTCCTACTTCCCTGACCACTCTTCTCTGCAGCTATTTGTCAGTGCTAGTTCATGAACAGTGTTGTGATTACCCTTTTCCTCCCTCACTAATTGTGTCACTTTCTCCCCTGTCAAACTTGTCATCCAACAAATGGATGAAGTCAAAGAAGCCACTCCATCCTGAACAGGACGCGTTGTACTTGATGCTACAGTGCCTGTAGTCTTAGCTTCCTCATTAGCACTTTCTCCCATCTGTCACTCACAACCTATTCTTTCTGTGACCTGCAGGTAGTCATGGTACAGGTATTAATCTGTCTCTTTTAAGAGGCCAAACACAGTTGGCTATACTGTCAATATTCAGTATTCAATCACTTATCCTATGCCTCCTCTTATGCTCCATGTACCTCTTTGTTCTGTTATTACTTAGCTGGGGCTTCAAACCAAAAGCAGATAGGATGAAGGTATGACAAATAAAGTTTAAAAATGTGATTAGTGTTTACTCCATTAAAAACATTTACCTTGGGGAAAAGACGTCAACCCTATATACTCAGAAAATAAATTTGCTGCTTGTGAAAAAGAGATAGCAAAAGAGGAAAAAGTGAAGATTATGTTGGAGATGGTGCTAATCTACCCTCTACCTCTTGTGAGGTGTATGAATTTTTGCAAGACCCTTCACCTCCTGAAAGCTGCCTGTCCCACCTGAAAATGAATGAGCTGGACTACATGCTTGCTGAGTTTCCACTTAGCTCTAATTTTCCATCTTTATGATCTGTAAATCTTAATTGTCCATGACCTGATTACTATGGATAATCATGACTTGGCCGTAAGTGTTTAGTCTGACAGCATCCTGAAAGAATGGCCTGGAAAGCGAAGGTAAAGCCAGATCTGCAGGGCTTCTCAAAACTGCACAATTAATGGCCAGTTTATATTCTCACAGCCTTTCAAGTTATGGATTTTATTTTTTAATATTGCAAAATTGAGATTAACTTATTGTTTGAAACGGGGTATTTAGAGCTCCTTATTTTATAAGATGTCATCTTCCTAGTTTTTGATGTGTTGGCATAGAGGCAAAAAAAAAATGTACTTCAGAGAACATTACTGCAGTAGAGAAATGATATAGCACAAGCATGGAGAAAGTAAATTGGCCTCGAAAAGAGTGTTGAGCACACCTTACCCACAATGCCAATTGCAATAAAAGGACCCAGGCTGTTTCCATGGGGAAGATGGAGAGAGACATAACCTTATTAGAATATATGTAGAGACACAATTCTGTTCAAGTCAATGACATCTTACATGACAAAAGCATTTTCCTCTTTGGGAAACGCACAGTGACAAATGAGTCAAGTGATCCTCCCTGGAGAGTGGACCAGATGGCAGCAGTCTGCACCATGTCATAGTAATTTTAAAAAAATAGAGTCTCTCCTCTAAAATCATCTGTTGGAAAGGTTAAGCTTTAGCAGTTGTGTGCCCGTTCTGGGGCTGTTCCGCAACTCCGGGCAGGAGGAACTTCCTTCTCTATACAGATGGTTCTTATCTTTGAGATCCTAGGGTGCTCTCATCACCCTTTCCCTATGAGCTTCTTACAGGGCTGTTTCAAAGCTGCCCAGTTTACCACCAGGCAGGCCTACGGTTAGAGAGATGTACTGCAGGGTGAGTGGGAACACACTGCATAAGCCAAGCATCTTGCTTCAGACCTCTTGTCTTGCTCTCCCTGCCTCTGAATGAGAACAGCTCACTAGGGGTGAGGGTGAGACTCCCATGAATAGACACTTGTTTCCAGATTCAATGCGACACTAGGATTGCTGGCCCGTGCTGTTTTGCATCAGCAGATGCTTTAAGAATGCAGTGAAAACATCTTACACAGTGAAAACCTATCATTTGTAAAGCTGCAAAGAGAGAGCTTTGTTTGCCCACACAGCATTTCTCAATGGAACCCCGAGGCCCAGCTTTCTCAGGGCAAGTTTCAACCCTGCTTCGAACACATTTATTGTGCTAAGGAGAATAGGCCCAAATAAGCAGGGCCTGTGATTGTGGAGCTTGTAAAGCTTCTGCATGTGCTTAAGAGCTCTGTCTGTCTGGCTTTAAATCAAGCCAGTTCACAATTACTTGTGGTCAGAATGCCAGAATGTAGACAAGTGACAATGAACTCTACCTAATTTCCTGATATGGAAAATGCCATGCTCACATTCACTCAGTTATTTCTTCTTCTTTTTTTAATTTTATTTCTAATGGGTGCATTCAGAGCAGCTAGCTGCTTATATATCTGAGTTTTGGGTTTTGAGTTTTCAAGTTAAGCAGAAAAAATGCCATAGATTTAGATTATATGAATGGGTTTACACAACCAATCCCTGTTTAACCAAGTGGATTACATCTTGCCAGGTCCATAACTCTACTTCAGAAATTTTCTAACCTACAAGACCTTTTTTACTAGAGTGAATAGGATATAGACTGTCCAAAATAGGGCTTATTAATGTATCTTTGTTAACCACCATGGAACTAGAATCTAATTGTTCTTGATCTTTCTATTTTATCTTATTACTATATGCCCAATTTTCTCACATAGGTACTATCCTCTACCCTGTCCTATGGTAGGAAATTGGTGGATTAGACATTTGTGTTCAGAAGTGGAGAGTTCCACACTGTTAATTCTCAAACCCTGGGACAAATGTCTGAGGTGCTTACTTAACATATCAAATCAGATCTGGCCTCCAGATTCTCCCAGCATCCCAGTCCCTATCTGTTACAGGTGATGGCCATCATACCCCACCTTCTACCCTGAACTCTCCAACACAGTGACTGGGCTCTCCTTCCCCCAGAGGCTCTTCCATGTATAATCCAGACATTTTGGTTACCCACCTCTCTCTGACCTTTTGCCCTCTTGGCTACTGCCCTGGTTCCTCTCTGTCCCGTCTTCCTTCTCCTCCTGCCTCAACTCACATGGCTCAGAGTCATGTCCATTCTGGACTCTCCCAGATGACCCTGCCTCAGGCAATGCTGTGCTTTCCCTTCTAGCTACAATAAACCTTCTCCTCCACCATATCTAGGAGCCGTCATGTCCTTTCCTTTTTATTTCTTTCTTCTATTCACACACTTAGTCTTGATGTTTTCTCCCCTTGTCACCCATGAGCTAGATGGCTCATAATCCTGTGATTTGCATTGGTTAAATCTAAGGATGGGGGATTTTCCTTTTCTAAAAGCAAATTTGACTTATACAGACCCAACATCCACCTCTTCCTCTTATGACAGAAGCACTTCCTTTATCTGTATGAAGCTGAAACAAAGCTGTGCAGGTGGAAACTCATTGTGGGTGATGCTGTTGAAAGGGGGTGTGCTGTACTGAAGCATAGCATATAGCAGGGCCTTGGGCAGCAAGAAGCTAAAGGTCTAGATAGATATAAGCATTATATGACATCTTACAAAAAACAAACAAAATCCTAGGGCCCAAGAAGAGAAAAATATAGATTCAAATCTGAGAAAAAGAAATAACAGTTTGAAAATTCAAGAATAATTTAAGCAATCAAATAAAACCAAAGCAAAAACCAAACATGAAACATCCCTGAATTTCAGACCAGAAAGGTTCACAAAGCACATACTGTTTTATGTGCTGCCTTTCCAAAACAACAGGTACTCACTGTGCATGGGTCTCACCTGCATGCATTTAGACCCTGATTGGAGTGCAGGTGTGTATCCTGGTGTGCATTAGAATGTTCTGCCTCCAGGGCTTCAGGCTGGACAAGAGGGAAATTTGGACTGGCCTGCTCTGCATGCACTCAGTGCTGAGACTCCATTGCAGTTTTCTACTGCCCCCCTACTGCTAATTTTTGATGGACATGAAAATGTTTCTCAAGAGGCATAGCTGTTGAGAGCATGGCACTCTTGGAATTGTGTAGTGCACAGCATCCTCTGGTATGCACATGGCAGTGACTCACAGTCACATTCCTAATGCCTCTTGCCTCTACCTGTAATAGCAAAGAGAATGGAGTCTGGAACCAACCATACTTTCTCATTGGTAGTAGTATTTTTTTTTCATGGTTCAGTGCAAACTAATTTGGGGGATGAAAGAAATGGATAGTCATCCAGAAGACAAGATAAAAGGTATGCAAAGGAGGGAAGTTAAAAGGCTCATCAAGGATGACAGTGAGTCCGGGTTTCCAGATTCCTTTTGTTTACCCATTACTTCATAGTTTGTTTCTTTCCCTATACACTATTTTCAGTAATTCAATTTCTCTTGCTTGTGTTCTCCTCCTGGATGCCCAAGGGCTCTACTCTCTGAATAATTTGAACAAACAAATGTTGTTACTGCACTTGATCTGAGGCCAGTTTGCCTTATAGGTTCTTACTCTCAGCTCTTGGTCATTTCAAGGCTAACTCAAGATGATGCGGTCATTTTCACCTCATGCTGATTCCTGGAGAGTGAAGTAACTCCTAGAAAATACTGCAAGTAGAGTGCAGGACTGGGGAGCTTCAGAATGCAGCCTTCTGGGATCTAGGGCTGAAATGAAAATGCTAGTTTAGGAAACAAACTTAGAAAGAGGTAAGCCTAGTAGGTAGCTACTGTCTTTGCACAAGCCGCTGAGAATGCTACAGCTCCCACTGGGACACCATATCCCTTACACTTTTAAGAGTCCATATTTGGCCAGGCGGTGATGGCACATGCCTTTAATCCCAGCACTCGGCAGGCAAAGGCAGGCGGATCTTTGTGAGTTTGAGGCCAGCCTGGTCTACAGAGCAAGATCCAGGAAAGGTGCAAAGCTACACAGAGAAACCCTGTCTCGAAAAAAAAGAAGTCCATATTTGAGTCAGTTCATTGCCTCCTTTGAAGAAGAAGCACCTGTGCTTGGGACTGTGGCTACTGCTGTCTTCTCATGACGGACAGCAGAGCTTGACCCACTCGACGACTTTGAGGCCAAATGGAAACAACCCCTTTATGCTTATAAGAAGTGTGGTGGGTGTTGATGAATGGTAGAGGCCCAAAGTAGTCTTTTTTCTACATTAAGTTTTTAATTTTACCAGTTTTTAATTTCATTTTCTATGTACCGGTGTTTTACTTACATGTATATCAGTGTACTACTTGCATGCCTTGTATCAGCAGAGGATAGAAGAGGGTATGAGATCCCCTCAAACTGGAGTCAGAGATGGTTGTGAGCTACCATTATGTGTGCTAGGAATAAAGCCCAGGTAACTCTTCTGTAAGAGTATCCAGTGCTCTCAACTTCTGAGCTAGCTCTCTAGGCCCTAATGTTTACTACCTTCTTGCTTTTTCCATCTGTCAGTGTAGGTGAGGAGCAAACTTGAACTTGGTTGTATGTGACCAGTATGATTCAGCCCACACCCACGCTTCATGAAATAGTGACCAGTTAACTCAGGGTGATAAAAATAACTTTGAGGTTTTTTTCTTGGATCAGTGATCAAACCTCAGCCCTCATGCATGCCAATCACATACTCTGTTAAGCTTCTACCTAGCCCTTAAAATACTAGTTTTATTCAACTTCCTTTTACAAATTTAAGGGAAGTAAATACCTTCCCATCTACTCTCTAACCCATTTTAGTGTATATTAAAACATATTGAAAATTTCATTCTCTAAAATGATGCCCTTTCCAGGTGTTCATTTTTCAGAATGAAATACATAGATGTTCAACTTTTTCTAAAAATCACAGCAAGAAAATTGGCCTTTACACTTTAAATGATTATTGAAGAATTGTCCCTCACAAGGGTTAGGGTTGTGTTCTCACAACTGTCTATACTATCTTTCCAATCATTATATGACAAACATTATTTTATAAATCAAAAGTTTATACTCAAGCTGAACACATTGAATTGTAATTTGTTTTAATATTCAAACTAAAAATAACTGTTGCAGTGGGCAAAACCCCAGATGTGCTGTGTCAGTCTCTCTTTCATTTAATGTCTAAAGCTTTATGTATTTAAGGAAAATTTTATCCATGTGTTTCTCATTTATTTACACTTAACTCATCAGTATGTTTAGTATGGGTTATTTGATGTCCAAGAAGTCTTTTTAACTATTTTATGTGCTTATTTTATGTGCCTATGAAATGGGAAGTCATTTTGTGCCAAAAAGAAAACTGTGTGAAGCCTATCACCATTGTTAAACAAATATTTACCCGTAAAATTTCATGTTTGATTTTAAAATCAGAGCAGTAAATTTCTGAGTCCATTCTAGATTGAGCAATATAAAACCTTACATCTATTCTCTCCAGACAGACTTGTGTATTGAGGGGTTCTTACAGCTACATACAGCCCAAAATTTAAAAAGAAGTTGGAGTTGGACTCAGCATCTCCCATGGTCAAGTGTTGATGCCAAGGAAAGTCTTGAGGTCATTAAGGGGTCTACCCTGGAGGTACTGTCTATGGGCAATAGTTAAACATGAACCATCTGTTGAGGTATCTAATTTTGTATCTGGAATTGCACCAAGAAAACTCTCTTCCCAACAGGTGGCCTGTGCCTTTTTAGACTACCTTTAAAAAAAAAGAACCTGTTTCAAGCACTTACTCCAATATATTGTTATATTAGAGTTTCATCCATTCATTCACACATGTTGAGTACTGACTCTGCCCTAGAAATTCTGCGAAGTCCCGTGAATAGGAACATGAATAATATTTTTGCAGTTGAGGCCCTGGGACAGTGTAATGGGTGTCATTGAGGTCCTGCCTATTCTTGCCTTGATCCCCGTGTTCACCTGCAACTTCAGCATTTGCAAGAGAAATTTGGAAGTTCAGTGGAGTCCACAGCATGCCACACTCTGTGAACAGGGATTGACTCATTCTGCTCTCACACCTTCTGGTATAATTAAATTTAGATGCATTCTACACAGTTTCCCAGACGTTAAGGGGACTAAGATGGAAGCTACCTATCCGTGAACGCAGACGTTATCAGGTCCCTACCTCACTATTATCATTTATTCTTCCTAAGCTAGCTCCCTATATCTACTTGATCCTTGTCTGACCATTTCTTTTTGGGATATGCCTAAAATAAAGCACAAAGAAAGCAAACAGGTAAAATATAATGCATCAGAAGCTTGCTCAATAGAAGAGGATGTTAGCAAAACACAGAGAAATTTCATTTGGTGGGGATTTATAGAGGACTTGCTAAGTTAGAGGTAACATCTATCTATTCAGTGTTGTTTCCTTGGGACCCAGCACAGGGGCTGACATATAAGAGTTTTTAATACAAATTTAATGAATGAGTGGTAGTAAAACAAAACAGAGTTGAAAGGAAATCATCACTTGTAAGGTTAGTCATCCAATATTAGTAGGCATGATATAAATCCAAGTCTTCCAATAGTCTATTCCAGTCTTTTCCAATCTGACTCTAATAGGACAGTGAGGTAACTAGAATTAGCTAGAAAGTTTAGAAAGTTTGGGGAACCTTATAGCCATAGTATATAGCTGAGTTGTGTGAAAGTATGGTACCTTCAGTAAAATCAGTCCTTTAATATGGTTAGATCATAAAGACAGCTGAAAGTTGGATGGAAAAAAACAGATTGTGGGCAATAATTGGGGCAATCAGGAAGGCATGATAGGCGTTTTGGTTCTCACCAAGTAATGAAAGTTATTTTAGAGTGACAGGATTGTAATTCAGGCACGTTTATTGGGGCTTGTATATCTACTTGCATCTTAGGAAGAAATTCTGGCCATGGTGAGTAGTCTGGAAAGGACTAGGCAAGACATTAGGATAGAGTCTGAGCTTCTTGAAAGTCAAGTGAACAGGGTTGAAGCTGATGGCTATAGGTTGAGGCAGACGAAGCATCCAAAGTCAAGTGCCTGGAGTGGGTGACCAGGTGGTGTCAGTTCTTGAAACACAGCAAGTTTGAGAAGACGTTATGAGAAATGCTAGATCATCTAGGTGACACTGTCCTATTAGTTGTCTTTTTGTCACTATAGTAAGACACTGGAGGAAATCAATTATGAAGAGGAAAAAATGTCATTTTGCCTAGTAGTTTTAGAGCTTTCAAGTTCATGATTGGGGTGGGAATGCCATTGCTTTTAGGCTTCTATTTGGCCTGCTGGATGGGGATGAAGAATGTGTGGTAGAAGGTGTTAATGCTATGCTATGATGAATGACCTTGGTATCACTGCCCTGCATCATGGTATCTCATTGAGAGTAAAATTCTACAGTGAGCTATGCTGCTCTTTGAGTGAATTTCCTCAGTAACATTTGCAGATTATTTACATCTTTTATGAAATTGAATTTATAACAATTTCAGATGGCACAGGAGCCTACAGGCATCCCATTTATTAACTCTCCTTTATCTATTAAAACCAGTAAATAATTAAACATACCATTGTATATGCCCTTCTTTATATTATTCCTAAATTTTGTACATTTTATATTCACTTTTAAAAAATATAATTACTAACTTTTGGCCAGAAAAGGAGAGAATGTGGTGAATCAAACTGGTCACCTCATAGACAAGAAATAAAAAGAGAAAAAGAAGCCAGAGCTGCATAATTTACTTTGGGGACATGTCTGCAATAACCTAAGGACCTTCCACCAGACTGCAACTCTTAAGATTTTCACCATTGCCCAACAATACCACTCTGGGCTGAGCCTTTAACAAATGGACCTTGAAGTATCATTTGATACCCAAACTACAACAGATATGTAAGTTCTGGAGAGCTTCTGATTTAAAAAAATGGATCTGGAAAATTATCAGTATGAGAGTATTCAGTGAAACCTCTGTAGTAAACAAATTATTTATTGAATGTTGAATTTCTTGTATGTTAACCACTGTCCTGAGTACTTACTAAAATTAACTCTATTGCATAATCTTCATATTAGTTTTATGCATATTATATTGTAAATATGAATATTTCTAAATTTAAACTCAACATCTCTGAGATAGATGCTATTGTTATGCTATGTAGATAGGGAAAGGAAAGCACAGAGAAGCTAGCTTTTTCAAATTTATAATGCGAGTGGGTAGGGATGCTGAAATTACTCTTCTGTGCAAACAGAATGAAAAGTCAAACATCATAACGTCAAGGAATAGAATAGAAACTTGAGATAGATTAAAACACATAAAAAATTTCAAGACATGTGAGAGAAGATCACTCAAAAAAAGGTGGAATCTTAGGGTATAAAATGCAAGAGAAATTCACTGAGGACACATGTCACTGTGAGATCTAGGGACTGGAAGACTAAAAAGCGTCCATTGGATTTATGTTGAAAATCATCTTAGTGACATTAGTTTTGGTGAAGCTGGGTTTGGCCATTCAATGTTAATACTTCCCTAGAATCAGGAAGAGCAGCTATAGACACAGATACAAAAACCAAATGTTTGAACAAGCAGGAGAGATTGATTCTAGAAACTGAGTTTAACCGAAGAAGTATGTGCTAAAGCTTTCTGTGTGGAGAAATTTAAAATGAGACAACCTTTCTTGAGTCTGTAGATAGAGTCTGAAAGCAGAAGTGAGTAGACGTGAGCTGCAATAATCTTAAAAGTAAAGGTGTAGACGAATCTTTAAAGGTCTTATTAATAAAAACAAACCCAGAACCAGGTATTGGGGTGAACGCTGAAAGATCAGAGAAACAGAACAAGCCACAGCTAACCTCACCTCGCCAATTTCTCAGCTGATCCTGTTTCCTCAAACTGGAGGCCTCTGAGTCCTCATCCTAATGAATCTCAGCTGAACTGCGGCTAAAAGCCTAAAAGCATAAAAAGCCAAAGTTCCTGGTCCTCATGCCTTATATACCTTTCTGCTTCCTGCCATCACTTCCTGGGATTAAAGGCATGTGTCTTTCCCAAGCAAGACATGAGATCTCAAGTGCTGGGATTAAAGGTGTGTGTCACCATGCCTGGTTGTTTCCAGTGTGGCTTTCAACTCAAAGAGATCTGGATGGATCTCTGCCTCCCAAGTGATAGGATTAAAGGTGTATATGCCACCATTTTCTGGCCTCTGTATCTGTCTAGTGGCTGTTCTCTTCTCTCACCCCAGACAAGTTTATTAGGGTGAACAATCTATTGGGGAACACTATCACCACAGAAAGGGAGGGGGTGGAATCCTGCTAAAGTCAGTATATGTATATGATATCAAGGAGTCCATCATGAAGAATTCTCTGAAAATTCATTGAGACTCCAGGATTTTGTTTTAGATATTGCTTAAATACAAGGAAATAAGAGTGTTACATCAGATCTCAGAGTTCAAACTATTAAGCAGATAAAGAAAAAAGAGAAGATTCCTGTGCAGTCCTTATTGATGAATATTGGCAGTCTGTGAGAACCACATGAGAGAAACTTACTTTTCCCCACTCTGAGTTTGGAATGAGTGTCTTTTGTACATCCAGGGAAAGCTATGAAAGCCAACACTGAAGAATGAAGGGAATAAGGGAGTCAGAAACCAGTGGCCATAGGCCTGGAGAAGCAGGCTTCTTCTTCCGTCATGTTTTAGGGCAAATCAAGAGCATTTGGCCATACGCTGTCATGGTCGACTTTCTCTATAAAAGATTTTTGATGCCCTCCACCTTGAATTCATTAGTTGTCATTGATAATTGAGTCATTTTGGGGGTGCTTGCCTGGAAAGGGCTCTACCTTCATTCCAGCTTGCAAGGGTTTTAGAAAACAGAACTTAAATTGGTCAGCTGACATTGGCTTATGAATTGCTGGAAGTCCCTAGGCAGATTTCCATCAATTCAAAACATCACAGACCATCTTGTATTTGCAGTGGGCTCTGAGTTATTCATGAAATCCTATTGAACATCTTTTTTGCATTAATTTAGTGATATTTCTCACTGACGTCAAGGTGATGAAAAATAACACTAAACCTTACTTGGCTGACTGTGGAGAGTTTGGAAGAGCACCAGGCATGCTGTAGGCAATTCTGGAAGGCAGGCAGGAGGACCCGGCGTGCCTCAGAAACTACCTCAGAGATGAGCCTGACAGAGAAGCAAGTCTACAGTTATGGAGTAAAAGTCCAAAGCATTTAACCACCACCGGCACTTTGTGAAAAGCCATAAAAATTAGGAAAAACATATACTCATGGTAGGACGAAATAGAAGAAAAGTAGACTTGAAAAGAAAAAACAATAATGGCAACAAAGCCCTGAGCATCTTATTTACTTACTAATGCTTCTAAAGGATTTACTGTGTATCAGGTGCACTTCATGAATATTGGTACATTCAGTGTTCTTCACCTTTCTGAAGTGAGTACTGCAATTATCCTCATTTTCCAAAGAGGAATGGGGTGCCACAGAAATGGTAAGTACCTTGCATGTGGCCCAGAATTGATACTAAGCTGAGATTAACCTGACTGAGTCTGTCCCCAGAGCCCATGCTCTGTGCCACCCATGCTCTCCCTCAAAGAACGTGAAATAAGTGGCACTTTCTTTCAGGAATTTGAACTCATTGTCTCTAATAATATACAGAACAACTTCCCCCATGTGATAGCTTCTCACTGATGCTAGCTAGCTTTACCAAATTGTACCTGAGGATGTTGTTTAGCAGGGTTACTGATCTCTGTTTGTTTGGGTATGGTACAGACGTTATGGATATGAAACATGTTATGCTAGCACTGCTAAAAGAAGAAGATATACACACCATTGTTGATGCTGCATGGTGGGAGGGGGTTGTGGGTTATTCTCCATGCACTTGTTTCTGTTCTGTCTTGAATGATTATGAGTAGGAATAGTATCTACCACCTAAACCACAGGCACAGGTGCTTACAGACAGTTAATGTGCCGTAGCAGTCTGTAGATTGTGGCAGTAGCTTCAAGAGTGGTGAGATGCCAAAACTGAGGGGGAGACGTGTATATAGCTTTGCCATAGTGTTTTCTTCTCAAGATATACATTTCCTGGAACAAAACAAGTACATTTTCAACAGTTATGTTGATTGTTCTAAATGAGATTTGTGTTCCAGACATAAAGGCTCCTGGTTACTCTGATTCTGTTTACACACATGTCTATCTGGCAGGTTGGCAGGTTGCTTAGAAGTAGTATTCTCACTATGTTATCAGGAACTCACTCCCTTCTCCTTCCCCAGCCAACAGCTGCTCCCCCACAAGTCAACTCTTACCAAGGAGGGGCATGTACTTTATATGGTAGATATCATTTCTGGTATCAGTCCATATTTTTTAAATTTCCTACCTCTAATCCAAACTTCTGTTTTTAGTTCTACTGCCCTATTTTATCTTGACATATATTTTAAAAATACAATATTATTTCATTGAGAACTTAATGCACACAATGCAATTTGATCACATTCATTGCCCACTTTTCCTTCTAAATCCTCCAAAGTCCACCTTCCAACTTCACTCCCTTTTATTTATTTATGACCCAATGAGTCCAATTTTTGATGCTCATTTATTCTTGGGTAAGAGACATCATCTGACATCTCTTCTCAGATACCTAATGAGTATCTCAAATGTAAACATTGAAAACAACCATCTTCCAGATATGATATAGATAAAAAGATAGATTATTGAATCTACTTTCAAAAGACAACCACTAGTTTTAAATACCTTACATTGGATTGGATTTTTATATATTGTATACAAATTTTATACACACACACACACACACACACACACACACACACACACACACACACATATATATATATATATATTAGAGATAGAAAGAGAGATTGATATTGTTAGAAAGTGCTGTACATATATTTCTAACCTTGTTCTGGATATTGTACCTATACAGTTCATTTAACAATGTAATGCAATTTGCTAGTCCTTGAATGTTATTATTACCAACTATTAGGACATAAAGAAAAGAAAGTTAGTAGTTAGTCATTACAATCGAACTTGTAGTCATATTAGGTATGTTTTCAAGGTCAAGTAGAGATATATTAGATAGAGAGATCATCTTCAAACCCTTCAGAGATCTACAGAATA
Source organism: Peromyscus eremicus (assembly GCF_949786415.1). Classification (NCBI taxonomy): domain Eukaryota; kingdom Metazoa; phylum Chordata; class Mammalia; order Rodentia; family Cricetidae; genus Peromyscus; species Peromyscus eremicus. Next base: position 100,992,538 of record NC_081417.1, read on the forward strand.
TGGCATTTAAAATGTTTCAATAACTTAGAATTTTTTTTATTTATGACTATGAGACATGTCTGCTCCTGGCAGCACCAATATACTTCAGAGACTATATGGGCATTGAAGAAACTGCATATGGAGTTAACTTTCATTGTGGCAAAAGTTAGCCACTGGGCAAACAAAGATGCCCTTGCATCTACTGCTTGATAAAACGTTGTATAAACTGGACATGCAGGACCAATAGGAAAGTAACCACTGAACTTTGCAAGGTGAGATGGTCCTTCTGGTTCCTGTTTTGCAGAAGAAACTACCAGACATTCTACAGGTTACAGAGAAGTGACTGAGAGACTCTAGGCCTGTGGGCTGAAGATGGATGCCCCAATGTTGCAGAGGAACTTTGGATGACTGTCCAGGCAGACATTCTAGATTTTTGGAAGTTGCTTACAATGCTCTTCCTGTTTACTTAGGTAATATTATATCCTTATGAAATCTTTGATATAGTTGAAGACTAGAGAATTATAATTGTAATTTTTCTTGGTTATGATAAAAGATAAACTGGATATGAAACCTTAAACTCACAAATATAGGATAGATAGAATATTTTCTTTAATTTTACAAAATACAAATAGACTAGGTATTGTAACTGTAATTCTTGCTTAATAACTTTTGTTATATGTAATTTTAATAGGTTAAAGTTAAAACCTTTTTGATTAGACAAAAAAGGGAAAATGATGGGAATGTCTTTCTGTACGCTGTGAATACATGTTGCTCTGATTAGTTGATAAATAAAGCCATTTGACCTATGGCATGGCAGCTTAGAGACAGTCAGGAAATCCAAACAGATAGACAATAAGAAAAAAAGGAAAGGCAGAAGCTGCCAGCTGCCACCATGAGAAGCAAGATGTAAAAGTACCGGTAAGCCACAAGCCACATGGCAAAATATAGATCTATAGAAATGGGTTATAATTTAAGATATAAGAACTAGATAACAAGAAGCCTTCCATGTCCATAGTTTAAAAATAATATTAGCCTGTATGTGTTTATTTGGGTCCAAGTTGCTGCGGGACCAGCAGGTAAGAGAGAATTGTCCTGACCGCGGGCCAGGCAGGACACATGAAAACGTCAGCTACATCTTCCTACCTACCTTCTACCATCTTCCTTTTACCTTAAGAGAATGAGAAATACCAGATTGCTAAGTCTACACCTTGGAGTCATTTTGACTTCTTATACTCTTCTTCCAATCCAGCACTGGTCCCGTCTGTACCTTCAGAACATACTCAGAGTCCCATTTGTCCTTACTCTACTTCATGCTATCACCTGATTGGCACCATGTTCATATCATACTTTGTTTCCTATAGGAGTTTGTTTATGGGTTTTTTTCACTGTGAAGTATGTTTTTTATGTTCATTTTAATTTTTGAGAATGTCATATGTGAGTACTTTATTTGTATTATTTCCATCCCATTCTTTTCCCCATCCAGTTTCTCCCATGTCACTCTCATTCCCTCTCAAATTTGTTACATCTTCTTTAATTATCACACACATATATTTTACACACACACACACACATGCATGCATGCACACCACTGAGTCTAGTTAGTGTTGATCAAATGTATGTGTGTTATTTGTTATGACAGACCACTTGTGACTGGATAACCTATTAGGGAGCTCATCCCTGGAGAAGATTAATGTTACCTCTTTTAGCAGTCATCAATTGTTTGTGGCTCTTTATTTAGGGATGAGTCCTTGTGAGATTTCTCTCATCTTCACTGGGGTCTCAACTCATGTCATTGTGCAGGTCTTATTTAGGTAGCCATATTGTTAATATTTCACAGGTATACCCCTCATCAAAGAAGCTTCCTTTTACAGCAAAGTGAGACCATCACAGAAACATACAACTCATCAAAATGCAGGGAACAACTTACTATGGAGTGCCCATACCCAGTTGATACACCTATAGCATAACCTCTACATTTATGGCTTAGGGAACTTCAAAGAAGAGGGGGCAGAGAGATTAGGAGAGTCAGAGGACCAGGATTGGTTAAGGAGGTTCTGTGCTTATTTTTTGACCCTTTCCATAGCCTTCACATCCAGTAAAGGTTGTTATCCTGATAAAATCCTTGCAAGAGGTTCCCCTTTCAAAGTTAAGATCAAAAGACTCCAAATCAGTGTTTCTCAACCTGTAGGTTATGACCCTTTTGGGGTTGAAGAACCTTTTCACAGGGGTCACCTAAAACCATCTGCATATCAGATTTTTATACTACAAATTCATAGCAGTAGCAAAATTACAGTTAGGAAGTAGCAACAAAAATAATTTTATGTTTGTGGTCACCACAGCATGAAGAACTGTATTAAGGGGTCAAGATTGAGAACCACTGCTCTAAATGGTCTCCCAAGTCCCAGAAGGCCCCAATTTCCTCCTTGCCTGCCCTTCATTATGTTTTTCAGCCTTTCTAGCTTATTGCTGCTTCTCATTCAGAGCTACAAGTTTGCTTGCCTTTGGCATTATCTATTTTCACTCACAGGAAAGCTCTTTTTCTAGATACCCAAAGCATTTTTCCACTTCCCTTGAATCTCACTTAAACTCATATTATTAATAAATTATTTGTCTGTCTTGTTAAAGTAAGACTTCTAGAACTCCCCAAAATCCCCCTCCATCTTTTTTTTTCCTATGGTACTTACCACCTGGCATGTGATAAAATTCCCAATCGCCACACGGTATGCATGTGGGATTAATTCTAGGACCACTCAAAGATAACAAAACCTAAGCTTTCTCAAAGTCTTTACATGAAATGGACAATATGTGCTTGTAACTTATGCACATCTCCTACATTAAACCATCTCTAGATTATTTATACTACACATACAATGTAAAAGCTATGTGAACAGTCACTATTCTATATTATTTAGGGCATAATGACAAGGAAAACTAGAACATTCATGTTAAGTTCAGAGACTATTTTATGCATCTATTTGTTCAAGAGTTTGTTGAAACCTTGGGTGCAGAGGACAACTCTAGTTATTTATTGCATCTGTTATTTATTATCTATCCCCCTGTCTTCAGGGTTGTGAATCTTAGTTTACAAAGTATCCTAAGAGTGTTGCCCTTCTATTTTGAGAGTCAAAATGAGGCACTTGTATCCTGGTTTAACTGAATAACAGTTATTGCTTCTATTCAGAGATAAAATGGCAGGTGCCCATTCTGCTTTACACCACAATTCATATTAAATAACAGATCTGCTACAGAAGGATGCCAACATTGCCTAAGGAGATGTGTATTGGAATCAGAGAGCCCAGTGAGAAATTGCCTTCTATTTTGATTTAAGATCCCCAGCGATAAACAATCCTTGAAGCTCCCAGTATCCAAGGACACGGGTCTAGTGTTTTCCACCTTGTTTGAATATTCAGTTTAGGCAACCCATGGCAGCTGGACTCAGTCCCGTTGTTAGGAACATCCCTGTGAAAGTACCCAGTCATTACTCATGATCCAACTGGTATGCTTAGAGGAATGGGCCAACCAGCCTTCAGTTTGAGATATTTTTTTAATGGGTGAGAAAGAAAATGTTTGGAAGCAAGAAACAGAAAATAAAGATAAACATGGAAACAGTGTGGACAAATGTTGTAATTACAAAATGCAGAGAGGATAATTTTCTCCTCCTATACTCAGCCATTAGGATTAGGTGGGCCTTAAAATGCTACAATGTCATCTGCACTAACAATGTGACCTGGAGCAGAGCCAAAGGCTCACAAACCTCATATGTCTTCATTCAAAATGGTAGTTGATTTGAAAGTAGCTCTAGTCCCCCTGTACTTCTCAACTAAAAAAGCAAATATTATAAGAGGAGCAATATCCACACAACCCACTTCATGACTTTTGGGTAAATATTCTATAGGCATAGCAGCCATTGTTCTGTATAAGAAGTGCAGTAGCATAGACTCTGGAACCAGCATGCTCCTCTCATGGACTGACTGTAAGTCTTGAAGCAACTTATGTCACCAATAATTTCTTCATCAATAAATGAGAAAAACAATTAAACCCATTCTAAGAGCATGTGAGAAATAACATGAAAAGGACAGCAACAGAAACCATAAAAGTCCCTGCCAGTATTATAATCCATCATTCTCTTATTTTGAAGGTACTCTAAGCATTGTGAATTTGACCTGTGAATTAGGTCTTGCCTTTCTACATATCATTAATGTGAAATTCTTTTCTCTGTTTGGCATATGTTATCTATGAGGCAAAGTATTTTTTCCTATCACTTTAGTTAGTTATGTGTGTAGGGGAGTCCAAAGCAACTTGATGGGGAAAGAGTTTATTTCAATTTACATGTTATATTCCATCATTCAGGGAAGCCAAGGCAGGAGCTGGGAGCAGAAACCATGGAGAAATGCTGCTTATTGTCTTGCTTCCAAACTCATCTTTAGCTCCCTTTTTTATATAGCCCAGGTCAACCTGAATAAAGAGGATATAATTCACAGTGGGCTAGACCTTCCTATGCTGTGGATGACTGATTGATAAAGAAAACACTGATTGGCCAGTAGCCAGGTAGGAAGTATAGGCGGGACTAACAGAGAGGAGAATTGAGAGAACAGGAAGGCAGAGAAGACACTGCCAGCCACCGCCATGACAAGCAACATGTAAAGATACCGGTAAGCCATAAGCCATGTGGCAACTTGTAGATTAATAGAAATGGGTTAATTTAAGATATAAGAACAGTTAGCAAGAAGCCTGCCATGGCCATACAGTTTGTAAGCAATATAAGTCTCTGTGTGTTTACTTGGTTGGGTCTGAGCAGCTGTGGAACTGGCGGGTGAGAGAAATTTGTCTTGACTATGGGCCAGGCAGGACAACTCTAGCTACACCCCTACATCAATCGACAATCAAGAGAAGACCTACAGACATACTCACAGGCCAATCTTATTGAGACAATTCCCCAGGTATATCAAGTTGACAACCAAGATTAGCCAAAACATCTGGAAAGGAGGGATTTAGAGCAAAGATAAGGTTGCCGAATATGAAACTTGAGGGGCTGTATCTATGAGAAGGTGTTAGCTTCAGGTTCACTCTCCTCCAACACTGCTCTGAGTGATGCAGACAGAAATCCCAAAAGTGTCCTAAATTACAAATATGGACTTTCACCTATAGAGGAAAAAAATATCCTTTGGGAACAATCTCATAGACTCTTGGAACAGACTGATTTCCCATGGACTCATTGCTCTTTCTGTTTATCTTTCCTGACCTTGTACTTGGTATTTATTGCTATGTTAAAAAAAAAACAAAAAACAAAAAACAAAAAACAAAAAAAACCACTCATATTAGTAACCTAAAACAACAAGCTTTTACAAACTTGTAGACTTAAAGTCAGAAATCTGACAGCCGCTTAGCTAAGTGGCTGTGCATCATGATTTCCCTATAGTTATAGACATGGCCAGAGCTGTGGTCATCTAGTGACTTGACTGGATTGAAGGACCCTACCCAAAGACATTCATATGGTCAATGTTAGGGGGCCTATTTCTTTACTCAGTGACCCTCTGCAAAACCCATCAGCTGGTTTTGCCCAGAGAGGGTGGTTGGAGAGAGCTTTAAAGAGAGGCTAAGATGTAAGCCATTGTGCTTTTCTCACCTAATTTGTGAAAAGGCAGGACATCAGTGTTGCCCCTAGTTCTGCTGGTCATATATGATCCCCAGAGTAGTAGAAGACAGGACTAGAGGAGGATGTAAATCCTAGATGCAGGGATTATTAGGCATCATCTTGGAAGCTTGGTTACCACAACCATGTTTAACTTTTGGATCAAGAATTTATGTGTCTGTTTTATATAAGAGACTTATAACCACAGAGTAGTCTAAATTAAAAATAACACGATAAAACTTATATGCTGTACCATGCATTCTTCCTTAAACATGGTAATTTGTATATGTATAGCATTATTGATGGGCATATACCCACATTTATTAGAAATATGGAATCTTAATTCTTCATAAACTGAGTTGGTATCCACATCAGCATTTAAAAATTAACATACAGCATTTAAAAAGCACTAGATTCCGTGGATTATTACTTTTATTGAAAATATTCTTTTCTCATACAATATATCCTGATTATATTTCCCCTCATTCCTATTTAGATTCTCTCTTTGCATAGTCTTTGGCTGTAGGTCTCTGCATCTGTTCCTATCTGCTACCGGAGGAAGCCTCTCTGATGATGACTGGATAAGGCATTGATCTATGAGTATAGCAGAATATCATTAGTAATAATTTTTTTAAGATCAATCATGTTTGGTTTTACCCTAGGTTTCTGAGCTATCTATTGTATAGTTCTGCGTTACCCAAGCAGTGTTGGGTATGGATTCCAAATTTTTAAAGTTTGCATGAATTTGAAAGGGAGATTCACTTATTTGGTGTGTGAGGTTGAGTTAGAGAGGGAAATGGGAGATGGTATTATCAAAATGTTCAGTCATAAGATTAATATACCCTAAAAATTAATAATGGAACAGAACTAATATTACACATCAATGTTTAATACTAAAATTCTCAATGCCAGCCTCTTCCCAGACTCTTTTCTAAATTTCTTTCATGCCCTGTTCTCATAGAAACACAGCCTGGCCTTCCAAAATGTACGAGTCAAACCAAAGGCTTCTCTTTCATCACAAGAAATAGGTGGAGTAGTATGGTGACATTTCAAAAGCTGTGTTCTGAGATAAAGTTTGTTTTTATGGATGGCAGATGGTAAGGGACTTCCAAAGGACACAGTTGGCTTCAGGAAAAAGAAATAGTTTGAAGTCTTCAACTGGTATTAGTAAAATGTCACCAAGAACTTTTCTCCCATTTGCTTAAAACAAATACAGACGCTTCTGAATAGAAAGGCTGTGCACACAACCCAGCCATATGTTTGAAATGATTCCATTTTCATGAGACAACTTGAAGTACCATGGAGACAAAAACTCAGACTAATTTGTTTCATGGTATTAACGAATTTGTATTGGTCATGTTGGCCTGGAGATTGAAATGCCCACCCACTATTTTATTTAAAAAGGACAGAGCCTAAAAGGGAAACTTTGAAGTAAGGACAATTTCACAGCCTGTACACTATTAAACAAATGATTAAAATGTGTTTCTCTAATTACAAAAGCAACACAAACTCATTATAGAACATGTAAGAAACAGCAAAACTTATAACAAAAATAGAGTCATTTGAAATCCTGCTGAATGATGAGTATTGCAGAATAGGCTCTATTAATATCTTGTCCTATTTCCCACCATTCTCTTCCTGCCATGTGCCTGAGATATGTGCTACAGCAACAGATGATGAATATCTTGCAGGAAGAAAATGTCCAGGACCCCTGCTGTAAGGAAAAAGAAACACAAGAGCTGAAAGCAGAAAATTTCAGGTGGCAATTTTTGCATTTGTCTACCATTGGGCTACCCACCCAGTATTTCTACCCATCCCCACTCTCAAAACACGTTATCACCTCAAAAAGAACCACTGTACCAGTGAGCTGTTAATCCCTGTGATTTCCTTTTCCAGTCCCTAGCAACCACTACCCTACATTCAGTTTATATGAATTTGCCCATTCTGAATATTTCAAATAAAAATAATCATATGATATATGGCCTTTTGCTTTGGTTGTTTCGCTCTGTACACACACACACACACACACACACACACACACACACACATATAAATCCATACAGACAGACAGGCACACACACATACGCACTCACATGCACATATAAATGCATACAGACAGACAGGCACACACACATACACACTCACATGCACATATAAATACATACAGACAGACAGGCGCGCGCGCGCGCACACACACACACACACACACACACATACATACACCAGACTGAGGCCCTGCTTCCTTAGTAGCTTTCTACCTTATCATTTTAAATTCCACACTTTGTCTCTTATCTCAGCACAACTTTTCTGTTTCAATTTCATGTATCATTTTTTAGAAAAATATCTAGCAAGTCACTTAGTACTGCTTGAATGTACATGCTAGTTGTGGGTATGGCCTCTCTACTGGGACATTTTTAGTTTCTCAGGGGCCTCATCCTTGAAGAAAATGACTGTCCCTCCCCAAGCAGCCATCAGTTTTCAATAGCTCCTCAGTTAGGTGTGGGGCTTCATGAGCCCCTCTTCCATCCATGCTGAGGTTTTTGCTAGCTTGATTTTGTGCAAGTCTTGGAGCATCCAGCTGCTGTGAGTTCAAATGTACAACTGCCCTGTAATGTCCTGCAAACACTGCTTCTCTGAAGAAATCCACTACCTATGCCTCTTAAAACCTTTCTACCCACTCTTCTGTGATTTCTGAGCCTTGATGGGAGTGAGTATGCTATAAATGTCATATTTAGGGCTGAATACTCTATAGTCTTTTGCTAGTTGTGGGTCTATGTTTTAATTGTCATCTATTGCAAAAATAGGTTTCTTTGATGAGGTTTAAGAGATGCACTAACCTATGGGTACAAAGATAAGAATTTAGGGAATAGTTTATTATTATTTCCACTTTGCAGACTAATTGTACTAGGTTCTCCCATAAGACCTATGACCTAGCCAGTCACAAGTTTGGGCTCAGTTAACAGTACTACATACGAGTTGTGGAGCAGTCTTTCAATCCAATCCTAAGGTTACTCTTACAACATTCATGCCACTATTGCACCAATCCAATAGTTATTTTCAGTTTGGGGATTCATAGCTAGTAAGACAAACAGTTGATTATTTTTCTTTCCTGGTAGCTTTTATAGAATTTTCCAACACCATAAAATATAACTGGTAGGGTTGAAGATTCCAGGTTGATAGCAACTTGATTTCTCCAAATTCTACTATTCAAATATATGGTATCTTAATATGGTCTTCCCATCAAGTTCTGGAGAATAACCAGTTTGAAACAAGGTTTGTCACTAACCTGGAGCTCCCTGATTTGGATATATGGAGGGTGGAAGTGTCCTCCAGGGATATACCTGTCTCTACTTCTTCAGTACTGGGGTCAGGAGCATGTGTAAAAACCTGTCTTTTTTACATGGGCTTTAGGGGTATGAATTCAGATTTTCAAGCTTGTATAGAAAGCACTTTACCAACTGAGCTATAGCTCTCAATATCTGAGTGCTTTCACTCTTGAAATAATGTTTTGAAGGTTCATCTTTGTTTTGACTTGAATCAATATGAGATTTCTTTTTATGGTTGAACAATAATATATCATGGTATAAGTATACTAAGCTGTGTACCTATTCATAAGTTCATAGGCATGTAGGTTATTTCTACTTTGGGATTTCTACAAATAATAGTGTTTTGAACATTAATCCACAAGGTTGTATTTGGTTTTGTTTTAATTATTTAAAAACATGGTCTTACTCTATAGCTCAGGCTGACCTTAACACATGATCATCCTGCATCAGCCTCCCAAGTGATGAGATTATAGGGTTTTGCAATACCTAGCCATAAATGTTTTGAAAGGACATAGGATATCAGTGTGTGTGTGTGTGTGTTTTTTAATTATACTCCTGTAAGTGAAAAAGACTGTGTTACATTAAATGCCATGCTTTTAGGCATTTAGGATAAATGCATGTAGGCTCCACATTAAACTCCATGCTCATCTTTGAAAAAACAACCATGGCATTCTACATCCTAGAATATTCCTTGAAAGCCCCTTCCCTATAAGCAGCCAATGAGTCTAAGACTGGATTCTAGTCCTGCCTTCTTCCTAGACATCCTTCTTCAGGCCCTCACTTAGGGTTCAATACTTTTCTGCATGCTTCTGAAACCCCTTTGGCATGGCCTTTACTGCAGCCATCTGTTTTCTTGTCTTTCTTCCAACTTTCTTTGCATTGTACACTCATAGCAGAGTACCTACACTTATAATACGCAAGCAAGAAACACATTTTAAACCTTGTTCCAAACCCTTGTGATTAAAAGCAGTGGATACCATTTGGAACACATGGGAACAACAGTTATTTCATTTGAAATATCATTGTATTACTTCAGAAATCCCAAAACAATGGTAGTTTGGTGCATGGCATAGATATGGAAGAAGGCTGAGTAAACTCATTATTAGGGCAAATCAGAAAGCAGAATGGTTATGTAAACAACTCTGTGTGTCTTGGTTATCTTTGAATCTTCGATAAACATGTCTCTGCTTGTGTGTCTGGATGCAAAAACTATTGAAAATACAGATTGCAACAAATAGTTGCAGTGTGAGAAGATGGAGGGAGTTGCCTACAAAAGTTATTTTCATCCAAACCACTGCACTGGCTGCCAACCTGGGTGGGGAAAGTGACAACGGAGATCTTCCAATCATGAGTCTGTCAAGATGTGATACAGCCAGCATAAAGCCATTTAGAATTTGTAAAGATGGCCCTTGAATTGTAACTGATTGTGATACATGGCACAGCAGTGATGCGTTTGTTCTGGGCAGGGTAAGCAAGTGAAAGCATGTGGCAGCTACTAGCCTACTTAGAAAGCTGAGAGAGGCTTGCTGACTGCTAGCATGGAGGAAAGAGGCGAGAGAGACGTTTTCCTTCACAGCCTAAGGAAATACCTTTTGTGATTCAGAATCTGCGCTGCCAGATTTATTGTACCACGTGACATCCAGAGACATCATTTTCTGATGTAATAGTCATGTAAAATGGGTGTGGACATGGTGTTTGTAAATGGAGTAGATTTGGTGAAAATTAAAGGTAATTTTAAACAAATGGAGTATGTGGGTGTATTGCACAGTCCTGTGTATGTTTGTGTACACACACACAGAGATACACACAGACACACACACACAGACACACACACACAGACACACACACACACACACACTCACACACCAGGAAAATACAAACATTTCACCCGTGCCAAAATATTCCTCTAGCTTGGTGGGCTTGAAAAGTGAGACATCCAATTGAGATGCTTGGCAAGCTGCATGTGCAAAGTTTTCACATTTTGTCATCCTTGTTTTAAGGAGTCTTCCCTGTCAGTGCAGAGAAGGTCAGTGACCTCAGAACTGGGTGGGGAGAGAGAAGTGATGTGTATCAGTTTGGCAGCCCACAAATAATGAGAAATGTTCACTAGGAAACTAGTCATGGCCTTGAAGTCCCATTTAAGGCAAAGGTCACCAGCTGTCTTCACTTTCATTTTCTTTCCCCATAACAGAAGTCCTCTATATTCTCTCTCATGTGCCTGTCCATGGGGTGATGATGCCATGTAGGCTAGCATGGGGCTTTTGATTTGGTTAGATTGTGTATTTTCAAATAAATGTCAATTTGGTGGGCTTTAGAGTCACGATGGAGACAAACTTTTGAGAGTGTTTATTTGGGTGCTTTGTGAAATATTTCACTGAGCAGGACAGACTCACTATGAATTTGGGCATCAGTATCTTCTGGGCTGAGTCCCAGACTTAATTAAAGAGAGAGACCTATCTGAGAACTCATTTCATTGTTTCCTGACAACAGATGCCATGTGACCAGCAGCCTCGGCTCTCACAGCCAAGGCTTCCCTACCATAATAGACTCTAGCATTGAATTGAAAACCAAAATAAACCCTTCCTTAAGTGGCCTTTCTCAAGTATTTTATCACAATGAGAAAAGTAACAAATGAAGTAACGATCCTCTTGTGTACATTTTTTATTCAAAGGTGATAGGTTGCCTAATGGCTGCTCTGCTGACTTTTATGGCTGGCTACATAAAGTTGTCAAGTGCTTTGTATTATACTGTCATCAGAGTGTTCTAAGAAGAAAGACATCTGGGAATACACAGTCTCTAATCCAGGAGAAGCTCGGGGAAAATTACGTTAGATTATAGTTTTCCTAGGAAGTCAGAAAACTGTAATGATTCCTTTTAAACTGAGTGGATTATCAAGGAGGGGAGCTTTGCATTAACACAGACAGCACAACTGGTAGTATGTCTGCATATTTCAGACCTGGGACAAGCAGCAAGTTCTTCAATGTGAATCAGGGCATTAGACACCACATCCAATGAAAGAGAGGATTCCCTGGGGTTCCAGGACTTCACCTATGAAGCAAGGAGGGAGCTTTCTCCTTCTTTGTCTTTTTTCCCATCTTCCCCCTCTTTCCCTCCCATCTCCCTTCAAGCTCTCCCCTCAACCTCCCTCCCAAGTTCTCCTCTCTCTTCCTTATGATGTCCAGAAAATGAAGTAGGGAGTTGGTCTAGAAGAAACAATCCTTGCAAATAATATACCAGCATATACTCAAGAAGGCTTTTGTGGATCTTATTTCAAAAAATGCAAGTTAGAGACCAGTTGCCTTCTGGAAAGAAAGAAATTGTGTTCTGGATGAATTTATAATAAAGCCATAGAGACAACCTATAAAATTTTCTATAAACCATACCAGGATACATTAATATTGTAAGTATGTCTCTCTCCTATTTTTATTAAATAATTTGAAAGAATTTCTCATTTTAATACCACATTATTTTACCAGTGGCAGACTCTGTTTCATATCTATGTCTAGTGAAGAGTAAACTTTGGTCGGCTTAGCATAATATTATGATTAAAGGAGACAAAAGGCCTACCTGCTAAATATATCTTTCCCTTAGAACGTAACTCTTAGCAGTGTTAAACTATGAAATCCTAAAAGCTTCTCTGAATACAGAAATTCTTATCGGGAATGCATATTACATAACTGAAGCCCTATTGAAGCTTACAAGAAATTTGTAAGGATATTTGTACGGTATTCCTTTTAAAGACAAGTCCTTTGTAGTCTACAGGATAGCAATGGCCTTTTCCAGGTCATATAGTTTATTGATGTCCAGCTGGGTCTGGACACAATTCTCCTGAATGAAGTAAAAGTATCCATGGCTGTCTCACCTCTGTTCTCTCATTATGTTTACAACCTCATCTCTTCTCTGTGGGTTTGACCTCTTCATTGTGTAAATTTACAGATGTTATATAAACCTACAAGGCAGAAGAATACACAACCTTTTAAAATAACTCTACTTTCTTAATTTTATATTAAGATAATTGGATAATGTGAACTCTTACTTTAAAGATGGGTTAGTTTATTGATGAATGTACTGTTAGGATGATAGGATCCAGTTGATGGAAGTAGGTTACTGCAGGTACAACTTCTTGAAAGGGTATCTAACCCTTGATCCCTTCTCCTACATTCTTTATTCTCTCTGCCCTGAAGTAGCATCTTCTTTCCACTACATGTCCCCCATTATGGTGATATGTCATACTATATGGCCTGGAAACACCAGAACCAAGTGACTGTGGAACAATCCCTCTGAAACTATGAGCCAAATTCAACATTTCCTCTTCTAAGTTGACTCCTTCAGGGATTTTTGTCACCACAATAAAAAGCAACTAACACAAACAGCATCTAGTGAGTACTTCCTAGCCAACAGGAAGTAACCTGAAATCACGGAGTAATCCCTGTTTCCTGGGGAGATGGGGAGAGGAAGGGGAAATGTGATTGTTAGTGTAACCTTCATGGACAGGAGTCTGTGGTGAAGCATCTTATTTGCGCTCCTCGAAGTGGGAAGACCTGCCTACTGTGAGTGGCATTGTTTCTGGTGGGAATCCTGTACTGTACAAATAGAGAAAGGGCACTTGGCACTGGGCACTGGGCACTGGGCAGCAGCATGTATTGATCACTCTTTGCTTCTAGACTGTGGATGTGATGTGATCAGCTGCTTCAAGCTCCTGCTGACTGACTTGCCCAACACCACAAATCATGAGCCAGAATGACCTCTTTCTCCTTTTTGTTGCTCTGTCAGAGACTTTTTATTACAGCAACAGGAAAAGAAAGCTAAGGCAGGAAGATTCCATAGGAAGACATTTCAAATAAGAAGTCCTTGTCAACAAGGACTCCTCCAGTTGTCCACTGCTGACCCATGTCTTCACATGTGTAGGAATCACGGTGAGATGCTATCCCTGAGTTCAAAGAGTCCTGCCTCGGAACACTGGCTCAGAGAAAGAGGGGTGGGTGAGGGATCAATTCCCATGGAACCTTTGGGCCTCTTATAATGGCCATCACTACAGTGGCTTCTGCAGATGTCCATTCTATCTTCACTGGGCCGTTCTCTGTTTTCTCACCTGTGTCTTTATCTTGTATTTCCTCTTCTGGAAGACAGGAAGTAATGTCAGACATGTAGGAAGACTCAAGACAGCCATATTCTTAAAGGGAATAAGGGAAATGTTTGATGGAGAAAACAATATAATAATATTTACTGCACACTGCTCTGGTATTCTCTCATTTCACAATTTATGCTTCTCTGATCCTATTAGCCAGTCATCATACTGACATTTCCTACATGAGCAGCCATATACATACATTTTTCATGCCTTTCTAAGCAAAATCAGGCTGGCATCAGCGGGGATGGAGCATTATCCAATTGTCAAGTGGGGGTGAAGGCTTTCATAGCTCTGTGTGGTGATGTATTGTGTCCCCCAATATACTGTGACTCCCAATAAAGTTTACCTGAGAATCAGAAGAAAAAGACAGCCACAATATTAACATAGCAGTCCGGCAATGATAGCACACAACTTTAATCCTATCACTTGGGCGGCTGGGATCTGTCTGGAACTCTGTGAGTTCAAGGCTCCACTGGGAACAGAGCCAGGCATGGTGATACATACCTTTAATCCCAGCACTAACCATAGAGGTCTGGAGATCTGTACAGACAGACAGGAAGTGACAGAGATGGGCAGGAACAGGTAGTGATGTAGCTGTGCTGAGAGAGCAAATGAGAAAACAGAACAGGAAGGCATATAGGTGTGGGTAGAAAGGAAGTAGCTTGCTTTTGGAAGCTGTGGAGTTGGTGAGGTGAGGTTAGCTGAGGCTTTTCCTATTCCTCTGATCTCTCTCAGGCTTTAACCCCAATTTCTGGCTCTGAGTTTTTTTATTTAAAAAGACCACTTAGCAACTCGTCTACAGCTCTGAGTACAGAACTTTCTCTTTTTCCTGGTTTGTCCACAAATAGGAGTTAACAAGTTATTTAAAATGCACAAATTAAATATCTCGGATGGCCAGGAAAACACATTATTGAAATTTTAGAGCATATAAGGAATCTAACCCAGTAAATATGTTATGAAATACAGCCTCACTACCAGACACAGAAGGAACTTTTGTTCTTCCAACAGACAGTTGTCTCCTACAACTCCTGCAAAAGATAATGATTAATTTTGCCACAGACTCAGGGCATGAGCAGATGAAGCACAGAGAAAAGGGTGGCCCAATAGGATTTGGAGCTGAAGCTTCCATCACTAACATTCCTTGAAATGTAGACACTATTACCTGCTGGAGGTTTTACTCAGTTCCATCAGAAACTTAAACCTGGGTGGGCTGGCATTCTCAGAAATAGATTAACAAGCCAGAGAAATCAGGGTCTCCACGGAGTAACCAGTCAGAACTAGAGACTGTTTTAGAAGTGGAGTACAGCCTGGTTCCTGTTGTCCTGGAGAAAGACCCATTGCTTTCTAGATCCCATATTCTTTCTACTATGCTTGTTTGCCTAAAGTGAATGTATTAGTGCCCACTGTCATCTTTTAGTCTCATTTATTTTAACTAAGTTATTTAAGTGAGTTTCAATAAGTTATTTTAACATTTCTCCTTGTATTTTATGGGATAACAGGTCACTTGTGAATACTCTGGGAACAAAACCCAAAGATATATCAATATTTCTATGGGAAATTTGTTCATGAATAAGATTTTAAATAAGCCTGACATTGTCAAGGACCATGACCAGAATTTTATTGAGATGGAGGCTGCAGGGTGCTGGGAGTCTTGAAGCAGGGATGTAGTCACTGTTGTGGACTTCTTAGAGGTCACGCTTGTATGATGGACATTTGAAGTGACTCTTTGGGATCAATACCAATGAGGCTGAGGTCCCAGTGTACGCTTACAGCTTGAGTTTCCAGCGCCATCCTTCTTGAAGCTTTTTCTCCTAGTCTCCCACAGACCTCAGCTGCCTCACATCATTTCTCATGCTTCAGTGGACTGAAATGTGGCTGTGCTAAAGAGCAGCTGTTACCTTCCTCACATTTTTCCATCACTTTTCTGAGGAACTCTGTGTGTGTGTACATGTGTGCACATTTGGTATGTGAATGAAGGGGCATGCTGCATAGAGGTGAAGGGACAACTTCCGGTGTGGTCCTTACTTTACACATGGTTTGCCGTAGGGTCTTCTTCTTGTCTCTCTGCTGCATATGCCATGCTAGCTGGCTTGCAATCTCCCATGAGGATTCTCCTGTCTCTACCTTCTATGTTCTGTAGACTTGCTGGGATTACAGACCTGTGTGCTGCCCTTCCAGCTTTTACATGAGGTCTGGTGATTTTTCACTCAGGTTCTCATGCGTATGTAGAAAATGTTTTTACCCACTGAGCCATCTGCTCAGCCCACACCGTAGGACTGTTGTATTTGCCAAACCTAGATAATGGCTACAAAACTCAACACAGTGAAGGAGGAAGAGACACTGAGTTGGGTTTCAAGAGTTCTGGCTTACCCAGTGACTGACCTTGCATGAATCATACTGAGGCAATTTAATCATCTATAAAAATAAAAAATGAAAAATAAAAACTGGGTGAGAACAGATGGCCAGAGTGACAGATAGCCAGAATGGATTCTTCAGGAGGAAATTGTAGCATGCACTACATCAACTAACATTCCAGCATTTGTGGAATCACTTCCATCACTCAAGCTCAGATTTCCAGTTCTGTTTTTTAAGAGTTGGTCATACTTCTGTATGTGACTGTCTAACACTGAGATGAAAAAAGTCCACCATGGCAATCACAGTCACCATCAAACAAGTTCCTCTATTTCACTATTCTTTCAAAAGTTGTGCCTTTAGGCTGTGCATTTACCTGTCAGCTGTGTATATCATTTTAATGGTTGAAGTGTATAATTCATTGTTAATTTCCTTCACATTGTGTACAGTTGTCACCATTACTCATCTCCAGACCTTCCCACAATAAAAATATAAGCTTGCCCAATTAACCAGTGCCTGTGCCCCTTGCCTACTGCCAATTGGCATGCTAATGTTGAGAATGCCAGAGCCAAAATGGACTCTTGGAGATCATATGCCAGAACTTATTATTTGAAAGGTTAAGTACAGCAACCATAGCCTGGATGATTAACACAAGTGACTTATCAGGAATTTTTTAATTACCTCTAGATTTTGTGTGTGTGTGTGTGTGTGTGTGTGTGTGTGTGTGTGTGTGTGGAGAGAGAGAGAGAGAGAGAGAGAGAGAGAGAGAGAGAGAGAGAGAGAGAGAGAGATCCTTATATACTTCTTCTTAGCCCCCTCCTTTCAACTTCCAATTGTTTACATATATTTTGAATTTTATCTTTCTCATATAGTCTCATGTGCTTGGAAAGTTAGAGGTCTCTCACTGAACCCTAAGTTCCAAATCCATTTTGGCTACACTTGTTGAACAATGGGAGCCCAGGATCTGCCTCTCTACTCCCCCCCAGTACCAGAGTTACAGATATGACAGTCCCTGCTGTGCTCTGCCTTTACATGGGTGCTGAGGATCAGAACTCTGGTCCTCACTCTTGTACAAAAAGCCATTATTTCATATTCCTACTGAATTACTTTCTCAGGTCTCGACAAGTTGATTTTAATTTTGGTTGCAGATTTGAAACTATTGGGTGCTATTAGAAATTACTTGATGTCTATTCAGACCTTAGCTGCTGATATGTTGGGTTGGTTCATCTGAGTTGAGACCCAGATTAATAGTATTTACTCAACTTCATATAGCCAGTAATTAGTGGAGTCTACATTCAAACCTAGGTTATTGTGACTAACATATTCTGAACTTGAAACCTGGAGATCATCTGTGAATTTATTGCTAAAAGTGGGTGGTTATTATGGGAAACCTACATGTTCTTTAAAAAAGATAAGAGCAAGTCTTTAGGAGACAGGTTACTTTGAACAACTAGAATTAGGAGATGCCCCTCGCCATGATGAGGTTTATATACTTGAACTTTATTTAACAAATGTATGACTTCTTATCTATTAATGAAATGTGAGAAGGGGGGCATGTGGGTAAGTATTGGGAGAAGGTAGAATATCTATAACAATAGTGTGTTGTTGTAGCCTAGGAATGAAAATGGAACTTATAATGCTTTCAGGAACATACATTTGTAAACCATTATTTCAAATACACGCTCATTAAACTAGACTAACTTAGAATGGTGCAGTCTCGCCATTTACTGGGAACTTCACATATGGAAGTAGGTAGAACTATGTACTGAAAAGTTTTGGAGTAAAGACTTATGTATACTATGAATGAAAAGGCTGTAAAAGGCATTCTTCTACTTGCTTGAACTTCTGCAGAGGGAAGTGTGTTATTGGTACATGTCTTTGGTACCATTTGATTTTCAGTGCCATCAGCCTGACACCTTAGAGGCTTAGCTGTAATTCTGCTTTGGCTGAAACTTCAGTTCTGATTATTGATAAGTGGAGGTATGGGGGCAGGGATGGATCTGCTGCAGGGAGAGGGCCTTCAGAGTACACTGTCCCTAAAGATCCTATAAAAAGGGCAGTTATATAATCTGTTGAGAAGAGTTAAATGGCACAAATGCTTCCTGTCATACTTGATGAACTGAAGCACACATTTAATACTGAAGTACAATTCTATGTAATGTGCTCCAAACTTGCCTGTGTGTGTGTGTGTGTGTGTGTGTGTGTGTGTGTGTGTGTGTCAGGAGGGGTTTCCTTTAAGCAGCTGTAGATTCAGAATACAGAGTGGCATTCCTGGGAGAATTGAAACCCAGGCATCTGAAATGATACCCAATCTTCAAATTAAGAAAGAGAATGGCAGAGTTGGTTATGGAGACAGATATTTCCTTTAGCGATGACATCAGCCAGTGTTGAAAACTTGTTGAGGACAACCAAGAGTCTAAGCAGGCCACTATCATATGGCTACAACTATAACGGAGATGGGTCGACACAAAATCACACCGAGCTTCTCTTTGGGGAGTTAGGATAAATTCTTCTCTCAGGGAGAAGCACCAACCCTGGGGGAAGCTGTGCTGCCTGGCCTTCCCTTTCCTCACTATTGATAATATTTGGTTTCACCTACAGCATGTTCCATTCCTCTTTGTTGTCTAGCTAAGTGAGATATTTCAATGTTGTTGACTCTCAACATCTGTCTCAAAGTCATTCTGCATAGATGACCCCAGCATTTTTTCTAGTTAAGTGAGGAAAATAACATGTTGCAATAGGCAAATGGTCACTAAATTTGTGATTATAATTGAGTTCTCCATACAGTAGGCATAGAGATCCCACCCTTGAGGGTAAACAAACACAACACCAGCACCCAATAGAAGTAATGAGAATATCAGAGGAACAACTATTATAGAATATGAGCACAGAGGCCCAAAATGTACAAACCTGTAAGCAGTATTTACTATGATTTTTTTTTTTGTACTGCAAGGAAAGAGGATGTCTCCTACTAGTAACAAGTAGGGAGAGATCATATCTATTTGCTTAGCACACCAAGAATACAGAGCTTAGAATTTCTTTCTTTCTTTCTTTCTTTCTTTCTTTCTTTCTTTCTTTCTTTCTTTCTTTTTTTGGAGGGGAATTGATCTTAGGGCCTCACACATGCTGGGCAAATATTCTCCCACTAAGCTAAAATTCAGTTTTAGAACCTTTGTATTTATGTATATGTAGTATATATGGAGTGTGTATTATATACAACACAGCATCCATATTTGTATGATAATATGCCATATGTACACATACAAGTGCCATCTGCGACACTTTTAAGAACTGTCTTGTCACCAATCATAGAAAAGCCCGTGATACTCAGTAGGAAAAGATGACCTGGTGGCACTCAACAAACAAAGTTTTTTTCCCACTAGATAAGTGCATTCTAAAAGTGGGGGTTATTTGTTTTGTTTTTCTGTACAATATGGTGATATAACACATTGGAAAGTGTCCAACAGGCTTGTCCATTCATATGCCCATGAGATACTGTTTGGTTCAATGGGGGCTTGAGGTGCTGTTTCCTCAGGATGGACCAATTTGTTCTCAGAGCTCACAGTGAAGCAGCATCCTATTGTTACTGTTCTAAGGAACTTATATAAGGTCCCTCACTCAATCCTCACCACAGTCCCTGAGACAAAGAACATTTCGCTCACTTAGAACAAGGAATCCAAGGTGAGGATTCATTCATCTACTTCCCTGGCGTCATCCATCTAGGGTAGACAGTCAAGATTCATATCCTCCCATTCTGTGGTCCATGGCTCCCATTGCCTTTAAGATCATTCGTAAAATTTGATAAGTTAAGCTACATAGTGTTGCAAAATTCAGCTACATAGCAGAATCACTTGGGGAGCTCATTCAAAAAATAAGTATCTCCAAGAAATCCTTTAGAATGTCTAGGAAGGTCAGAGGTATGCTTTAGGGTTCACTTTAATTTCTCCCAGATGATTATAGTCTATACAGCAGTGGTATAATTAAACATGAGCAGTTTACTGAACACCCTGGGTTCATAATGTACAGGTATAAGGACTATAGTATGAAGAAACCAAGGTATGTAAACAGTACCAAAATTCACAGGAGATGTGCTTTAATAGAGAGAATGGTGAAAAATCAGCCACAACCATGTGGAACAAGAAAGAGAAGTATCACCTTCATTGGAGGACTTAATTCAAACCTTGTACAAGGAACGGCAGTTGCAAGGAAATTTGAATTGTCTTTTTAACACAAGATGAGAGGGATAGCATTCCAAGTGGGAGGGCAGTGAGATGGAAGGCTGTAAAGCAGGAATGAGGGCAGATGTTTATGCAACCCCTTGCAGTTTGCGGTGCTGGTAACCATTTGAGTCCTGGCAAGGACTGAGAACCTGCAGAGATAAGTAGCAAACACTGGCATGCTTAAACAAGGTAGTGCATTAAAAGCTGAATTTTGAAAAACATCACTGTAAGGATGGCTTAATGGAGGTAAGAGTTTTGTGCAGGGCGATAGATATGGATCTATTTGCATTCTTCTAAGTGTTGACATCTAGTTATGCTGGCACCATTTGTTGGAAATGCTTTTTTTTCCCCATTCTACAATTTTGGCTTCTTTGTCAAAAATCAGGTGTTCATTGGTGTAGGATTTATGTCAGGGTCTTCAGCCAGTACCAAGCTGTTTTTATTACTATAGGTCTATAATAGAGCTTGAAGTCAGGGATGCTGATGCCTCTGGAAGTTCCTTTATTGTACAGGATTGTTTTAGCTTTCCTGGTATTTTTGTTTTTCCATATGAAGTTGAGTATTGTTCTTTCCAGGTCTGTGAAGAATTATGTTGGGATTTTGATAAGGATTGCATTGAATCTGTAGATTGCTTTTGTTAAGATTGCCATTTTCACTATGTCAATCCTATCTATCCAAGAGCATGGGAGATCTTTCCACTTCATGATCTCTTCTTCAGTTTCTTTCTTCAAAGACTTAAAGTTCCTGTCATACAGGTCTTTCACTTGTTTGGTTAGACTTAGTTCTGCCTCAACTTGATACACCATGACATGCATTGTTGACTCACATGGGAGGCCTTACCCTTTCTGAGGAGTAGATGGGGTAGGGTAGAAAGGAGGGTGGGGGGGACAAGAGGAGAGGAGGGAGGGGAAACTGTGGTTGGTATATAAAATAAAATTTAAAAATTAATAATTAAAGAAGGTAGGAATGGATGAAAACATGCCACTAGGAAATTGAGGTGCAGATGATGTGGAATTGCCGAAGGATTGAACTGGAGGAGAGTTTTTGAATGGAAAGAAGGCCGGGGGAGGGGAGAGGTTGGGCAATCATTCAGAGAACATCTACGGGAGATAATGACAGATTACAGAGGGGAAGATGGCAAGCAGAGAGAGGAGGCAGAGAAGATTGCTCAGTGAAGATGCCAATCATAGAGCCCCTTCCTATTTTATTGGTCTGTTTTCTTTTACTCTAAATAGAAAAAATTGTCAGTTTGAAAAGAAATGATACCAATGGCTATTTTAAAATAATTATTTATAGAAAAGGATTTATAGTTCTTTATGATTTTATTTATCTAAATTAGGGCTTGACTAAACCTTGAGCTTTTCAGTCTTCATCTTTGGAAAACACATGAGGATTAAAAAAAAACACTAAAAATCATTCTGATGCACTAATATTGTAAGTCCAGGCCCTACTAGTCCCAGTGCCCAAGTTGAAATCTCTTAGCATGCACGTCTTCCTGGTGTTGCTTCCAACCATAAAATGGGTGATGGAATTTTTAAGAAAACATTTTATAGCTCTGCAACAGATGAATTTTTCCAGTGGGATTTATATAATGACTTGGGGAGAAAGTTAAAACAATGTGTAAAATAAACCCCGTGGAAGAAAAATAATTAGAAAGAATTCCCACCTGAAATGCTGGAATGCCTATAGTGGTAGAGGCCTGTGTTCTGTTTCACTATCTATCTAGCTAGTAAAGTTATTTTTAATAACCAGAAATTTCTCTTTAAAGCACTGTTTTTCTAGGGTGCTAAGAATTCCATTGGTAGAGCTCAACAACCATTCCAAATGTGAGAAGAGAAGCAGGCCTTGGAGAGAATGCCTTTGACCTAAGGCTTATGGGCATGAAGGAGTATGCATGTTGGGTAACATCTTTAAGCAAGAATCATCTGGGGGGCAGCAGGACCAAGAATCAGGAAACTCAAAGATGAAAAACCTTTCAGTGTGTGTTCTGAGATGCCATAGTGTCTGGATTGAGCCTTTGCTGTGGTCCTTGCTGGCCATGGGCTGATGTACTTAGACTGTCTGAGCTCCACTAAGATAAGATGACAGGAATATTGTTGATGATATTAAATGAGGTGATATGTGTTTTAATTACTTTGTAATTGCAAGGTGTTATGTAATTGAGATTATTGCAGTTTTAGAATAGTCTTCTTCACGTAAGACTAAAATTTGTTTCAGTGTTTAAATGAAGTATGTCATATGGGTCTCACAAGAGTTTTTGCTGTATATGTAACTCCTCATCATTTCTTCTTCACCCAAGTAGCCAACAACTAAAATTTTTAAGGAAGAGTATGCTATACTTAGGAAATAAGTATGACAAAAGTAAAAAAATAAATAAATAAAAAAGTAACAACAACAACAAAACAAAGTAAAGAGAAATCAGGGTGTATGGCAGTTAAGAACAGCCTCTTCATACTCCGTGTTCATAATTTACAATTGAATACTGAATGATTTGTGGCTTTTAACATGATTAGCTCTATAGTGCGCCAAGCAGCTCCTGTGCCACCATGGGTTTAGCCCTGGTATTAGGTATAGGTTTTGCTATGGTTTCTCACAGAACTGAGTTTGTAAAGAAGGATCCTCATATTGTGACCATTGCAAAGAGCTATATGGAAAACAAAAGATGCAAGGAGGAGGCAAAGCATACTCTTCCAGGACTGCTAGAGAAAAAAAAAAGAGCAGGCAGTGCTATTTGAAGCACCCTTCTTAGCTCTCTGGAACACCAGCAGACTCCCAGCAAGATTATTCAGCTTCATGTGGATCTTATCTGAGGTGGCCAGAATGTCAAGACTTAGCCATAATGCCAAGAAACAGGTAGATTACACTACAGCCAGAAGTCTCATATATGTCCATGTCCCAGTAAGTATTGTGGGTACACACATGTGTGCAAAGTCAAACATGACCAACAGTCTTCTGAAACCTGGTGTCTGTAACTGGGGATTAGCAGAAATAAGAAAAAGTCTTCCCAGCAGTCTAAAGTTTGTTTCCCCAGAACTTAGGATGAGATAAAATAACTCCTAAGAGTATTTTCTTCACCATTTTATGGTGTTTTGATCGACTGTGTCATCCAATGTTGGAAGGACAACTTTTTATTGAATTGGTTTCTACATCAAGGAGTTATATGCTTTCTCTAAATTGTTATTATATTTTATCCTCTCAGTCTCAAGCCAGAGGATGACATGCAGGAGTCTATACATCTAATTCTACAAAGCTCCCAATACCTGCACCTTCATGTGAAACTGATGATTCTGCTTGTCAGGGTATGACATCAAGAATGTTCTCATTTGGGGTCAGGAGAGATGGCTTCGTGGTTAACAGCATTGGTAAAATTCCCAGCACCCACATGGTGGCTCTGGTTCTCTGGTTCCTGGGGATTCAACACCCTCTTTTGGCCTCAGTGGGCACTGCATACAAATGGTACACAGACATACAAGCAAGAAAAACACCCATAAATACACCCACACATAAAACATTTTTGGAAAAACATTTTCATTTGCTGCACACAGAGATATGGTACACATACACACACACACACACACACACACACACACACACACACACACACACACACACACACTTCATTGTGATGAAAGAAGTTTCCAAGTTGGTGATAGAAGGCAACTAAAACCAAACAAAGAACACCCTATCTCTCCTGTTGCAGTCCAACATCTGCTAGCATTCCTATTCTGATAAAACACCAGAAAATCCACCTCTAGACTAATCCCTCTAGATGAGAATACTCTCAAGGGAATGAGTTTTATGCAACTTTTATGTAATCAGGGAATGATGAATTAACAGACAATAAATGCATGACACACTACAAAACCTTTGTATCAAATGATAAGTACAACCATTCTATCTAATTGATGTGTGGATTATATTGTAATCTTATAGACTTCACAACACAATGACTTCACATTCCAGCAAGTCAAATGAAAGGATATAGTTTTGTGAGCGAGGCCTTGTAATTAAGAGGATGAGGTGACATTCATCCATTAAGGCACCATCCATTTTCTCTGTGTATAGTGTGCAGAAGGCAGTAAACTTGGTGGTACAAACTGAGCCTTAGCCTACTTTTAAGGAATTCATGGCCCAGAAGGGAAGCTAGGCCTTGACAAAAGTAAAAATAAATAAATAAATAAATAAATAAATAAATAAATAAATAAATAAATAACAACAACAACAAAACAAAGTAAAGAGAAATGAGGATGTATGGCAGTTAAGAACAGCCTCTTCATACTCCGTGTTCATAAGCCCAGGATCTCTCTCAGGTTTGGTGACTTTGCTGGAACATATGGAACTTAGCAAGTATTAACATGTGGATGTGGTATAATGTAAAATCAGCAAATGGAAAAGGTGGATGGGGCAAAGCCCAGAGGAAGGCAGCAGCTGATTTCTCTCTTTTAAAAATTATTTTATTATTTCACATGTGTGAGAGTTTTGGCTCCATGTATGTCTATGAACCATGTGCCTGGTGCCTGCCAAAGTCAGAAGAGGGTGTTGGATCCCCAAGAACGGAACTTATCCCCATGTAAGTGCCAGGAATTGAACTCCGGTCCTCTGGAAGAGCAGTCACTGTGCTTAACCACTGAGCCATCTCTCTAGCCCCTAGGAGCTAGTTTCTAAGATTGTCCCTCCCAGGTCTGTCAGTTCAGGGAACAGTATGTTATGAAATGTGTGAAGTAATGGCCACCAGGGTGGTCTCTTGGAGAGTTCATATTTTTAATGGAGGCTTGTCATGAAGGCACACTTTGCCTGGTCTATCTCAAATTTCAGATACCTAGAAGGAAAGCAAGTGCTTCATAGAAATCCTACATGAGACATTCTTTATCAGCTCTGAGAAAAATGGAAAACCACTGAAATCGAGGCGGCAGTGAAGAACTGACTTCGGAGAACAGCACTCTGGCCTGCTGGTTTTTGTGTGTTTGGTTTGGTTTTTGTTTTACTGTTTTCTGCTTTTTGTCTAAGGTGTTTGGGTTTGTGGGGGTTTTTGCTGTTGTTGTTGTTGTTTTGTTTTGTTTTGTTTTGTTTTGTTTACACACCATCAAAAACTTACCAGCCCTAAAAACATGCATATATGTAAAATTGTGCCGATTGAGCAGGTTATATTATGTATTTGTGAATATATATGCATATACATATATGTTTGTAATGACTAATGAAAAATAAGCCACAAATTTGAAAGAAAACAAGGAGGGGTCTATGGGGGGGGCATTGAGAGGGAAAAGGGAAGGGGAAAATGGTGCAATTATTTTATAATCTCAAAAAATAAAAGAAGTATTTTAAGTTGTTTTAAAAAAATCCCCCATTAGAAAACTAGGCCCCAGAATAAACTATGTTCAGAGCTTTCCCCAATTAGGCAACAGGGAGTCCAAACCAACAGAAGGAAAACTCACTGTAACCACTCCACTCATGTAATCATTTTGGTGCCCACGTAGTATTCTGGAAAAAAAATAATAATAATGTCTTCTAAGTCAGGTCAGTCTACCATGTGAATCAGCATCCCGGAAAAGAATACAACTTTACTAAACTCACGAATTCTCATCGAGTGACTCTGCTCGGCCAAACACTGGTAGCCCAACTACTCAGAGCAGTCTCCTGCCCTCCCAGTGTAGCAGGAATCTTAAAAGTTCTTATTAATAAAAACAAACCTGGAGCCAGGTATTGGGGTGAATGCTGAAGGATCAGAGAAGCAGAACAAGCCACAGCTTCCTCATCTCGCCAATTCCTCAGCTGATCCTGTTTCCTCAGACTGGAAGCCTGTGTCCTCATCTGAATGGGTCTCAGCTGAACTGCTTCTCGAAAGCCAGAAAGCTTAACCAGCCTAGTTCCTGGTCCTCACGCCTTGTATATCTTTCTGCTTTCTGCCATCACTTCCTGGGATTAAAGGCGTGAGTCACCATGCCTGGCTGTTTCCAGTGTGACTTTAAACTCACAGAGATCCGCATGGATCTCTGCCTCCCAAGTGATAGGATTAAAGGTGTGTGTGCCACCATTTTTTGATCTTTATGTCTATCTAGTAGCTGTTCTGTTCTCTGACCCCAGATAAGTTTACTAGGGTGCACAATATTTGGGGAACACAATATCACCACACTCCCAGAGATTGTAAGGGACACAGTGGGATTTCTGAATCCCAGCTCAATAATGTTTAGCCCAATACAAAGATGGGGGCAACAACAGAAGGAAGTTTAAACTTTATTCATCTTGGGAACATATTCACCCATGGCCATGGAATCTAGAGTGGAAAAAAGAAGGCTCTGTGCAAACAACTCTGGACTCCGTCCACATGCTGTCCTCCCTCTAGAGCATTCTGGCAGAGTTTCAAGGGTGCAGAATCATTGGCCTGGATGTTAGAGCAGTTATAACAAGCATCAAGCCACAGTTAGAGATCTGACAGTAAGCTAAACGCAGTGTAGTGGGACCCAGAAGCCTAATCTGAACAAGTGTGGCCAGAATGACCTCCTGGTGCCCTTCCATATGCAGACTGGTGTCCTTTTTCTAGAGGAGATCTTATTGGATGATAGAAATAGACCTTAACAATTCCACTTTTGCCAGATTCTTCACAATAGGTACCCACTAGCACCTCCTCCAGGCCAGACATCATGCTTGATTTCCATCACAGATAATTTCCAAGCTACTTCACTAAGAAAGAGATTACTATTTCAAAATGGTAGAATTGGCCAAATCTTAACAACCCCACAAATTCTGTACAGTCACTAGCAAGGGACTTAATCTTTACAAGTAAACATTTTCTCATTGAGACAAGGATACAACAGTACTTCCCAAAGCTGTAGACCCTTACCACCTGACATGGTCTCTGATATATGGGTCAAACACAGTAAGTGGGCATTCTTCTCCATTTCCCTTTTGGTAGCTTTCTGTGGATGTTCAAAATGCTTACAGTTCTATTACTGTGGGCTCTGTGAATACTCAAGCTCTCACCTTTCACTGGATTATAATGTGTTCTGTAATGACATTATAGAAAAATCTAGAGAGGATCCTTACTTCTCTGGCTCCATTATACACACACACACACACACACACACACACACACACACACACACACACACGACAAAGAAATGTATTTAGTGGATCAGGGAACCATGAATTTAACCCATACTCTTCTTTACTTAATATTTGCTGTCTGTTTTAAAACTTTAACCCCCACCCACTCCCACCCCCGTGCCACCCCCTTGAATCTAATCCCTTTAATCTCCAAATACAAGCAAGTAGTCCATGATTAGGGATGCATTCAGGATACAGCTCCAGGTAATTTACCTTAGATAGTTTGTTGACTACAAGAAATAGGCTGGATGCTCAAGAATGGGCCTGGGAAAGAAATCTTGATCACAGTTGTCTTCAAAGCTAAACTAGTAATGTTTGTGAAAATAATAACTATTAATCTGGGTTATACTAGAATACACGTTGCAGGACTCTTTCTGGAATAAGCATCCTGGCACCAGCCAGGGTGGAAGAGAGATGTCACTAGTGGATCGAATCCAGGATAGCTCTTGAAAGGCTCCGATCTTAGGTTCAGCTTGAATTCTTATCTTATACTCTAGAATGATAAGGTGGAGTGGGCAAATGAGCTAGATTTTACAGAACCTTATGTGGCAGTCAGCAGGTTGTTAAGGGCAACAACCCATTGTTATAGCTATTTCTCCAGGTCATTTTGTTTCAGGTAGAAAAATGAAGTCATGCTTGGCAAATGGGTAGTGCAAGCAGTGCTTTTAAGTAAATCACTAAAGAAATCAATAAATCAGTATCTAATAATTGGTTGTTTCTACCTTATTGTAATTAACTACCAGGTGTGTTATAAACTGGCAATTCTAGCACTATAAAGGGGAGACAAGAGAATTAGGCATTTAATGTCAGCCTTAACTACACTGAAGCTCTGTCTCCAAAGTCCAAGGACTAGGGATATAGGCCAATGATAGTTTTATCTAGCATTTGCAAAGGCTTGGGGAAAAAGTAATTAATAAAGTGGTACAAATACTTTTGATTCCTCCTTTCTCTCCGAAGCAATGGTGACTTTTATGTGGATATTTTACTCCCTCTTGATTTGAAGAGTAATGAGTATTCTCAAACACAGCCAAGAATGTAGTCAAAAGAAGAATATGAGTCAAGGGGAAGAGTGGATTGAGAATTGGGAATTATGGGTTGTGTTTAGTCTAACTATTGATTTAACCTCTAAGCGAGTTACTTAACCTCTTGTTCTCAGGAACTCTTCCCCACCTCCTATAAAATAATACTTGACCAACAGATGCTTTAGCAACAACATAAAAAATTGGCAAGATGATTGACTGACTCCAAGTTTATTGGCTCTGTCCACAGCACAGCTTAGAACCATTGTGACTTAACAGCAATGACCAGACATGGCAAAGAGTTTATGCTCACATCATCTGCTTTCTCTATAAAACTTGCGCATAGTACATTCTGTGTCTCTCTAAAAAAAAACCATTAAGGCCAGGAGTGATTTTTTTTTATACTTTATTATGACACACTCCTCTTTCTTCAGATTGCTGTAAGATAAACAATATTAGTAACCACTCTGTAATTCTCTTCTATAGGCTAAGTGTTCCTCTAATGGCTTGACAGTTATATCTACCCAGCCTCAAAAACTCCTGAAGTAAGTACACCTAAGGAAATTGAGACTCAAAGACATTACTTGCCACAGTTTCATATTTGAAACATAGTAATCCCACAGTCCATGTACTTTCTGAACATGCCATTCAATTACCTAAAAATGAAGATGGCCTTCCATGAGGTCACATCATCAAGTCCCCCTTCTTAGCAAATGACCCAGGTCCACACTCCATAGAGTGCTAAAACCTTCCAAATCTTGGAACGAAGTAAGCCTGAGTTCAAATACCGAATAGCCAGTGTTTACTCCCGCCTTCCTGAGCATGCATCCTAGTCTATGGAACTGAGCTCATAGTGTTTGTCTTTGATATGATTTTGAAGATTAAATAAACTAGAGTAAGCATGAGTGCAATTTTTAGGAGCTCAGCAGATGTTAGCTGTGAAAGATGTTAAAATTCTTTAGGTAGCTGTTTCCCTCCAACTTTGACCAGGCATCAATAAGCATGGACAATGTAGATTGATTGGCAATCAAGAGTCTGCAGAGACACTGTGTACTCTCAGCTACTACCTAGGCAAGTAGAGCCAGAGACACAGGACACATGCATTCATTATTACATGTGAGGCTAAGTGGACCAGCTCTCACTGAAGGAGTTTGAAAAACAGCCTGCAGCTTCACTATCCAAAGTATGTCTTCCATTCCCACAGTCAGCAACTTCCACTTCCTTCTTTTTCTATGGCAGCTGAGAGGAGGGGTGGAGAGCAGGGCAATGTTGCTTAGCAGTGAGTCTCAGAGCTCTGTGCACTCTGGGTTTTGTTTTCACTCAGGGCTTTGGTCTCTCTGCCTGCTGGAATCATATGGGCGTCCTCTCTAGTCAGAACCCCATGGGTCAAGTGTAGGCGTGTGCATGTTTTATAGATGGCTCCCCATTCCTGCCTGCCGCCTGCTCTAGTCTGTGTTTGCTGCTGGTTTTGTTTAAGAGACACTTCATGCTGGAATTCTCAAGTGCAAATCACCTCTTGTTTCTTTTATCCCTGTCAATAATGAAGGGCTGTACTGGAGCTTAAGTAATTCTTTCAATGAATACTTTAAACAGGCTCTTTCATTATACATGTTAAAGGAATGAAAATAATTTGAACAAAGCCACATTTCCTTCACAAACTTTTAAAAGGAGTGAGGGAACTGCCATTGAGGGAACAATTAATTTTGTTTTTGGAAGAAAATGGGGAGGGGGCAAATGAAATACATTTCAAGACTTTCAAAATGGTTTCTGGTGAGAACTTTTAACAACTGAGTCAAGCATTCCTGCAAAACATACCATGGTGTTTGGATCAATGTTTTCATGGCGATTTCTTACTATCTCTATAGTGGATGAGTATCAAATTTTCTCCTGATTTTGTGAGTTAAAATGTATTATGAAGAAAAATAATTTTTAGGTTGGCATTGCTACAGAGGCTAGGGAAGCCACTTAGCATGTCAGATGTCCTGCACATCTGGCTGGGCTGACATGTCGGCAAAGCTGGCCTTTGAACTGCCTTCTTCCATGTCAATGTCTCCCTCATTCTCACTGTTTTCTAGATTGTCGGGTATTTTTTTCCACTGTTTATCTTTACTTCTGTTGAATTAAAATTAAATTTTGTGAAGATATGAGATTTTTTTAGAAGTATAGAATTTTAACAATTAAAAGTATAGAATTAATGCATGTTGAAATAAAACATTCAGTGCAGAGTCACCCAGCTCATACTGGTATTTCAGTTCTTTAAGCTAAGTCAATACTCTTTCCAAGGTATCAATTCTAGGATGTCACTTTGTGTCCCCAGAACACCAGGGCTATGGTGGAGTTACCAGGAAACAAGTAGAATCTTCACAATGAAGGTGTGTTCTCCCTTATATTTGGTGTTATTAGGAGGTCAACAGGCTGGCCCCAGAAGAAGCAAATTTATAATTAGTAGAAGTCTCCAGGTAGAGCTCATGCTCTTAGGCTGAAGAGACGAAGTAGCCTCATGCTAGCTTAGGCTCCATTGTGCTGTGACAGAGGTATAACCTGGTAACTCCAATTCATATTCATGACTTTTGGAGGTTCACAAACAAAAAACATTTTCTTCATCATGATAATTTTATTCATTAGGCTTCCAATAACTAAAAGTGGCCAACAAAGACATTAAATCCACTGCCACTAAAACTGCACACTGTGGTGCTACAACAATTGGATGTTCACCTCATACAACAACATGAACCCACACACAGCTGTTAAAGCTTTCCCAACTGTTGACCCAAAGGTAGTTCATGGACATAAATGTAAAATGCAAATCATAAATTTTCTAGACTAAAACAATGAATAACTATATGACCTTGTATTTGGGGATGAGATCTAAACATAACACCATCAAAGGAAAACTGATAAGATGGACTTATCTCAAATCAAAATATTCTGATCTATAAAACATGTTGTAAGGAGAAGGAAAAGACAATCTGGACTGGAAGAAAACATATGCATGCTACATATCTGATACAAGACTTGTGCCTAGAGTATACTGGGAAGCCCTAACATCATCAAGAAGCACATGATTAAATGGACAGAAGCCCTGAATCACATATCAGCAAAGAGACCTACAAATGGAAGGAAAGCATGTTAAACATGCTTATATAACCTTTCATTGGGGAATGCAAATTAAAACTAATGAAGATTTGAATTTAATCATTCAGTAATTCAAAATCCATTAAAGCTCCACATACCTTTAAAATCCCGAAGCCTAGGAATCATTTTTGCTGAGGAGGGTTCAGAACCACAGAAACAACCATTCTTACTTGTGGGAATATAAAATGTTATGCTTCTTTGAAATAGAGTTTGCAGGTATTTTTTTAACAAGACAAAAAAAAACATAGTTTTATTATGTGATGCATAATCACACTCCAAAATATTTATCCTTAAATTTGAAAAACTATGTCTGTAGTCAACTGCTTATGCTTTATTCATATTCATCAAAAACTGAAAGTCAGGCTTGGAGAGATGGTCAGTAATTGATAGCAATACTATTCTTGGACAAGACTAGTGTTTGGTTCCCAAGTCAGGTGGCTTACAACAGCCTGTAATTCCAGTTCCAGGGGATCTGATACCTTCTTCTAGACACCAGGAAGAGCACCTACACATGCAGGCACATACCACACCCCCCATACACACATATTCATAATCATATAATTACAAATAAATCTAAAACAAACTAGAGGCAACCAAGATTTCCTTCAGTATGTTAATGGATTAGTCAGTAATAAAAAGTTATGAACTATAAAGCCATAAGCCATGTAATGACACTGGTGGGCCATAAATTCATAATGACAAGTGAAAGAAGCCATTCTGAGAAAAGTGGCATATTGTAAGTTTCTAATGTTATACCATTTCAGAAAAGATGGAAATATAAATACAGTTAACAGATTAGTTACCAGAGTTAAGGGGGCACACTGGCGATTTGAATGGGTACAGCAGATGAGATTTTTAGAATGACCAAATTGTTATATATGACATAGAGTGTGAGCATGTTACACACTAAGGAGCAGATGTTTTGAATATATGCTCTCTATTAGATGTTTGCGTGGGAAATATTTGTTGAAATTAGTTATTTTTTTAATCATTTCTTTTACTTTTTGAGGTTATAATATAAACCATTCCTCTCCTTTTCTTTCTTCAAACTTTCTCATAAACCCCTTCTTGCTTTCTTTCAAATTAATGACCTCTTTTTCATTAATTATTTTTATTCACATATATGTATATATCTGAACATGGGCAGAACAAGGTTAACAAAAACAGACATGCTAAAGTGGACCAGGAGAAAGTCCACAAGACCTCAGCCCTATACAAGGAACTACAGGCAACTGAGGAATGCTGGGAGCAGGAGAAACAGTCTTCCCCAGAGAAAGCCATACCAATTAGTTATCCAATACCAAATGATCAGCCCTAAAAAAAATACATATGATAACATTATATAGGCTGAGGAAGTTTCATTTATGTATTTAGAAATACACACACACACACGCACACATGTGAATAACAACAGTTCATGAAAATTCATTCTTTATTGAATGTGGCAGTGTGCTCTTAAAAATGCAAGGTTATACTGTATACATGATTCTTGTACTTATTCATGCATTTATGTTTTAAAGTATGGAGCCCATTGTGTAGGCTTTGAGAGGGTTAGTATAAATATAAGGCAAATTCATTATTTCACATTTCTGAGTGTCTACTATCCTTTCTTCCCTTCTCTGAGTTGAGAAATCAAGTTGTATCTTTTTATTTCTAACAGCTTGCATCACAGTGTTTTCATTTGTTTAAATACTCAAGAATATTTATTTATATAACTTTGTGCCTTCATTTCTAAAAAAAACACAATCCTGGCTTCAGACTCCCACTCTTTCACAGGGCAGGACATATATCTTTTCTGAAACTTAATTCTGTCAAGTGTAAGATTAAAGATAGGATAAATTGATCTTGATATTTGTGAGAATTTGGACTAAGCTTTAGAAGACTGAAGATAAATCTTAATAAAAATTGGGAATGTCGTTATTTTGACAAAATAAATGAATAAAGGTTTATAGCAAGAGATGACATGATATTTTGATTAATCCAGAAAACAAATGACTCATGCCCTAAATGAGAAATCTATATCCTACTTCTTCCTTTCAAAGCTCACAGATCATCATAGAAGGGGGGCTGGAATGATTCTGAATGCAAGAGGTAGTAGACGACTACAGCAAAAAGTATTTCCTAATGAGGAAAGGCTATTGCTCACAGGAACTCATGGCAACTTGATAGCATGCACAAGACCTGCACAAGATCACACCGGACAGAGAGACTGCAGTGCATCCAGTAGATGGCCCTGCACTCATGTATCTACAAGCAACATTAAGTGGATTCAGTAGCTTTAAAAACTGGAGAGCACATGGAGTTGGGAGGGAATAGCAGGTGATGGGGGGAATTAGGAGGCAGGTACTGGGAGATAAGGTAGATTTAATAAGTTAGTTTTCAAATATAAAAATTTAATATATTCCATTTAGACAAAGAATGACATAGAACATGCACATGGCATGTGTTTACTTTATAATTATGGAAAATGCCTTCTTTCTTGGAATACTATTGTAAATCATCTGAATTTTAGCATGCCATGGTGTATAATGAATGAAGAGTCTTCAAGTAAATTTTTTTAAAATAAAGAAGTAGAAAAATTCAGCAGCTAGATAGGAAAGGTGTTGGTAGGAGGGAAATAGAGAGCACCTACTGAGAACAGTCTTAGTTTCCATCCAACATTGCTTGGGATGAAGTAACAGCCATATACTGGCATTTTTAAAGAATAGATGTAAAGAAAGTGAAGAAGTGGCTACCTTATAAGTCTTATTTTCATAGACATTATGCAGCCAGACTAGAACCCTCATAGAGCCTTACACACATAATAAAGGCTCAATCAATGTTTGTTGACAGACTCATCCTCTTGTTTTAGACGATCAGGGTAACCGAATTACTTACAGTGTACAGACTCCCATTACAATGATTGGACTCCTTCTGAAGTGTTCACAAGTAGTTATAAAAGTATATACGGGTGGTTTGCAGTTCTCAGAGCATATGCCATTGTCTTTTGTAAGAAAGGATATTTCACAGTTCACTACACAAGCACACACAGAGCTCTAGCTCTATAGAACTGATGTCACTTTTTCTTTAGCAGATTAGTAAATGGTTTCCTATCATTCTCTACCTCCTATTGGGTTTTAAGGGTGGTGAAGCCATATTTATTGTGGTGTTTACCATTCTTTAGCATGTGTGTGTCACAATTCCTGCAAAGCAATGGTAGCAGCAGTGTTGAAATAACACTAGCAGTGAGAATGCTTTAGCAACAATAAAACTGTAGAAAACACTACTGTTTTCACAGCAGGAAAAAAAACATAAATTTTTAGGATTTAGTTAGAGTTTGAAAATTAGCAACATGGTTAAGAAGGTTTTTTTTTTTTTTTTTTTTTTTTTTTTTTTTTTTTTTTTTTTTTTTTACTTGCCACCAAGCCTGAATACCTGAGTTATATCCTGGAGACATAACAGAAGATGAGAATTGAGTCCTGCAAGTTGTCTTCTGACCCTCATATGTGTGTCATGGCACACATATGTATGAATGCATCACACACACACACACACACACACACACACACACACACACCCCACACATGTAAAAAAAATTAAAGGAAATAGAATTTTGTACATGAAAGGCAAGGGCTTTTGGGATCTAAAAAAAAAAGAAGAAGAAAAGAAAGAAAATAAAAAAAGAAATGTTTTTTCAATTCTACATAGTATAAACAACTGGAACATCCCAACTGCAGTTTGAATTTGAGAAAGAATGTTTGTTTAACATCCAGTCACCTACACTTCACTGACAGCCAAAAGAAAATGATTAACTGAGTATAGGAATTTATTTGGTAACTATAAAACAGAAATATCTCATAAAGAACAGATACCAAAGTCAAGCACAGAGGGAATCTGTGGACCATAAAGAAAAGCCTGCTGCATCTTTGAAGAATGCTCAGTGCTGGCAGTACCCATGGCTTCTGTGAGGAGAAGAATCGAGCCCTCCAGTGATAAGGAATAGTGCCTTTAATAAATGAGAACTCTTTTCATTTCTCCCAAGGTATTGATAACAGTTGATGATTAGGTTCCAGGCAATGAGGCTATAAAAATTAATAAGCAGGACCTTCAAATGACTCATTAGCTAACCCTTCATGATTATCCATTTTGTAATGGGTGACACATTTAACACATTTAGTAATATACTCAGGGGTACTTTTAAATTAAAGGAGTTTAGTGAAGCAATTTGAAAAACATGCAAATATTTTATTAGTTTCAAATTTGCCTAAACTGAGGTTGATTAAACATAAGATAGGCTCTAACTCTGTATGCAATAAATGAATACATTCTAGGGCTAACATTGAAAAGCAGAAAAAAAAAACCCTACAAGCCTTATCCTACTGAAGCTTTTGTTTTATGGTTATTAGTCAGCATATCCTCCAGGAGAAAGT
This sequence comes from Peromyscus eremicus, assembly GCF_949786415.1. NCBI lineage: Eukaryota > Metazoa > Chordata > Mammalia > Rodentia > Cricetidae > Peromyscus > Peromyscus eremicus. The sequence goes on from NC_081417.1 coordinate 101,028,845, forward strand.
GTTTATGGAGAGCTTGGAATTTTGTAGGGGCTTATGCTGTAGTGGAGTCAATCAGGTACCAATTCTTCAAGCTTTACCAAATGAATGCTCAGGCCAGAGTACTCCGCTAGAGTTAGGACTTCAGAGATTAGAGAATCAGACTTTTCTCCCATGGAGCTCAGGCTCTTGTAGGGCAAGTGTTGAACTGGGTAGGAATTAAGCCAATAGACTTCTTTAGGTAGTTAAGCAGGACTTAACGTGTAAAGTCATAAAGAGCAGATTACCATGCTGTATTTGAGCAACCACAAGCCATTCAGGTTTGTGTAAGCACAAACAAGGGTTAAAGGGGGCAGGGGGCTGCAGTGAGAGATCATGGCCCAACAATAATTCTTTAGAGGCTTTTAAAACAGGCTAAATTGTGATTAATAGAGCCTTAGTACTGAAATGTGGCTGCTGGACTACATGTCAG